>NC_090443.1:373139132-373793122 GCF_031143425.1 Pleurodeles waltl | reverse complement strand
GGGACTATCAGTGCAATCCAATGTACCACACATTCCCCAACATCAGCAGTACACATTACCAATGCTGACATCCATATCGTGCCATAACAATGCTATACATAGTATATGCTAGATCTCAACAACATATAGGTGGATGTGAAAGATCCAAGACTGGGGCAGTTCCAGATTGTTAAGTGTGGTGCAAGTGCTTTCAGAACACCCAGAGCCAGTGAAAGGCCTCACCATGAGAATGGAAGTAGATGGAGGCTTGAGTAGGACAAGAAGGTGGCACTTCACAAATTGGCCTGAACCAACACCTAGAGGATGTGATGCTGACAAGTCCCCAAACTGACCACAATATATGTGACATGCAGGTGGGTCATAGGCCTGGGAGAATGCTAATATGAAAGACAGGAACAATGAACAGGCACCAAGATCACAATGTGCAACTAATAGGAAGGAAGGCAGTCACGTCACATTACAAATCCCACAGCACAGACACACTAATTGTACCATATATCATTGCAGAGGACGATGTGCCTGTCCAGGACTTCCCTGATGACATGGATGACGAGCTGACAAACATCAGCCAGCAGACCCGCCAAGATGTCCTTGGAACCCTCCAGACCCCACCTTCAGTCACAAGGAGGAGCACAGAAGTAGCAGCCATCACAGAGGACCCACCCACCACCCCAATTGTACGACCTGCCAGCTCCAACCCAGCTGAGTACTCTTACGACACTGGTACCAGCTTTGAGAGAACTGTAGTTGGAGTACAGCAGGAGCTGGCCAAGGAGGTGCGGGTGGGGATGGAAAATATGGCAGCCAGCCTAGAGGGGGTGCATTTGTGCATGATGTCAACTGCAGAACAGGCAGCAGCCATGCAAGGGCGAACTTCAATCTTGCAGGAACTTGAAAAAAGGTTGAAGGAAATCAGCACAGCTGTAAGAGAGTTGACACAACACCTACAACAACAATCCTGTCAACGCGTGCACAAATGCAATATTGAACCCCTCAGGGTCGACCTGGCTGTCTACCACAGTGATGTGGCTGCTATACTTAAGAACCAGCAGCTCCTCCTTGCTGCAGTACTGCCCTTAACAGCCCCACAGTTGGCAGCTACCGGGATGTCTGACTCCACGTCTTCAAACACTGAGGTGTGTGTTGCCCCTTCACAAACACCACCACCAAGGGCAGAGGAGACTACACACACATCAGAAGATGAAGACGTGGAACAGATCACCTTCACCCGTAAGAGTACCCGGTAGCACTAGCCCCTGCCACATAGCCACCTATAACCAAGGTCTTGTGCTTTGTAACATGCCAGTCTTGCAACAACTGCACTCAAGCACTGTTCTTCAGCCCACTGTTTATCTTGTCACCCTGGCCTGTTATTGTCTCTCACTAACTCATTGGCAAATCCTGTCCCTCTGCACTGTCTGACACTTCACCCCAGCATGCCCAATAACATGTCCTTTTGTACTTGTGTAGGATCACAATGGAAGGTGTCACACTAATGGACTCACAATCATGGACAATGTACATATAGCACTACAGCACTTTCAAATAAATAGCACTTACACAACAACTTTGTCTCTGTGCAATGTGACATATCAACTGTGATGGCCATCAGTGATGTTTACCTCAGGTCAATGATTATAGATTGTCAATACAACTGAACTGAAAGAATGTTAGCTGATAACTATGCACAGTGGTCTGGATTGTACCATCATCTGTCCTTCCTGAGGGTTAAGTCTGAGGAAAATAAAAAACTATACACCATAATGCTGTGTTGTACAGAATAACGCTTCCTCAAGGTATGTCTAAGCCAAAGATTATTGCCTTCAACTTTTTCTTCAAGCCAAAAGTAACGTATGTGATATTTGTCGCAAATTTTACCTAACACACACCATACTGCATAAATGGATGTGTATGAGTGTATGAACAAATATGTAAGCTGGCTGAACATTGCAACAAATGATAGGTGTGAGTTATGTATACCATACTAGATGAGAGCAGACCACCACTCACCCTATAAGGCTTCGCTTGGACATCAGGCTTCAGGCAGACTTAACACAGTGTCCTCAATACCAATTCTGGTTGCAAAGTATGTGAGACTGAAAACATACATCAAAAATTAACAACACTTTGGGATACATAGGCCCATATTTATACTTTTTGACGCAAAACTGCGCTAACGCAGTTTTGCGCCCAAAAAATTAGCGCCGGCTAACGCCATTCTGAAGCGCCATGCGGGCGCCGTATTTATTGAATGGCGTTAGCCGTCGTTAGCCGACCGGCGCTGCCTGGTGTGCGTGAAAAAAAAACACGTACACCAGGCAGCGCCGGCGTAGGGAAAAATGGCGTTTGGGCGTCCAAAAATGGGGCAAGTCAGGCTGAGGCAAAAAAATCGTCTTAACCAGATTAGCGCCATTTTTTTACGACGCCCATCCCCCATTGCAATGACTCCTGTCTTAGCAAAGACAGGAGTCATGCCCCCTTGCCCAATGGCCATGCCCAGGGGACTTCTGTCCTCTGGGCATGGTCATTGGGCATAGTGGCATGTAGGGGGGCACAAATCAGGCCCCCCTATGCCACAAAAAAAAATAAAAGAAAATACTTACCTGGACTTACCTTAATGTCCCTGGGATGGGTCCCTCCATCCTTGGGTGTCCTCCTGGGGTGGGCAAGGGTGGCAGGGGGTGTCCCTGGGGGCAGGGGAGGGCACCTCTGGGCTCATTCTGAGCCCACAGGTCCCTTAACGCCTGCCCTGACCCAGGTGCTAAAATCCGGCGCAAATGCGGGTTTTTTAGACCCGCCCACTCCCGGGTGTCATTTTTGCCCGGGAGTATAAATCTGACGCAATAGCATCGGAGTCATTTTTTAAGACGGGAACGCCTACCTTGCATATCATTAACGCAAGGAAGGTGTTCACGCAAAAAAATGACGCTAATTCCATGAACTTTGGCGCTAGATGCGTCTAACGCCAAAGTATAAATATGGAGTTAGTTTTGCGTCGAATTTGCGTTGAAAAAAACGACGCAAATTCGGCGCAAACAGAGTATAAATATGCCCCATAGTAACCTTGAGTGGTGGGTGCAATGGATGGCAGAATCCTAGCAAAGTAGCTTTGGTGTAGCTGCCAATGTAACATCTCAATTGGGATTTGGTTGCAAGATGGGACACAAAAGCTAATACTAAAGAGACACTGTTCACCCATGCCAAGGCCCTGATCCACAAGCATGTGACACATACTGTAAAGGGTTACCCAAATATTTATTAAACAGTAAAAACAGAAGCTAAAACCAGGGGAAACACCTTACCTATCCTAACTGATCCTAACTACACATTACCCACAATTGTCCCTAACTAACCTAAGCTAAACTTACTTATCACATTTAAGGAACGATCTAAACATCAACCCCCCCACCCCCTTATAAGACGGGACACATGGAGGACAACATATACTAACCTAAACACATACTATCTTATACTAAACAAATATATATTTTTTGTATTTTTATATTTTTAATATATATATTTTTTTAAACACCAACTAAACTAACAGCCTATTCTAACCTAACACTAAGCCCCCTATACCCACTAATGAAAAGAACCAGGAAAGAGGAGGGAGGGGAGGGAATCATGGCTGAGGGTAAAATGTTTACAAGTTCGCCCTCCGCAGGGTCTTCCTTATGGCACGCACCCTCCTATTAACTTGTGCCACCTCCTGCTGCAGCCTGGTCATTTTAGTCAACATATGGTCAATGTTCTGTTGCATCCGCTGAAAATCTGCTGGGTCAATGACTGCAGCAGGGGTGGTCTGGGTGCCAGTTGAAGATGTATGTCCTCTTGTCGGTGCCATGCCTGTAGGAGGAGGTGCAGGTGGTGCTGTGACAGGTCCTGGAGCAGTGGAGGTTGACGGTCCAGCAAAGGTGCCTGCTATGGTTGGTGCCACCTGGGTGGTAGTGGTGGTGGTGGTGGCTGTGGTGGACACCGAAGGGCCCACTTGGGCAAATGCCCTCCACACTCCGAAGGCTCTTTCGTGGCGATAACGCCTTGCCATGTTGCAGAACCCAGACTCCACATCCAGAATGTGGCGGTAACGTATCACCCTGCACTGAAACTCCCGAATCTGGATGGGATTCATATTGGCAGCTGTTAAAACAAATATAAGACCAAACATTAGGTACTTCATTGTGTGATATGGCTTCAGAAGTAAATCAGACAATACAACTAATGTACCAGAAACAGCCCATATCATCATACAGATCACTGATTGTCCCTAAGGATGTACATGCCAATGCAGCCTACACATGTCGTATCAAACAGCACAGCAATACTCTAAAAGATGGGTAAAACTTAAATGACCAATGCATCATTGTTCAGCCATTTGTCACGTAACAAATGCTGCAAGTCCTCCACATGTGACAGGCCAACTAATGACTTACTTCTGGATGACCATCAAGGGCCACAAGATCTGTGAGTTCTAAATGGAATGCAGTTGCTAATCATGAGTAGGTATCCTAGTTTTGGACAAGTGACTCACAGATGTACATGTCTGTGTACTAAACTTGGATCATCAGTCCTAGGTACACTTTTCACAACCCTACGCCTGTGCCTGAGGTGGGGGGGGGTGGACAAGCAACAAATACTGTCAAACATCAAGGACACCCAGGAAGCTTTGGAAAGCTGTACATGCGTTTGGGCAGTCCACCACAGGTAAGGAGGATGTCCAACTAGGATACACCCAAACCTTGGACAATCACATCCACACTTATGTTTGGAAATGCAGACAATTGTCAACATCATTTCCTACCAGTAACACATGACTTACAACAAGCAGATATATGCAAGCACACATCTGGCCATGAGCTGCATGCACACCTAAGCCATTGTACTCAAGTGGCACATACACGTAGCACAACATGTGGAGCTACATGCTGCTAGGATGTCAAACATACAGTCAAACATGTTCATTAGTGACTTGGGACGCTCAGGTCTGTGGCTAAGACTTTGGCATCCCTATTCTGTGAGAATCAGGGTCTGACTTGCTGACTAAATCACAAATATGGTCCTCTGCTACATTTTCTGAATTTAAGTTCTATCCACAAAAGTCACCCTATTCACATGGTCGTGCCTACAGGGCTGCCCTACAATCCCAAAATATGACTATACGCTAATGATTGCCCAACTCAAAGATGAAAAAAAAATGATACTCCACTTAAGAAACATATCCGATCATTGACCAGCGCATCACACCTTGCTATGTGTTCAACACACAGGAGTCAATCACACAACAGCAGCAAACACAACACAGAACATAAATATCAACACTTACTGGAGATGTCTGGGTCCACAAATCAAGCCACGTCTCCGATAGTGTAGGGGGCAGGTCCACCTGTAAAGCATGGAAGGGAGAAATGTGCTCAATGTCTGTGCACTGTACAACAGTTCCAAATACAATTACTGTGTGTAAGATTAAATCAGAAAGTCAACCCTCTCAGACATGATGATACTGCATCTGACATACCACTGCAAACATGTACAGACCCGGGCACTCCAGTGAGTGATACACACATATCTGCACACATGCAGTGGCCCTAACTATCATGTGGTGGCAAACATGCTCCATCAAGTGTATGCAGACTCATTCATAGAGTGTATTCCTCTCATCATGTGTATCCATGTGAGACATGCAAAGCCACTTTCCTGGAGGACTGCAATACCAGTCACCCAGCTATTGTGACTAAGACCAATGTAAAACACACAGGTACAATGTACAGAGGGCCAGGGATAGTTGTTACCCTTCAATTTGTATCATTTGCTTCATTTTATGTGCCACAGCTATGGTAAGTTGCACCAAACATTTTGATATGAACACGTGTGCATTACTTTTGGCATCCATCCCTAATTTAATTGTGGCACAACAAAGTCCACATATCAGTCTAAGATGTTACCTGAGGTCAGCTATAACTTGTTACGTATGTGTCAGAATCCAGTTCTGACATGTATCAGAAATAATCGAGGGACACATTATTTCTTGAAAATATCTGGATTAAAAACATGTCTTTCCGGGTACACTCACAGACCATGCATAAAACATATTTTAGAGCCACATTTGCATCATCTATTGACGTAAAGGCAGCACTAATTTACAGGCTTCTGTTGTGTTTTGTAAGTTAGTGCAGCTGTTGCGTCAACAAATGACGGTAATGTGTAGGAATTATTGTATAACTCACGGCAACTGTATGTTTAACTTGCATTCCACATGTCCAAAAACATTGCCTGCAGCATATGAACAAATCTGCTACTGTCACTGCAGAGCATTTAAATGTGCACATTACTCTGATTTGAACTCAACAACAGGGCCACCAATCACAATCCCCAGGTGGTCCAGCAGGTCTTGCTCCCTGGCAATCAGGTCTGCCCAACAGTGTTTCAGCTGGTGGTTGTTGCGCGGTGTGTTGTAGGTTCTTTGGAGATGGTACAGGACCTTTGCCCACCGGAACCTCCTTGCCTCTGTGTGATACCCCTGTATCACACGCCCGCCTGCTTCTATCATTAAAGGTAGGAAGTGGCACACCAGCCAAATAAATGGCCCCAGCTCCCTCCTCTCCCATCCTGCCAAGACGAGGCCTACCCAACATGCTTGCAAAAAAAATGTGATAAAGGGGTACAGAGGATAATGAAGGGAAAGTAGGAGAGGGAAATGAAACAAATTAACACAAAACAGCCCAACTATCCCCAAACTAACACTACCCACAACAGACTCCCAACAGTAAAAAGACAAATTTTTACACCAGAAATGACAAAATACAATACAAATACAGAGACAAGTCAAAACACAGCCAAGAAATATCACACACTGCAAAGTGAAAGTACACCGACTGTACCAATTCTGTAAACAGGATAACCTATTACATCACTTCCTGCCTCAAATGCAGTGCGTTTTTATTCTTAGGTATCAAAATATTATAACGCTTACAGTCTGTGCATCATTTTTTTTTACGCACATGCTTAGAAATTACACTGCATCCATATTTTCAATATTTTTCATACTTAACCAATTTCATGGGGTACAGTGTGGGAAGTACCGCTCAGGGACAATGGATGTATCATGGCAATGAGTGTCATTTTTCGACGCATGTGCGTCTTTTTTGATGCGTATGTGTAAAAATTTCTGTCTTTGACTGGGTTTGGGTCATTTCTCATTTAATAGTACATGACAGGTGTGACAATACAGAGATAGGCTGTTGTCGCCTAAATTGTGCATTCCGGTGTATGGGCACATGTGACAGATCATACTACTGTGGACCATGATCCTCTAGTTGTTGCACTGGATTTGCACTCTTCAGTGACGCAATAGATGGCAAAACGTGTGGAATACAAATAGGTATTACCCAGTTTGGGCATGTTTTGCGTCAATAGAGGATAGCACGGCTACGCAACTCAATACAGTAACTCAATGCCTGTGTGTGAATTGGCTCTTACTAATGTAGTTGTCCCACTGTGTGAACATCAAAAGACTTGTTTACTCAAATCTGCTTGTATGCATGTGTAGTCAATGTGTCCAACAATCAGATGCTGTAGGAAGTTGGCTCTGTATGTGCTATTTCAAAGTAAGGAATAGCATGCACAGAGTCCAAGGGTTCCCCTTAGAGGTAAAATAGTGGTAGAAATAGATAATACTAATGCTCTATTTTGTGGTAGTGTGGTCGAGCAGTAGGCTTATCCAAGGAGTAGTGTTAAGCATTTGTTGTACATACACATAGACAATAAATGAGGTACACACACTCAGAGACAAATCCAGCCAATAGGTTTTTGTATAGAAAAATATCTTTTCTTAGTTTATTTTAAGAACCACAGGTTCAAATTCTACATGTAATATCTCATTCGAAAGGTATTGCAGGTAAGTACTTTAGGAACTTCAAATCATCAAAATTGCATGTATACTTTTCAAGTTATTGACAAATAGCTGTTTTAAAAGTGGACACAGTGCAATTTTCACAGTTCCTAGGGGAGGTAAGTATTGGTTAGGTTAACCAGGTAAGTAAGACACTTACAGGGCTTAGTTCTTGGTCCAAGGTAGCCCACCGTTGGGGGTTCAGAGCAACCCCAAAGTCACCACACCAGCAGCGCAGGGCCGGTCAGGTGCAGAGTTCAAAGTGGTGCCCAAAACGCATAGGCTAGAATGGAGAGAAGGGGGTGCCCCGGTTCCGGTCTGCTTGCAGGTAAGTACCCGCGTCTTCGGAGGGCAGACCAGGGGGGTTTTGTAGGACACCGGGGGGGACACAAGTCCACACAGAAATTTCACCCTCAGCAGCGCGGGGGCGGCCGGGTGCAGTGTAGAAACAAGCGTCGGGTTTGTAATGTTAGTCTATGAGAGATCTCGGGATCTCTTCAGCGCTGCAGGCAGGCAAGGGGGGGATTCCTCGGGGAAACCTCCACTTGGGCAAGGGAGAGGGACTCCTGGGGGTCACTTCTCCAGTGAAAGTCCGGTCCTTCAGGTCCTGGGGGCTGCGGGTGCAGGGTCTCTCCCAGGCGTCGGGACTTTAGGTTCAAAGAGTCGCGGTCAGGGGAAGCCTCGGGATTCCCTCTGCAGGCGGCGCTGTGGGGGCTCGGGGGGGACAGGTTTTGGTACTCACAGTATCAGAGTAGTCCTGGGGTCCCTCCTGAGGTGTTGGATCGCCACCAGCCGAGTCGGGGTCGCCGGGTGCAGTGTGGCAAGTCTCACGCTTCTTGCGGGGAGCTTGCAGGGTTCTTTAAAGCTGCTGGAAACAAAGTTGCAGCTTTTCTTGGAGCAGGTCCGCTGTCCTCGGGAGTTTCTTGTCTTTTTGAAGCAGGGGCAGTCCTCAGAGGATGTCGAGGTCGCTGGTCCCTTTGGAAGGCGTCGCTGGAGCAGGATCTTTGGAAGGCAGGAGACAGGCCGGTGAGTTTCTGGAGCCAAGGCAGTTGTCGTCTTCTGGTCCTCCGCTGCAGGGGTTTTCAGCTGGGCAGTCCTTCTTCTTGTAGTTGCAGGAATCTAATTTTCTAGGGTTCAGGGTAGCCCTTAAATACTAAATTTAAGGGCGTGTTTAGGTCTGGGGGGTTAGTAGCCAATGGCTACTAGCCCTGAGGGTGGGTACACCCTCTTTGTGCCTCCTCCCAAGGGGAGGGGGTCACAATCCTAACCCTATTGGGGGAATCCTCCATCTGCAAGATGGAGGATTTCTAAAAGTTAGAGTCACTTCAGCTCAGGACACCTTAGGGGCTGTCCTGACTGGCCAGTGACTCCTCCTTGTTTTTCTCATTATTTTCTCCGGCCTTGCCGCCAAAAGTGGGGCCTGGCCGGAGGGGGCGGGCAACTCCACTAGCTGGAGTGTCCTGCTGGGTTGGCACAAAGGAGGTGAGCCTTTGAGGCTCACCGCCAGGTGTGACAATTCCTGCCTGGGAGAGGTGTTAGCATCTCCACCCAGTGCAGGCTTTGTTACTGGCCTCAGAGTGACAAAGGCACTCTCCCCATGGGGCCAGCAACATGTCTCGGTTTGTGGCAGGCTGCTAAAACTAGTCAGCCTACACAGATAGTCGGTTAAGTTTCAGGGGGCACCTCTAAGGTGCCCTCTGTGGTGTATTTTTCAATAAAATGTACACTGGCATCAGTGTGCATTTATTGTGCTGAGAAGTTTGATACCAAACTTCCCAGTTTTCAGTGTAGCCATTATGGTGCTGTGGAGTTCGTGTTTGACAGACTCCCAGACCATATACTCTTATGGCTACCCTGCACTTACAATGTCTAAGGTTTTGTTTAGACACTGTAGGGGTACCATGCTCATGCACTGGTACCCTCACCCATGGTATAGTGCACCCTGCCTTAGGGCTGTAAGGCCTGCTAGAGGGGTGTCTTACCTATACTGCATAGGCAGTGAGAGGCTGGCATGGCACCCTGAGGGGAGTGCCATGTCGACTTACTCGTTTTGTCCTCACTAGCACACACAAGCTGGCAAGCAGGGTGTCTGTGCTGAGTGAGAGGTCTCCAGGGTGGCATAAGACATGCTGCAGCCCTTAGAGACCTTCCTTGGCATCAGGGCCCTTGGTACTAGAAGTACCAGTTACAAGGGACTTATCTGGATGCCAGGGTCTGCCAATTGTGGATACAAAAGTACAGGTTAGGGAAAGAACACTGGTGCTGGGGCCTGGTTAGCAGGCCTCAGCACACTTTCAATTGTAAACATAGCATCAGCAAAGGCAAAAAGTCAGGGGGCAACCATGCCAAGGAGGCATTTCCTTACACAACCCCCCCCCAAACGAAAGAGGATGAGACTAACCTTTCCCAAGAGAGTCTTCATTTTCTAAGTGGAAGAACCTGGAAAGGCCATCTGCATTGGCATGGGCAGTCCCAGGTCTGTGTTCCACTATAAAGTCCATTCCCTGTAGGGAGATGGACCACCTCAACAGTTTAGGATTTTCACCTTTCATTTGCATCAGCCATTTGAGAGGTCTGTGGTCAGTTTGAACTAGGAAGTGAGTCCCAAAGAGGTATGGTCTCAGCTTCTTCAGGGACCAAACCACAGCAAAGGCCTCCCTCTCAATGGCACTCCAACGCTGCTCCCTGGGGAGTAACCTCCTGCTAATGAAAGCAACAGGCTGGTCAAGGCCATCATCATTTGTTTGGGACAAAACTGCCCCTATCCCATGTTCAGAGGCATCAGTCTGCACAATGAACTGCTTAGAATAATCTGGAGCTTTTAGAACTGGTGCTGAGCACATTGCCTGTTTCAGGGTGTCAAAGGCCTGTTGGCATTCCACAGTCCAGTTTACTTTCTTGGGCATTTTCTTGGAGGTGAGTTCAGTGAGGGCTGTCACAATGGATCCATATCCCTTCACAAACCTCCTGTAATACCCAGTCAAGCCAAGGAATGCCCTGACTTGGGTCTGGGTTTTTGGAGCTACCCAGTCCAGAATAGTCTGGATCTTGGGTTGGAGTGGCTGAACTTGGCCTCCACCTACAAGGTGTCCCAAGTAAACCACAGTTCCCTGCCCTATCTGGCATTTGGATGCCTTGATAGAGAGGCCTGCAGATTGCAGAGCCTTCAAAACCTTCCTCAGGTGGACCAGGTGATCCTGCCAGGTGGAGCTAAAGACAGCAATATCATCAAGATAAGCTGTGCTAAAGGACTCCAAGCCAGCAAGGACTTGATTCACCAACCTTTGGAAGGTGGCAGGGGCATTCTTTAAACCAAAGGGCATAACAGTAAACTGATAATGCCCATCAGGTGTGGAGAATGCTGTCTTTTCTTTTGCTCCAGGTGCCATTTTTATTTGCCAGTACCCTGCTGTCAAGTCAAAGGTACTTAGAAATTTGGCAGCACCTAATTTATCAATGAGCTCATCAGCTCTTGGAATTGGATGGGCATCTGTCTTGGTGACAGAATTGAGCCCTCTGTAGTCCACACAAAACCTCATCTCTTTCTTTCCATCTTTGGTGTGAGGTTTGGGGACTAAGACCACTGGGCTAGCCCAGGGGCTGTCAGAGCGCTCAATTACTCCCAATTCCAGCATCTTGTGGACTTCCACCTTGATGCTTTCTTTAACATGGTCAGACTGTCTAAAGATTTTGTTCTTGACAGGCATGCTGTCTCCTGTGTCCACATCATGGGTACACAGGTGTGTCTGACCAGGGGTTAAGGAGAAGAGTTCAGGAAACTGTTGTAGGACTCTCCTACAATCAGCTTGCTGTTGGCCAGAGAGGGTGTCTGAGTAGATCACTCCATCTACTGTACCATCTTTTGGGTCTGATGACAGAAGATCAGGGAGAGGTTCACTCTCTGCCTCCTGATCCTCATCTGTTACCATCAACAGATTGACATCAGCCCTGTCGTGGAAGAGCTTAAGGCGGTTTACATGGATCACCCTCTTGGGGCTCCTGCTTGTGCCCAGGTCCACCAAGTAGGTGACCTGACTCTTCCTCTCTAGTACTGGGTAAGGGCCACTCCATTTGTCCTGGAGTGCCCTGGGAGCCACAGGCTCCAGAACCCAGACTTTCTGCCCTGGTTGGAACTCAACCAGTGCAGCCTTTTGGTCATACCAAAACTTCTGGAGCTGTTGGCTGGCCTCAAGGTTTTTGGTTGCCTTTTCCATGTACTCTGCCATTCTAGAGCGAAGGCCAAGTACATAGTCCACTATGTCCTGTTTAGGCTCATGGAGAGGTCTCTCCCAGCCTTCTTTAACAAGGGCAAGTGGTCCCCTTACAGGATGACCAAACAGAAGTTCAAAGGGTGAGAATCCTACTCCCTTCTGTGGCACCTCTCTGTAAGCGAAAAGCAGACATGGCAAGAGGACATCCCATCTCCTTTTGAGCTTTTCTGGGAGCCCCATGATCATGCCTTTTAATGTCTTGTTGAATCTCTCAACCAAGCCATTAGTTTGTGGATGGTATGGTGTAGTGAATTTATAAGTCACTCCACACTCATTCCACATGTGCTTTAGGTATGCTGACATGAAGTTGGTACCTCTGTCAGACACCACCTCCTTAGGGAAACCCACTCTGGTAAAGATACCAATGAGGGCCTTGGCTACTGCAGGGGCAGTAGTCGACCTAAGGGGAATAGCTTCAGGATACCTGGTAGCATGATCCACTACTACCAGGATATACATATTTCCTGAGGCTGTGGGAGGTTCCAGTGGACCAACTATGTCCACACCCACTCTTTCAAAGGGAACCCCCACCACTGGAAGTGGAATGAGGGGGGCCTTTGGATGCCCACCTGTCTTACCACTGGCTTGACAGGTGGGGCAGGAGAGGCAAAACTCCTTAACCATGTTGGACATATTGGGCCAGTAGAAGTGGTTGACTAACCTCTCCCACGTCTTGGTTTGTCCCAAATGTCCAGCAAGGGGAATGTCATGGGCCAATGTTAGGATGAACTCTCTGAACAGCTGAGGCACTACCACTCTCCTAGTGGCACCAGGTTTGGGGTCTCTGGCCTCAGTGTACAGGAGTCCATCTTCCCAATAGACCCTATGGGTTCCATTTTTCTTGCCTTTGGACTCTTCAGCAGCTTGCTGCCTAAGGCCTTCAAGAGAGGGACAGGTTTCTTGTCCCTTACACAGCTCCTCCCTTGAGGGTCCCCCTGGGCCTAAGAGCTCAACCTGATAAGGTTCAAGCTCCAAAGGCTCAGTTCCCTCAGAGGGCAGAACTTCTTCCTGAGAAGAGAGGTTCCCTTTCTTTTGCTGTGTTGCAGTTGGTTTCCCAACTGACTTTCCTTTCCTCTTGGTAGGCTGGGCCATTCTTCCAGACTCCAGCTCTACTTGTTCACCCTGTGCCTTGCATTGTGCTCTGGTTTTCACACACACCAGTTCAGGGATACCCAGCATTGCTGCATGGGTTTTTAGTTCTACCTCAGCCCATGCTGAGGACTCCAGGTCATTTCCAAGCAGACAGTCCACTGGGATATTTGAGGAGACCACCACCTGTTTCAGGCCATTGACCCCTCCCCATTCTAAAGTAACCATTGCCATGGGATGTACTTTTCTCTGATTGTCAGCGTTGGTGACTGTGTAAGTTTTTCCAGTCAGGTATTGGCCAGGGGAAACCAGTTTCTCTGTCACCATGGTGACACTGGCACCTGTATCCCTCAGGCCCTCTATTCTAGTCCCATTAATTAAGAGTTGCTGTCTGTATTTTTGCATGTTAGGCGGCCAGACAGCTAGTGTGGCTAAATCCACCCCACCCTCAGAAACTAGAGTAGCTTCAGTGTGGACCCTGATTTGCTCTGGGCACACTGTTGATCCCACTTGGAGACTAGCCATACCAGTGTTACCTGGATGGGAGTTTGGAGTGGAACCTTTCTTGGGACAGGCCTTGTCTCCAGTTTGGTGTCCATGCTGTTTACAGCTATGACACCAGGCCTTTTTGGGATCAAAGTTTTTACCCTTGTACCCATTGTTTTGTGAAGAGGCTCTGGGCCCACCCTCCTGTGCAGGTTTTTGGGGGCCTGTAGAAGACTCTTTACTATTTTTAGTTTTGGTTGTCTCATCACCCTTCCCCTGGGGAGTCTTTGTGACCCCTTTCTTTTGGTCACCCCCTGTTGAAGTCTTGGACACCCTTGTCTTGACCCAATGGTCCGCCTTCTTTCCCAATTCTTGGGGAGAAATTGGTCCTAGGTCTACCAGATGCTGATGCAGTTTATCATTGAAACAATTACTTAACAGGTGTTCTTTCACAAATAAATTGTACAGCCCATCATAATTACTTACACCACTGCCTTGAATCCAACCATCTAGTGTTTTCACTGAGTAGTCAACAAAGTCAACCCAGGTCTGGCTCGAGGATTTTTGAGCCCCCCTGAACCTAATCCTGTACTCCTCAGTGGAGAATCCAAAGCCCTCAATCAGGGTACCCTTCATGAGGTCATAAGATTCTGCATCTTGTCCAGAGAGTGTGAGGAGTCTATCCCTACACTTTCCTGTGAACATTTCCCAAAGGAGAGCACCCCAGTGAGATCTGTTCACTTTTCTGGTTACACAAGCCCTCTCAAAAGCTGTGAACCATTTGGTGATGTCATCACCATCTTCATATTTAGTTACAATCCCTTTAGGGATTTTCAACATGTCAGGAGAATCTCTGACCCTATTTATGTTGCTGCCACCATTGATGGGTCCTAGGCCCATCTCTTGTCTTTCCCTCTCTATGGCTAGGATCTGTCTTTCCAAAGCCAATCTTTTGGCCATCCTGGCTAACTGGATGTCCTCTTCACTGGGGTTATCCTCAGTGATTTCAGAGGTGTTGGTCTCTCCTGTGAGGGAACCAGCATCTCTGACTATTATTTTTGGAGTCAGGGTTTGAGGGACCCTGTTCTCCCTAGATAGGACTGGTAGGGGGGAATTGTCCTCCAAGTCACTATCCTCTTCCTCTGAGTTGCCACCCTCAGAGGGGTTGGCCTTTTCAAACTCTGCCAAAAGCTCCTGGAGCTGTATTTTGGTAGGTTTGGGGCCCATTGTTATTTTCTTTATTTTACAGAGTGACCTTAGCTCCCTCATCTTAAGATGGAGGTAAGGTGTGGTGTCGAGTTCCACCACAGTCACTTCTGTGCTAGACATTTTGCTTCTAAAAGTTGGAATACTTTTTAAGAATCTACAACTGGTTCTAGAATCTAATTCAAACTTTTACAAACTTTTAAACTCTAAAAGAAATGCTAAACAGGATCTAACACAAGGCCCTAGCAGGTCTTTTAAGAATTTAGAAAACTTTTCAAATTGCAAAAATCAATTTCTAATGACAATTTTGGAATTTGTCGTGTGATCAGGTATTGGCTGAGTAGTCCAGCAAATGCAAAGTCTTGTACCCCACCGCTGATCCACCAATGTAGGAAGTTGGCTCTGTATGTGCTATTTCAAAGTAAGGAATAGCATGCACAGAGTCCAAGGGTTCCCCTTAGAGGTAAAATAGTGGTAGAAATAGATAATACTAATGCTCTATTTTGTGGTAGTGTGGTCGAGCAGTAGGCTTATCCAAGGAGTAGTGTTAAGCATTTGTTGTACATACACATAGACAATAAATGAGGTACACACACTCAGAGACAAATCCAGCCAATAGGTTTTTGTATAGAAAAATATCTTTTCTTAGTTTATTTTAAGAACCACAGGTTCAAATTCTACATGTAATATCTCATTCGAAAGGTATTGCAGGTAAGTACTTTAGGAACTTCAAATCATCAAAATTGCATGTATACTTTTCAAGTTATTGACAAATAGCTGTTTTAAAAGTGGACACTTAGTGCAATTTTCACAGTTCCTAGGGGAGGTAAGTATTGGTTAGGTTAACCAGGTAAGTAAGACACTTACAGGGCTTAGTTCTTGGTCCAAGGTAGCCCACCGTTGGGGGTTCAGAGCAACCCCAAAGTCACCACACCAGCAGCGCAGGGCCGGTCAGGTGCAGAGTTCAAAGTGGTGCCCAAAACGCATAGGCTAGAATGGAGAGAAGGGGGTGCCCCGGTTCCGGTCTGCTTGCAGGTAAGTACCCGCGTCTTCGGAGGGCAGACCAGGGGGGTTTTGTAGGACACCGGGGGGGACACAAGTCCACACAGAAATTTCACCCTCAGCAGCGCGGGGGCGGCCGGGTGCAGTGTAGAAACAAGCGTCGGGTTTGTAATGTTAGTCTATGAGAGATCTCGGGATCTCTTCAGCGCTGCAGGCAGGCAAGGGGGGGATTCCTCGGGGAAACCTCCACTTGGGCAAGGGAGAGGGACTCCTGGGGGTCACTTCTCCAGTGAAAGTCCGGTCCTTCAGGTCCTGGGGGCTGCGGGTGCAGGGTCTCTCCCAGGCGTCGGGACTTTAGGTTCAAAGAGTCGCGGTCAGGGGAAGCCTCGGGATTCCCTCTGCAGGCGGCGCTGTGGGGGCTCGGGGGGGACAGGTTTTGGTACTCACAGTATCAGAGTAGTCCTGGGGTCCCTCCTGAGGTGTTGGATCGCCACCAGCCGAGTCGGGGTCGCCGGGTGCAGTGTGGCAAGTCTCACGCTTCTTGCGGGGAGCTTGCAGGGTTCTTTAAAGCTGCTGGAAACAAAGTTGCAGCTTTTCTTGGAGCAGGTCCGCTGTCCTCGGGAGTTTCTTGTCTTTTCGAAGCAGGGGCAGTCCTCAGAGGATGTCGAGGTCGCTGGTCCCTTTGGAAGGCGTCGCTGGAGCAGGATCTTTGGAAGGCAGGAGACAGGCCGGTGAGTTTCTGGAGCCAAGGCAGTTGTCGTCTTCTGGTCCTCCGCTGCAGGGGTTTTCAGCTGGGCAGTCCTTCTTCTTGTAGTTGCAGGAATCTAATTTTCTAGGGTTCAGGGTAGCCCTTAAATACTAAATTTAAGGGCGTGTTTAGGTCTGGGGGGTTAGTAGCCAATGGCTACTAGCCCTGAGGGTGGGTACACCCTCTTTGTGCCTCCTCCCAAGGGGAGGGGGTCACAATCCTAACCCTATTGGGGGAATCCTCCATCTGCAAGATGGAGGATTTCTAAAAGTTAGAGTCACTTCAGCTCAGGACACCTTAGGGGCTGTCCTGACTGGCCAGTGACTCCTCCTTGTTTTTCTCATTATTTTCTCCGGCCTTGCCGCCAAAAGTGGGGCCTGGCCGGAGGGGGCGGGCAACTCCACTAGCTGGAGTGTCCTGCTGGGTTGGCACAAAGGAGGTGAGCCTTTGAGGCTCACCGCCAGGTGTGACAATTCCTGCCTGGGAGAGGTGTTAGCATCTCCACCCAGTGCAGGCTTTGTTACTGGCCTCAGAGTGACAAAGGCACTCTCCCCATGGGGCCAGCAACATGTCTCGGTTTGTGGCAGGCTGCTAAAACTAGTCAGCCTACACAGATAGTCGGTTAAGTTTCAGGGGGCACCTCTAAGGTGCCCTCTGTGGTGTATTTTTCAATAAAATGTACACTGGCATCAGTGTGCATTTATTGTGCTGAGAAGTTTGATACCAAACTTCCCAGTTTTCAGTGTAGCCATTATGGTGCTGTGGAGTTCGTGTTTGACAGACTCCCAGACCATATACTCTTATGGCTACCCTGCACTTACAATGTCTAAGGTTTTGTTTAGACACTGTAGGGGTACCATGCTCATGCACTGGTACCCTCACCCATGGTATAGTGCACCCTGCCTTAGGGCTGTAAGGCCTGCTAGAGGGGTGTCTTACCTATACTGCATAGGCAGTGAGAGGCTGGCATGGCACCCTGAGGGGAGTGCCATGTCGACTTACTCGTTTTGTCCTCACTAGCACACACAAGCTGGCAAGCAGGGTGTCTGTGCTGAGTGAGAGGTCTCCAGGGTGGCATAAGACATGCTGCAGCCCTTAGAGACCTTCCTTGGCATCAGGGCCCTTGGTACTAGAAGTACCAGTTACAAGGGACTTATCTGGATGCCAGGGTCTGCCAATTGTGGATACAAAAGTACAGGTTAGGGAAAGAACACTGGTGCTGGGGCCTGGTTAGCAGGCCTCAGCACACTTTCAATTGTAAACATAGCATCAGCAAAGGCAAAAAGTCAGGGGGCAACCATGCCAAGGAGGCATTTCCTTACAGATGCTATTCAGTGTGGAAATGAGAAACCAAATGTGTTTATCATACACGTAGCAACAAATACTGTGTGAACTTCCAAGGTTTTTTGGGACATAAGCATCACCAATGACAAACCATGCACAGGATAAATAGAAGACGGTTGATCATGGCAATGTTCCAAGACTAAGCCATCACATGTCCTGGAATGTTGGATACTACTTCCTAGGCACTTGTTTGTATACTACCCATGAGTCAGGCATTGGAAAATGCTCTGTGGGTATGGTGTTTGTGACACTGAGTCCCAAAAACAATCCACAAATGTTGTGTCACTCCACAGTTTGAGTCATATAAAGGAGACATGTTTTTCCTGTGGCAATGGAGGACCAGCAGACCAAGCAGCACGGGTTCACATAGTTCCAGTGGTTAATTACACAAAGGTGTCCCGTTCAAGTGTGTGGGACATGTGTAGCCTGAGTCATTATTGGGAGCCATGTTGGCAGAGTTACGTGCAGGTCTAGTCATGAGTCTGTGGAGCCATTTCCTGCATTTACAAAGTATTCTTCACAGCTGAATTGAAGGAATGCCGAAGAGGAATTGAGAACACACATGGGGATAGTCCAGCTATGGCACTGCAGACGTGTTATGAGACTGACAACAGGACAACGTTGGTGTGCTGACAAAGTTAATGGATCAGGAATTTTAAACCGTCAGGTTTCCTCACAACATTTGTATACAGGGTGACCTCTAAAATTCCCACTGCAGCCGGGAACATCAGTGCCTCTGTGCTGATTAATCTCACAGCTATTCACCACGCAAGCCCCATCAATATTTTGGGGGCAATGTGAATTAGCGTGTGGACTGTCAGAGTACTAACATGTGTTGACATTTCATGCACATTATCTGACGTTGTTTGTTGTGCTGGAGGCACCATACCCAATCAATGCATACAGCCATGGTACACTGTCACTATTTGTCACTCATGCATACATGAAACCCAGACAAGGGATGGGCCATGATTAGGCTATTTGAAGACAAGTTCCACCTCATGATACGATAAGTAAACAGATTATTCAATACAATGTATTTGAGTATTCATTCTAGACCTACCTGACACAATACCCCAGGAGGAAAGTGAGGGCATGCGAAGCAACTATGAGACAAATGTAGCCACAGGGAACCTTTATGGTGATGCTAAGACAGGAACCAGTCAGGCTAACAGGGTGCAGGGTCAATCAGGAACAAAAATGAACAAGGCAAATATACAGTGAGCAGACTGAGACTGGTAAAAGCTGGAACAACACTGTGGAAAATGAAAAATGTATTTGTCCTGTGTGTTGTAACGTAACACAATAACCCAAGGCCTGTGTTACACAAGTGATTTATACAACAATGTAGTACAGTGTTATACTTATAATGGGAGTTTCTATGCCATCCAGGCAGCTGCAAGGGCAGTGCATGTTCAGATGGCTGGCCTGCATGGAGGTGCTCACAGGTGTGTGCAGCTTCAGTCTCTCACAAGTCCTGTAGGTGAGAATCAAGTTCAATGGGCCAACAGTACCTTTCATATGGGAAGCAATGTTCAGGTGATTACAGGTTCTACAGACTGCAAGGCAGTGCATTATTCAACAAGAAGTCCATGTAGACAGAAGAACAATGACTATGGCATACCATACTAAAGAGGGAAGCACACTGGATTCTGAATGTGAGTCTGGGTGTGTGTAGATGAGGGATTATCTGGGTACAAATATTCCATTTCCAGGGCACTCTGAGGAAGGGTGGGCTGAGACAGGGAACATAGGTGTGGCTGGACTTAGGACATGGGCTGGCATGTTCAGGGGATGTCATGTGAGCAATGCTAGTCATACCTGGGGCATTTGTGCTATCTATTTGATGCTTATATGGAAATCTTGTCACACATAGTCCTTGCAAAGATAGGTGATGTAAGACTTACTGCTGTCAAGGATCTGGTCAGACCTTCTTGTCACCAATGCAATAGCACATCCACTGCCTCATGTATGAGGCATTTTTTACCCTTATTGACTGATGGTGTCTTAGTTGTGTGCCATATGCTGCAATGAACCATGTTGCCAACATGTATGTGTGAAATAGGTGCGGTCCTCTGCTATTGCCCTTCAAATGTGAAATGTACAGTATACATGTCATTTACAGTGTGTGTGAATGAGGCTGTTCATTCATACACATCAAAATAGATTTGGATTTTTCTGTGCCCTAATCTGTATTTCAGCAATGCTCCATGAGGCTACACTCTGATTCTGATAGTTAGAGATAATGTTATGCAAAAATGATTACCCAGACCATGATATAGTGAATAGTATAGGCGTCTATTGACATATGGTAAGACAGTGGTGATGGATTAGTAGAGTTAAAAGAAATTTTGGACAACATTTTGTCCCTGATGCAATCCTGCAGCTGTATTTGGATGGTCCCCCTCATGTTGATGGACAGCATCCTCCTCTTCCTCCTCTTCAGGCATTTGTGGGTCGGGTTCATATAGGGGAATGTTCCTTCTTACACATATGTTGTGCAGGATAGCACAGGTCAAAATTATTTTGCACACCATTTCTGGTGAATATAGGAGGCTGCCTCCGGTGATGTCGAGGCACCTGAATCTTGACTTCAGGATGCCAAAGGTCCTCTCGACTATGGTGCATGTCCTCCTATGTGCCTCATTATAGGCACGCTCTGCTGCAGTGCTTGGGTTTGCAAATGGGGTCATGATCCATGGCTGGATCCCCTACCCCTGATCAGCTGAAGGAGAAAATGAGTGAGAACATGTTGATGTACCTTGCAACATGATTATCACTTTGCATGGCAGTTGTTCTCTTGTGTTGTCTGTGACTCATCTGTGTTTGTGTTATTGTGTGGAATCCTAGGCTTCTAGGATGCACCATTAGCATTGGGTTGTTTCCTTATGTGAACGGGTGTTTGGCTGTTGACCGGATGTCAGCAGTATTTTTGTAGAGTTGCAGTACATTGTGTACTCCCTTCCATTGTGTCATGTGATATATGTGTCCCTGTGTCTTAACTGGGGGTGGCATGATACCTCCATACACAGAATCAATTCCACGGTGGTGGTAACATGGTTCCATCTATATACCCTGGACATCCCATCCAATTTCAAATATGGAATTGAATTATTTAACCATCAGTGAGACCCTTTGATTTGGCAAGGTGACAATGTGCAACACATCTCCGTACGTTGTCAGTACTGACGTGTTCACAATTGACTATGCACTAATTTCACATGTGTGACAAGTTCACTGCAGACCTATTTCTCTGCCCTTGCCAAGTCGACTCAGGTTGTAACGTGTACCTATACTACTGAACATGTTCTAGTTCAGATGGCTAACTTGGTTGTGAGGTTGTCATTTTGAGTTTCAGAAGGTCCGTATGCCTGTACATCAAGTGTGTGTGTGTGTTAATTTGTCGCAATGCGTATGTGTAGGAATGTGCACTTTCAATATTGTCCCATGAAGATGTGTTTTTTGCACGGTCCACTTGTTCATTGGTAGTGGGCAATGTGAGAGCAGAAGTGATGTGAGATACTGGTACATCCTCAATGATTGCATGTCACCTTCATCGTAGTCATCATCATGCTATATGTGTTATGGTGTTTGACCTGCAGCAAAACACATTACACACCCCTTACACAGTAATTATTGCTTGGAAGGGTGTTTGATTGAGTGTTCTTGATGTGATATTGAAAGATTAACCTTCCAAGTTGTACTGCCAGTTAAAGCCATGTCATTGTCATTGTGTTGTTTTAAATTGTTCCCTTGTGTCTGTGGAGTGGCATCTGTTGTTATTTGGAACTTTCATTTGCACCTAGGTGTGTATCCCATTGGGTGAGGATATCAAACATGCCTAGCGGTGTCACTACCTCATTGTCTTCCTGTCCACGTGTCAATGTTGTGGTGTATGTGTTATGTGTCCTAGAAGGTTGCTGTGCAGTGTGTATATAACTGGGTTTCTGTACTTACCAACAAGTAGTCCATTTCCATATCGTCCATCCTGGATGTGTTTATTGATGGTGCAGTGACGGAAGATGAATGAATCATGTACACTCCCAGGATACTTTGCCAAGATGTTGGTGATCAAACCCCAGTGGCCGACAATGCCCTGCACTTTGATGGAGTGTGTGTGCTTCCTGTTGCGGTATAGATGTTCGGTTGCAGCAGGTGGCACAATGCGTACATGTGTGTAGTTCAATGGGAAGCCGTTAATTTGGTAAAACCCCTGATTTGTCTCCTGCTACTTCGCCTGTGTGTTGGGGAAGCTGATGTGGGGGGGTGTGAGGGAGATGATAGCATCCGGTACCTTTGGTAGGAAGGCGGTGAATGATGGCAGTGAGATTCCAGCAACCAGGGCACCAGTGGTTTGAAAGGAGCCACTTGCGAACATGTGGAGTACAGCTAGCAGCTTGGTTTCTGGTGGAATGGTGCGGGGTGTCTGCAAGCTGGGTGCCAACTGTGGCTCAATGTTGTGCAGCAGCTGCTGAATGGCTTACCAGTTGAGCCTGTACCTCTGAATGATGTCTTGTTGGCGGAGTCCCAGAAGGGTTGTCCTGATCCGAAATATCCTCTCCTGCCTTTTGCATTGCCTTTGGGGTCCCTGCTGGTGTTGTAGAAGCTGCTGTTGTTGGTCCTGTGCTCTGCATGCATGCTGGATGAAAAGCACCTCCATGTCTTCCTTTTGGAGCTCTGCTGTTGCTTCAGTGTGTTTTCATTAAGTACAGGTGTGTTTGTCCCATTTTAACGCCTGCCCTGACCCAGAAGTTAATTTTTGAAGCAAATCGGGCTGTGCGTCGTTTTCCGCCTCCCGGCCGTGCGTCATTTTAGCGCGGTATGATAAATAAGGCGCACAGGAGTTTAAGTCATTTTTTGGACAGGAACGCCTACCTTGCATGTCATTAACGCAAGGCGGTTTCCTGCATCCAGAAAATGACGCACATGGCGTAATTTTGGCGTTCGCAGCCTCGGCGTCAAAGTTTAAATATGGTGCACGGTTTGCGCCAATTGTGCGTCAATTTTTGACGCACATTCGGCGCAAAATAGAGTATAAATATCCCCCCTACTTTCTATAGAAAAAGCAATTTTTTTTTGCCAATAACATTGGCGCTGTTTAATGAATCTCGCTGTTTGATGAATCTTTACAAAATTTTCAAAACGTATACTTTGCTAAGCTCAGCTTCTGTCTTTAAAGTTTTGGGGTGATCTGTCAAGCAGGGACTCAGAAAAAGGGGGCGGTCCAAAACACATTTTCCCCATTAATTTTTCTGTAGGACCTTTAGACATGCCTACAGCCCAAACCACTGAACAGAATTACACCAAATTTGACACAAAGCTAGATTCTGTTCTCCAGATCACGTTTCTTGTGATTTGGTGCAAATCCGTTCAGGAGTTATAGAAAAATCTAAGGCCAAAAAATATAGATATATAGGGAATGCTGACATATGATTGGCTCAGAACACTTCAATAAGTCAGTGTTGGCAGCCATCTTGGGATTCATCTTCAGCTGAATCCCAGAAAAAAGACAAAAAAAGAAAACGGGCCAGGGTAGTGACACCCTGACCCCTTAGCTCTGGTGCAGGGGACAGAGATTAAGGGGGTCATTCCGACCCTGGCGGTCATGGACCGCCAGGGCCGGGGTTGGAGGATGCACCGCCAACAGGCTGGCGGTGCATCAAGGGCAATTCTGACCGCGGCGGTAAAGCCGCGGTCAGAAAAGGGAAACCAGCGGTTTCCCGCCGGTTTTCCCCTGCCCCTGTGAATCCTCCACGGCGGTGCCATGGGGATTCCGACCCCCTTCCCGCCAGCCTGGTTCTGGCGGTTTTCACCGCCAGAACCAGGCTGGTGGGAACGGGTGTCGTGGGGCCCCTGGGGGCCCCTGCAGTGCCCATGCCAATGGCATGGGCACTGCAGGGGCCCCCTAACAGGGCCCCACATTGATTTTCAGTGTCTGCCTAGCAGACACTGAAAATCACGACGGGTGCCACTGCACCCGTCGCACACCAGCAACTCCGCCGGCTCAATTCGGAGCCGGCTTCATCGTTGCTGGGGCTTTCCCGCTGGGCGGGCGGGCGGCCTTTTGGCGGTCGCCCGCCCACCCAGCGGGAAAGTCATAATGACCGCTGCGGTCTTTTGACCCCCTAAATGTTTCAGCAAGCACAGAGCTGCTGTCAAAGCAGTTGCATGCTTTCTGAAGCATTGGCACTGCAGGGGAAGCCTTATGACTTCACATGCAATGTTAGGTAGCCAGCAAAGGGCATTTTATTAAAAATAAAAACACATTTAAAAAAAAATAGTTTAAATAGGAAGGGATTGCAGGGGAGGCGTTGAGGGCTCTCTCTTATTCCCAGAAAGCCCTTAAAGGGTTAAATGTTTAAAAACCAAAAACCCCGTAACTCAGTGTGAAGGTCACAGTCCTTCACCCTGAGCTTTGGGGGTTCGAGTCCAGCAGCACTCATTACCGGTTTTCTTTTTAAATAACAAAAATATATATAAATATACATTTTTTATTTTAATCTGGATAGAATTATCACATTCTAAATATATCAGACATCAAAGCCTGAAAAGCTCTATCTCTCGCCCTCTCACTTTCTTTCTCTCTTTCAATAAATTCTCCAACTGACACACCCACTCAGGCACTTATGCATCCACTCAGAGCACCAGTCAGGCCCTCACGCATTCACTCAGACCCACTCAGATAGGTACGCACCCATTCACACACTAACTCAGACTGTCACACACCCACTCATAGACCCACTGACACCCTCATGCACCCACTCACAGACCCGCACACACACTGGTGCACCCACTAAAACACTGATGCACTCTCACACCCAAACAGACAATTTGACAACCACTCTCACCCCTAGATACGCCCTTTCACACCTATTCTCACACCCAGCAGAGCGATGGACAACTCCCACACGCACGGACAAAGGGCAATGCACAGCATGAGGTTGGGTGGTGAGGGAGGTTGGCCTCAGAGTATGGCTGCAGGCCATGTCTTGCGGGCAACCATCGTCACACACCGCAAAGGCCGTGCACAGAGGTGGTTGGATTGATGTATAGTAATGAAAATCACCATACCTTAAAAAAAACAAAGAAATTCACTGAAAAAAACAAAGGTAACCAGGACGTTATAGTTAGGAAATTTTATTTATGAGCAAGGTGCCATACTGAGGCAACTCGCATGTGTTTTTTTTATGTTAATGTGTGCCACTCTCCTAAACAAATGCACTTTTGGCATGAGAGAGTGCTTGTAGTTGTAGGTGTCCGCTGGCTTTCTTCTGAAAGAAGTAGCCATGCGATGTAGTAATATGCCAGTGTTTATCATCTGTTCACTTTGCTGAGTACATTGGGGCACAGAGTTATGAAAATTTGTTTCACACTGGGCAGCAAGACAACTTAATATGCTGTGTTAAAGGGATAGGGCATGAATGCAATATAATTATTAATTTATCAAGATATGTCACATTCTTGCTCTCACTGTATGCTGATGCAACCAAGTCCTGCCAACCGCACAAATGCAGGCACAATTGTGCCATGGTGCAAGGGTGCTGCATACATTACACAGCAAACTGGATTGTTAATGCAGGAAAGGAACACCTGCCTGCACAAAAAGAGTCCCTATAGGCAAGTCCAACAAACAACAAACCCTTCATAGATGTGGACTTGGAGCTGGGAGTAGTAGTGTTCGGTGTCAGCCTGACAGGGAGGGTGTTGCACTGTAGGAGTAGAGTAGATGTCAAATGAGTGATACCGTCTGGATTCTGTTTCAGCCAGGTGCTCATTTAAGAAGTGATTTAAGAAGTGATACCAACTCCTGTCCCATCACTATTAAGACAGTATATTAAGGCACTAGTGTTCTTATATGTCGCCTTCATGTAGCTCACACAGTCCCACTCTCCCTGATGTGTAGTATGCATTGCAAAGAGAGACTAACTTGGCCCATCAAAGAGGGCAAATAAGCAAAGATAATTTATTGCAATGCATGAGTAGTTCAAAATGTAATTTTAGGTTTAGGTAACTAGATTAGTCATTGATTTAGAAAATACAATGCTGCTATGCATGTCAAAATATTTTTAGAGAGTACCACTAATAATTTTTATAATCTTCTTTATTTCTTAAATCAGCACTCAAGGGCAAGAAGGAGAAGCGGTGGATAGAACTACTACTACTACCAATAGCGTGGCAGTAGATGTTTCTGCTGGCCCCAGTAAGTCCTGTTAGTTATCTCTTACTTTTACTTCTCCCCACTAGTAAAATAATTGGCCTTGTGTATTTTTTTTAACTATCTATTTTTTTCAACTCACCTACCTAATATCTGCTATCCCTGCTTTGTCCCGTTTTTATATATTTCCTGTTTCTGCAGCTGACTTTCTCCTATCTAGCTTTCTTCTGCTCTCTTTTTTAGTAAGGTTTTTCTCACCCCTCTGTTATTTGTCTTATGGTATTGTAAAACTAAGGGAACAGATTTTTGGTGCTGTGAAGAATTGTGCAGGCCCAAGTAAACTATTAGTCGCCAAGCATGTTGGTTGAGAAAGCTTTTTTGATCAAACAGTCAAAAAGAGATAGAGTAGCCATGGCCAATGTTGCGGTATTTATACAGTATACCAGCAGTTTCCATGATAGTGCTGTTTGACAGGAAAGGAATGAGATTCCATCTCCAACTAATACCATATGTCCCTCATTGACCATCATCTTCCACCTCTTTAATGCACATCACTCTCATCCTTTCGTAGCTTTGTCCCTGCATTAAGAGAAAAATGATTTTGGATGACTTTACTATCTGGCTATTTTAACATGTTGCCAACCAACCATCCTCCCACAGTGATAGTTTACATAAAAGTTACTGCTAACCAAACTATAGTGAGGTATTACTGTTGTACTTTGTGCAAAATAATTACTTAGGTGGTAAATCTGATATCTAAAACTGGTAATATGTTTCTTTTTTCTAGTTGCACAGACCACCAGTGCCACAGTCTGGCAGGGTGTGGGAGGGGGAGCAGTCCCAGCAGTGGCAAGGACAAGTAGTAAGTCAGCTTGCTTGCTTATTGACAATACTGTATTTGTTAAGTGAGGCAGATATCCCACCCATCACCTCCCTGCCCACGGCGTTTTGCCACCTAACTACAGCATGGTTTAATTCAGCACTGCAATGTAGGCTATGAAATGTGTGTTATCACGAAGTTTGCGGTAAAATACAACCAAAAACTAGGTGTGTTTCCTAGTGCCCACACAGTCACCTATTACTAGTACTTCACTTCATAATTTTTTCCTTCTGCCCCAGCCTAGCAAAAACATTGTAAATACCATCTTGCATGTGCCACATTTTTCTGCCCAAGTGACTTATATTTCATGGCTTCCATGATGGATGTACGCCTGTTCAAATTCTCTCCTTTCATCATTCAGCAACTAAAGTGACTAAGCAAAAGCGTAGCACATGATCAGTGACACCCAACTAGTCCATAGCTAAACCTCTACCTAGCTTAATCCCTCTAACTTACATTTCAATGAGTAACTTTCCCCACTGTCAAGTGAAGGTATTTGTTGTAAATAATTTGTGGTGGAGATCAGGGTGTAAAGTGGGACTGAGTGCCTGATTTAGAGTTTGACGGATGGCATACTCTATGACAAACATGAAAAAAATAAAATATATCCCATCCCCTTCCCTGTACTGCAATGTGTTGTTTATAACCTATGCACGGTCTACTTACAGTTGACAGGATATCTGTTATACATCATGTGTGATGGAGTATTCAATCTGCCTGTTCTGAGTTTGGAGTCAGGGTTGAATTGAAGAGGTAGTTATAGAAAAGCAGAACCATTGGCATTAATTATAATAAGTTAATAAATTATCCATTACAGTTGTACCAAAAACAGTGCCTCAATTAATGTTGTACTTATGCTATCAAGTATACTATTAATTGTGCAGCATATATGCCTTGCTCATTAATAAGAGGTAATTTACACACAAAGGGGCATATTTATACTCCGTTTGCGCCGATTGTGCGTCAAAAAATTTGACGCACAATCAGCGCAAACGTTGCCCCATATTTAAACCCTGACGCCCGAGCCCGCGGACGACAGAAATCCGCCGTGTGCGTCATTTTCTGGATGCGGCAACCTGCCCTGCGTTAATGATATGCAGGGTAGGCGTTCCTGTCCAAAAAACGACGCACACGGCCGTGCGTCGTCTTTATGCTTCCGGGCAAAAATGACTCTCGGCCGGGAGGCGGAGCAAAAAAATGACGCAAAGCCCGATGTGCGTCAAAATTTAACGCTTGAGTCAGGGCAGGCGTTAAAATGGGGCAAACACACCTGTATTTAATCAGAACACACAGAACAAACAACAGAGCAGCAGAGCAGCAACAGGGAGACATGGAGGTGATTTTTATCCAGCGTGCACATAGTCGCAGAGCCCTGCAGCAACAACAGCAGCTACAACAACAACAGCAGGGACCCCAAAGGCAGCGCAGAAGGCAGGAGAGGATATTCTGCCCAAGGACAACCCTGCATGGCCTCAGGGAACACAACATCATCCAGAGGTACCGGTTGAACTGGCAGGCCATTCAGCAGCTGCTGCGAAACATTGAACAGCAGTTGGCCCCCACTTTGGTGACACCCCGCACTATCCCAACAGAAACAAAGCTGCTTGCCGTACTTCACCTGCTGGCAAGTGGCTCCTTTCAAACAACTGGTGCCCTGATTGGCGGAATATCACAACCATCAGTCTCCGCATTTCTGCCAAAAGTACTGGATGCCATCATTCGCCTGACACCCCTCCACATCTGCTTTCCTAACACACTGCAGAAGCAGCAGGAAACTAAACAGGGGTTCTACGCCATCAGTGGCTTCCCACACGTCCTTGGTGCAATCGACTGCACACACGTACGCCTTGTGCCACCTGCTGCAACTGAACACCTCTACCGCAACAGGAAGCACACACATTCCATCAACGTGCAGGCCATAGTCGATCACCAGGGATTGATCACCAACATCGTGGCTAAATATCCTGGGAGTGTCCATGACTCATTCATCTTCCGTCATAGCACCATCAACCAACACTTCCAGGATGGAAGGTATGGCAATGGACTACTTGTTGGTAAGTACAGAAACCTACTTATATACACACTCCACAGCAACCCTCTAGGACACACAACACATACACCACAACAGCAATACCTAGACAGGAACACACTGAGGTCCTCACATCACTAGCCATGTTTCTTAACTCACCATTGAACCTGTCACACATTGTAATTTACGGTACAGCTTAATGTGAAGACATTAATGAGTGTGGTTGCCTAAATGTCACCTTGCAAATTGTAAGTGTCACAATAACCTTTACATTAATACATTGCATAAGTTTCAAGGGATGGGATGTCCAGGGTACTTTGATATGAACGTGTTAACAACACTTTCAATTTTAACTCTGCATGGAACTATCATCTCACCCCCAGTGAAGACACACAGACACCTGTATCACAAGTCACAATGCTAGGGAGGACACACTCTATTGCAATTCCCAAAACATACTGCTGACAAAGGGTTAGCAGACAAACACTTGCTCAGCCAAGGAAAAAACACAATGCAGAAGGTATAGCCTACAAGTATAGGTTGTCACATTAGTACACAAAAGAGTCACAGACAACACAAGACAACTACTGCCATTAAAGGTCTTTTCAATAGTGCCAGCTACATCTACATGATCCCATTCTGTGTTTTTCTTTCAGCTGATCAGGGGTATGGCATCCAGCCGTGGCTAATGACACCATTTGGGAACCCGACTACTGCTGCAGAGCGGGCATACAACGACACCCATAAGAGGACACGCAGCATTGTCGAGCGCACCTTTGGGATCCTAAAGTCAAGGTTCCGCTGCCTTGACATCACTGGCGGTAGCCTACTATATTCCCCAGAGATGGTCTGTAGGATCATACTCACTTGTGCCATATTGCACAACATTTGTGTAAAAAGGAACATTCCCCTCCTGGAACCAGACCCATACATGCCTGAAGACGATGAAGAGGTGGATGCTGGCCTGCAACAGGAGGGGGAACAACCAAACACGGCTGCTGGAGTGCGTAGGCGCCAACACATTGTAAATAATTTATTTTCTTAATTTTTACTATCACCACTTAATGCACAATTGTAAATAAACACAGATAACAAACACCACATCATGGTTTGGCCTATTCATTTCTGCCCACCTTTAGTTTGAAATTGCTGAAGAAGAATGTTGTCTCATTGAGCAATAATGACATAACAATCATCACACAAAAAATATACACCACAAATGTAATGGCCACCATACAATGGTCAAATACACCATGTAAATGACAGACATCCTGTACAGTTCACCTTTGAAGGGCAATAGCTGAGGACCACACATATGACTCATACATGTAGAAAACAAGGATCATCGCAGCAGATGGCACACAACTAAAACACCATCACTCAACTAGGGGAAAACAGGCCTCATACATCAGCCAGTTCACATGCTAATGCTTCAGGAACAGGAATGTAGTACTAGACTCTTGCCAACAGTAATTCCAACTACTTACTATCATTGCAATGACTATCTGTCACTAGAGTTACACATAAGCAGAACATACACAGCACAAGTGCTACACCTATGACAAGCATCCAGCACATCACATCCCATCTACATGTCAGGACTTTTCTAAAAACAATACACACACTTGCAGCTGCTCAGAACCCACCTGTCTGAAGAGGTCCCTGGAATGCCGATTTGTGTACACTGAGATTCCCTCATCTACACACACACACTCACAAGAGTCATCCAGTGTGCCACACCCTTTACTTTGCCTACCATTGTCATACTACCATCTCACTGCATGGAACTCAGCTCATATAATACACTGGCTTTGAGTTTATAAGGCCTGGTATCACCTGTAGATTGATTCTTCTGTGAAAGGTACTGTAGGCTATTTATCAGCTAATCCCATCTGACAGGACTAGTGAGACACAGATGGAGGCCACACCTGTGATCCCCTCCATGCACACCACCCAAATGTACATGCCCTGTCCCTGCAGAGGCCTCCTACTGCATACATGTTTGAATGTGAGCCATTACATCATTAAGCTTTGACACTAATGTTGCCGTGTAACACTTTATCAGGGTTCACGTGTCACCTTCAAAGCAACACAGGACATACACAGTGTGACATCTCAACTGTCTAATGCTCCCTCTGACCAGTCCTAGTCAGAACACGTGATCATGTGATTACTGAAAGAGCCTGCACCTGATTGACCCAGCATCCTGTCAGCCTGACTGGCACCTGTCCGTGGGTCACTCTACAGATACCTGGGGTCCACCTATGGACCACACATGCTGTCCAATACCTTTTGTACCTCAGACAATAATTTGTCATTACCCTCATCAATGTATACTCAAATACATAGTAGTGCATCATCTGACTGTCATTTGCATCAGATTTGTGACAGTGCCCATGAATAGCCAAATCTTGGCCCTTCCGTTGTCTGACCTTCATTAATGCCTAAACTTAAAAGTGTGACAGTGGACCAGGACCATAGTGTATGATGGTGTAAATGGCCTCCATCAAAACCAGCAACCTCAGATAATGTCCATGAAAAGTCAACACATATGAGGACCCTGACTGTTCTAAACGCTGAGTGACACTTTTTCAAATGATAAAGATGAGTCGTTTGTTGAATACCAGCCATTTACTTCTGCACAGAGGCTATGATGTTTCATGATACATTACCATCCACAGAGGCTAACTGGAGTAGAAATGTGGCAATGACACATGCCAGATCCAGACACCTGAGACATTCTCTCACTCAGCACAAAAAGGTTGCCCATTCGAAAGTCTCATTACACGTGTTCAGTGACAGGGTGGGACCATCCATGTGTAGGTGACCATGTCCTCAATGGCTTCTCTCCATTTTTGCTACAAACAATGCCCAATTAGAACAAGATTAGCTGCCACTAACTCATGAGGAGACCTGGAAGTTACAGTGACAACATACACCCTGACAGTTGATAGTGGATCTACATTGGACCGCACATATAAACATGTGCCATCCAATCAACAAAATATTTGCAAGCAGCCGATCACAGTAGTGTCCCAGTTGGAACCTAGCAGGAAGAATGAAACATGCCACTAAACCAGGTAATGCATAAAGGGCCACATACATCAACAACCTATTTGTCATCAGCACATGAGGAACGTCGAGATTTAGGAAAAAATATTAATGCAAAATGGTATGTCAGATTGCTCCAAAGAATCAATAGGGCAAACGTCAAATGGGCAAATGGGATTATTGAATGGCAAACAGTGAATCATACCCTATGGGCTTCCATGCGCCTGCTGCTGCAGGTTTAGCATTACTGAATAAATGAAACCCTTGGATAAATTAGCAAATCTGGAAGGGCAAACCCTAGGGTGCTGGGGGCCTAAGTCCACCTCTACCGCCCCCCAAATATACATGAAATATGCACATGTGAAGTACACACATGCATAAGGCGCATGTGTGGCCTACATGTCAAAAGTCTAACACATATAAGATACACAAATTCATAATTAGGACATGGTTACCCCCATAAAAAGTGTAGGTGACAATTGCACTACCTATTTGGCCTATAGATAATTTGGATTACCGTGATAAATGTGGACACATTTTTGCTAAGGAATACATCCTGGTATCACATTCATCATTTGAAATTAGCCATCAGCAATTATCCAAAATATGTGTACAATTATGGGTAATAACCATTTGGAGCAATCATTACTATTACACTGTGAATGCCTTCTATACATCCTATAAGGGACATGTGCCATAGCTAACCCCAAATGTGTATCACTTAGCACCGTTTGGTCATGACAAAATTCTCTTCACAATTTGACAAAATAAAGACATATTTGTCAAAATGCGTCATATTTCCACGCATACAGCTTGGGCGTCATACATTTTTGACGCATAGGAGTGCACATAATGCTGAGTCAAAAAATATCATTTAAAAATAAATATATTAATAACCAGCATTACATGGCCACCATATTTTCTATAATGCGACATATTTCCACGCATACAGCTTGGGCGTCATAAATTTTTGACGTACAGGAGTGCACATAATGCTGAGTCAAAAAATATCATTTTAAAATAAATATATTAATAACCAGCATTACATGGCCACCATATTTTCTATAATGCTTCATATTTCCACGAATACAGCTTGGGCGTCATAAATTTTTGACGCACAGGAGTGCATATAATGCAGAGTCAAAATTAATGTTCATATTTGGTCATCATATTTGCCAGCGGCTTAAATTTCAACTCTAGAACTGTAAAATAAGCCTCACACAAATATAAGGGAACAATGACGAAAAATGTTTTGACTCTGCATTATGTGCACTCTTATGCATCAAAAAATATGACGCACAATCTGTATGCGTGAAAATATGACGCATAACGGAAAAATAAAAACGGCGTCCATTTTATGCAGGATGTGATGTAATAGGATATCCTGTTTACAGATTCTGTACTGTGGGTGTACTTTCACTTTCACTTTGCAGTCTCAGATTATTCTAGACTGTGTGGCTGTGTGGAAAGTGTTGTCCTGTGTTTTAGTGCTTTTGTGTCCAGTGTACTTCTCTATTGTGCTTTTGTCATCATTGTCTTGTTGTTGAATACTGTCTGAGTCTGTATTGTATACTTTTGTCAAGTCCAGTGTTTCTTTTATTGTCTGTGGGAGTCTGTTCTGGGTAGTGTAATTTTGGGGTTAGTTGGGCTCTTATTCTTAAGTTTTCTTTGTTTTTCACTACTCTACCTTTCCCCATTTCCCCCTTTTCCTTTTTGTCCAACTTTTTCCACTTTTTTGTGCAGAGATGTCAGGTAGGCCACGGCTTGCCAGGATGGGTGAGGAGGAATTGGGGGGATTTATATGGCTTGTTTGCCATTTCCTCCCACTCATGCTGGAGGCTGGGGGTCGTGTGATACAGGGGTATCACACGGAGGCACGCAAAGTCCGGTGGGGGAAGGTGCGCCATCACTTGGTCCGTGTCTATGGTAGCCTGAGGAATGACCATCAACTCAAGCACCGCTGGGCTGATCTGATATCCAGGGAGCAGGATCTGCTGGACCACCTGGGAATCAGGATTGGTGGACATGTTGGTGAGTACAAATCAATTACATGTGAACAATTGAAAGCTGTGTGGGGACATGTGATGATTGTTACCCAATCTGCTAGATAAGTAGCTGACTGTGTGTAATGCTAGGGAAACCTACTGGGTAATTGTTGCACAATGTGTAGGAAGACAAATGCTAGCAGTCAGGCAGCTCATGTTTTCTACACATACCGGTTGCCTGTAGCTGTATGTAATGTAGTGTTGCCTTTGTGTCAGACAAGCGACACGTTAATGCCTCTATTTGAACTCTACAGGTCACAATAGCCAGTGAAAAATAGATGTTGAAACATCATACCTACATATGTAGACGCCATAGCTAGACTGAAATTTGTAAACCCAATATGATGCTATAAATGAGTGCTGCCTTCACGTCAATTGAAGTTAGCTATGTTGTCCACACATATGTCACATGTGTGTCTGGTTGGTGTGTGTTGAAAATGACCACATAGGCTGTTTGAGTTTGAGGGGTCATGCAGTACTCAAGTAACCAGCTTTTGGATGTCTCTCTGGGATGCACATGATGAGACGATATTGTTGGGGCATACTAATGGAGGTGCATCTTTGACACTACATGACTGTCCTGGCCACTGCATGTGTGTAGTAGGGTGTGTAACTGTAGCAGGAGACTCATCCAATGTAAATGTTGATCAAGAATTCTTCCATGCAGTATTAGCATGTGTGAAAGTGTTTCATTACGCATGTCATATTCTCACATTGTCTTTGTAATTGCAATTGTTTGTCAGTGCACGGAGTCTGAGTATATTCTTCCTTCCATGCTTTACAGGTGGACCTGCACCGTACACCGTGGGAGAGGTGGCTCATTTTGAGGACTCCGACACCTACAGTGAGTGTTGCATGTGTGCTATTTTTATTTTTTGCTAGTGATGCATGATGGACTACTGTGTGTTCAACAGAATTCAAGGTTTGATGCGCTGCCCATTCATTAGTATTGTTCCATTAGTGGGATTTCAAATATCACTTCAGTTTCAGTAGACCTATGCTTATCCATTTCTCAGATTTAGGGTCTGTAGGCTATACCAGTCGGGCCCGCTATGGGGAATGGGATGAGTCATGTGGAATACACTGGTTAATGTAAGAGTTGCTCTGGGACTTGGCTTGGACTGAGTCTGCATTTCAGACTGACATTCTCCCAGATAGCTTCTGCAAAAGGCTTGACTTAAACATGCAGCTTCCCTAGTTGAGGATGGACTGAGTACACTGTAGGTTGGATCTTCCGGGGGCATGTACTACCACAAGTTGAACTAGAAGTGTGTGGGACTAGAGTGCAATGGCCTAGGTGTTCATTCTACTCATGATCATGGGTGTTCTTGCTCCTCTGTGTGTGTGGTAAAATATGCCTCACTGGTAGTATGTGATGTTGGCCTAAGTCAGTACATTTTGACATGTATGGACCTTGGATAGGACAAGGTTTGGCTGACTCCAATTTCTTGCTAGCCCTTCATTGGTGTTGTGTGTGGAGGCAAATACTTGTTGAGCTTTCTATACACTCGTGGGTGTGCATTGAATATGGGATTGTTGGTTGTTCTTCCCACCCCACCCTCAAAGACTGCCATGTGTTTGGGAATAGGGTACCTAGGACTGTAGCAACCAGTATGTTACACATACTTGTGACCTTTGGCAACTTTGTTTTGAACCTAGTTTACACATTCGGTTATGGCACATGAGTTCTATATTAGCAAAAAACAATTACAAATGGCATATATTGAGGGTTGTGATAGTTATCACATAGAGTGACATATGTAGTGAAGTCAGTAGGCGGAAGAGGTTCAGCCATAATGTCAGCTGCATTACCCATTATTTGGATGAGCAGTTTAGGCTGATGTCACCCATCATGTAGAGACATGGATATGCTAGGTGTGAGATGCCCTTTGGTATGCAGGCTTCCCATGTACTTCCTATGAGACTTTTAATGATCTATGTTGTGAAAATCGCTGTAACAAATACAGTACAAGTAATGTGCAATTGACCCATTGTGCTATTCCACCCAATGCATTTCCTATGGTAAATAGTTGCCCTTTCTCTTCACAGCTGCAAACATGAGTGCCGCACAGAGACATCAGTTCGAAAGGCGTGCAATGAGATACCGGCACATCCTGCAGGTGCAGTCGGGGTTCAGAAGGATGGCCAGAAAATACCAAGCGGATCGGGCCTCCGGAGCATGGTGGGCCTCACCACAGGGTGGCCCAACATTGCCCACAACAGCCACCACCACCACATCCACCAGTTCTCCCCAAGTGGCCCCAGCAACGGCGGGGACAGTTGACCCTGCTTCTGCAGCACGATCTGGACCCAGCAATTTCTGAGCTGCAGGACCGTCCAGTGGGCAAACAACAACTCCAACACCGTGCACCTCTGCCAGCACACAGACTGCAGCAGCCCCTCCTATTGACCCTGTGGCATTCCTGGCATTAAACAGGAAAATGGACAAGTTTATTACCAAGGTGGACAAGCTAAGCCAGGATGTGGCCTACATTAAGAAAAGGGTTCGATCCATCAGGCGGACCCTACGGAGGGCCAACCTCTAGGACTTTATTGCTTGTTTTAAATTTATCCCTCCCCTCTCTCCTCTTTCCTTTTTGTAATGATAGTTGGGTTTTGGGGATTAGTGTTAGGTTAGTGTAGGTTGTTAGCTTAGTTAGTGTTAGGGAGGAGGGTGGGGGGTCCTTATTCTTTCTATTTTTCATTTTTGTGTGGGTGGGTGGATGGGGGTCAATGTTGGGATTCCTGTCTGTTTATAAAAAAATTAAAAAAATTAAAATATACAAAAAAATATATGATTGTTTAGGATAGTATAGTATGTGTGTAGGTTAGTATGTGTTGTCCTGCATGTGTCCTGTCTCATAATGGTGGGTGGGGGGTTGATGTTTAGATCGTTTCGTTATATGTGTAGAGTAAGTTTAGCTTAGGTTAGTTAGGGACAGTTGTGGGTTAGGAGTAGTCAGGTTAGATTAGTGTAGGTATGACTTTTTCCTTAGTTGCCTCTGGTGTGAATACATAGGAATAAACATATAGTTAACCCTTTGCATTATGCGTTAACTGCTACTTGATCATGGGCTTGACATCAGTGTAGGTGAATGATTTTCTATGACATTTGTGTCCTATGCTACCCACCACAGAAAATGGAGGTTTAACATGGCAGCTACCCCTGTGCTAACTTGGTAAGTATCCACCATTTGGTAGACCCACCATTAGTAGTTTACATCGATCACCAAGGATTTTTGTTGATGAGTAGGTATTCTACATCACAAAGTGTGTTTCCAGACTTGGTATTGTGTGTAATTTATTAGGTCGGACTGCAGTGTGATGTTCAGGGACATCTTTGTAGCTGAGGTGTTGTTAACACTCTTGTCTTGTTGTCTTCATTGCTGACATAGATCATGTGTGTAAAAATTCAGCATGACTTCCCTTCATGGAAGTATACTCAGAAAGGGTGATTGATGCAGTGTTTAGTTGTGTTTGCTTAGATTATGCTGCATAAATTCATTTTTTAGTATTGCATGGTGCCTACATTTCTCAGCCACCATTAGTTGACTTGGATTGCTATAGATGGAGCATTATTCTGTCCAACACAGCATAATTGTGTGTGGTTTGTCCCTTCATCAGTTATTCTCCTCAGGATGGTCAGGCTATGATGCAATCCTGGCCACTGCACAGATGTATCAGACTACATGATGTCAGGACAGTTGTATTGACAAGCTACATGGTTGTCACACAGGCACTTTAGAGTTATCTACTGCACAGTTGATGTGTCAAATAACACAGAGACATATAAGGTGTGCAAGTGCTATTTATTGATAGGTGCTGTTGTGCAAAATGTACATTGTCCATGTTTGCTGAGTCCGTTCTGGTGCATTCTTACATGGTGATCCTACAGAAGGGGTGTGTATGTTGCTCCTGACATGCTGGGGTGATGTAACAGACAGTGCAGAGGGACAGGATTTGCCGAATAGTAGGAGAGAGACATTCACTGGCAATGCTGACAAGTCATACAGTGGTTAGCAGAACAGTCTTTGAGTATAGTTGTAGTGAGACTGGCATTTGACAAAACGTAGGACCTTGGTCAAAGTAGGCCATGGTGCAGGGGCTAGTGCTTCCGGGTACTCTTCCATGTGAATGTGATCTGTTCCATGTCTTATTCTTCTTTTGTGTGTGTTGCCTGGTTTGTCCTTGTTGTTGTTGGTTGTGAAGGGGCAACACACACCTCAGTGTTAGAAGACGTGGAGTCAGACATCCCAGGGGCTGCTCCCTGTGAAGTTCTTAAGGGCAGTACTGCAGCAAGGAGGGCCTGCTGGTTTTTGAGAATAGCAGCCACATCACGATGGTAGGCAGCCAGGTCAGCCCTGAGGGAGTCATGATTGCATTCGTGCATGCAGTGGAAAGTTTGGGGTGCGAGGTGTTGGGGCAACTCCCTTACTGCAGTGGTGAATTCCTTTATAGTTTCTTGTAGTCCTTGCAGTATGGATGTTAGGGCTTGCATAGCTGCTGCCTGATCTGCAGATGAAAACATGCACGAGCGCACCCCCTCAAGGCTGGCTGCCATAGTTTGCATCCCCACCCGCACCTCCTTGGCCAGCTTCCGCTGTACACCCACTACAGTTCTTTCAAAGCTGGTGCCAGTGTCGTCAGAGCCCTCAGCTGTCTTGGAGCTGGCAGGTCTTACAATTGGGGTGGTGGGTGGTTCTTCTGTGATGGCTACTTGTTCCTTGCTCCTCCTTGTGACTGAAGGTGGGGTCTGGAGGGTTTCAAGGACCTTTTGGATGGTCTCCTGGGGAATGTTTATGGGCTCGTCATCCATGTCATCAGGGAAATCAGGGACAGGCATATCGGCAGGAGATCCATGTTCCTCTGCAATGAAACAGGGTACAATTAGTGTGTCTGTGTTGTGACAATTTTGACGTAACATGCAAGCCTTTTGATGACTTTACTTTGTGATCTTGTTTGGTATTGGTATCTGCTGTCCTTCATATGGGCATTGTCATAGGCCTATGGCCCATCTGTGTGTCACATGTATGATATAGAGTTATCAGACTTGTCTGCCTAATCGCCTCTAGGTGTTGCTTTGTACCAATTAGGGAATAGCCATCTTTTTGTCCTACTCGACCCTCCGTGTATATCTATTCTTATGGTGAGACCTTTCACTGGCTGTGGGTGTTGTGATTGCCCTGGCAGCACACTTGCCTCTCAGGACCTGCCCCAAAATCTGTTTGTTCACATTGACCTAATTGTAATTGTAATGTGGCATATCCTATGCATGGCAATGTTACGATGTGATATGGATGTAGACATTGTTGATGTTTCCAGCTGATGTTGGGTGATGTGTGTTTAATTGGATTGCCCTGTTTATCGTATCAATGTCCTATTTGGTCCTCTGACTGTGCAGGTGTGTTTCAGTGACCAGTTGCATGTGTCCCCTCCTCAATGTTGTTGTCTGAGCAGTATGACATTAGTGATGTTGCCTTGTTAGCCAGGCACGTGAGGGACCCTGACGTATGCAGCATGGGTGTGTCCTTAGTGCTGTGTGGCTCCTATTGCTGTTTACTTTGGCTGATGTATGTGTCAACTATGGGCATTGACATTTGAGTGTACTGGTGCCTTTGTCTTATTTCTGGAGATTGTTGCAGATGTCATCCTCACCCCCTAATTTAGGTATGTATGCTCCATGGGGAGGTTACTGCCATTGGCTACTATAGCTGCACAGAGATCAGAGGTGTTAGTGTCAACTGTTGTTGCAGTTACATTGCAGTTGTTGTTTTGGCTACTGGATTACTGATAGGGACCTAGTTGATGTAGGATATATTTTGACTGACGAGTGCCAGGATGTAAGTTTGACGTAGTGGCCTTCCCACCTGTCGCGCCTTTCCCTTAGCTCCATTGTTGTCATGACAGGATGCCCCCATGGGACTGTTGTTGGTGCTGTGTTATGTCGTGCCCCAGCTTCTGTGTGTGCTGGGCATGCCCCCCTGCCGTGCCCCTTTACCCATGCCACTCCATATATATGCTGACTTACATGCATTGTGTAGTAGGTATTCCCCCCCCGGTTGCAGTTAACATTATTGCATTTTAATTCCCCATGCGACTTACCCTGCATGTGCGTTGTCTCCTGGTAGTCTGCGCTGTCCTGTCCTTGAATCCCTGTGACGATCTCCTCAGGGATGACGGCTGCGACCATCTCCTCCATGTGGTCCAGGGCCTCCTGGTGTGCTGGACTCCCACCTCCAGTCTGCAGTGCTGCCTTCCTGTTCCTGGCCATTTTTTCCTTCGTCCTACGTTTGCAGTCATGCCAGCGTTTCTTACACTCGGTGACTGTCCTGCGTACTTCAGCCACACTGTTGATCTTGTCAACAATTTGTTGCCATATGGCCTCTCTCCTGCTGATTGGCAACTTAGAGGTGATGAACAGTTGGTGCTGGTGTTCCGTCACCTCTTTAACCAGGATTTCCTGCTCCTCTGCACTGAAGCGACACTTTCTTTTTTTTCTATATATGTCCTGGTCCCTGTATGGATCATCCTGGCTGGTTCCTGGTCTGTTGTCATCTTCCTGGCGTCTGTAGTGGCATCTGGGATCCATTTTGGCTCTCCTCTGCTGAAAGGGCAGTGTTCTCGGGTAAATTTGATGCTATTGCGTAAAAAAAACGGCGCTTTCCGGGTTGCGCTGTCGTAAATCGACCCACAGTCATTTACGTCGCGTTAACGTTGTTTTCCTTTACGACTTGACACCGCTGTGTGCGTAAAAAAAAAATGACTCCCACCTGTTGGTTGCGCCACCGTGCGTCAAAGTATAAATTTGACGCCCGGACGGCGCATCGAAATGGCGTTAGCCGGCAGTAAAAAAAATTACGCAAAACTGCGCCGGCGCAGCTTTGCGTCAAAAAGTATAAATATGGCCCAAAGTGTCTGTTTAGTTTCACTATGAAATCATTCACACAAAAATCCCTTTTTGATTATAGCAGTATTTTGGCTTAATTTCTTTCAGTCAGTGCTAATGTTATGTGATGCATGTGTCCCGTGACATCCCATTCAAAATTCCAATGGTTCTAGGGGACCAGCAACATTCTGCTATTGTACCACTATAAACAAGTGTTTGCATATAGCATTACAATTTGTGTTTTTCAATGTTTTCCTTTCTTGATGTAGCTACTCCTGCTGCTGGAGGTCACCCATCCCAACCGTAGATAGCCACCCGGCCGTGGCACCAAAGGATGGAGGCCATTGTGGCTGAATACCACCAGCTGATGACGTTGGAGAAGGAAGAGGAGGCACATGCCTCTAGTTCTTTCCGTGAGCCTGGTCCACCTCCATCCTGGCCCCACCAATACCGCTAGCAGCCAGGATCCACTGCTGCCCACTGGAACACCACCAACCTCCTCATCATCATCCATGAAACAGACTGCCTCTTCCTATGCGAGCTGGTGCTGCTTCGGCGTGGCAAGCAGAACCTGGCCCAGGAAGTGTCCCAACTACACGCCCACATAGATGCCCCCTGAGTCTGTTTTTAAATTGACTTTTTTGTCGGAGGGATTGTGTTATTGGTGGAGAAGGTGGGAATTGGAAAGGGAAGTTGAGGAAAGGGTTGGACATGACAGAACATTTGGGGGTCATGCTTAAGGAAAGGGGTGGGCCTGCTGTCTGTGGAGAGGACGGGTTTCTTTTGTAAAAAAAATTTGTTTTTTTTCTTTTTAATGCATATCAGTCACAATCTGTCCTCTGTCTTTGCACTGCTTTTTAGCACAGCATTGTAGTTGTTATATTGACAAAAGGCTGACCTCTGAAATAGTCACACACTGTACATAAACATTTCCGATTAGACTTCCTCTACCTGAAGTCCCTTGCGGGTGATGTTTTTGCTAGGTTATTTTACTAATATCCTCTTCCTGCAGTCAATATACCCCGTTACCAGAGTGGGAACAACAGAGCAGGTCTGTTTGACTTATTGCTTTTTGAGGTTTTGCCACTTTTTCAGCACCCAGCCACTTATCAAAGTGTACACTAGTTAGTTAATAAAAGTTTGTCCTACTACGCTCTGTAACTATTGACCACTAGGGGTGTACAACATACACAAAAATCTTAATCATCCTTATTTATCTCGGCTTGCCCAAAATAAAACATTTCAGTATATGTTCATAACTAGTTATTTCCTTAGTTCTCTTACCTGAATAGAATAAGCAATGGCTACTACCTCTCTCAGTCTTCAAAACTGTATTTCAGGGTTTCCCAAAAGGCATGCTTCATGGTGGTGGTAGAAGTAGGCTAGCTCTAACGGGGAAGACGTCACAAGCAAGGTCGCACTCTCACCTATTCCAAATGAATTGAACTCCAATTGTAGGATTGTCCATTACAGGCAACTAGACTGAAAGATAACATAGAGTTAGTGGGTTATTATCATAACTTATCTAAGACTGAGACCAGACCACCACCATGACAAAAAACGCATGTTACAAAAACTAACAGTAATAACTTCTAAACAATCTGGGGAGCTAGTATTTAATTTATTAAAACAATTAAAAATACATTTACGAAATCCTGTTGGAGAAGGTTAAGCATTTTAAGCAACACAAGGCCTGACTCAGAAAGGTAAAGTATTTTATACATTTCGTGTTAGTTTACTGTTGCATTGCATGTTTACAACTAGTAACTTTTCCAGCAGTAGCTTTTAGGGCTAGTAACTTTGCGACTAGTACGTAATCCATATCACTTTAGTTCCTATTCCTACTAGTTATTAATAAGTATAGTTACTACTTGTAAAGTTGCTGGTAGTTCAGGGAAACTGCAAGAGTGAAGTTACACCAAAAGTGTAACTTTATCTTTGTGAATCATGCCACATAGTGCACACTAGTACTACCTATCGTCAGACAACTAAGACCCTGCACCATGATGATGATGTCCCTTTCATGCCTGGGTGGGTAAGTGGGTCTGGCATGGGCTAATGTATTGTTCAGGTAAGAATATCCTGCAATAAGTTGGTGTCGCTTTCAACACATCCACCCCACCAAGTGTGTGATCCATTTATGGTGTAAATTTGTATGCCAAACCTCAATATATCACACATTCTAGGGAAGACAGTTAGGTATTTGATGAATGGATGGGAATGTGGAGTTGGGGAAAAGTGTGACAGACAAATACAACAATATCATTCATCAGGTCAATGAGCAGCACATCATCATCAAGTCTGTTGTGGGAGGAAATGAAGGAATGACACAGTTCAGTTAGTAAATGCATTAGAAACAGTCCTTTAGCCCCATAGTGCCACGCTATTACCAATTTTTTCTGTCACCTAGGTTAGAAAAATACAAATTAGGGAGGACCCATACAGTTCTAAAAATGTTGATTGTTATGAAATGAAAAGTGATACTATATATAAATGCCAAAATGGGTGGTGAATCTGCATTCTTATTTTTGGAATGTCCATCTTGGGTGCATGGCTGAACTGGTCTGGTAATAAAAGCAGGAGTGTTAAGGAGCTTTCATGCAGAAGAAGAGGCCCGTGGATTGCAAAACAGTAAATGTGTCTATTGTAGAGTCAAGTAGAATGTAAGCTTCATGGAGAATGAGGACCAAGACCAGCAAGAGCATAGGCTGATGCAGTCATGACTCACGTGTGATTACTTGCAAAGTGAGAACAATTTTACAACCAATCCCAGAGAAGGAGCTGCATGTACCTGGCTGATCAACCTCACAACTATCATAACCTTTAGCTGAATGCATGCATTGTCTCCAATTACAGTCCCCCTGACCACAACCACTTAACTAGAGGAGGCTGACATTTGAGCCACTACACTGCTCTGCATTTTCCAAATCAACACACCTCTCTCCAGTCCACAGGGAAGTGTAGGCCTCTTTGAGTAATGACTGTTTGTCACATCAAAGTTGCCAATCAGTAGGAGAGAGGCTATATGGCAACAAATTGTCGACAAGATTAACAGTGTGGCTGAAATACGCAGAACAGTCATCGAGTGCAAGAAACGCTGGCATGACTGCAAACGCAGGACCACGGAAAAGATGGCAAGGAACAGGAAGGCAGCACTGCAGACTGGAGGGGGGAGTCCAGCACACCCGGAGGCCCTGGACCACATGGAGGAGATGGTCGCAGCCGTCATCCCTGAGGAGAACGTCACAGGGATTCAAGGACAGGACAGCGCAGACTACCAGGAGACAACGCACATGCAGGGTAAGTTGCATGGGGAATTAACATGCACAAATGTTAACTGCAAGCGGGGGGGATACCGACCACAAAATGCATGGAAGTCAACATATACATGGAGTGGCAGGGGTAAAGGGGCATGGCATTAGGGCATTGCCTGCACAGACAGAAGCTGGGGCACACCATTACACTACACCAACAACAGTGCCATGGGGGCATGCTGTCATGCCAACGATGGAGCAAAGGGAAAGTCACGACAGGAGGGAAGGCCACTACGTCAAACTTACTTCCTGGCACTCATCAGCCAACATACCTCCTACATTAACTAGGGCCGTATTAGCAATCCTCTAGCCAAACCGACAACTGCAATGTAACTGTGACAACAGTTGCCACTACCACCTCTGATCTGTGTGCAGCTCAAGTAGCCAATGGCAGTAACCTCCCCATGGAACATACATACCTAAATTAGGGGGTGAGGATGACATCTGCAACAATCTCCAGAAACAAGACAAAGGCCCCAGTACACTCAAATGTCAATGCCCATGGTTGTCACAAACATCAGCCAAAGTAAACAACAATAGGAACGACACAGCACTAAGGACACACCCATGCTGCATATGTCAGGGTCCATCCTGTGCCTGGGTAACAAGGCAACATCCCAAATGTCATACTGCTCAGACAACAGCATAGAGGAGGGGACACATGTAACTGGTCACTGAAATACACCTGCACAGTCAGAGGAGGAAATAGGACACTGATACGATTATCAGGGCAATCCAATGTAACACACATTACCCAACATCAGCAGGACCCATTAGCAATGTCAACATCCATATCGGATCATAACATTGCCATGCATAGAATATGGCACATGTCAATTACATTTAAGTCGATGTGAACGATCAGTGATTGGGGCAGGTCCAGATTGTTAAGTGTGCTGCCAGGGCCATCAGAACACCCACAGCGAGTGAAAGGTCTCACCATGAGAATGGATGTACATGGAGGGTCGAGTAGGAAAAGAAGGTGGCAATTCTCTATTTGGCTAAAATCAACACCTAGAGGCGATGAGGCTGACAAGTCTAATAACTCAATAACATACATGTGACACACAGGTGGGCCATAGGCCTGAAACAATGCCCATCTGAAGGACTGCAGATATTAACACAAAACAAGATCACAAAGTGAATTCATCAAAAGGCAGGCACGTCACATCAAAAGTGCCACAACACAGACACACTAATTGTGCCCTGTTTCATTGCAGAGGAAGATGGATCTCCTGCTGATATGCCTGTCCCAGATTTCCCTGATGACATGGATGACGAGCCGATAAACATTCCCCAGGAGACTATCCAAAAGGTCCTTGAAACCCTCCAGACCCCACCTTCTGTCACAGGGAGGAGCACAGAACAAGCAGCCATCGCAGAGGAACAACCCACCACCCCAATTGTAAGACCTGCCAGCTCCAATACAGCTGGGGACTCAGACGAGTTGGATTACAGTGGGAGCTGGCCAAGGAGGTGCGGGTGGGGATGCAAAATATGGCAGCCAGTCTTGAGGGGGTGCGTTCGTGCATGATGTCATTTGCAGATCAGTCAGCAGCTATGCAAGCCCTAACATCTATCTTGCAGGAACTGCAGCAAACCCAGAAGGAAATCAGCACAGCTGTAATACAGTTGACCCAACACCTACAACAGCAATCCTGTCAACGCGTGCACAAATGCAACATTGAACCCCTCAGGGCCGACCTGGCTGCCTACCATTGTGATGTGGCTGCTATTGTCAAGAACCAGCAGGCCCTCCTTGCAGCAGTACTGCCCTTAAGACCTTCACAGGGAGCAGCGACCGGGATGTCTGACTCCACGTCTTCTAACACTGAGGTGTGTGTTGCCCCTTCACAACCAACAACAAGGACAAAGCAGGCAACACACACATCAGAAGAAGAAGACATGGAACAGATCACATTCACAAGGAAAAGTACCCGGAAGCACTAGTCCCTGCCACATGGCCAACTATTACCAAAGTCCTGCGTTTTGAAACATGACAGTCTTACAACAACTGTACTCAAGCACTGTTCTGCTAACCACTGTATATCTTGTCACCCAGCCCAGTGATTGTCTCTCTCCTCTCATTGGCTAAGTCTGTCCCTCTGCACTGTCTGAAACAGCAACCCCAGCATGACAAAAGCATTTTGGTAAACCCTTGTGTTGGATCACAATGGAAGATATCACTATAATGGACTCACAATCATGGACAATGTACATATAGCACTACAGCACTTTTCAATAAATAGCACTTACACAACAAATCTGTCTCTGGGTAATGTGACATATCAACTGTGCAGTAGATAACTGCTTGTCAATACAACTGTCCAGATATTATGTAGTTAGAGAAATCTGCACATTGACCATGATTGCATCATACTCTGCCCATCCTGAGGGAATAATCTGATGAAGTGAGAAACCATACACCACCATGCTGTGTAGGACAGAAGAATGCTTCCTCAGGGGATAACTAAGTCATCAAATAGTGCCCGCTAAATGTTGTCAACATGCAAAAGTAACACAATAAACATGCCACACTAATCTAAGTAAATACAAAAAAAACTGCACAAATGAAGGTGTCTGAGTTAACATACAAATAGGTAATCATGCCAAACTGTGTCACAAATGATGTATGAGGGTCATGAAGACAAGAATACAAGATTGCCAAAGAGAACTCATCTTATAAGGGTGTGCATGTTCATCACACTGCAGTCAGACCTAAAACTGGTTCCCCAATATCAAGTCTGGAAGCACTGTCTGGAAGCACTGTTAGGGACTTTGAAAACACAATTATCAACAGAAACACATTGGGAACCATATTAAATGTGATTGGTGGTTGCAACAAAGGGTAGACACTTTGCAAGGTAGCTCTGGGCTAGCTGCCAATCGAGTGGTCGGGGTCCTCAAATGTCGCCACCTCTCCCACAGTGTAGGGTGCCGGTCCACCTGTAAGGTATGGAAGGAAGAAATGTGCTCAAAATCTGTGCACAGTGCAACAATTTCATAATCATTTACAATATGTAGGCTGAATAAGGACATGGCAGCCATTCAGACATGATGGTACTGCATCTGATATTTCACGGCCAACTGGTACATAGCATGGGTCTCTTGTGACAGTTACACACATATCTTCACACATACATTGGCCCTAACTATCATGTGGTTGCAAACTTGCCCCATAATTGGTGAGCACTAAAAAATATGGAGTGCAATCGTCTCATCATGTGCATCCAAGAGAAACATCCAACGCCTGGTTACTTGAGGACTGCATTACCAGTCAAACATGCCTTGTGGCCATGACACATTTATTGCACATAGGCCCAATGTACAGAGGGAGGGGCAGGGACTCCTGTAAGACATCCTGTTACATTTGATTCAATTGATGTGGCCCAGCTACAGTGATTTGCACCAACCATGGAGATGTGAAGCCATGTGCATACACTTGGACTGCCATCCATATTTGGATTGTGGCTCAACTAATTCCAACAAACATCTTAAGATGTAAGCTGAGGGCACCTTACACCTTTTCACAATGTTTTCAAATCATGAACTGACATGTATCCAAAAAGATCAAGAAACCAAATAATCCCACACATTCATAGTACTTCTGTGAACGCTTTCCTTCCACACTCACCAGACTAACATGAGACCAGTGTTTGAGCCACTTTGCTATTATCAATTGACGTGAAGGCAGCACTCATTTTCAGCATCATGTAGTGATTCTAAAGTCAGTCTAGCAATTGCGTCAACATAGTTGGCCTAAATGTTGGTACATCTGTACTTCTCTGTCAATAATACCCTATATAGACATGATTGGCTCCAATTTTTGACGCACAATCGGCGCAGACGGAGTATAAATATGCCCCTAAGATTTTTTTCACTATGTCAATTGAACAAGTACATGATCATTGACATACCAGGATTCACACACTAAGGGGGTCATTCTGACCCTGGCGGTAAAAACCGCCAGGGCCAACGACCGTGGGAGCACCGCCAACAGGCTGGCAGTGCTCCCTTGGGCATTCTGACCGCGGCGGTACAGCCGCGGTCAGAAACGGAGAACCGGCGGTGTACCGCTGGTTCTCCGCTGCCCTGGGGAATCCTCCATGGCTGCGCCGCCATGGGGATTCCGAGCCCCATACCGCCATCCTGTTCCTGGCGTTTTTGGCCGCCAGGAAGAGGATGGCAGTATGGGGTGTCGTGGGGCCCCTGGGGGCCCCTGCAGTGCCCATGCCAATGGCATGGGCACTGCAGGGGCCCCCGTAACAGGGCCCACTAAGATTTTCAGTGTCTGCCATGCACACACTGAAAATCGCGACGGGTGCAACTGCACCCGTCGCACCACTTCCACTCCGCCGGCTCCATTCGGAGCCGGCATCCTCATGGAAGGGTGTTTCCCGCTGGGCTGGCGGGTGGCCTTCTGGCGGTCGCCCGCCAGCCCAGCGGGAAACTCAGAATAACCGCGGCGGTCTTTTGACCGCGCAGGGGTATTCTGCCGGCGGGACTTTGGCGGGCGGCCTACGCCGCCCGCCAAGGTCTGAATGAGGGCCTAAACCTTCAGAATGGCAATCTAGAAACTTAGTCACTAGGCATCAAGTACTCTTTACTTTGCTCTATCAAAACATAACTAAGACATTTAGTCAAAAAATGCCACTCAACTTGGGAACGCAGGAGAAAATGCACTGACACCTCCCTTATTTATAGACTGGCATGGAAGGAAGGGGAGAGATAAGTGTGTTTTAAGCTTTAGGGCATGATATACTTAAAAATATGTTCTTTAACCAAAGGGAAGGAACAGATTTGAAATGTTAAATAACAAGATTTTCTTTTACTATGTAAAAAGTGAATAAAAGCCTAACACCTAAACCACTAGGCTAATAGGGACTCTATAGCGTACTGGCTCAGAACTTAACTATGCCATTAGATTTAAAAATGCCAGTCAATATGGGAACATAGGTGAGTATACATAGACATGTACCTCATTTATCAAAAGGCATGGAAGGAGGGGGAGATAGAAAGTGAAGTTTGTTTTAAGCTTTGGGACATGCCATACGGAAAAGGATGTTTTTAGACAAATTGAAAGAGACACATTTTGAAATGAAAAAGAATGAGCTTTTTTCATTATGGAAATCAAACATTTGAAGAGACACATGACAACTGAGACAGCAGGATTCAAACCCTCAATCTCCAGCGCAAGAATCTAAGCCACTACCCACTAGGCCACAAGTGACACTTTATTTTGATATATCAAAACCTAACTAAGACATTGCAGCCAAAAATACCTCTCAATGTAAGATCATAGGTGATTGTAGATGAGAATACACTGACACATAACTCATTTACAAAAAGGAATGAAAGGAGGGGGAGATAGAAATAGAAGTTTGTTTTAAGCTTCTGTGCATGATATACTTAAAACGAGGTATTTTGTAGACAAACTGCAAGAAGAAAACTCTAAATTAAAAAGATGGAGATTGCTTTTCACTATACAAATTGAACATTTGAAGAGACACAATACTATGGAGATAATGGGACCCAAACCCTTAATCTTCAGAGTTTAAGACCTTAACCACTAACCACAACTGACTCTTCAGGTTGCTGGATCAAAACCTATCAATCCAAAATTACATTGACACACCTACATCATGTACAGAAAAGGATGAAAGGAGGGGGAGAGAGACACGGAGTTCTATTTTAAGCTGTGAGGCATGATATACTTAGAAAGTGTTATTTTTATACAAAGTGTGAGGAAACAGGCCATCATTTGTGTTACTTGACATGTAATAGTTCCACATTCACCCTTTATTCGGAACTAACCGCCCAAGTTTATCGCTTGACTCTTTCAAGGTAGTGAAGCAGAGCAATCCACGGCCTATACTCAAGGGAGGTGGTGTGGGGTAGTAATCACAATTCACTAGTATGCAATGACAACACTCAATAGATGATTGCCCAGTCTGTGATGTATATTTAGAAAAGGAAAAGTACATTTATTACACATACACTACTTAATTCTATGCAGTACTTTTACAAATATATTTAAAGTCGGCGGAAATACCTTTGGTAACATTACATTTGATTCTTAGAGAAAATGAACCCAAAACTCACAGTACACCCCCATTCATGTACAATATAACACATAACTATATACATGGGTGTCAGTTTACATTAGGTCAATGTTGTAACACATCAAAACCATAGTCTCATGTCATGATAATACTTCATGCCATCACTTACTTCGGTAACCATAATCCCTCTGCCCTTATTATGAATAATAGAGCAATACCTACCAATCATGTGCCCACTTTCTCAGTCATAAGGCATTGCAGCCTTCCAGAAATATGTGTTACTATTAGTACTGACAACACTTTTAAATAAGGTAAGGTAAATAACCTTTTAAAATGTCAATAACCTTTTAAAAAAATAAAGTATTGTGAAAAACCATCATCAATAATATCTGTGAATAAAGCATTGTTCAAACCATTGTAAAGACACTTTTAAATACAGCATTTTCCACATACACCGTGTCCGCATTTTTTTTAATGAACTTTGTGCCACAAATAAAACAGAAATTGGTTTAGCCCCTAGGGGGCACTGCACTCCCAGCTGTAGAGCACAAGCTCCAGCCTGGAGAGTACTTGAAAAAACAGCGAATACCAGGGCGGTCTTAGGCTCATATTTATACTTTTTTAGCGACGCATTTGCACAGCTTTTTGGCGCAAAAAACAGAGCAAACTTGCAAAATACAATTGTATTTTGCAAGTTTGCCCCTCTTTTGCGTAAAAAAAGACGCAAATGCAGCGCTAAAAAAGTATAATATGGGCCCTAGTTTCTTGGATCCTTCACATTTACAGTCAGTGCTTGGTTAATTTTCCTTTCGGGCAGCTCTCCAACACTCTTTTCCATTGTTGGTGGTGGCCCCACCGTCCTGGGGCCACCATAAGGAGTCAAAAAGGCATTGGTCAGTTACAAGCCCATAGGTCATTAGGGGGTGCTCCTTTGGGAGTGTGCATATTAGATTAGCAACCACCTAAATTTAGTGTGCTGCGCGACCTCACACTGTGCAGCTTTTCTTTTCTTTCTCCTCTGGGGGTGACCGGACCCACTTGGGAGTCCACCCATGGCTGCCCCAGGCTTCTGCACAGCAACCTCTCTCCCACTGTCACAGGAGCTGGCAGCTCTGTTCTCCACTTTCTGCTCCTGTGGGAAGGATGCTGTAAATGTTGGTAGCCATCCGCTCCTCCCGGACACAGGCATTGGGAGAGGGACAAGCCCACCACAGATGGGTGCTGCATCTCTCTCTCTCCCTCGTGGAGTAGAGCAATGGCACTCTCCTGTCCTTAGCGGCATCGGGGGCCGGAGTGGGGTCCAGGGGCCACCAAATGGTGAACTAGCCTGGAGGTTGTGGTCCCCAGTGTGCCTGAGGAGGGGGCCCCAAAGATGCCCCCTCCTGGGAGCTAAACAGGCACAATGTTTTTTGTGGCGACCCCTGGGCCCTGGCCCTCCCTGGGGACAGGAAATCTTCTGGTATGGAGCTCCACTCCTGCTGTGAGTACACTGGGGAGGTGGGGGGGGGGGGGGTCAATGATCAAATTGTTCTCCTGCTCATATCCTGGGCCTGTTGGGCCATTTTCCTCCATCTTTCTCTCCTCTTTGCCACAGAAGTTCAGTTCTTCTTCCAACTAGTGCTTAGGTGGTCTAATGGGATCAGCTTCCATGGTCTTGGGGAGAGGCCTCACTGGTCCTGGGGTCAACAGAAGTCAGAGTCCTGAATCCTGATGGATATCAGGGGATTCCTCCTTCCAGTTTTCAATAGCTACTGCCTCCAGCCCCAGTATCCAACAGAACAACACAACCAAGAGAGAGCTCTCCCAATGTGCAAGACCTTTTAAAGGAGGGTAGAAAGTTCTAGAAGCCAGGCACCTCTGGCCTATCGGCGGGTGCCACATCACCTCTCCGCGCCTGGCCCAACTGTCCTGGACAGCATGCTGGGACAATTCAAAATGGCATCACCCAGGTGTCACTTGTCGCATCTACTCTGGCGGGCTCACCTTTACCCATTGCTGACATCACTGCCAGGGCCTTTCCCACTAAAACTTCAAAGCGAATCAAGCTCATGTGTTGGGTCTAGAGGTCTGGGCTCCCTCCTATGTTCAGTGCTTAGTTTGGCCCATCAGTGGCACAGTTTGACAGATAACTGATGGATGCAGATCCTTCATCCCCACCCCTTTCCTTCTCAGGAGCTGAGTGAAGTGCTGTTAAATGCTCCCTTTCTGTGGGGGGGCCTTTGTTCCAGCTGCTGGAGAGGGATAGAAATGCACCTAATTTGGCACAGAAGGGTGTCAAAAGGCTTGGGTTCTGTCCCTGAGCTGAGGCACATAAATATGACAATCCTGGATGACTCTCTGTCCCAGCCTTTCTCCTTTTTCTCCTTTGAGCCTTCTCTCTTCCATGGCGAAGAAGTCCAGTCTTTTTCCCAACTAGTCCCCAGGGGGCGGAAGAGAGCCAGCTCCCCTGGGGGCAACTGTAGTCACTGTCTTTAGTCTAATGGATATCAGGTCGTTCCTCCATCCAATTGTCCATGGCTGTTGCCTCCTGTCCCAGAGTCCATCACAAAATCACCAAAATCACAACCAAGAGAGAGCTCTCCCCCTTGTGCAAGACCTTTTAAGTGGGGGCAGAAGGTTCCAGAAGTGAGGCACCTCAGACCTATCCTGGGGTGCCACATAATATTTCCACCTCTGTCCCAACCCTCCTGCACAGCCTGCTAGGACATTTCAAAATGGCGTCCCCTAGGAGTCACAATGGGCTTGAGCTGGCCCATTCCTGCTCAAGTGTGATAGCTGATTTATGGATTCAGATCCTTCATCCCCACCCCATTCCTTCTCAAGATCTAAGTGAAGCACGATTAATTGCTCCCTTTGCGTGGGGAGGCCTTTGTTCCTGCTGATAGAGAGAAATGTAATTAACTTGACTGGCACAGCAAGGTGACAAGAGGCCTGGGCTCTGATCCTGCGCTGATCCACCAAAATATGACAGCCCTGGATGACACATAAAAAGTACAGATATCTTCTTGGTACTCTCATATTGTGTTTGGCATATAGATTTCACCCCAGTTTGATATGTCACTGGTTTCTGTGGGCCAAAGGGTAGCAGAACTGCATGCTAACTCAGTCTTCCACATAGGTGTATAATGGAGTGTCACTGCAGACAAGCCAGTAAACCACACTGACTTTCCTTATGAACGTACACTAACATTAAGAGGCCTACCTTAGGTCAATATCCGATCCTGCAGAGATCCCTCTGCGCCAGGCTACCTGTATGTATGCAGTGGCCGGGCTGTTCATGTGCAATTGCCAAGTGCCCATTGCCCTTGCTTTATTGCAGCAGCCTTAAAAGGTGGACACTGGTGGTAAACACGTGCAGTCCATTTACGGTGGGTGAGTCACCAGTTATGAGGCTCACCCACAGCAAAAGGTCAAACACCAGGCGATCAAAAAGCAAAAACACTGGGTGGATTTGATGGGCAGAACCCATTACCTTACAAGTATGACATTAGATCCAAAACTACCAGTCAGCGAGGGAACATAGGTGAGTACATATTGACACTTACTTTATTTACAGAAAGACATAGAAGGAAGAGGAGAGAAATATTTATTTTTTGCTTTGGGACATGATTGCCTAAAAATACTACTTTTTAAGTCTAAGTGAAAAGAAAGAAAATTAAATTGAAATGAATGAGATTTTCTTTCCCTGTGAAAATTGAACATTTGTTCAGACACATGCACATGACCATTTATATACCAGGACTCCAACTGTTACGTTCATTGACAAATATTTTTATTTTTTCACTTTGTTTTAAATTAATATTAATTATTAGTAGGGTGATTATGAGACCTCACTAAGTAATAATGTCACTAATCTGTATCAGGTGCAGTTTGGTTTACTCTAAATTAAACATTAGCTCAGTCCTGGGTAGATGTGGCACGGAACAGCCAGGGTTAACGCAAAGTAGAACAAGTGTAAAGCTTTTCCCAGTACCAAAATAGTCAATAAGTAAGAAAGACAACAAAATATAAAACACAATCTAATTTATAAAAAATATGGTATATTTTTATGTTCAAATAGACAACAAAACAACAAAAGTCTGGTGAAGGGAAACATAGTTCTGATTTTTGCAAGGTTATCATAATCACTGCACTTCACTCTACAAAAAGTCTGAAGAAGTTTGTAAATCACTGCTTTTCACTCTTAGCAGTGGTCTATGGGCCTTGAACACGAAGGTCCAGGGCAAATTCAAAGTTTCAGGGTGACTGTGATGGAAGTCCAGATCAGATGTGGGTGCCAGGATGGTTATAGTCAACATTTTAACTTTACTTTTAGAAACCTTCTGATTCTTTTTCTTGTACACATTGAGGTCGGTGGGGTACTCTGCAGCTTGAGTAAGGATTTGGGTTTGACATCAGTAGACAAGTCAAACCTTGGTGTCCCTCTAAAGCCTTGGGGGCATATTTATACTCTGTTTGCGTCGGAATTGCGTCGTTTTTTTTGACGCAATTCCGACGCAAAACTAACTCCATATTTATATTTTGGCGTTAGACGCGTCTAGCGCCAAAGTCCATGGAGTTTGCGTCATTTTTTAGCGTGGACACCTACTTTGCGTTAATGATATGCAAGGTAGGCGTTCCCATCTAAAAAAATGACTCAGAGGCATGTGCGCCGTATTTACACTCCCGGGCAAAATTCACACCCGGGAGTGGGCGGGTCAAAAAAAATGACGTCCAGCGGCTTTAGCGTCGTTTATTAGCGCCTGGTCAGGGCAGGCGTTAAGGGACCTGTGGGCTCGGAAGGAGCCCAGAGGTGCCCTCCCATGCCCCCAGGGACCCCCCCTGTCACCCTTGCCCACCCCAGGAGGACACCCAAGGCTGGAGGGACCCATCCCAGGGACATTTAGGTAAGTTCAGGTAAGTTTTTATTTTTTATTTTTTTGTGGCATAGGGGGGGCCTGATTTGTGCCCCCCTACATGCCACTATGCCCAATGACCATGCCCAGGGGACAGAAGTCCCCTGGCATGGCCATTGGGCAAGGGGGCATGACTCCTGTCTTTGCTAAGACAGGAGTCATTTCAATGGGGGTTGGGAGTCGAAAAAAATGGCGCAAATCGGGTTGAGGCGAAACATTTGCCTCAGCCTGACTTGCCCCATTTTTTGGCGCCCAAGCTCCATATCCCCCTACGCCGGCGCTGCCTGGTGTACGTCGTTTTTTTTCACGCACACCAGGCAGCGCCGGCGGCTAACGCCGGCTAACGTCATTGAATAAATACGGCGCCCGCATGGCGCTTCAGAATGGCGTTAGCCGGCGCTAATTTTTTTGACGCAAAACTGCGTTAGCGCAGTTTTGCGTCAAAAAGTATAAATATGGCCCTTGGTTCTCTGCAGCATTCAAGGCTACCCACAAATGGCATGAAGTGGTAGTCTCTGAGCATCAGACTCTGGTAAAAAATCATTACCCTTTGACTTTAAGTTGGCAGGTTGCAGTTCTGTGGCAGGAAAGAGTGCACTCCATCACTAGCAATGGGACCGGGACCAGAGAGGGACCTCTTGGAGGCTAGAACGTGATGTCCCATGCTACACCAGAGAAGTCCAGGCCAGTCCAATACAAAATATTCAGCTGAGCACGTAGAAGGTGCAGGGCTTCTTCAGCTTTTGTGTACCTAAAGCTAGACCGGAGGCTAGCCAACTGGCCTTTGAAGTCCACAATGGTCCTAGGAGCGAGTGGGAGCAGATCCAGCCCTTGGGGTCTCTCTCCACAGGTCTAACAGCAACAGCAGCCCTTCTGTTACAGTCTTCCTTACTGCAGCCTTTCTTTCTGAGGCCCACAGATTCAGCAGGTACACTCCTTCTGTTCTTTCTGAGTCCAGCTGTGTTTTGACGCTTGATGCTGGGGATGCAATTTTTATGTCAGTAAAACAGCAACACCCATTGTATTTTGACGAGGCCTCAGATTTATGAAATCTCGTAAAGCTGAGGCAGCGCCAAAATCCTACGCCACCCCCAGGGGAGGTGTTAGCAGGGCGCAATGAGGAGGAACATATTTATTCCTTCTCGTTTTTTGCTTTTTCTATGCGTGCTGCATTCTGCAAATGCCAGAAATTATTGTTTATATGTGGGAAGGTGTCCCTTCCTGCACATAAACAATCTTTTGAAAATGACGCTCTGGCACTTCTGTGTGTGCTGCTTTGTGCAGCACACTCAGAAAAGCCAAAGCTCCATTAGTGATTGTTTATGTGCAGGAAGGGACACCTTCCGGCACATAAACAATCACACCCCTCAACGCAGACATCCTTGCACGATTGTGCAAGGATGCCTGCATTGGCTCTGGCAGCTGAATTTAGCGCCAGCGCAGGGGACAACAAGGGATGCAATATATTCCCTTACATACGGCGCATCCCTGCATTTCTAAAGTGACGCAGTGCGCCGCTGCCAATTTTGGCGCAGCACCGCTTGGGCCACTTTGCCATAAATCTGGCCCCAAGTTTCCTTGGGCCATATGTACAAACACTTTTTCCCATAGACACAGAATGGGTAAAAACCTTTGCTACATCTGGCCCCTTGTCTTTTACACCTTAAACTAACTCAAGAGGAAGATTCTAGTAACCCCCTCCCTTCTGTTATGCAATTCAAACACTGGCTGTACTTGGTCTGTGCCGAAAACATGCAAAACAACTGTCCAGGCCCCAATGCGCATTCATGAGACAGAGCTGTATCTTTCTCAGATGAAAATATTCTCAGCTTTGTTCTCTCCTATCGCTGCTGCATCCCCCATAATATGTTCTAGTACGGTATGACCCTGCTCTGGTGAGAAGAGCGAAAACATGTTCAGTGTGGAAAACAAGCTTTGTGTGGAAAAACACCTGCACGGCAGCAGGGCACGAAATGGAATCACTTGCACAAAATGGAGTTGATGGTCAAATGATGGCTATCTTTAAATAGCATCACACTCCACCCTTTAACCATTGACTCCCATTGCACGCTGGTTTAAAATCAATCTTTTTAGGTTGAAACATAGAGATGAGATTAGGTACACATTGGACAGAGCAGAATAGCATTATTATAATACAAATTAATACAACTATCCACCTAAAATAGAAGGAAGTTGACCAAAATCAGGCAACTAGTCAAATAAATAGTCCCACCACCTTTTGTCTACTTCTTGCTTTACTCCTTTCATCAATTTGTCCAAGGCTTCAATGTGAAACTGGATGGATTTAGAATGATGTGATAGGTTAAAACAACACATTCCTACAGATTCTGAGCAGCCATGATCATGCTTCAGAAGCAAGTAGTCAATGGCTGTCCAGTTTTGCAAAGCAGCTTTCCCAGTGGGTCGTATATCTAGTAATAGTTCTCCCAAAGCAATAGATTTATTATTATTATTTTTAACTATCAAACACACTAGTTTGTTAATAACCTGAGTACTATAAACAATCAATCCTGGAACCCCCCACCTTCACATGTGAAACTTCACATTTTGAAAGACCTAAGCTTACATTTTCTGATCTAGATAATAACTGAACTTCAGAATCACAGTCTCCACTTAGTTGGTCTGTTTCCCTTGTGTATAGAGTATGTAGTACAGCTTGTAATGGAAACATCATGAGTCCTAGCCATGTGAAAGCACACTGTCCTCCAGTTAAATTTGCAGGGATGTAGGTATATTTGATATTTCTGCAAGAAAATAACCATCCAACAGGTATCTTGTCATGCTCAATGTGACTAGCATCAGACACTATATTCATGCAAGACATGCTATTATTTGCATTTTTACACATTTTATCACTTCTTTGTTGACAGAGTACTTGTTGGCATCTCTTGAGGAGAGTCCGTTGTTGCTTCAAGGCGCATTTGAGCGCACTTTCCAATTTTTTAAGTGTTGCATGTTAGGTTGTAGCAGACATCACCGGCAGTAACATTATAAGTGGTCACCTGTGTTAGGTTGTCCCATTTCTCAGTAGTTTCCTGGCAACATTGACAGTACTCATATAATGAGAAACAATTGTGTATATCACTTTCTTCCACCACCTCATCCTTGTTAGTTTCGTTAAATATTCGCAGCAAAATGCTGATGGAAGTCGGTATGACAACTAAGCAAGTAGAAATGACCTCAACTGTACTTTTCATATTCGTCATGCAAAAATCTGATCTGTTAAGCACCGTTTGTGCTAGGTAGGTTCATACGTTGTCTGGCTGGTGCAGCAGAGGTGTCGATCGGTGCTGTCGGTGAGTCACTTTGGAGCTAGGGGCTTTCGGTCCCTCCCAACCCCACTCAGACACGCCCAAACATGGATCATGCAATACATTCAGCACAAAGACACCTTGTAGTAAGATCTGTAAAAGTAACAAGTATGATCATTCTCGCAAGTAACAATTATCAGCTGGTACATATTCCCAGTATCTTGTAATCACTGAGTTTCCTGCTCCTTACAGGGTGTGGCAAATTCTAGTATCTTTGGTCTCACCTGCGGCAACACCTCCTTATGTCCCCGATTCCAGTAAATTCTTAGAAACTTCAAATTTTGAGAGGGCCCTTGCATCTTGCCTAGATTTATCATCCACCCTTTGCTTTGTAAATGTTCCACAACCCTGTCCAGCTGAGTCTGCACCTGTTCTTGTGTTTCTCCCTGAATCATCACATCATCGATATAACAAGACAGCTGCAACCCTGAAGTAACAGGTACTACATCCAAGTGTTCTGCCACCAGTGACAGTTGTGGTGACAGATGGTGGGGCTCTGTACCTACCCCAAAGGTAATCTTAACTGCTTAAATTGTCTTCCAAGGTACAAGAAAGCAAATTGCTCCTGACTTTCAAGGGCCAATGGGATAGAAAAGAAAGCATTAGCAATATCAATGGTTGCATACCAGGTCCCTTTAAGTTTTAGTATCCTTTCAATCAAAGTGATGGTGTCGAGGACCGTGGCAGTCAAAGGGGGTGTATATGTGTTCAATTCTCAATAAACAATGATCATTCTATAGCTCCCATCCGGTTTGCGCAGAGCCACAAAGGATTATTCCATGCAGTGGTGACCGGGACCACCACACCCGCCTCTACCAAATCCTGTATGGTCTTACTTATCTCCTCATGCCCTCCCGGAATTCAGTACTGTTTCAAATGAACCACCTGGGTGGCTGGGGGTACCTACACTGGGGGTATCTTCAGATGACTAACCCTCACTGCTGCCGTTGAAATGTATCTCTTCGATCCAATTTGATAACACCCATCCTCCAAATATAAAATCATTCCCTTAAGTATATCAATTCCAACGGTATATTTTAAGAGGGGCAATATCAAGACAGTGTATTCTCTTTTTGGTGTTCTCCCTATTTTCATTTGAACATTAGTCTGCACAGCAGAGGTTTGCTTTCCACTCAACCCTGTGACGGTGTAGTGCTGACTACTGAACTTTTTTGGATTTCCATATATTAAAGAGGCCCCCGCTCCGGTGTCCACCAAGGCCCGGACCTTTTGAATGTTTCTATTGTCCCAGTAAATTTCTAAATCAACATGGCGTCTATTATCCTTGCGAGCCCATCGATCTACCGGAATTTGGCCTATTTCCTAATCTGGTTTAAACCTGTTGACTTTTGCCCAAGTCAAGTTCGAATGTATGCTCTCATACCTGCGAGGCGATTCCTCTCCTTCCCTGTTTTCCTGAGTCATCTATCCCATCTATCTCTTCTTTGTTGACACCATCGTTCAGCAATGTCATAAACATATCTCTCCTAAACACCCTGGTATTGTCAATGCGGCCCTCAGACCGAGAGACTATTTCAGGTTTTACCCAGTCTCCCAGCTCTCCCAACTCACGAACTGCCTCAAGTACATCTTTCAATGCTTGCCCTGTCTTGCTAATTAAGAGAGTCCTTATAGCCAGCTTGTAAGCTGGGGGAGCTAACTGAATGATTTTGTTTCGCACTGACTTCATCAGTGGTGCATCCAGCAAATTGTGAGCCTCATTTAAAAGGACAGCAGTTTTCATACTGTCTTCCTTAATTTTCTGCATTGCTTCTCTTAATGTGTACCAGGGTTTATCATTTGGTGGCCAGTCTGACTCTGTATAATATTTGTGACTACACTCTATAACTACTAATTGCAACAAATTAGTGGCGCTGCCATCCTCATAATCCCTAAAGTGCTCCTGTATAATGGGGACTGTGCCAAGAGTACAAAACTTCCCTGCATCTCCCACATCCAACGCCACTCCAGAAGCTTCTGTGTCAAACAATCGCACCAGCCATGTAAGCACAGCTTCTCCAGGTTTTTGACAAAACCTATCCAAAATGTCATAAATCTCCTGTTGCAAGTAATCTTCTAGGGAGTGCATCTCAACCCCCCGCCCCCATGGAATTTGTGTCTAAATATAGGCTGTGCATGAACCACTTTCTGTTTGTCTGCCTCACCCTGACCACCACTGTTTTGAAAAGACTCTTCACCAGAATCAGAAAAGTCAGAGGAATCCCAAATATTAGCATCCCATTTCTCAGGGTTAGGGTGTAGCCCTGCTTTGCAATGGCTAAATGAACCTTCTTTTTATTAACTCTTCCCCATCACTTTATATTTATATTGAGCTACATGCACTGCAGCCTGCTCAGCCACAGTCTGGTAAGTATCAACTTTATCTTGTATTAATGTATTCTGACATGATAACATTGTTAAGGTATTTTTGGCTTTCATTAGTTGCCTTTCTAATTGTTCACATTCCTGTTCTAACTGAACAAACTTCTCATGCATTTTCCAATAAGCACATAAAAGGATCCAGCCCCTTCTGCCTAAGATAGATAAATGTCTTCCTTTTTCTACTGGAACTTTTTGCAAACAAGGTAATACTTTTGCTGGCTCAGCATTTGTCATACATGCGTCCCAATTCTCTCTTAATCCAGCACCGCAAGCCCACTCATTCGCAAGTACATCATAAGGAGCTTTTTCCCACTCTGGCATTTCACTTGGCATGTGTTAAATTGCCTTTGGATTTTTGCCAAACATTTTTCACTTTTTAATCTTTTACTTCGAATCCTGCAAGTGACGCAAATTTGTGTTGCTCTTGTTTAAACTAAGAGGAAATGATGCAAAAGAATGCAGCACTCTTAGGTCCATATTTATACTTTTTTGCGCCGTGTTTGCGTCATTCTTTGACACAAAAGCGGCGCTAACTTACAAAAAGTGACGCATACCCGGTGCAAAAAAAAAGTATAAATATGGGACTTAGTCTGAGTAATTAATTTATTAAGGCACTTCCCAGATATCAAATAAAAGCACATGAATATATGAAAATAAGCATTTAACTCAAATGAAGTAAGACATGTATATGCACAAGAAGAATCATAGCAGTTAAACAATCACAGACAGAGATGTGCAAAGCAATGTATCAACAGTATATATATATATATATATATATATATATATATATATATATATATGCTAAATAATCAAAAGTTAAAATGCATCACCATGGAGGTTATAGCCATCATCCTTGCCAGCGCAGACCGGAGGAATCCTTAAAACACCCAAGGCAAGAGACCACACATGGAATCAAATTATCCCAGGCAGCACGTCCGCTCCACAGGTAAGTTCCTATCTTGGCACCTAGGCCCATATTTATACTTTTTGACGCTAAACTGCGCTAACGCAGTTTAGCGTCAAAAAGTTTTGCGCCGGCTAACGCCATTCTGAAGCGCCATGCGGGCGCCGTATTTATTGAATGGCGTTAGCCGGCGCAAGCAGACCGGCGCTGCCTGGTGTGCGCGAGAAAAACCACGTACACCAGGCAGCGCCGGCGTAGGGGGAAAATGGCGCATGGGCGTCTTAAAATGGGGCAAGTCAGGTTACGTCGAAAAAATCGTCGTAACCCGACTTGCGCCATTTATTTTCGACGCCCATCCCCCATCAACATGACTCCTATCATTGTAAAGATAGGAGTCATGCCCCCTTGCCCAATGGCCATGCCCAGGGGACTTCTGTCCCCTGGGCATGGTCATTGGGCATAGTGGCATGTAGGGGGGCACAAATCAGGCCCCCCTATGCCAAAAAAAATTATTAAAAAAAAATAAAAAAATACTTACCTGAATGTCCCTGGGGTGGGTCCCTCCAGCCTTGGGTGTCCTCCTGGGGTGGGCAAGGGTGGCAGGGGGGGTCCCTGGGGGCAGGGGAGGGCACTCTGGGCTCATTTTGAGCCCACTTGTCCCTTAACGCCATGCCTGACCCAGGCGTTAAAAAGCGGCGCAAATGCGCCGTTTTTAGCCACGCCCACTCCCGGGCGTCTCTTTTGCCCGGGAGTATAAATACCACGTAAAGGCCTGGGAGTCATTTTTTAGACGGGAACGCCTCCCTTGCATATCATTAACGCAAGGAAGGGGTTCACGCTAAAAAATGACGCACATTCCGGGAACTTTGGCGCTATTCGCCTCTAACGCCATAGTATAAATATGGCGTTAGTTGGCGTTAGTTTAGCGTCGAATTTGCGTCGAAAAAAACGACGCAAATTCGGCGCAAACGGAGTATAAATACGGCCCCTAGTTTCTTTGTCTTTTATACCTTAAACTATCTCAAGAGGACGATTCTAGTAACCCCCTTCCTTCTGTTATGGAATTAAAATGCTGGCTGTACTTGGTCTGTGTCGAAAACACGCAAAAGAACTGGCCAGGCCCAATGCGCATTCCTGAAACAGAGCTGTACCTGTCTCTGATGAAAACATTCTCAGCCTTGTACTCTCCTATTGCAGCCACATGATATGTTCTAGCACGGTATGATCCTACTCTGGTGAGAAGAGCGAAAACACATTCAGTGTAGAAAACAAGCTTTGCTGGAAAAACAACTACACTGCAGCAGGGCACAAAATGGAATTGCTTGCACAAAATGAAGCTGATGATCAAATGAAGGCTAACTTTAAATAGCATCACTACTGTCAACGTGAGTTGTGAAGCATTCCAAAAAATTGTGACATATTTTATTTTGTAGCAGCCCTCAATATAATATAGAGATGACATGTGACAATTTAGATAAAGGAATTGCAAATTTGAAGAAATAATTAAAAGACATTTAATAGCAGTGGTATATGGTAAATGAAGAAAAAAGTAAAAAAATAAATAGATTTGATTAGATATGTTATTATCCATGTTTTAAGAGTCACTGCACATCGAGATATTACAATTATAGGCTCATATTTATACTTTTTGACGCAAACCAGCGCCGGCGATGGTTTGCGTCAACAAATTTACCGCCGGCTAACGCCATTGCTACGCACCAGGTGGGTGCCTTATTTAAGGATTGACATTAGCCGGTGCTGCAGGCTGCTCAGAGTAAAAAGAAATGACTCAAACCAGTCAGTACAGGCGTGGGGGAAAATGGGGGTTGTGCGTCAAAAAATGGTGCAAGTTAGTTTCGAGTCAAAAATCATGACTCAAACCGGACTTGTGCCATTTTTTGACGCACAACCCCCATTGAAATGACTCCTGTCTTAGCAAAGACAGGAGTCATGCCCCCTTGCCCAATAGCCATGCCCAGGGGACTTCTGTCCCCTGGGCATGGTCACTGGGCAGAGTGGCATGTAGGGGGGCTCAAATTAGGTCCATCTATGCCACTTTAAAAAAATTAAAAAATGATACTTACCCCAACATACCTGTACCTACCTGGGATGGGTCCCCCCATCCATGGGTGTCCTCCAGGGGTGGGCGAGGGTGGCAAGAGGTGTCCCTTGTGGGCAGGGAAGGGCACATCTGGACTGCTTCCATGGTCAGAGACCATGGAAGTGAGCCCACAGGTCCCTTAACGCCTGCCCTCACCCAGGTGTTAAAAAACGGAGCACATCAGGCTGTGCGCCGTTTTTTAAGGCCTGCCCCCTCCTGTGCGTCAAAATGACGCAGGAGTATAAATAAGGCGCCCAGGCCTTAAAGTCATTTTTTGGACGGGAACGCCTACCTTGCATGTCATTAACGCAAGGCGGTTTCCCGCATCCAAAAAATGACGCACACAGAGGATTTTTGATGTCCGCGGGGTCGGGCGTCATAGTATAAATATGGGGCAAGGTTTGTGCTGAATGTGCGTCAACATTTTTGACGCACATTCGGCGCAAACAGAGTATAAATATGCCCCTCAATGTATTAACCTTGTAAGCACATATACCATTCAAACCTTGAATGCGTACAGTTTGGCACCTGTTGTGTATTTAATCAACATAATACAATGAAAAAAAACTCAGTTCTGATAACAAACTAACGTATTATAAAAAAAAAAAATGAAATCATTCATTGCTGTTATAATTGACAATATACAAATCAGCACAAGGTCAAAATGGTAATGTGGTTAAACATCAAAACCAGGCCATAACAGATATATCATATAATTCCTTGCGATCCAGACATTATCATATGTACTATCAGTCATTCTATAGTGTCACAAGAATTTGCCACTCTATTTTGCTGCTGAGCCCTTTTTTTACACTATCGTATTTCCATATCAGACGATTATCTTCAATTGATAGCATCTGATCAACACTGGACATACGTATAAAGGGTTTGACAACATCTATTACCCACCGTACAATTATTTTTCAGTGGGCTGGTACGTAAAATAAATTATCCAGCAATGGGGCGTGTTCTACCTTGCATCACATTCTTGACTGATGTTACATGAATCGATTCTTCATTGGTTGCGTAGTTTTGCCAGTATAAGGCAACCCACATGCACACTGGGGGTATTGCAGTTGGAAAAGTGTATAATCACAGAATGCAAACCATTAATTTAAAAATCCTTGACCGTTCATATTGTACTACAGCCTACACAATTGTTATATATATATATAATGACCCACAAAAGGTGTCAACTGTAGCATCTCATGCATTGTTGGTGTAGAGGGTTCTATATATGTGTTAACCATGCAGTGTTTTAGGTTGGGACCCTTCTTGAAAGCAAACATTGTCTTTTCTTTGAAGACAGGGTCCCCTGAGAGTAAATTCCAATGTTTTGTTAGATAATGTACCAAAGGTTGAACACAAACAAGTCAAGACTGTTATGGTTTTTCATGAATTTTAAAAAGCGCTTCTCTATCAGTATAGTATGCCCTCTTTAATGCTCTTCTAAGGAGTTTTGATGGATACCCTCTAGATATTAATTTTTCTTTAAGTTTTTTAGCTTCTAGAAAATAATTTTCACTTTTGTAGCTATTCCGTCTGAGGCGAAAGAACTGCCTACAAGGGGTATTATCTTTTAGAGCTTGAGGTTGGTGCCTGCTGTAGTTAAGGAGGGTATCCCTGGCTGTAGGTCTGGTATAAAGGGTAGTATACAGTCTATTATTCTCTATCTTAATTGTAGTGTCTAAAAATTTCATGTAGTTTGATCGTATTCAATGGAGAATTGAATGTTCGAATTCTGCATATTCAGCCATTCATGGAAATGATTCAAGCTACAAGTTCCCTTTCCAAATCAGGAACACACCATCTAGGTAGCGCATCCATTTTAAAAATCTGTGACAAGCAGATAGATATTGGAATCAATATATTTGGCCTCAAAATCTGCAATATAACTGTTCGCTATGTCTGGGGCAAAAACCGCCCCCATAGCCACACCCTTGATCTGTTGATACAAATGATTCTTAAAGAAATAAATTTTTGTTAAGGGCCAGCTCCATACATTCGATCATGAATGAAGTGGGTACCCGATGAGGGCGGGTCCTTGTCCTCAAAAGATCATATAACATGCTTAGAATTTCTGCCTGAGGGATGTTTGCATAAAGAATGTCCATAGTGACTAACAGGTCTTCTGTGGGATCAAATGGATAGTTTTTTACGCTACTGATTCCTGATGCGGTGTCCCTAATGTAAGTTGGATGATTAATAGCAAAAGTTTCAATGACAAAAATCTGCATACTGTCAAAGGCTTCAGAATGGAATTGCTACCTTACACAATGTGGCGCCCCGTTGGTTTCAGTGGATTTTCATGAATCTTGGGTAAAATGTAACTAGCTGATGCTGTCCCATTAGTGTTATTAAGAAAGACAGACTCTTTGCTGCTTAACCAGCCTTCATTTAGCCCTTTCTGATTTACGATTAAAATGACTTTCCTGAGATCATTTGTGGGATTTTTGGTCAGTTTTCTATAGTGTTCCGACAAGTTTAGTTGATTTCGAATTTCGTTAATGTAGGCGGATTTGTTCATAAGGACAATTCTGCCACCTTTGTCAGAGGGTTTTATTACTCCTGCCGTAAGAGACTGCACATTTTGTAAGGCTGCACGTTGGTCCTTTGATAGATTTTATTTACTAAAGTGAAGTGTGTGGAATAGAAAGTCAATTTCCGTGAGAGTTGCAGTCTCAAATGTAATGATTTCTTTGGGTATTTTCTGGTTACTGGGGTAAAATGTTGAATTGTTATGTAGTCCAGTACTGTTAGCTTTGTTCTTTGAAAAAGCAGTTCTTTCGCCAAAATGATCTAAAGAACCGATGCAATTCTAAAGGTTTTTCAAAAGGGTCATGGGTTGGTACAAAGAAAAGGCCACATTTTAGGACGGAGTTCTGCATTTCTGTCAAGTATATTTAATACTTGGTATTAGTTTTGCTAGCACTGTTCCACGTTATTTTTAGTGCTCTAGGGCCAGATTTATGGAAAAGTGGTGCAGTGCTGCACCAAAATTGGCAGCACTGCGCTGCGTCACTTTAGAAACGCACGGATTCGCCGTATTTAAGTGAATACAGCACACCCCTGTGTTGTCCCCTGCGATGGCCCTAAATTTTGCTGCCAGCACAGGCATCCTTGCACCATCGTGCAAGGATGTCTGCGTTGAGGTGTGTGATTGTTTATGTGCGGGAAGGTGTCCCTTCTCGCACATAAACAATCACTAATGGCGCTTTGGCACTTCTGTGTGTGCTGTAGAATGCAGCACACACAGAAGTGCCAAAGCGTCATTTTGAAATGATTGTTTATGTGCAGGAAGGGACACCTTCCCGCACACTAACAATCATGTCTGGCATTTTGCTCTTTCTATGCGTGCTGCAGGATGCAGCACCCATAGAAAAAGCCAAAAACGAGGAGGTACTGTATAAAAGTATTTCGCCTCGTTGCACCCTGCTAACGCCACCCCTGGGGGTTTACAAAATCTGAGGCAGCGTCAAAAGCAATGGGTGTTGCTGTGGTACACCCACAGCAACACCCATTGCACGCCCTTCCACGCACAGTGCTGCGTGGGAAGGGGCAGTATTTACAAGGTGACGTTAAGCCACAAAAAGTGGCTTAACGTCACCTTGTAAATACGGCGCAGTGCTTAGTGCCACAGGATCGTCCCAAAAAGTGACGCTCCTGTAGAGCTAGGGGCTTATTAATACAACCCTTAGTGTTTGAGCACCATGTGGGATTCCTCGTGGCTCAGCTATTATTTAAGCAAGAAAGGTGCATGGATGTGCTGCTGATGTACTGAAGATGCACCTAAGACAAACGGGTCTGCGCTTGAACAGGCCCAACGTCCAGAAACTGTGGTTTTCCTATTCCAAATAGTCTTATATATTCATCTTAGATGTTCCACTCTCTATGCCCAATGATTATGCCCATAAGCAGACACAGTCTGGTGCGCCAGAAATATTGATGGCAGTCACTTTTACAGCTTGCAGATTGCAGTCGAATTAGCACCAACTCTCCCTGCCCCCGATAGCATTTCAAATGGCAGACAAGGAACTGAGGGACATAGTTATAGGCTCCTAGCGCCACCTGGCACCACATTAACGTAATTTATTTTGAAGTTTGTGCGGCCTAACTAGGACAAAATCCTGCGCCGTATTTACAGACCACCCTGTAACCCTTTGCGCTACATTATGCCTGCGCCAGGCATAATATATGCAAAGGGAGCGTTACCCAGTTAGAGGAGCCGGAATGGTGCAAGGAAATCTATGGGATTTCCTTGCACCATTTATTATGGCACTTTTAACGCCTGCTCAATAGCAGGTGTTAAAAGGGGACTTCCATTCTTTAGAATGGACCCCTATGTACTCTACAGGAGTAGCGCCAACAGTTTGGTGCTACTCCTGCAGAGTACATGAATAGTCATTAAAAATTACTATATTGCCCCCTACCCTGTGCCTTGGTGCACCGTATTTTAAATACAGCGCACACCTGGTGGCGGCAGGGGGTGCTAAGTGGCACAGGGAAAGTGGTGCTGCACTTATTGTGTTTTTTCCCTACGAAATGTCAGTCATTGGGGAAAACTCACTCAGAAGTCTTTGACTTTATTACTGACCCCAGATGCTTTCTTACTGAAACCTGGCTGAATGGGTCTTCGATGCCTGCAATAGCACAGGTTGTGCCTGATGAGTACTGCATACTAAGGCGTGACCATCTGCAGGTCAGGGAGGAGGAATTGCATTAATTTTTAAATTTGTGTTTTTTTGTTTGCACAGAACGCCTAAATATTTCAGGTTGTGAGGGTATTATTTTCTCTCTTGGACTCTATGAAAACCTTTACGATTATGGGCGCTTTAATTGATCGCTCCCTGACTTCACAGGTCATTAGAGCTTGGCAATAGCGGAGGTCATTTCTCCTTTCATATAGAAAAGTGCCAATTTTATTATTTTGGGGATCCCAACATTCGTTTTGTTGAGGTCAATAGTAGCTTGGCCTCGTCCATTGTTGATGATTTTCTGGCCTTAGGCATGTAATTACTGGTACATTCTTCCACTCATTCAGCAAGACATATTGTTGATCCTGTTTAATCTAATTTGTCTTCTCTTTTAGTTGATACCCTGTATTCCTACTTTGGTGTGACCATTTTGCAGTTCTTAAGATAAACCACATTAAAGATGGAGAGCTACTCTTCTCAGGTTCTACCATGGTTTATAGACAATGGACAAAATTTTAATTCAGAAGGCTTTTGCTTCTATTTACAGGACAAGGGCCGATAGGCACTCTGAAGGAAGACATGAGGGCAAAGGACTCATGGATCTGATATTCTGTAGATAAGGTGCTGTCTCTTAAATCAGGCTAATAAAATGTAGCTATACACCAGTTGTCTGGTTCAATGATTTGATGCAGGTGCTAAAGAAATGATGTAAGCAGTGAGAGCGGGCTTAGGGAGGGGTGACGGGGTTTGGCGGTAGGGGAAAAGGCATTAGTGGGCCAGGAGTGACGCTAGGCTGGTTAGTGGCAATAAATATGCAGCTAACCAGCCTAGCGTCATTTCCTGACGCACTACCACCCAAACATGACTCCTGTCTAAGGAAAGACAGGAGTCATGTCCACCAGCACAATGGCCAGCACAAGGGACCAGTGTCCCCTGGGCATGGTCATCATACCCAGTGCCAGGCTGGGGGCCCCAGGTAAGGGGCCCCAATGGCACTAAAGAAAAAAAAATACTTACATCTACTTACCCAGAATGGGATGCCCATCCTATGGCGTACCTCTGGTGTGGGTGGGGGTGTTCCTGGGGCTTGGGGTGGGCATTCCGAGGCAAAAAGTGACTCTATGGCCCAGGCGCCTTATTTGTCCTCCTGTGCAAAAATGGCGATTGGGAGGGAGTTGGGCCTAAATAATGGGGCTAAGCTTTCTTAGCACCAATATTTAACGCCTGAGTCAGGGCAGGCGTTAGGGGACCTGTGTGCCCATTTCCATGGTGGAACACCATGGAATAAGTCCACAGGTGCCCTCCTCAGGCCCCAGGGATACCGCGACCCACACCAGAGGGACAGCAGAGGATGGGGGAACCCCATCCAAGGTAAGAAGAGGTAAGTATTTAGCATTATTTTTTAAATGCCATTGGGTGCCCTGAAATGGGCTCCCCTACATGGCACTGGGTGCAATGACCATGTCCAGGGGACCCTTATCCTCTGTGCTGTACATTGGGGTGGTGGGCATGACTCCTGTCTTTTATAAGACAGGAATCATGTGGTATGGTAGGTTTTGAGTCAAGAAATGACACTGGGCTAGTTAGAGTCCAAATTTTTTACTCTAACCAGCCTAACGTCATTTTTTGATGCAAAACCCCCTTCTCCCATACCGCTACCCCCACACGGCTAACGTCATTTTCCTTGACGTTAGCCCACCCTTTGCGCCGGATAGCGTCATTCCATAAATAAGACGCTCGGCCGGCGTCTTGGAATGGCGCTAGCCGGTGGTAAACTTTTTCACGCAAAACTGCGTTAGCACAGTTTTGCGTGGAAAAGTATAAATACTTTTAATGTACAGATTGGGAGTCTAAGGCCTTACCCATTAAATCAGAAGTGACTCTTTAATGTGCTGGATAAAAACATAACTATGACAATCGACTCAAATTTACAAGTCAAAATGCTCCTATAGGTTAGTGTACACTTATACTTGCATTATTTACAGAATGGGATGGAAGGAGGGAGTGCGGCAAAGAAGGTTTTTTCAGCTTTGGAGTATGGCATACTAAAAAAAATTATCTTAGAAAAGTGAAAAGAAAAATATATTTGTAGAGGAAACACACCATCCTTCATTACATAATTTGAACTTTTTATATTTGACCAGAACTTTGGGCAGACACATGCCCATTGAGACACCCACACTCAAAACCTTAACCTTCATAGTGAGTCTGAGAATGTCAGCATTAATTGACAAGTGACTGTTTACTGTACGGGATCAAAACATTAATATGGCATTCGACCCAAAAGTACAAGTCAATGTGGTACCATTGGTGAGTGTACACTGACAGCTACATCATTTACAGAATGGGAGATGGGGCAGAGAGAGAGATGTTCTTTTTTTTACAGTTTTATGATATAATATACTTCAAAAGAGGTATTTGTAGACAAAGTGAAAAGACAAAAATATTTATCAATTAAAACACCTTTAAATAAAAACATTTGAACCATGACACTGGACTCAAATTCCTAATCTTCAGATTAAGTCTAAGACCCTAACCATTAGTTCACAAGTAACTCTTCACATTGCCTACTTCAAAACATGATATTCAACTTAAAAATACAAGTAAATGTGATGCCATAAGATAATGTAGGAGGAGAGTCACGGAGAAGTTTTTTAATCTTTGAGATATACTGAAAAAGAGGTGTGTTTACAAAAACTGAAAAGAAAAACATATTTGCCAATTGAAATTAATGAAACCATCTGTTCCTATGTACAATTAACATTTGAACTCTTTGTAATTAGGTGGACCCACGACTATGAAGAAACCTGGACTTGAACTCTTAGGGGCATATTGATGAGGTGGTATGTGTTGCGTTTGCACCACACAATGTGGTACATGCGCAACACAAACCCCAAATGTAAGTTATAAAGCAGCAGAAGGCCACTACTTGGCCCTGAGTGGCTTCATAAATCTGGACAAAAAGCAACGCAGCGCAAATTGCTGCATTGCATTACTCTGCCCTGGGAAGGCCTTTCATGTGCATTGCATGGTTGTACACACCCAAATCCCATGGATTTGACGCATTCCCAGATTTACCAGAACTGGTAAACCTGGGAACGCTCCAAAATGCTATGCCTTCCCAGGGGAGGTGTAACAAGGTGAAACATCTTTACTTCTCCTAGTTACTTCCTCTTTCTTTGTGTGCTGTGCTCTGCAGCACACATAGAAGAAAATGCCTCAGGGAATTATTTTTGTGCAGGAATGTGCCCCTTCCTTCAGAAAAACAATCCTACATGCAACAGTGGCACACTTGCACTATAGTGCAAGGGTGTCTGCATTAGAGCTGGACTGCCAAAATGACACCAGCACAGGGGAAAAGGCAGAAATGTGCTGTATTGACTTAAATACGGCACAATCCTGACCTTTCCCTGTCACGCAGTGTAGCACAGCAAGGAGTCTTGCTGCGCTACACTGCATGTCTTTTTCATAAATATGCCCCTCAGTCTTTTGAGGGAGCGTCTAAACCCCTAACCATTAGATCACAGTGGTGCATCAAAACGTAATTATGATATTCAATCCAAAAATACAAGTCAATGCGATGACATATGAGAGTGTACTCTGACAGATATATTAGTTACTGAAAGTGATGGCATGAAGGGTAGAGTGAGGGAGACATTTTTGTAAGTTTTGAGGCATGAAATATTTAAAAAGATGTATTTTAGACAAAGTGAAATGAAAGGATATTTGAAAATGAAAGGGAAGAAATCATCCTTCACCTAACACTTTGATCATTTGAAATCTTTGCAACTGACCTGACGCATGAACAATTTCAAGTTTCCACTGTCAGTTCCTGTAAAGTTTAAATCTGATATGTCCTTCTTTTTAGTAGGTGGCACCATGCCTCATGCGCTCCTAGGGCCTGTTTTAGGGCTGAATCACAAATATTAAAAAACTAAGGTCTAGACATGGCAAAAGGGTTATTTTGCCATGTTGAGTTGGCAAATTAAAAGCTGCAGACTAGGCTGCAATTGCAGAACTATAGCCATGTTTTCACTTTGTCACAGTAGTGGTGCACGAGTGATGCAGTCCACAGGTGGCATTTAGCTTAGCAGCTCCAGGTACATTTTGTACCATATACTAGCAACATATATGTACACTAAAAATGCCAATCAGGGATTAGCCTCTTACACACCTTGAGGGCTCAAGGGTACATGAACAGCTGGACCCAGTGCACTTCAGAGTAAAAAAAAAACAGTTGCATCAGTCAAACAATTGACTGATGATAAGGCAAAAAACATTCCTTCTCTTACATGCTCTCCCTCCCTGCCTTTTGGATGGGAGCACTTTCAAGGGTGCTAAGATGGAGCCATTGTGAGTGTCCCAAGCTAGAATTGCCTGGAACTTGGCCCGGAGAGGCTGTACGTGGCCTCCACCTACACATTGGCCCAGATACACAACAGTCCCCGACCCTGTTTGGCACAGCTTGCCTTAATAGAATGCCTGCTTGAGGGCCTGAAGCACTTCCTTCAGGTGGGCGAAGTGGTCTTGCTAGAGTAACCAAAATACAGCAGTATCATACAGGTGTGCTGCACTAAATGCTTCCAGTCCAGACAGAACTCTATTCACCACCCTTTAGAAGATGGCAGGGGCATTTGTTAAACCAAAAGGCATTACCCAAAACTGAAAATGGCTCTCTGGTGTGAAGAAAGCATACCTCTCCTTGGCTTCCTCTATTAGGGCTTTTTGCCAGTACCGTAAAGTGAGATCAAATGTGCTCAGGTATTTGGCAGCCCCAAACTTATCTATGAGACCCTCACCTCTTGGGATGGGGTGAGCACCAGTTTTGGTTACCTGTAGCACTGAGTCCCCTATAGTCCAGACAAATCTTAGGTGAGGTTTTGCACCTTGTGGGTTGGATTTAGTACCAGAACCCCGGGTCGGACCAGGGACTACTGGAGGGCTCAATCACCTGCAACTTTAGCATCTCTGCAACCTCAGCTTTGATGCTGGCTTTTACCTGATCAGACAATCTGTAGAGTTTACTTTTGATAGGTAAGCTGTGAGCTTTGTCTATATCATGAACAAACCACTGGGTCTGACCCAGTATTGCAGAGAACAAATAAGCAAACTGTCCTAACCAGTTATGATATTCCCTCTACTCTATTCCATGTTGGAGGCAGTACATTATGTTTGGCTGAGACCTCCAGACAGAATAGGGGGCAAACCAAAAAGCCCTTGGAGAGCACACTTCAGAGTACCACACAGCAGAAGTATCTGTAAGTTGCTGAAGTGTGGTACTCGTAATTATACTCAAGTGTGCCTTTGAAGTTGGGGGTGGTTCAAAGGGGCCCCCTTTGCACCACAGATGTCTCCCCTAAATTTGTCTGGGGCCATGGAATGCAGATCTTTACCTTTAGTGAGGCCATGATCTGGCTCCGAGAGGCCAACTGTCAGAACCTATTCCTCTAGCCTATCCAGCCATGCATTCAAGTGGGAGAGATCTGTCATTCCAGTTGCTTAAGTTTTATAGCTGTCTCTGGAGAATGCACATATGTGTTTTTCTCCTGCTTGCAGTGGAATGAAGCTGAACTAAAAGACACACAGCAAGAGGATTTAAAACATAGAAATGCCCACTTTCTAGAAGTGCAAAAAAGAACAGTGGATGGACGGAATGTAGACCAAATCAAACATTAACCCCCAGTCACAGACCTGGGTTTAATCCACCAGTTTTTGTGCTCACCATGCCATTCCAGTTTGATCCCAGCCATATGCAAATCAGTCTTGACCCTGTTCCCCATGGGAACAGTCCAGCCCGAACTGCCAGGCCAGGTCCTCCTTGGACCAGAAACAAGCATCCTGGGACCAGTTTCGGGGTATCACCCCTCTTCAGCCAGGCTAGCTTGAATCTGGTAGCATAGTGAGCACGGGACCCACGTCTGGGCATACCCTTCCCACTTCCGGCGACAAATGCAAAAAGAACAGTTGATGGACGGAATGTAGACCTAATCAAACATTCACCCCTAGTCACAGATCTGGGATTAATCCAGCATTTTTTTGCTCACAATGCCACCCCAGTTTGGACCCAGCTATATGCAAATCAGTCTTGACCCTGTTTCCAATGGGAATAGTCCAACCCAAACTGCCAGGCCAGGTCCTCCCTGGACCAGAAACAAGCATCCTGGGATGTGTTTTGGGGTATCACCCCTCTTCAGCCAGGCTAGCTTGAATCTGGTGGCATAGTGAGCACGGGACCCACGTCTGGGCATACCCTTCCCATATGGGGTGACAAATGCAAAAAGAACAGTTGATGTACGGAATGCGGACCAAATCAAACATTCACCCCCAGTGAGCAAAAGAACGATGGATTAAACCCAGATCTGTGACTGGGGGTGAGTGGGTGAAAAGTTTCAGCAATCCGTCCATCATCCTTTTGTGTTGCTAAAGTTGCCCTAAGTGGGAAGTGTATGCCTAGACGTGGGTCTCTTGCTCACTGTGCCACTGGATTCAAGCTGGCCTGGCTGATGAAGGGTGATACCCTGAAACTAGTACCAGGATGCTTGTTTCCGGTCCAGGAAGGATCTGGCCTGGCAGTTCGGGCTGAACTGTTCCCATGGGGAACAGGTCAAGACTGATTTGCATATGGCTGGGTCCAAACTGGGGTGGTATGGTGAGCAAAAGAATGATGGATTAAACCCAGATCTGTGACTGGGGGTAAGTGGTGAAAAGTTTCCGCACTCCGTCCATCATCCTTTTCTGTTGCACTTTCTAGAAGTGGCATTTCTAGGTATTATTGACAAAACCACCTTTACCATGAGAAGGGGTTTGTCATTATGAGTACAATGACTGTAAAGATCATGAGGCTGCTCCACTGCAATTCACTTTTGCAGCCAGGATTAATTAAACACTTCCTCCTATGTTAACCTATGAGCAGAGCTGCTTTCATGGGCAGTGAGAACACACATGGATACTCTGCACTCCCTGGGCACATGTGCCCTGGTGCACACAGAAGCCTGCAAGGGCAGTTTGGACACCAGTTTAGGATCAGCAAAAAGGTGCAAGTGTGCCCATACAGGCCTGCTGTGACAGGCTCAGTATATATGTATTAAAAACAGCAGTGTGCACACCCTGGCAAGTTGTGCCAGGCTCAGTATATATGAAAGTGCCATTGTAGAAATCTGCACAAACTAGAAAAGTGTCCCAGGCTCACTATATATATATATATATATATATATATATATATATATATATATATATATATATATATATATATATATATATATAAAAACACCATTGTGCAAGTGTGCACATACTGATAAGCTATGCTAGGCTCAGTATATATTTGAAAAGAACAATGTGCAAGGCAAGCTGTGTTGGGCTCAGTATGTATTAAACCACCATTATGCAAGCGTGCACATACTGGTAGGCTATGCTGGGCTCAGTATATACATGGAAACACCACTGTGTGGGTGTGCACATCCTGGCAGGTGCCACTTCCTAACATATGTAGTACGGGCGCACACAGTTTCACACTGTACTTACAGTGGGAAATCATCCAGGACCCTAAGGCCAATCCAAGAGGATCAGCAAAACCTCATGGAATAGTCAACCTCCAAGGTAGGGAAACCCACGCTGGGGTTCTCCCCTACCAGGGGATGGGACACCCGTGTGTACCTGCCATGCCTTCTGCCTACTCCGCCCTCCGGGGTTGTGTGCTAGGGGTAGCGGAAGGCCTACTCCAGGTTGGCCAAGGTGGAAAGATGCCACCCTGAGAGCAGGCACACCTGCAGCTTCACAGTCCTGCATAATGAAGCTTCATACGTGTTGGTCAGGTTACTCTGGTGGGTGGCACACTCAGTACAGCATCCCACTAGTGAACATGGCTGTACCTGCCCCAGGTATGTGAGGTACCTTTTTACAGAGCCCTCCTGGGTATGGCACCTCAACCAATCACGTAAGTGCTCCTTCTTGGCATGGGTAGAAAGGGCGCATGCACTTTCCCACTGCAGTACAGTAAGAAAGTGACCAGAGTCCTAAGACCACGCTGACTCAGCAAAAAAAAACTAGGAGCAAAAAGCTAAATGGTTCAGGAAAATCCCTTACAAAAGGCCATGTACAACATTCTGTCAGTGTGAAGGTGAGTAAAACTCCTACCAATGAGCCATCCTTGAGATTTTGTGACAGGATGTCTGGTAGAGGCTCGTTTTCTTCTTCTCCTCCATCTGTCACCATGAGCATGGACATGTCAGGTCTGCTGTGGTTTCACTATGTTCACATGGATCATCCTGTGGGGGAGTCTAGCGGTGCCTAAGTTCACAAGGTGGGTAACCACACCTTCTTCTCCAGTATCTTGTATGGACCAGTCAACTTATCCTGGATGACTCTGGGAGCCACAGGTGTGAACACCCAAAACATCTGACCTGGCTCAACCAAGACAACCTTCTCTTCATACCAGTGCTTCACAAGCACATCTATGGTCTCCAAATTCTTGTTTGCCTTCTTCATGTACCATGTAATCCATGATCTCAGGGCCAGCAAATAATCTACAATGTACTGCTTTCGTTCTCTCAGAGGTTTCCCCCAACCTTCTCTCACCAGGCTCAAGGGACCTCACACGGGGTGCTCAAACAAAAGCACAAACGGGCTGAAGCCTGTTCTTTTTGTGGCACTTCCCTGAAGGCAAACGGCAGGCATGGAAATAGAGCATTCTACCTTCTACTGAGTTTGTTGGGCAAACCCATAATCATGCCTTTAATGGTTTTGTTGAATCTTTCATGATGAAGTATGGTAAACGTATAGGTCACCCCACTTCATTCCACATTGTTGTTAGGTATGCAGGCATAAAGGTTGTTCCCCTACCAGATACTACCTCCTTAAGAAACCCTACTCTGATGAATACACCAAGTAAAGCTCTGACCACTGTGATCACAGTCACAGTCCTGAGGGTTGGCCACTGGGTATCTTGTTCCATGGTCCACCACCACTAAGATTAACCTATTGCTAGAAGCAGTTGGTGAGTCTAGGGGACCAACAATATCAATCCCCAATCTCTCAAAAGGTGTCCCAATCACAGGTAGTATTACGAGAGCCTTTGGCTTTCCCCCTGGTTTGCCACTGGCTTGACAGGTGGGGCAGGAGTGACAGAACTACACTTTTCCTGACATCTGGGACCAGTAGAAATGGCTAACCAACCTATCCCAGGTCTTGTTCTGCCCCAGATGTCCAGCCAAAGGAATTTCATGGGCCATATTGAGGAGGAATGCCCTGTACTGTTGAGGGTTAACACGTCTCCTAGATGCTCCAAGTTTGGGTTCCCTTGCCTCACCATACAAGATGCCATACTCTCAATAGACCCAGTGAGGTCCACTGACATCCCCTTTTTTTAGTCTTCAGCATGCTGTCAAAGAACCTCAAGAATAAAACAGGAGGTCTGTCCTTGGCAGAACTCCTTCCTGAAGGGTCCTCCTGCCACTTGGAGGTTTGCAAGCTCTGACACATCTCTCGGAGGGGGGACTTCCCTTAAGGCTCCAGATCCTTCACCTTCCTTCTGGGCTATTGGAATCTCTGAAGCTGGCTTCCCAGACTTCCTACCCTTCCTCTTGTTTGCAGAGACCAGGACCATTATTCCAGGCTGTACACCCCCTTGACTCCTCTGATGCACTGTCTGGGAACCACATATGCATACTCAAAGGGACAAAGCTTCTTGGCGTGAGTCCTACACTCTACATTTAATCAAGCAGAAGTTTCAAAATAATTTCCTATCACACAGTCCACTGGGATGACAAGGGACCTCGCTATCTCCTTCAGGCCAGTAAAACCCCTCCACACTCAAAGTTCACTGTAGCTAACTTTACCTCATTGTCAGCTTTGACAGTCTTATGTAAGAGATCTGGGATGATCTGCTCTGGCAAAAAAGGGTCCCCTGTGTTCTTTGCCTAATTTCCTTATCCTAAGGGCTCTCTCAAAGGAGACAAACCACTTGACAAGGTCATCCCCAACCGCAAAACCTGGCGCAAACCCTTTTGGCAACCTTAGGTCCTGTGAAACCCTCATATAGATACCTAGGCCCAGATTTATACTTGCTTTGCACCGAATTTGCATTGTTTGTTTTATTTTACGCAAACCTAACTCCATATTAATACTTTGGTGCTAGACCTGTCTAGCACCAAGGTTTTGGAGTTAAATTCATTTTTTGCTTGCAGGAAACTGCCTTGCATCAATGAGATGCAAGGTAATGACGATATTGCCTTAGTGCCATATTTATCCCCCGAGAAAAAATCACGCAGGGGGCATTAAATAATGGTGCTAAGCTTGCTTAGCGCCATATTTTAACGTTTGGGTCAGGGCAGGCGATAGGGGACCTGTGGGCCTATTTCCATGGTCAGAGACCATGGAATGGGGCCACAAGTGCCCTTCCCTAGCCCCAGGAACACCTCAACCCACAAGAGAGGCCACCACAGGATGTGGGAATCCCACCCCAGATAAGTAAGGTAAGTATTTAATATATATTTTTTTTTAAAGTGCCATAGGGGCCTACCTTGAGCCCCCCTACATGGCACTGGGTCCAATGGCCATGTCCATGGGACATATGTCCCTTGGGCATGGTCATTGGTGTGGTGGGCATGACTCCTCTCTTTACTAAGACAGGAGTCAAGTCCATGGGGTTTATACGTTGAAAAATGACACTAGTCTGGTTAGAGACATTTTTATGTCTCTGACCATACTAGTGTCATCCTTTGACGCACAACCTCCTGTTTCCCCTACAACTCATGAAAAAGGATGCTAGCCAGGCCTTACCGCCAGCTACTGTTATTCCATTAATATGACGCCCTGCCAGCGTCTTGGAATGGTGCTAGACAGCAGTATACTTTTTCACACAAAACTGCGTTAGCGCAGTTTTGCATGAAAAAAGTATACATTTGGGCCCTATTTTGTTTAAACAAACTTTATTGCATTTAAAAAAAGTATAAGCGATACAGGGTAATTACATCCGAAACCTTTTTAAATGGAATTATTCGTCAAGTTAGGTCCACGCAAAAGAGGATCAGAAAAAGGATGGTAAATTTGATTAGAATATTCTAACTGTATAATACCACAAAACAACGCCTGTATATTAGATTTAATGACATAAGTGATAGATAACCCCAACTGTGATACAATTATAGACACAATTCTGTAAAACAAAAAAAACAACTATGGTTTAACAACGAACCAGTAAATATGACCATATATACCTCCTCATGCCTATCCGGTCTGCTCCTTCGCAGCTGAAGCCAATGTCTGTTTCCCTCTTGGAGGGGAAATCAGATGTTTCCTGTGTTGGATCATTGCACAATATAGTTGAATTTGCCTAATACATCATCAGGGTATGTTTCACATTAGGCCATTGTGCCGGGATATGGAGGGGTTAGTCACCATCCGTTTCTTGTGCTTTAAATTGTTCGAGGAGTGTCTAATGTTGTTGCTATGAGGTGCTTAAGGAGTCCAGGGTACTCCTCTCTGTGGAACGCCTGCCTCTCTGCTGAGCCCCAACACCAGACTTCATCACACCAGGTCATAGCTGGGGAGCTGTAGGGAAATTCCAACTTCTAGTTATCAGTCTCTTTGCCAGAAGCAACGTTGTATCTACAAATCCTGTGATCGCTCTTGTTGTTTTGCTACTCAAATTGAGTCCCAAGAGACATTGTTCGATTGTGCCCCAGTTGTTGGGTCTGTCAGGAATCTGAGGGAGTTTCGAACATGTGCTCAGTATGATCCAAGGACAGGGCAGGACCATAACATGTGTAGTAAGGATGCTTTATCAGTCCAGCAATGTGGACACGTCGCAGAGGCTGCAGGGAATATTCTGCGTAAATTGAGCAGTGTTAAATATGTTCTGTGAAGGAGCGTAAACTGAATAAACGTAAAGGTGTGCTTCTAGGTATTTAACTGGGGTAGCCGACTACCGAATTCCATTCTTTATCATTTAGGGCTCGAACCACATCAGCTTCCTGTTGTGTTCGCAGAGGAATAAGCAAGATATGTAAATGGGTCAGAAGGCATTTATACAGCCACTTGATCAGATGTCTGCCAGTCCCCATCACATGCATTGTTTGAACAAACTTTTGTGTTGTAAGTTTAGTGCACTGTGGCGCCCAGTGTTTGTGAGCATAATGTAATATATTGGCATGTGTCAGGAAATGAGCTCCAGGGAGATTATGTATGCGCATGAAGCCGTTATGTGACAGTAGTTATCCAGTAGCAAATATTTCACAGATCACAGAAATCCCTATTCCCACCTATGATGCCAGTTTTGCGGAAGTAAGGGTATATAGAGAATATTCGGGTCGTAGGAAGAGGTAACCTGTGTGTGATGGACTGACTGTTTCCAATATGTTATAGTATTCCATAGAAGTAAAGGGAGTTTTGTGGGCACATGACTCTGGGCAATAGGAGGTTGTGTAATTGGCCAGAACGTAGCATTGATTGAGTGTAATTAATTTCCTGCAAATGTACACCTTCCAGATACCTATTGTATCATATCACCTTCGAGGGCCAGTCTCTTTTCCTCAAGGTCCAATCTCTTCTCCTCCACACCCAGTCTGGTCATTTGCTTTTCTATCACTTTTTGAGTCTTGTCAGACTGCTTGGTGCTGGCTCTGCTCCATCACTGGCAGCAATGGAGGGTGGTATTGTAGGATTGCCCTTGGACAGATTGTTCTCCCATTATCTTCCTCCATGGGAGGTATGTTGTATTCTTACCATTCTGTGGCTTCTTCAGTTTCAGAGGTGGCTTTGGTTAACCTAGCTTCTTAGAAAGCCCTAAGGGCTGTCTTGAAATCCACCCTGATGTCCATGTTACCTATCTTGAGATTATTTGCCTTGCACAGGCCTTTCTACTCCTGCGGGAACAAGTTGTTCAGGTTAACCAGGTCCAGCTCTTGGTTGATTTAAAAGGGACAAAAACTGAACTGTGACTTTAATTTCGAAAAATCAAAAGTGATCCAATTAAACAAATCAAACCCAATTAAAAATAATTTTTGCTAGGTGACAATTGTGGGATTTTAAATTCTTAGCTTCCTACCTGAGTGGTACTCCTGAACACAAGTTCTCGATCCCACAGCTAATATACCAATGTGAGAAAAGTGGGTTATTAGTTGGGACGGTTGTGCGATTTCATCAACTTTTAACAGCACTAATGCATACCAGGTCCAGCTCTGTTTACGCTTTATTAAACCTCAGCTTAGTCTTGGGGACTGTGAAATGGAGCAGTCAGGTTTAATACAAAGGAAAACAATTGGAGCACCAAATCAGCTAATATGAAAGAAACACAACAATAACAACCACACTCCAATTTATAAAAAAAAGAGTACATTTTTATCTTCAAATAGACACCAAAACGATTGCTTCTCATGCCAAAAACGTTTGGATAAGTTAAAAAAAAGTTTTAAGTCACTGCTTTTCACTCTTAGAGGTAGTCAATGAACGTCAAATGTGAGGATCCAGGGCAAAGTCAAACTTTCAGCCGACCACGATGAAACTCAAGGTCAGGTGGGGGCGACCGGTTGGTTCCGGTAAAGATTTTACCTTTGCACTTAGAAATTTACTGGTTCTTTTTCTGGTCAACGATGGGGACTTCTCCAGATTGAGTCCATCTTTGACTTCGATGCTGGCAGACAGGCAAAATCCAGGGGTCCAGTGAAAACCTTGGGTCTCAGAAGAGTTTAAAGCTACCCACAAACTGTTATGTAGCAGTAGTCAATAACATAAGACTGTGCTAAAAAATGTAAATGTTATCTTTAGGTTGGCCAATTACAGTTTTGTGGCAAGAAAATGTACACTCCAGCACTAGCCAAGGATCCAGGAGCACAGAGGGATCTTTTGGGGGCTAAACCTTTATCGCTCAGGCTACACCAGTAGATACCAGGGCGAGTCCAGTGCGAAATGGTCAGCTGGGCACTATGCAAGTACAGGGCTTCTTTAGCTTTTGTGATTCTGAAGCTAAGCAGGAGGCTAGACAACTAGCCTTTGTAGTCCAGACACTAGTCCTAGGCATGAGTGGGAGCAGGTCTAGCTCTTGCGGTCTCTCTCCACAGGTTCAACAGCAGGAACAGACCTTCTTTTTTTGAGTCCTGTCTTGGCTCAGTAGGTGCATCAGGTGCAACCTTCCTTTGTGCAGCCTTTCTTTCCGAAGTCCACAGGTTCAGCAAATGCAGTCCTTCTGCTTACTTTCCAAGTCCAGTGGTTTACTAAAGCAGAAAGACAGGGAAGCCATTTTTTACATTAGTTTCGGATTTAAGGGTGGGGAGGACTCACTATGCAACTAGTCTACTATTTCCACAGGTAAACCCTACTCACTTTTATCACTAAACAATCCCAAAAAGCACGCACCTGCCCAAATCCAAGATGTCTAGCTCCTTTCTTGGGAATGCGCCATCGGCATACCTCCTAGGTGTGTCCAATATAATTAGCCACTCCTCTTAGGAAACCGGTTCTTCAATGGTTTCCCACCATTAGAACTAATGCTACCTGCAAAATGGGAAGGTCAGGTTACAATGTAATTTCTATTTGCCTACGAGAGGCAATGGCCTCTTTGAAGCTGGGCCATCAGTGGCCATAGCCCTCTGGCCATCTTGCTGGAGGAACTCACACCTCCTCCAACCAATAGTCTTTTTGTTTCCCATTCCTGAGAAAACTTCACACCTCTGGAGAGGATGGTAGCAGGATGTTTCAGGTGACAACTGCTGTAGTAAATCAGAAAAGGCTACTATGCCTTTGGGGCAAGAAAGCAGTGACTTTCTAAAGTCCCATTTGCATCAAATGTGATTCACATCCAACTTCAACATTGTCAGGTTCAATGTAACAATTAGTTTGATACCTTGAAGTGCTAGGTTTTGTGGTCCCGAATGGAAGTTAGTGCTTAGTGCATGGGCTAGTGAAACTCCATGTTAGCCAATTGAACTGCAAGCTTTACTACAGTGAAAACAACAATGTAGAGTTTTCACTGTCAGGACAGGTAAAGTTAATTTCAACATGTCCTTCTTTTTAATATCTGGCAAACTGCTTTATGGGCTACTAAAGTCTGCCTTAAGGGTGACTTGCAGATATTTAAAAAATGGTTTGGACATGGCAAAAGAGTTGTTTTGCTATGCTGCGTTGGCAGTTTAAAAACTGTCTGACAAACCTCCAACAGCAGATCTAGAGCCATGTCTTCTATTTCTCACAACAGTGAGTGTTGCAGTGCACAGGTAACATTTATTTTACTAGCCCAGGGTAAGTTATATATGCCAATCAAGGATTAGCCGGTCACACACACCCTTTGAGGGGTTCAGAGCACATGGATTGGGGCCTGGTCAGCAGGACTCAGTGCACTTCTGAGTCAAAAACCCAGCAGCAACAGTTCAAAACTTTGAAGGGGGTGGTCATGCAAAAAAGCTCACATTCCTTGCTAATGTCATAATTATGTTTTGAGAGTGCACTATAAGGACTCTCTGTGGCTGAATAATTAGGGTCTTAGACTCTCACTCCAAAAATCAAGAGTTCGAGTCCAGGTAACTCCATGGTTATGGGTCTTCTACACTACAAAATGTGCACAGTATATAGCAATAGGTGATTTAAGCTGCCATTTTTTTCTTTTCACTTTGTCTACAAATAGCTCTTCTAGTGTGTTATACCACAAAACATTAAAAAAGTCTCTCTTTTACCAATGGTGCCACAAAAATGTGTATTTACCAAATGATTGTCACAGTTATGTTAGCATTCTGTATAGCTATGCTCAGTTATGTTAGAATTCTGTATAGCTATGATGAGCTACTTCTGGCCTAATGCTTAAGGCCTAAGACTCTCAATCTGAAATTTAAGAGTTCAAGTCTTTCTGTTTCAATCATCATGTCTGGTCACTAGCAAAGATTTTGTCATCCAAAAGGAAGGATGATATTTTCATTTAGAAATATGTTTTTTTTTTCCTTTCACTTTGTTTAAAATACTTATGTGTAAGTATTTTGTGCCTCAAATCTAAAAAAAAAAAAAAGTCTTCTCCCTCAATCTCTCCCTTTCCATCACTTTCTGTAAATCAGGCAACTATCAGTGTACACACTCCACATTAACTTATTGGTATTATGGGCTCTCTGAAGATTAGGCATTTGAGTACAAGTGTTATGATGGTCATTGGGATTTTCAATCACAAGGACAGCAGCGGTTTCTTCTCAAGGGTGGAGGAGCATCGCCTCCCTGCCCGCTGCACAGGCAAAAATAAAATGGCAATTAAAAGATTTAATTGCCATTTCACTTTCACATGTGCAGTGCGCACCAGCTCAATGACATGTTGGGTGCAGTGCCTTGACTGGGCGCAACAAAGTGCGCATATCACTTTGACCGGCTGTTTTGCGCTGGCCAAAGTGATATGCACACTTTGAAGCTCTCCACTCAGCTGTCTTAAGACAGCTGGGTGGAGACCCATCACAGGTCTCTAGGGCCTGAAGGAGTGGCGAGCCAGGCCGCTCCAACCAATCCAGGTGCTCCTCTCATGCTGGTTAACAGCATGAGAGCAGTGTCTAAATTGGTTAGTGGAGCTCTTCCTTTATCGGAAAGCAGAACACAGAGGAGGATGTGTAGCCTGTAGGTAAGTGCAGTCTTTTATTTTAAATGTGTAAAGCATATGTGTGTGTGTAATCCATGTAAGCGTGTAATGCATGTAAGTGTAGTAGTTGTGTTTATTTTATAGTCAGTGTAATGGTGTCATTTGGGCTTTTGGAGGGAGGGGTGGTTTACTTTGGGGTTTTGGAGGGAGGGGGTGTTTTATTATTTTTTTTGAAAATTGGTGGGGCACTTCACTCGCCCCACTACTTTCAAAGGGTACAAGCTGCTGCAGCACAAGTTCAAATGTACATAGTAAAATGTAGTTTCATCCTTTCTAATTGCCATTAGTTTTTTTCACTGTCAAAAAATGGCTTTTTAATTATATCATAAAACTTTAAAAAATGCATATCTCTCTTGCTTTAAAGTTAAAAAACACTTTCTTGCTACGATTACCCCTTCTTCCATCCCATTCTGGAAACAATGTAATTGTCAGTGTAGACGCACGTTTAGCACCCTTTTGACTTGTTTATTTGGGTTTATTGTCTTAGTTATATTTTGATCCAGCATAGGAAAAAATCACTTCTGGCCAAATTGGTAAGGCCTTAGACTCTCAATCTGAAGATTAAGGGTTCCAGTCCTGGTATCTCATTGGCCATACACTTGGTCGATTTCAAACAATGTTAAAATATATACTTTCATTCTTTTTAAGTGGCAAATACATTTTTATTTTCCAGTTCTATCAAAATAGCTCAATTTAATTATATCATGCACAAAAGCTTAAAAAAGTTTCTCTGTTCCGCACCCCTCCTTCCATCCTTCATTCATTTTGTCATATATGTAACTGTCAGTGTACACTCAAGTAAGGCACTGACTTGCATTTTTCTGTCCATTGTCATAGATATGTTTGGATCCCGTGCAGTCAAGATTAACTTCTGGCCTAATAGTTAAGGCCTTATCCTTTCAATCTGAAGATTAAGATCTTTAGTCCTGGTGTTTTAATAGTCACATGTCTGGTCAGAGATCAGAGAATATGCTGAAGGATGATTTCTCCCTGTTCATTTGCATATGTTTTTTTTCTTTTCACTTTGTCTAAAATACCCATTTTAAGCTTAAAAAATGTCTTCCTCGCTCTACCACTCCTCTGATCCCTTTCTGTAAATGATGTATCTGATAGAGACTTCTAGCTGCAGATTCCTTACCTTAAAATTCCCTGGCATCAGCTTCGACTCCGGAATTTTTGTGCTGAGCAGTACCCTGCGCGCGCCATTGTTTGGATCTGCGTGCGTCATCCGGCTTTGCGTGGCGTCGTCAGAGCTGTCTGTGACGTCACGGTCTTCTATATAGGCACCACCCCGGCGCGCATATGTCAGTTTTTTTTTCCTTCCGTGCCAGTTAACCGCAGATCCAGGAAGAGCTACCCTTTTTCTTCAACGATTTGTCAAGGTTTTTTCTTGATTGTTTGAGATGTCTCCGAGAAAGACAGGATTCAAGCCGTGTGGTGCATGTTATCGCACCATGTTTGATCATGGATCCACACAGAGTGTGTCACTGGTGTCTTGAGAAGGACCACGATTCAACATCGTGTTCCGACTGTCGGGCCATGGCTCTGAAGGCCTTGATGGAGAGATCCCTCAAACTTCTGGCGGCCCGACTCTGAGGAGGTCATGGTACTGCAGTAGGAGGAGGTCACAGCACTGCTCCCAGAGCCCCAAGTCCTCTTCCTTGCATTCGGGGTCATCGAGGCACTCAGGCAAGAGGCACAAAAAGAAGAAGTCCAAGCGGACTTCGACTTCGCCACGCCCGTCGGGCGACGAGGCGACTAGGGAACGTCGATGTTCCGAGTGCAGTTCCGCAGAGCCGTCGCCAGGGCCGACTCCGCTTCTTCCCCTTTTTCCGGGGACCGGAGTGACCCCGCTCAAATTAAAGAATTTTACGAGGCTATGCGCCTTGTTTTTGAGCGGGCTGCACCCTCGGGTGGGTCTTCGGGCCCTGCGAGATCAGTAGGGGCCCCATCGGATTCGACGTCGGCGGCTTCAGTCTCAGCACCGTTGGGGACCCCAGAATCTGATAGCGGATCCGGACCAGCGCCGGTCTCTCACAGTCTGACCCGGCACCAAAGGAGGTAGACGTTGACGCTTCCTCCACCACCGGTGCCCACTGGTGGAGGCCCATCCTCATTCCAGATGATCTGGAGCCGGAACAATGTCGTATGACGCCAATTATGACAGCGCCGAGTAGGCCCAGATCATTGCCTAAGCCTTATTTTGGACAGCCAGGCACAGGAGAGGAGTGGAAGAGGTCTGAGGACCCTTTATAGTGTGAACTGGAGCAAGAACATGACTGGTATGAGGATCTAGGGGAAGCCAATGGACTGGATACTTCTCCAGATACTGGCATGCTCTCTCCTTCCAATGTGGCTACGGAGGAAGGGGCTTCTTATGCCATGGTGATGCGTAGGGCAGCTGAGGTCTTGGACCTAGACTTTCCCACGGTGCCAGTCAGGACGAATCTCCTGACAGAGGTGCTTCAGCCATGGGTGACTACATCGGAACCGATGTTGCCCTTCAATGAAGCCCTAACGGACGTCCTTCTGGGAACATGGTCCAAACCCAGCACAGGGACTCCTGTGAATAGGACAGTCGTCCGCCGCCATAGACCTGCTCCAAATGACCCTAGTTTCCTCACCCAACACCCCAACCCCGGAGAGCTTGGTGTTCCAAGCCTTCACTTCCCGTGGTGCCTTCCCTTCCGCCCCTCTGGATAGGGAATCCAAGAGGCTAGACCAACTTGGAAAGAAGTTTTTTTTGTTCCTCCAGCCTGGCATTGAGGTCAGTAAACACCTCTTGCCTATTGGGCCATTTTTCCCATACTTTATGAGATACAGTGGCACAGGTGCTGCCCCAGGTCCCGGAGGGCGTATGGGACACTCTCACCCAGGCTGTCAAGGATGGGAGAGATGCAGTCAAGTTTACTATCAGGTGTAGATTGGACAAGACCGACTCTCTGGGTAGAGCAATTGCGTCGACAGTGGCCCTACGTCGCCACATCTGGCTTTGTTCTACTGGCTTTTCAGGAGATGTCCAGTCGAGTTTGATGGACATGCCTTTTGATGGCTCTCGCCTTTTTGATGAGAAGGCACACTCCGCGCTTGAGAGGTTCAAGGATTCTCGAGCTACATCAGATCCTTGTGCCTCTCTGCGCCAGCTCACCAGCAGTCTGTCTTCCATCCCTTTCGAGGCTTCAGAAGGGGCACGGTACCATGTAAGCCACAACTTAGCCACCATCCTCCGGCTTCACAACATCCCGTCAGAGGACGTGGTCGTGGTACCGTCAGGCCCAGAGGGTCTGGCCAGACGTCGGCCACCACACAGCCCCCCTCCACAGCGCACAAGCCCTCCTAGTGTGGTTCTGCAAGACCATGTCCGTCCAGTTGGAGGGAGGATTCAATTTCATCTCCCTCACTGGCAATCCATCACATCAGACAAATGGGTCTTACAGATCATACGGAAGGGCTATTCCCTCCCCTTCCAGTCTTTCCCTCCGATAAAAGAACTGCTGATGGTGGATCAATTGGTTTTGCTCTGTGAGGAAGTTGCGGCTCTCTTGGCCAAGGGAGCTATAGAAAGGGTCCTGATGTCAGAAGTAGGCAGTGGTTGTTATTCCAGCTACTTTCTGATTCCCAAAAAGAACAAGGGCCTTCGCCCTATCCTGAATTTAAGAGACGTCAATATCTTCCTCAAAAAGGAGAAATTCAAGATTATCACACTTGCTCAGGTATTGTCTACCCTAGACCAGGAAGACTGGATGGTAGCGTTGGACTTGCAGGATGCATATTTTAACATCCCCATCCTGCCCGCCCAACGGCGTTACTTGCGGTTCAAAGTGGGCCACGAGCATTTTCAGTTTACAGTGCTCCCTTTCGGTCTTACCAGTGCCCCTCGGGTGTTCACGAAGGTGATGGCAGTGGTGGCAGCTCATCTGCACAGGTTAGGGATTTCAGTCTTCCCCTACCTAGAGGTTTGGCTGATGAAGACTCCGACGCCCCAGTTCAATGTTCCAAAGTCACACCTGACTTCATCTCAGAAGCTCACTTTCATCGGAGCTGTTTTGGACACAGTGCAGTATCGGGCCTATCCTCCCGAGCAGTGAGCCCAGGATATTCAGGTTACGATACAGATGTTTCTGCCTCTATCCTGCATTTCGGTAAGACAGACTCGGAGTCTGTTGGGACTCGTGGCTTCCTGCATCCTTTTGGTAAAGCATGCCAGATGGCATATGAGGGCTCTGCAGTGGGACCTGACGTTCCAATGGGCACAGCATCAGGGAAATCTTACCGACATGGTTCAGATCTTGGAGGGAACTGCAAAGGACCTGCAGTGGTGGTTAGTGAAATGCGATTGGGTCAAAGGCAGACTCCTCTTCCTTCCCCAACCAGATCTTACAGATCACACAGATGCGTCACTTCTGGGATGGGGCAGCCATCTGGAAAAGGTGGAGATCAGAGGTCTCTGGTCTCCGGGGGAATCTGGCCTCCATATCAACTTGTTGACGCTTCAGGCGATCCAACTAGCATTAAAGACATTTCTTCCTGTTGAGAAAGGGACGGTAGTGCAGGTGTTCACGGACAACACCACCGCGATGTGGTACTGCAACAAGCAGGGCAGTGTGGGGTTGTGGACTCTTTGTCAAGAGGCTCTACGTCTCTGGACATGGCTGGAACAACAGGGCATAACCCTGGTGTTTCAACACTTGGCAGGTTCTCTGAACACCAGGGCGGGTGAACTCAGCCAGCGATGCTTAGTGGATCACGAATGGTATCTCCATCCGGAGGTGGGGCAAGGACTCTTTCAGCAGTGGGGAGAGCCTTGGTTAGATCTGTTCGCCTCCCCAAAGAACGCACAATGTCAGCAGTATTGCGTGTTGGAGTTTCCAAGGCGACTATCGCTAGGCGACACTTTTTGTCGCAAGTGGAATTCAGGCCTCCTGTATGCATTTCCGCCCGTACCACTTCTGCCCAGAGTTCTCAAGAAAATCAAGAACGACCGGGCCCAAGTAATCCTAGTGGCTCCGGATTGGGCATGGAGAGTCTGGTATCCAGAGCTTCTCAAAATGAGTATCAGTCCTCCAATCAGGTTGCCTCTTCAGAGGATCTTCTGTCGCAGCAGCAGCTTCATGCATGGAGATTGAGCAGCGACAGTTGATGGTTTATGACATCCCTCCCGAAGTCTGTGATGTCATTCTGGAAACGTTTTGTTTCATATTGTACAGAGAGGTCTATTGATCCTCTTTCTTCTTCTCTTTCTAATATCCTTCTGTTCATTCTGTCACTCACCCAACAGGGTTCCTCCTTAGGGACTCTTAAGGGCTATCTTTCCGTCTTATAGGCTTTTCTTCGCTTGCCCGATCATCCATCTTTGTTTAATCTCCAATTGTACAGAGATTCTTAAAAGGGTTTGTACATATGTTTCCACCTATGCCTTTTGTTATGCCCCAGTGAGACCTTAATCTAGTGCTCACTTTTCTTGTGTGTGCTCCCTTTGAGCCTTTGCATAACTGTCCTCTTAGGCTGCTCACTATCAAAACAGCCTTCTTAGTGGCGATAACATCTGCCAGGAGAGTGAGTGAGATGCAGGCTTTATCATCAAGACCGCCGTATCACACGATATATCCTGATAAGCTAGTCCTCAGAACTCGTGCCTCTTTCCTCCCCAAGGTGGTGACTCCGTTCCATCTGGGTCAAAATATCACCCTGCTCACCTTCTTTGCTCTACTGCATCCCTCTAAAGAAGAGGAGAGTCTCCATCGGCTGGACCCAAAAAGAGCGTTATCGTTCTACCTTGACTGCACAAAAGAGTTCCGGGTGGACAACCAATTTTTTGTGGGGTACGTTGGTGCAAAGAAGGGTCAGGAAGTCCAGAATTTGACCATTTCGCGCTCGGTCGTTCTCTGCATAAAAATTTGCTACGCTTTGGCTAAGAAGCAGCCTCCTGAGGGCTTGAGGACTCAGTCTACCAGAGGGAAAGCTGCTACCACTGCGTTAGCTCAAGGCGTGCCGGTACTTGATATTTGCCAAGCAGCAACGTGGGCTTCCTCGCACACGTTCGCAAGACACTACTGCCTGGATAGCCAGATGAGGAGAGAGGGGCTTTTTTACTCGCTCGGTCCCACAGGACTTTGTGGTGTAAAGTAGATTCTCGCAGCCCACCAACCACCAGGAGTTATAGCTTGGGTATCTATTCTAAGGTAGGGAATCTGCAGCTAGAAGTCTCTATCAGATGAACAAGTTACTTACCTTCGGTAACAAATCATCTGGTAGTGACTCTATCTAGCTGCAGATTCCTTACACCCACCCAGGCCTCCCCGCTCTGCGGAAATATACATTATATTTTTCATATTTTTTTTCCCTTTCTCAAGGGCATGTCTTAAAAAGTAAATAACTGTTGGTTCTTCCATGACTCTGCGCTTCTGGCGTGGGAAGTAGTGGAAAAGAACTGACGTATGCGCCCGGGGTAGTGCCTATATAGAAGACCGTGACATCACAGACGGCTCCAACGGCGCTGACACCACGCGGAGCCGGACGATGCACGCGGGTCTGAACGATGCCACCGGACAGTGTGCGCAGGGTACTGCTCAGCAGAAAAATTCCGGATTCGAAGCTGGTGCCAGGGAATTCTAAGGTAAGGAATCTGCAGCTAGATAGAGTCTCTACCAGATAATTTGTTACCGAAGGTAAGTAACTTGTTCAACTATCATTGTATACTCTCCTATGGCCCCACACACACTTTTATTTTTGGGCTGAATGTCAATTATATTTTGAAGCAGCACTGATGGCCTAATGGTTAGTGTCTTAGATTCTTACTCTGAAGATTAAGAGTTTGAGTTGAGATGTCTCCATGGTCATGGGTTTTTTTAATTACAAAGGCTTCAAATGTTCATAGTGAAACATTTTTTTTTTTTATTTTAACTGGCAATATCTTTCTTTTTACTTTGTCAAAAATACCTCTTTTAAGTATATTATACCACATAATACAAATAAACATATTTCTTTCATCTTCTCTCTTTCTCTCTCTATATCTCCATCCACTTCCATTTGGTAAATGATGTAGCTGTCAGTGTACTTACACTTATTGCATGACATTGACTGGTACTTTTGGTTCAAATGTCATAGGTAGGTTTTGATCCAGCACAATAAAAAAATCACTGTGTGGCCTAATGTTTAAGAGCTTAGGGCCTGATTTATACTTTGTTAGCGCCGCAGTTGCGTAATTTCTTTATGCAAAAATGGCGCAAGCTTACAAAACTCAATTATATTTTGTAAGATTGTGCCGCTTTTGCATACAAAAATGACGCAAATGTGGTGCTAAAAAAGTATAAATCAGGCCCTTAGACTGTCACTATGATGGTTAAAGATTTGAGGTGTGGGTGTGTCCACCTAAAGTTCTAGACTTTCTGCCTTCTCCTTCCATTCCCATTCTGCAAATGATGTAGCTGTCACTGTACACTCATCCAAAGTGCCATATTAACTGGTATATTAATGGAGATTGTCAGATATGTTTTGATCAAACGCATACGAAGTCACTTTTGGCCTAGTGGTTAAGGCCTTAGACTCTTAGGGGTCTATTTATACCCAATATTAGCTGAATTTGCGTCATTGTTTTGACGCAAATTCTACGCAAAACAAACACCATATTTATATTTTGACATTAGACCCGTCTACCATCAAAATATTGAAGTTTGCACCATTTTTTAGATGCGTGAACCTACCTTGTGTCACTGAGATGCAAGGTAGGCGTTCCCATCTAAAAAATGGTGCTCGCCCCATATTTATCCCCCCTGTGCTAAATTGACGCACAGGTGGAAGGAGGGGCTAAATAATGGTGCAAAGCTTACTTTGCACCATTATTTAATACCTGGGTCAGACCAGGCGTTAAGGGACCTGTGGACCCATTTCCATGGTTAAACACTATGGAATGGGTCCACAGGTGCCCTCCTCAAGCCCCAGGAACACCCCTACCCACACCAGAGGGACACTGAAGGATGGGGACCCCATCCCAGGTAAGTAGGGTAAGTATAGGTAAGTATTTTTTTATTTTTTATTAAAGTGTCATCGGGGGCCCAACTTGGGGCCCCCTGCATAGCTCAGGGTGCAATGGCCATGCCCAGGGGACAATGGTCTCTTGTGCTGGCCATTCGGGAGGTGGACATGACTCCTGTCTTTTCTAAGACAGGAGTCCTGTGGTATGGATGGTTTTGCATCAGAAAATGACGCTAGGCTGGTTAGTCATATTTTCTTACTCTAACCAGCCTAATGTCATTTTTTTGGTGCAAAACCCTCTTCTCCCATACCCCCAGCCCCAGCCAGCTAATGTCATAATAAATATGGTGCCTGGCTGGTGCTCAGGAATGGTGCAAGCTGGTGCTAAACTTTGTGGTGCAAAACTACATTACTGCAGTTATGCACAAAAAAGTATAAATATGCCCCTTAATCTCAAGATTAAAGGTTTCAGTTCTGATGTCTGAATGGTCAGCTGCCTAACTGATTCAAAATAAACAAAATATGGTTTTACTCATTTTAATTGTCAAATATTTTTTTCTTTTCAATTTCTATCAAAATGGCTCTTTCAAGTATATCATGTACCAAAGCTAAAAAAGAAACTTCTCCCTACCACACCCCTTCCTCCATCCTATTTTGTAATTTATGCAACTATCAGTGTATATTATTCAATGGCACTACACTAACTTGATTTACCTGTTGATTTTCATAGTTATGTTTTGAACCTGTGCAGTCAATTTATTTCTGGCCTCATGGCTAACGTCTTAAAGTCTCACTGGAAGAATTAAGGGTTCAAGTCCTGGTGTTTCAAATGATCAAGGAATATGGTGAAGGATTTCCTTCTTCCTTTTCATTTGGATATCTGTTTTTTTCTTTTCACTTTGTGTAAAATAACTCTTTGCAAGTATTTCATGCCTCAAAGCCTAAATAAACATATCCATCACTCTTCACCTCCTTTCATCTCGTTCTGTAAATTATGTAACTGAAAGTGTACACACCCCTGTGCCACCACATTGATTTGCATTTTTGGGCAAATGTCATAATTACGTTTCGACCCAACACAGTAAACAGTCTTAGATTCTCACTCTGAAGATTAAGAGCTCAAGCCCAAGCATTTACATGGTTCTGGGTATTCTAAATCATACAAAGTTAACATTTTCAATTTACATAGTGAAAGGTGTTTTTTTTTATATGGCAATTTTCTTTCTTTTAACTTTGTCTGAAAACACCTCTTTTCAGCGTATTATGACAGAAAGCCTAAAATAAACATCTCTCCATCTCTTCCCCCATTCTGTAAATCATAGAGTTGTCAGTGTCAATTAACCTATAGCATCATATAGACTTGTATTTTTTCGTCGATTGTCATATATTTTGATACAGTGTAATCAAGTGTCACTCCTGGCCTAATGGTTAATTAAGGCTTTTGACTCTCAATCTGAAGATTAAGAGCTACATTTCTGGTGTATCAATGGTCCCTGTCGGGTCAATTAGAAACATTTAAAAAGATCAAGGTTTATGGTGAAGGATAAATTCTTGTATTTTTGGGGCAAAAGTTATAATTATGTTTTGACACAGCACTGTTGTAAGGAAATTCCTCTTTTTGCATGATCACCCTTACAGTTTTGGACTGATGATGCTGGTTTTTCAACCCTGAGAGTGTACAGAGTCCTGCCAAACAGGCCTTGGTGCCAATGCTTTGACGCATAAAATGTGTATGCCTGATAGGCTCAACTACAATAGGCATACGTTGACTTATGTATAAGTCCCTAGTATATGGTACAAATAGTACCCAGGGCCTGTAAGTTAAAGTTACTGTTATGGATTGCCACACTTATTGGTCCACCATGAGTGTGAGACAAAGCAAAGTATGACTCACAGCCTGCCCCTGCTGACTGGCAGAGCAGTTTTGAAATGTTACGTCAACATTCCCATTTAAAGTAATCGCAAAGTCCAGACCTTCCTTTTTAAAATGTATAAGTTACCCCTAAGGCAGGGAGCTATATATGACAAATATGTGAGAGTTAGAGCTATGGGCATTGTAAATGACAATGTCTTTTATTTATGTGATTTGGTTTGGAGTGTAGTGGATGCATGTGTTGTGGAGTGGAAATTTATGGTCTGTATATTAATTGTTACTTGGGGAATTGTGCAGTGTGGGATTGTGTGGTACTGAGTATTTGTGCAGTGGAACTATGTGGCATGGTGAATATATATGGGTGAGAGCTACATAGAATAGATCGAAAGGAAGATAGAGAGGGATAGGTGGTTTATTTTAGAACTGGTGGAAGCTTCCTTCACACAGAAGGTACAATGCAAGCTTCCCTCACACACAGCAGATACAGCACAGCAGCAGTGCAGGCTTCCCTCTTAGAGAATGTACAATGCAAGCTTCCCTTATGCAAGGAACAGATACAGTACAAGCAGAAGGGCAAGCTTCCCTCACACACCAGATACAGCACAGCAGCAGTGCAAGCTTCCTTCATACAGAAAGTACAATGCTAGCTTCCTTCATACAGAAGGTACAATGCTAGCTTCCCTCACACCCTGCAGATACAGCACAGCAGCAGTGCAAGCTTCCCTCTCAGAGAATGTACAATGCAAGCGTCCCTTACCCAAGAAACAGATACAGCACAGCAGCAGTTCAAGCTTCCCTCTCAGAGAATGTACAATGCAGCTTCCCTTACCCATGGAACAGATACAGTCCGGGCAGCAGTGCAAGCTTTCCTCACATACAGCACAACAGCAGTGCAAGTTTCCTTCATATAGAATGTACAATGCAAGCTTCCCTCACACACCAGATACAGCACAACAGCAGTGCAAGCTTCCTTCATACAGAATGTACAATGCTAGCTTCCCTCACACACAGCAGATACAGCACAGCAGCAGTGCAAGCTGCCTTCGTACAGAAGGTACAATGCTAGCTTCCCTCACACACTAGATACAGCACATCAGTAGTGCATTTTCCCCTCACACATAAGGTACCATGCAAGATTCCCTCATAGAGAGGGTCCAATGGACGCTTCCCTCCCACGGAAGGTACAATGCAAGCTTCCCTCATGAAGAAGGGACAATGCAAGCTTCTCTCACAGAGAAGGTACAATGAAAGCTTAACCTCACACACAGCAGCTACAGTACAGGCACCAGCAGTGCATACTTCCATCACACACAGTAGATACTGCACAGGTAACAGTGCATGCTCCCTCGCAGTTGTCATAAAGATTACTGGGCTTTCTCTAACTGCCCCTTCCCCCCTTTATTGGCACACAGCACCCACTGCCCCTCTGGCTAGGTTTGCACTGTGTAGCTGCCTTTATGTTTTAGTCATAACTACAATTATAATTGTGCTCACATCCCTCGGATCATCTACCTCCCCACTGCACTGCTAAGCACTGTACCTTAAGACAAGCTAAGAGCATTTCGCTGTCCAATCATGCATGACACCGGAAAACTTTGTATACAGGGCCATACAGAAAGGGGCATATTTATACTTTTTGATGCAAAACTGCACTAACGCAGTTTTGCATAAAAAAGTTTAGCACTGGCTTGCGCCATTCCTGAGCGCCAGCCGGGCGCCATATTTATAGAATGGTGCAAGCCAGCGCAAAAAAATAATTACGTTAGCCGGGTGGAGGTGGCGGTGTGGAAGAAGGGGGTTTTGCACCCAAAAATGACGTTAGGCTGGTTAGAGGCCAAAAAATGCCTCTAACCAGCCTAACGTCATTTTCTGACGCAAAACCATCCATACCACATGACTGTCTTAGAAAAGACAGAAGTCATGCCCACCACCCCAATGGCCAGCAAAGGCATGGCCATTGCACCCTGTGCCATGCAGGGGGCCCCAAGTTGGGCCCCCGATGGCACTTTCATTTTTTTAAAAATAATTACTTACCTTTACTTACCCTACTTACCTGGAATGGGGTCCTCCTTCCTAGGGTGTCCCTCTGGTGTGGGTCGGGCTGTTCCTGGGGCTTGAGGAGGGCACCTGTGGACCCATTCTATTGTGTTCAACCATGGAAATGGGTCCACAGGTCCCCTAACGTCTGGGCTGACCCAGGCGTTAAATAATGTAGCCCCTTCTTCCACCCGTGTGTCATTTTAACATGGGGGATAAATATGAGGCTATGGGGTTAACACAATTTTTTTTATAGGAATGCCTACCTTGTATCTCATTGATGCAAGGTCGGTTAATGCATCTAAAAAATGGTGCAAACTCCAATATTTTGACTTTCGACTAATCTAACGTCAAAATATAAATATGGAGTTCGTTTTGCACTGAATGTGCGTAAAAACAGATGCAAATTCAACACAAATGGAGTTTAAATATGCCCCAAAATACTAAGGCAACTACACGCTCCACCAAGTTGTAACATGCTAAACGTCTGACAATATGCTTCAGAGTCTCACACTGCGGTATGAAGTGCTCTATAAATACTAAAATACACTACGTTAGACACAAGTCTTTGCATCTTCATTAAATAACTTGTGCAGCTCCTGTATCACTGTGGCATCAAATTTGTATATCTTTTGAAATAAATTATCTTTTACAGGACACGGTCCAAGCAGAGCTGTCAAGTTACCTTATGTGCTGTCTGACGCTTTCAGCCTTTCATGGCTTCTTAGATAAAAATTCCTTTGCATACTGGATTTTTTCATCATGTGTACATCATCGACAGTTGAACCACAAGTCCCAAAATGCAACACTGTGAACTAAAACACAAGGACCAGCTGAAGGTGTAACACAAGCCAAGCATTTCCCTGCCAGCAATGGTGCCATTGATGATTTATAGAGGTGTAAGATGCACATAACCAAACAGCTCCAATTTCTTTTCTGCAAATTGTAGCTCTCACTGTATACCCTCAATTTCTCCACGCTCTTCAGTCAACTCTTTTTTAAACTATTTAAGTAACTGGTAGTCGTTCAGGGGATCCCCAGATTGTCATACTCCTGAATGGAGCCTTACTGAATGTAGAAACGCCAGCAGCCCATCTGGATTTGTCTAAAGCTCCTGGCCACTGGATTAATAACAGGACAACACCTAGATCCCCTCCAGGGTGATGACGCCAGCACCTCTGCTCCATTACCTGCGGCTCCTTCTTGAGTGTTCACCCAAAGTGCCTGCCCTTCCACCCCCTCTCTGCAACAGGTACGCCGTTCTGCCCACCCCCTCCATTTTCCTACAGCCTCTATTTTTAGGTTGAGCGTTAGCGTTCAACGTGTTGTATACTTAAGTATACTTATACTGTGAAGAAAAGCTATTTGATTTGTTAGTTGCAGTGTCCTTCAAAAATCCTTGTTTGCTAGTGGTCAGTTCTGCCTCTTTGTCCTTCCTTTTTTCACTTTGGGAGCATCACAAAGTACTGTGTAATTACGCTATGTCCTGTTTATCTCTTCTGTGAGGGACTTTTTTTTGTAGTAGTATTTGCCTGTTTGTCTTACACTGTGAGTGTGTGTTCAGTCCCTCCTCCCCACCAGCTCCCTCTGTAAACATAAACGAACATCAGAGGGGGGGCTTTTCCAGGCCCAGCTCGCTCTCGCTCTCTTTCGCTAGTTATTTTCAGTCTGTATGGCAAGAAAAGACCAGTCAGTAATTTACAACACTAAGAGCTCTAACTCGAGCAAACACAAGATCATTGCATTCCAAATGCTCGTTTTGATTGCTTCCTGCCTAGGCTCGTATCTGCTCTCATTTGTAGAGTTGCTCCTTCTGCTTTTAGAATTATAGAGTGTGGAATAGCGTGGAACGCTTTGCAAATTTACATTACCGTTCCAATGTTAGTATATGTACTGCCGAAGCGAGCAAAACTTAGAATGGTAGCATGCTGGCTCTCATTTGCAGAGTTGCTCCTCCTGCTTTTAGAATTACAGCGAGTAGAATAGCGTGGAACGCTTCGTGAATTTACTTTATCACTCCAGTTTTAGTATATGTGCTGCCGAAACGAGCACGACTTAGAATGGTAGCATCCTGGTATAAAAAGGCGGAATTTCAGATGATTCTAAAGTCAGAGTGCTTTTGGAATATCAAAAATTGCAGTTGATACACTTCTCCTTTACCCCAGTAGTTTCTTTGGGCCGTATTTATACTTTTTTTAGCGCCGCATTTGCGCCGCTTTTTGACGCAAAACGGCGCAAAACTACAAAATACAATGGCATTTTGCAAGTTTGCGCCGGTTTTGCGTCAAAAAACGACGTAAATGCGGCGCAAAAAAAGTATAAATATGGGCCTTTGTATCTCAAAGAAAAACAAATGCTATAGAATAAAATTGGCATCTCAGTTTATAAAAATCACAGAGGTCATGGATATACAAATCAAGTCAGTGACATCTTGTTCGCGCTGGATGCTCTATCCTGCATGCAAAGCACGTACATTTGCTAGAGAAAGAGAAAGGACTAGCTCTAGAAGAAGTGTTAGTGAAATAATGGGCATCTTATAAATGGATTTGTTCGGGCTCAGGCTCAACGTAACGAAAACAATTAGAACTATTTTATCGGGTTGAAAAATTTGCAGGAATGCTGGCTGCAGACAGCGGATCTGCTTGTAGACAGCTTTGAACTTTTAGTGCCAAGGGAAAAACATTTGTTATCAAGGTAAGAAAAAAGGGAAGCAAAAGTGAAGCAGTCAGGCGCTTGTTTTCTAAGTAGCTTATGGGTTCATTCCTAGTGGGGGAGATTTAATGGATTTGCCATTTGTATGTGTACATTTGATATGCTTGTTTAGTAAGGACATTGCTTCAATAAACGTGTTTTCTGTTCCGATTTCGTACTACTCACGTATGGTATTATTATTTTTTTAACAGCGTACAGTTGGTGTATTGCTTTATTTATCTGTTGCACTTTCTCCTGGTGTTGTGGGGAACATTCTTTAATTTCTTGATTAGATTTGTGAGCAGCGTGGGCCCAACTTGATCCGCTCTGTTGGAGCTGTGTGGTAATGTATAAACACTTTTTTGTAATGTGTTAATAGTGCATGGGAACAGATGCTCTGTAAACATTTGCCACCATTTTTTACTGATGGGAATGTGTGCAAATTTGCAATGAGTAAGATGGCCAGGCAGTGGTACTGAGGTGGTGGCATTTGTGACGGGCAGTAGGTTTGGTGCCAGGGAGTGCTGACCTGGCCTGATTGTGTCCTAGAGGGGAGTGATTCTGCTTCAATGCATCGCCATTCACCAGAAAGCTACTTAGGCAGCAGATTGCAAAGAAAACAGCTGTGAAAGACACTTTAAAGAAATCGCATTCGGCTTTACAATATTTTCACGCCCTTTCATTTTCTGCGTTTCAGTACCCTGCTGGTGGCAGCTACAGGACTGACTTGCTTTTTAGACTACAGCACACTGTTCTAAGCAGTGTAAATTGCTGATGACACTGATATGAATCCAGTGTATGTGAGCAAATCGGCATTGCTGCTGAACGCCCAAAATGCAAGAGAAGATGGGGTTGTACATGTGTTATGTGTGCATTAGAATGTTTATGCTTCTACTGCTTGCACTACCTCTCTTCTGCATGATTGATCCCAAGTAGTCCCTTTTCTAACTCTGTATGCCACACATGCTGAACTGTCATTAATCTCAAGTGTCAACGAGTGATAGCCTTTAAAGAGTTGTTACAATAAGGTGGCAGAAGTTATGAAAAGAGACAACAGACTTAACAGAAGATGCACAGCCGAGTTCTCTACCCTAGGGTTCGTAGGAAGGGTGGACTCCTTAAATATTGTCAACTGGCCTGGTCCCAGAGGCAGCATGCATGTATGTATACTCTGGTTCAGAGTTATGAGCGCACATAAAGGTATTATGCGCATTCACCTCCAGCTCCCTGAATTTCTGTGGCCATGGAATGCGGCCTTACCCTTTCTATAAGGGCTGCATGCCAGAGGAATGTTTCCTTTTTTTTTTTTATCCAAAAGGGTGTCATACAGAATGTTGTGCCCTATGGAAAGTTGTGGGGAGATAAAGTCTTAGCATGAGTTGGAAAATATGTTCTGGGTCTTCCCTGTTTACTGGCTTGCTTCACAATTTTACCTCAGTGCACTAAAAACATACAAGTTCTCTGGAGGAGCTCCATGATTAGGGCACATGACACTAAAGCATATGCTGTATAAGTTAGGAGGTGCACTTAAAGTGTACTATGCCCCCTCACTGTTCCCTACTGCCTCTTTCATGCTACGCCATGTGTGTGTTTCAAGCCTTCTTACTTTCACTTCCGATGGGAATGTGGCCATCTCTGTGTAAATTCCAACTCGTTCTTCATAACTGGTGTCTTGTCTTCAAAGAGTGGGCGTTTGTGTGGTATTTGTAATCTGCTTTCTTGTTAAATATATGCAGAACCAGGAGATCATGTGCAGGGCACGCATAATACTATATGCGGTCGGCAGTGAATGGTAGTTCTGTAGAGGTGCATGGTTTCTTTTAATATAAATACTTTCATTAGTGTCACATCAGCTGCAGGCGCGGTAGCCCTGTACCATAAATCACAACAGTAAGGAACAAAAAGATATTGGCAAGCACTAGTAATGCATAAAAACAACACAATACAAAATCAAAATCATCAAGACAAATCATCATAGGAAACCAGTAAATGCTGCGTTTTTAACTTTTTATTTTACAAGTGTTTCTTAAATCCTGAAATTTCAAGGCCTACAATTTGGTTATTTTTTATTTTTGTACATTTTGGGGCAGTGAAAGTGGTATTCTATTGTAATCAGCCTGGTAGTTTTAAATTAGGATGCTAAATGTCAATATTTGCATTTTTTGCTGAAGATAGAGGAAGAAGGTAAATGGAAGTGCTTTAGTTATTTGCAGGGCCACTGGAATTATGTGGCAGAGAGGACCAAATTATGAGGCAGGGTTGGCCAATTTATGTGGCAAGAAAAGTCCAGTAATGCATTTACCACACCAATAGCTCTAACTCTCGCAAATGCGAGACCTATTGCATTGCAAATGCTTCTTTCTATTATTATTACATTACGAATTCGGCATGCTGACCTCTGCAGAGAATGGTAAAATAAAGGGATAACTCTTGGATTCAGAAAGACTGTCATCAACACGGAATAAAACGTTCAACTAAAACTCACCAATACAAAAACAGGAATGACATTTTAGTAACAAGAAAATGTGAGCAGAGTCTCTCCTTGAAAAAAACAAGGGCATGTCCTTGCTTATAACCAGATTTCAAACGGGCTCGGCGCCAATGCAGATGACGCCCCTGTGTTCCACTTGGTCAAAGCTGTCTTTTGTGAACCCTGCACCAGTACAATGTTTTCCTTTGCATTCTTGGATTTGTAGTCACGATGTACTATGGATAAAACAAGACTACAAGTCCTAGAATGCAAATAAAATTCCTGGCCCGACACGCGTGGACTTTGAGAAAAATTGCTTCCTCTGCCTCACTAGCACCACCGAAATGGCAGCATTACATAACTTCATCATTACATTTGAGGGATTTGTGGGGTTATTATTTAAGAGTAATGCTGCGAGGCAGAAATCTAAGACATAACAGTATACAAAAAAAGGTGAAGTCCCACTCTGAAAATTCTTAATTTTATTGTTGTACAAACATAGTCCCAGTTATGCAATCAAACACTGGTTAATAGGACAGAATACAAGGTCCAAGGTCCAAGGTCCATATATGATAACCAAAGGAGAAGAGAAGATCAGCCAACACGTGTTTCGCCCCCTCTGGCTATATATAGGCCGGGGCTTTCTCAAGGCTGAAAATAAACAGAAATAACAAATTGCATTCGGAGTTATTCATATGAATAGGTGAGATGTCATTAGAAACACCATCAGGAAAGTGAACAAGAAAGGAAATCCCATGCAAAGGTCGTTGAGAGTGTGATCAATCAAGATGTGAAAATAGTTGAAACCAAGTGCTTAATAAAAAAGATGATACGTAAGTGAAAATGATGACTACAGTCAGACCCAGATGTATTTGAAAGTCCAAGGAAAACAGAGGAGCAACCAGTGGCATTACATTCGTGTTCCCAAGTTAAGATGATGATAGAAGGAGCGGTGGGATGAAGAACAAACAGTCCGCAGTTACTTCCAAAATCCCAAATGCCAAATAAAACTAAGGTATCCCCTAGGTGAGCTTGTGCTCGAGAATGAAGAATAGGGGTGCTAGGATGCTAACAAACATACCACGCGAAATGAGGCAGACATGTATCAATTAAAAACTGAAATAGTCCTTTTCTGTAAGGCAACAATAGTCTATCAGTTGGAACATTCAGGATTTTACAAAAGTATATAAGAGAGTATTATTACAGTTTGTTTCGACTAATAAAGCAACTGATGAACCAAAGTTAAGGGGTACATACAACATTTTTTTGAAACTGGTTAAACAAAATTATACTCATACTTTAAATTATTAAGAGGAACCACCATATGGCTTAATAGATAAATACGAAGATTGCATTACAATGTTCGAGAAAGAAAACTCGTCTGGGGGACTACGTCAAATGGAAAGCGAAAAATGCTGCATGGTGATCTATTGAATAAAACATACTAGACAAAAGCAATGGTACAGGGTGGCTGATATCGATCAATGAATTCGTAAGTTTACAACGCACAGTCTCATTATATATAGAGCGTAATTTGAATACGACAGTATTGCAGTCACGATGTTTGGAGCTGAGGTCCACCTTCATAAAAAACAAAGTTGCGGTATTCAGGGAGAGCTAACATTCGCTTTAACTAGCATCAATATTCTAAGCCCTTACCTCGATGTTACGGAGTCAAAATGCCGTGCAAATACGGCCGAAAGCAAAGTGGAACACGGGGAACGGGACGGACGCGTCCGCGTCTCAGGTCGCGTTTAAAAACCCGTGTCAGAATGAATAGGGTAAACAGGGAAAAAGGACTCACACGTTACGCGCTAGGCAGCGCCATTTTGATAAAGAATGGACATGAATAGCTGTCATCTTGAGAATCAAGTGGATACATGAATGCAAAAGGTTCCGTCTTACCGGAGCCTGATTTGGCAGGATCTTATATGATATATAAATATTCTGTAAGTGTTACAATAAGCAATACAGGATGAGAGACTGCATAATTGCCTAAAATAAGGAAAATACAAGTAGTAAAGCAAGCAATTACATTTTCACCAGACAGACTAGAATTGGATTTAACATAAGGTCAAGAAAAGATATATTTGTTGTGAAACCTGAAAGGCAATATAGAAACAGATACTGAAAAAGAAAAAGAAAAAGACACTGAGTTACAAGTTCTTTACATTAACCAAAAGTGCCATTCATGGTCTTTGTTGAGGCCATTGTTAACAGTATCATATTTAATTATTAAGCTGCTCTCTTCCTGACGTAGTCGCAATGGTGTGTTGCCTCCTCTAGGGGAGGGTGTAATACGTCTTAACCCACAAAAGGTAAAGGTACGTTGGTGTTGGTGACACTTGATGAAATGTTCCACCATGGGTGCTTGGGTATCTGACTTGTGTATATTCCGAAAGTGTTCCTGTATTCGAATTTTTAGAGGCCGAATCGTACTGCCAATATAAGTCAAGTTACAGGGACACCAAATGGCATAAATAACAAAGGTACTTGAACAGTTAATGAAGTCGGTGATCCGATAGGTACAGTTGTTAATACTTACTGCTGTAGATTTGGACAGGCCTAGCTTGCATATAGAGCATTTGCTGCAGATGTAGAAATCTAAGGCATAGCCGACGCCTTATTTCAAGCGATAGTTTCACCTAATCCATCCAGGTGCTTTCTGGGACTTGCAGTTTTGCAATTAACATTTTAACTAGGGGCTCAAAAACCCAAGCATGCAACATGCCGTGCCCAAAGGACCAGCAACATGGCAACTATGCTGGAGAGGACCTCCTCATGGGGAATCCCTTTAATTTACGATGCTGCCAGCCAACGCCATCTGCAAGGGTTAGGACACTTCAACGAACGTCAGGAAAGAAAGCACTTCTACCCACAGTGACGATGAAACCTGTTATGGACGTCACTCCGATCCAAATTCTGTTTGCCCGTATTAAAAATAACTGAGGTGACCATGTGGAATTTGTAAGAGTGCTCAAAGACTGTTTACTAAACAAGCTCGGAACTCGCAAAAGCAAGTGGCCAACCTGTGGGCGGATTAACGGGTCAGAGAACACCGAGCCCCACTCCGGCATAGGCATAAGGAGGAGCCAGCGCCTAGCAAGCGCCCATTGTCTGCACATTCAAATGGCCTGCACAAGGGATTTCACAAGCAAAGCGGGTGCCCTCGGCCCATGGCAGCAGACATGCAAACAAGCCTTTTTGCCTCCCATTTCAACAATGCTCTAAAGAAGTTAGCAGAGCAGCCTGAGAAGATGTATGGCCTCAATAAATGAGATAAGCAATGCCCTATACGTAGGATGTCCTGAGTGCTGTCAGGGAGAGGCACTGGAGAGAAAGAGAGAGACTGCAATGCGAGAGCATATAGTATTTGTTTAGTAAGAAAATAGGTTACTTACCTGTAACTGCAGTTCTCCAGTATTGGTAACCTTTTATAGATTCACATGTTTGAATCATTCCCCGTCGTGGACGTTGGAGTCCCATGGTAACCAAATAAAGTAGTATGTATATTTATATCACTATCATAGGCTATAATGGCAATGAACAAGTCAGTTTCATAGCGTATCTATGTCCTTTTTTTTAAAAAGGACCAAACGTGAACCATAACCAATTAGGTGACAGCATCCTCTAGAAAGCTCCAAACAGAGGCTGAAGGGCATATGTACAGGCCCTTAGCGCCACAGGTGCGGCACTTTTCGTGACGCTCAGCACTGTGCCGTATTTACAAGGTGGCGTTAAGCCACTTTTTTTGGCTTAACGTCACCTTGTAAATACGGCCCCTTCCCACACAGCACTGTGCATGCAATGGGTGTTGCTGTGGGCGTGCCACAGCAACACCCATTGCATTTTGATGCTGCCTCAGATTTATGAAATTTTGTAAACCTGAGGCAGCACCAAAATTTAACACCACCCCCAGGGTGGTGTTAGCAAGGTGCAACGAGGAGGAATACTTTTATTCCTCCTCGTTTTTGGTTATTCTATGCGTGAAAGAGCAAAATGCCAGAAATGATTGTTTATGTGCAGGAATGGACACCAGTGCAGGAGACAACACAGGGGTGTGCCGTATTCACTTCAATATGGCGCATCCCTGCGTTTCTAAAGTGACGCGGCGGTGCCAATTTTGGCACAGCACCGCGCTGCGCCACTTTTACATAAATCTGGCCCTGAGTCCCTCAAATTTTCAAGCATAAGTGGGCATAGATAATCCCAAACTGTAAGGGGAACCTCCCTGGGAAGGAGGGTGGGTCGCATGTGAATCTACGAAAGATACCAATACTGGAGAACTGCAGTTACAGGTAAGTAACTTATTTTCTTCTCCAGTATTGGATCTTACATAGATTCACAAGCTTGAATCAGAATAGCAAGCAGTAACTGTATTTGCATATCTTATAGTATTAGCGCAAATAGCAGAAGGTGGGTAGAAAATATATACATAACATTCATATGCAATATATTAAATTAATATACAAACACATATATACACATACATTAAAATCTGCATGAATATATATACACATGGAACCATAACAGGCTCTCCTCATTGAAATAAGTGGTGTAGTAAAACCTGTCCAACCGCTGCATCACTGCGCTGTGCCGATTCCAGGTAATAATGCTGTAGGAACTATATACACACTTTTCCAAGTTGCAGCCCAACATATCTTCTCCAGAGGCACTTACGCAAACAAAGTATTTGAGGTTGGAAACCGCCACAGTTGAATGCAGCCTAGTTTACTCTTTGAGGGACTTGCTAGTCTTTTAGTGATGAACTGGATTGCAGCCAAATTCCTTCAGCTAATGGTTGCCATTGTGACTGGAGCACCCTTACAAGTGTGTCTATCTAAGTCCAACACTTGGTCAGTTCACATGAGTTGTTTAGTGCAATGTAAGTAGAAATTTTAGATCTCACTTTGTTGTGTAGCCATTTTAGTTACAGGTCCATGCATGTTATGTTAGCATGCTAGGCCTGCTGCTGTGCACTTTCATCATAGATATATTTTAATCAGCTTCATTTATTATTTTAACAATAGCCACTTTTGCGGTCTTGTTTTATTCCTCTCTATCTAGCTGTTTTCATGTAGTCCAGCACTACGTTCTCAAACAAGACATTCTTGTTCCTTCTGTGCTTTTTTCAAGGCTGCAGTAAGATAGGTTTCTGGTGAACGTGGTAAAAGTTTTGTCTATGGTATTCCTAGAAAAACACACATCTTAACGTAGGGACATTTTCTCAGAACATCAGCTGTTTTATTATAAAAACACTTCCTTGTCCTTTACACGTTAGAGTGAGATTTCAGCCAGAGGACCACGACTGTATGCTGATTGCTGAACGCTTTGCTACAGCTTCTTATGCACACTTCAGGCCTTTTCTCAGGTATGGGAGATGATGTCTTCTCAGGGGAACCTGAAGGGCAGAACTAGAGCTTAACATGCTGTGCTCTATTATAGCCTAGGTAGGAATTAGTCTATTGACTCTAGTGACAATATGGTAGCGTTATTTCTATGCTTCACTCTCCTTGTCACAATTCTAATTCTGTCATGCTGTATCGTCCTGGTTATTGCAGCACATGATTTGTTATCTAGGAGCAGTTGCTTCATTAAAACCTTATTGACACATATACTGCCTCTGTTTGTCATTGTGTATGTGAGACTAATGTAACTGAGAGAAAATGGATGAGACCTGAATTACCACGATTTCCTTGAGGAGTCAATTATGTCATGCGCTTGGCTTCCCAATCATGTCCGCTCTTGGGAAGAGATGAGGCACTGCTAGTTAGCTGGAGCAAAACCTGGATTAGGGTGACAGTTGTCACCTGTAGTGGGTTAAGACTCAGTCTCTCACACTGTAGGTGATTCTGCCGCTTAAATCCAGTAGTCTCATTAGAATAATGAGAGCCTACGCGTCAATTTGATACCTAGAGTTTGAATAGACCTCAGCTGGTGATGTTGAATTTGGGAGAAAAGTCTGAAATATTATAGGTTCACTGAGGCAAAATGTGAAGGAACCAAGGTAATAAATCTTTGGATTGGTTCAGTGAAGTACTCAATTGCCTGTGAGCTGCAAAAAGGCTCTTGAGTTGAGAAAGCCTGTATCTCCTCTACCCTATTTGTCGGGGTGAGCGCTAGTAACAAGACCATTTTCCATGTGAGAAATAGGAGGTGTGCTCTGTGAATGGGTTCAACTGAACTCTTCATGAGTTGAAATAGAACTATGTTCAGGTGCCAGTCTAAGGAAGGAGCCCTTACTGTAAGAAAAAACTCTGAATAATTATTTCATGAACTGCAAGAGTAGAAAGAGAAAATGTGATGAACATCTATATCTTGATATTGCTGTAAGACATACCTTAACGGACGCATGTAGTAACTGTGACTAAGCTTGTGAGAGAAGATAGATTATTTATTTGCCTGATTATACTAGTAGAGGATGTAGGTTTGATTTTCTGGTGCCACTGGCAGAAAACTTTCCATGAACACTTACATGTCTTTATTGCATCTTTCGCTTTGACTTGGAGAGAATGCACCTACAGTCCTGAGGAATAGTGAGATCTTTGAATTGATGGTATTTAGGAGCTGGGCGCGTAAGAGGAGACAAGTCGGTCAGGATGAAGGGCCTGGCCTAAGTTTATCGTCAAAAGTTCACGGAATGTTGGTAGGTGAATGTGGTTGTATTCTAATAGCAGAAAAAGCTCAGTGAACCAATGCTGTGCTGGCCACCTGGGGACTATCAGGATGAGACAACACTGCTTTGCCTTCCTCTTGGTGAGAATCTTTGGTATTAAAGGTATCAGAGGAAAAGGTAGGTATAGATCCTGGACCATCTGTCGAAAGGCATCCCTCCAAGATCCTGATGTGGAGGCCAACCTGCATAGAACTGGCACTGGCAGGTTTCATTCGTTGCAAAGGGATGCAGAGTCGGTTTGCCCCAAAACGAGATCATACTTAGAGCTGAATAATCAAACTCCCCTTCACAGAGGCTGTTTCCAGTTTTGTTTCAAATGTCTGCTTTGAGAGTTTTAGTCCAGGGAACATGTTTGGCCCTAATAGTTACCCTGGGTGTTGATAGCTGGCTCCAGATTTCCTGATCTTCCTTGGACAGTGCCAAAGATCTTGTGCTGCTTTGTTTATTCATTTATTGCATGCAAACTAACACCAAAGACACTGCTACATTAACAGGAAAGTTTGGAGACTGAGCAGATGGTTTTGACATCTAGGTGAGTGATACCTATGCTCTTCTGGAGCAGAGACCACATTTCTCAAATTAGAGGTTCTGTAGATGACTGTCCCAGCTTTCCATGGAATGATTTGTAGTTTGATACCACCAGGCAAGAGCTTCTACCATACCTATGGGAAACTCACCAGGCCCTCAAATGATTAGTTTGATTGAATCTATTGTTTTTGTAGCTGCTCCTGTAAGGCATTCATTTTAAGGCGTACAAGAGGGATCATATTGATCGCTGAGGACATGATGCCCAAGAGCTAACTGAACAGACGCACTGATTGTTTTTTGATTTTTTTTTAAGAGCCAGTTCCTAGAGCCTTGTCTTTGGATAAGTTTTTCTTTGTGTTTTGACAGCATCTAGTGTTGAGGCCCAGGATCAGTATCTTCTTAGATGGAGGAGTTGATTATCTTTGATAATTCACAAGGAGACTTAGCTTGTGAAACAACTTTAGGCAAGCCTCTGTGGCCTTGGGACACTTGAAATGCCGGTGGTACTTTTATCAACAAACTGTTGAAGGTGGGTAATCCCTTCCTGAAAACAAAACTGATTTGAAACCAAATGGAAGAACTCTGATGAGATGCGAATGTGTAAATCTTGCAAATTCTGAGCTGCCATGTGCTGAGGGAGAGGGTGACCACATAAAAGGATTGTTTGTGGAAATACTTGTTTAATTTCTGGAGGTCTATGATGGGTTGACTCTCCTCAGTTTTTTGGTTTATGAGGCAACGAGAATAGAAGCATATTCCTTGCTGAGAATGAGGGCCTTGTGGAACCTTTGGTTAGTTTAGCTCAAAAGGAGATGGAGATGAGGTGGGAGCCCTCGTTTTGGTGGGATAGTGGACAGAATCTGGGTGAACTGTAACATCTGTCTATATGTGACGAGATCCAGAACTTATTTGTCCGATGCTATTTTCCCACTATAGATGACATCATTTTGGAACTCTCTTTCCCCACTGGATGGTGTAATCAGCACCAGAACGTTGTCACTGTAGGTAAGCTAGCCTAATGGCTACTGAGAGGGTTGATAAGGCACTTATTAACAGATAAGCGTCTTTCGTGGGTCCCTCTAAAGATTGTTTCTTTCAAAGTTGTAATGCCCCAAATAATCATGCAGTGTCAAGAGTCAGCCTTGACTGTTTGCAATGAGTTGTCAACATGCTTGCCAAAGGAGGCGTCAGCATGGTAAGATAAAAATATTATATACCTATCTATGTACCTCAAATTATAAATGTTGTGGCCTTGAACCTTAGCATCCAAGGGCCACTGACCCTGCCAGATGTGGGAATCCTATTGAAGCTTTATCTGTAACACAATCTATGTAGTGAGATGAGGACATTTCGCCCCCATGCAGCAGCATTTCTTTTTAGCTTCCCACAAACACTATATTTACATGGCCATGTCTGACCACATCTGATGGCTATCCCTGCCTCGTATTGCCAGAGAATTGGCAGCCTGTACAGTAGCATTGGACATAGATGAGAAAAGGTCATTGCTGGTTAGGCAGGATTATGAATGATAGTGTTTTCCATGATTGTAATTCCTCATGGATATATCAACAATTGGAATAGGTTTTACAGCTTTTCTATTTAAAATCATATATATATATTTTTTTTTTAAATAACCCTGTTTGCCACAGGAAGCTGGAAGTGTTTGGTCACTCACTCCAAAGGGTAAGAAAAACACCAAATTTCATTTGGTGCAGGAATCGACCAGTTGTGGGTGTAATATGACCTGTAGGTCTGGTACTAGAGCTACATAAACCTGACCTATGCTCTGCAGTTGGAGGCGGAGTGGTGTAATTGCTCCATATATTGCTATTCCATTTATTATTAACACTGTTGTAGTACCTTAATTCTTGACACTAAATTATCCTGGATTAGGTGTGTTTTATTTTTGTTGACAATTACGTGCTTTCGTCTTAATTTGTACTGTCATCAAGCTCGAGGCAGAAGTAAACAACTAGGCTGCAGTAGGAAAGGTTTGGTGCTGATGAGGAGGTGGTAGAGGATGCAGTCATAGACAAGGCCATCGTCGACAATGCAGATGGAGACAAAGTCATCGTATATGTGGTTACGTAGACTAGGTCATTGTAGACAAGGCAGTCATAGCAGACAGCCGTCATAAACTAGGCTGTCACAGATGAACATTGTAGATGAAACTGTCATAGGTGACTATCATAGATGAGGGTGTTGCAGATGACGTCACAGGCTGTCTTAGACGACCTTCATAGAAGAGGCTGTCGTTGACAACCATCGTAGATGATACTGTCATAGAGGACCATCATAGATGAGGCTGTCGTAGACGACCATCATAGATGAGGCTGTAGTAGACGACCATCATAGATGAGGCTGTCGTAGACGACCATCATAGATGAGGCTGTCGTAGACGACCATCATAGATGAGGCTGTCGTAGACGACCATCATAGATGAGGCTGTCGTAGATGATCGTCGTAGACCATCGTAGATGAGGCCGTCGTAGATGACCATCATAGGTGAGGCTGTTGTTGACAACCACCATAGATGACCGTAGAAGTGCCTTATGAAGACTCATGGTAAGTCTTTTTCTGGCTTTTCTGGACACTTCTGGGGAGCCTGGCTCGACGTCTCCCTTTGACCTCTCCTGTGAGGTGAAGGAATCCTCACTGTCCTCATCATTAGTAACAGATTTAATATTCTGTAGTTCCAATAATAGCGTCATCTTTCAGAACATGAGAGTTTTTGATGAAAAGGTTAGACATATTTGTTGTAGTCCTTTATGTTGTTTGCAGTTACTCTGACATATTAGTGCAAGGGTTAGAGAAATGAAGCATGAAATATGATCTTGGATGATCCAAAAAGAAGTAAATGCTGAAGAACTGAGCAGTGCTCAGAAGGCTCTCTTCACTCAACATGCGGTAGGATATTTGAGGGACTCCGCCTCTGTTGGGAGTGTTCTAGAGGGTGCTGATTGGTTATGGATCAAGTTTGGCCCTTTTAAAAAAAAGAAAGAAAAAAAAATCATGGATAGGCTATTAAACTGACCTTTTCCTTGGCAATTATAGCCTATGACAGTGATACATTTATATACTGCTTTATTGAGTTACTGTGGGACTCCCACTTCGACGATGGGGAAGGATTCAAGCATGTGAATCTATGAAAGATCCAACACTGGAGAAAATAAGCTTATTTTATGATCCTTTTGTTTAGGAAAATAAGCTTACTTTAGGAGCCTGGTTCAAGGACAGCACTGTTATAAAGCCAAAACAAATGTCAGCCACATAGGAGGAGATAGGAGGAATGGAATGCTTCAATAAAACGCAAGCAGCTACCAGTCTAAAACACCCACAGTGAAAAGGGACCACCAAAAAAATGTCAAAGTAGCCTGTCACACCCACAGGTAAAGAAACCAAAGTGGAACAATAAAGTAGTTAGTCACTGTTCTGAAACAGAAAAAGGTGGGAGAAAAAGGCAGAACTGACCAAAAGTGAGCAAGAATTTTAAAGGACACAGCAACCAACAAATGAGATCGCTTTATCTCACAGTATAAGTGTACGTAGGCATACAGAAAGTTGAACGCCTACGCTCAACCTAAAAAACATAGGACATGTGTTTTACATACTCTGACAGTAAAAATACCAAACTGTAGTTTTTACTGTAGAAAGACTGGTAGCCCCATTGATGACTACAGGGTTATACGCAAGCCAATCAGCTGTGCTAAATTCTGAATGAGAGGACTAAAGTTGGTGCTTCAAGGTATCAAAAGAATTGTTGCATTAAACCCAACTTGATGCTCACGTCAAACTTAACATATCTTTTAAGTAAATGGCAATTTTAGAAAGTTGCCACTCTATTGCCCAAAGCTTTCCAATGACTATTTAAGGTTGCTGGCCACAAGACAGCATTCTGCCCTCCAGGATGGAGGTGTAAACTACTGTCAGGAAGGAGCACAAAATGCCTGCCTCTGGAAGAGGTTTACCTGTCTGGTGCAGGAAGGCTAAACAGGGTGTAAAAGGGGAAGTCGTCTTTGAAGGGAAAATGGTGGACTCACCAGAGGGGCTGCTTTTTCGTTCTGGTAGACAAGTTAGCATCGGGGACAGATGGGGGAAAACGTTTCCAAACAAGTTTTCCCATGGGCTACTGAGTTCCACACACTGAGAGAAGGGTCCTGCCATCTTGGGAGTCAAAAGAATAAGGCATTCTGGGATAGCTAGATTCCACACTTTGCACGATGTAGTCCTCAGGAGGAAGAAGACCTGGTAGCCCATTGGCTACCAGTCACTGCATCCTTTGAGGGCAAATTCTGGGCATAAAATTGGCATCCCTTGCATCCAGAACTCAGATCACATTTGCACTGGAGAGAGAACAAAGGTGTGACTGCCCTACTGTTGCTTAGACCCGACAAAGAGAGGCTGCACCAAAGACTGGTCTTAACCTGTAGAGACGGGGCTAGCAAAGAGAGGGTTGTGCCTGTGGTGCCCTGCTGGAGGAAAAGTTGTCTCCAATCCCCAGACAGAAGTGACTCCAAGAAACAGTTGGCTGACTTCCTGTAACAGCTACAGGGTCATAAAAGCTGAAGAAGCCTGCCTGGGTGAGTTGCTAGCCAAGATCATTTAACTGCTGCTGACCACTGAAGTGCCGCCTGGGGGACTGAGTCCCAACCCTCAAATGTGGCACTTAAATCTGCTGGATCCAGGTGAGTCATCGGAGTACAGTTTGGTCGCCCAAGATGAACACTAGCCTCAGTTAAAGGGAACTGCTGGTTTCGCCTTAACTGGAAACCATTAGACTGTGCCAACTGTTTGGTTGGACTTCAATTAGACTTTAGGGGACATCACCACCGTAGCCAGATTTGCCCTTCCATGATCATAAACCGAGAAGCAGCCTCAGGAAGACCTCAGTCACTGGATCAGCATCCTCAGCAATCTTCAGCATCCTATATACCTTGGATCAGGACCACTCTATTGAAGTTTATGGTGGTTTGCTGTCAGACTTGGTGAATGTGTGTTATATGAGAAGAAACAGAGCACTGACCTGTGGTATCTGGCCCAGTGGGATCAATGCATGAAGAGGGTCCTACTACACCCTACAATGCTCCATGAAGTGAACACAAATATGCTCTCCTGAGTAGCACATAAAGTAATGGGAGAAAGGGACCAAATTAGAAATTGGCCAACAGCTGGCCGCGCTCCGTCATGCCTGTGTCCTCTTCATGCTGGTAACCTTCAGAAGAATGGTCACATCTGTGTTCTTAGTTTTGCTGGAAGAGGGAACAAACATGTATTACTTGTGTGTCATTGCTTCACTCACATAAACATCCTCTACCATACGATTCTTAAAACACACTACATTTAAATAAACATTTGTACCTGGTTAGCCTCAGCTAGAACTTGGAATCCTGAATCAAACAGTTATTCACCAGGTGCAATGTATTTGCCAATGTTCAATATGTCTCTGTGCTGAATCAAACAGTTTAGCGCCAGACACGCTGCTTTATGTTAAACAAATCCCTAATGTATTTTCACTTTGAAGTTCTGGATTTATTAGTGTTCAGGTAGATATCACACTAACATGAGCTATCTGTTGTCCAAAACTTGAGTTTTAAGTAGGACTATGTCTGAAAGAACAAACAGCTTATGCTGAGTGCTTAGTTAGGATTGTTAGTTATGCTTCCTTGCTTTAGTTAGTTAGTGCTAACTTGCATGGGTGTGATTTCATGCCCGAGTGTCGTACTTATTGACTTCTTAGTTTCTTTTCTGGAGCTGCTGTTGCTGGAGATTGGATCATCTGCCATTGCTGGAATCAAGAGCTCCTACCCTTGCAGAGTGTCATTCCAGCTGGGAACCAGGCGAGGTCTTGATTTTGCTGCAGGTGAGTTCAGCCGTGAAGACAAAATCCTCTTGATACATCGATTGCCTAGCAAATGGGAGCGGTGTAATTGCATGGCTTAAATAGTGTTGCAGCCAAGCTGCCCCTCTCCCCTGAGAGCTTATACTCACATAGACTTCTGTAGAACCTTTAGCATCCTTTTGAGAACTTACTTGCAACTTCCTCAGTCCTTGCAGGCTGCTAAAAGTGTTACCGCTGGACACATCATTATTTTACAACTTTTGGGCTTTGCATTCTCTCTTTTCCAACAGACATGTTCAGAACATTACTGTTATACAGTGGTGTTTTGTCAGTGTTGTTTGAACTGATGTACATCTCAACTTGTTTCCCCATGTGTGCACTCTCAAAGGCCAATTCTTTGGTTTGCGGGCAAATTAGTTATTCCTGCAAACAAAATTGGCATTCTGAGGTAAGGATGCTCTTGTATTTCGGATGATCTAATGCAGGGGTCTCCAACCTTTTCTCTAGTGAGATCTACTTCTGATCAGTGAAAATCATTGTGAGCTATCAAAGGCTAAACAACTCGCGCATTATTACCAGACACCTCCACAGCAAGCTTCCTCGACTTTAGGCCTACTGTCCATAGAGCCATAAAGCTAGATACTATGGTTTGAGGGAAATACTTTGACATGGGGTACTATGACAGGGCTGCCATGTGTCAGTGAGAGTGTGGGGATGGATGAACGTGTGCATATGAATGGGATATATTTGTATGGGTAACTGAGAGCCTGTGTCATACGTACTTGTGACACAGGACATACATTTTGCTATATGTGGCACCATTACATGTATAACACAAACATACAACCATTTATTATTTTAAATTGGAGAAATTTAAAGAGCAAAAATGTTCATAATGTGGAACATTTTTCTGCACTTTAAATTTCTTCTACTTAAAAAAATATAACTTTTTCAGTTATAAATATTGCAGTGTTTTACTGGCCACTGAGAGCAAGAGGCCTCCTGTTTGTAAATGCAACACCTTGAAAATAAATTGAGAAAATGAAAATGAAAAGTTAATTTAATCATAAGTTAACTTTTCATTTTAAATTTTCTCAGATTTTAATAGCATTGAGAAACATCATTTGGTTCTCACCTCCAATACTAAGTTGACAAGGACTATTATTTAAGAGTTAAATAACTTAGGGGCATATGTATAGGTCCTTAGTGCCACCCTGCACTGCATTAACGTAATTTATTTTGATGTTAATGCGGCCCAATAAGGCCAAAATCCCTGTGCCGTATTTACAGGGTGGCGCAAAGCATGCATTGCGCCACCCTGCAACCCTTTGCGCTACATTATGCCAGTGCCAGGCCTAATGTATGCAAAGGGGGCGTTCCCCTGTTAGGGGAGCCTGTAAAATGGTGCAAGGAAATCTATGGGAATTCCTTGCGCCATTTATTAAGGAACTTTTATCACCTGCTCAAAAGCAAGCGTTAAAAGGGGTCTTCTATTCCTTAGAATGGGCCCCTATGTACGCTGCAAGAGTAGCGGCAACAGTTTAGCGCTGCTCTTGCAGAGTACATCAAGAATCATTAAAAATGACTCTATTGCCCCCTACCCTGCGCCATGGTGTGCTGTATTTTAAATACGGTGCACACATGGTGGTGGTAGGATGGGTGCTAAGGGGCGCAGGGAAAGTGGTGCTGCACCATAAATCTGCCCCTTGGTGCTTAAGTTCTTCACTCGGTGCAAGGGATCATCAATCTGACTCCAGCACTGCTCCTTATCAGGCCCTGTTATCTACAGCATGATAATGTAAAATAAACACAGCCTTCCCTTAAATTTAAAAGGAAAAATGTCACCCTGTGCCTATCTAAAAATGAACTCAAGGTCTTGAGCTACTCCAAAGGGGTCAGGGAACTACTGGTAGCTCATGATCAACTGTTGGAGACACCTGCTCTACGATGTGTGCCCGGGTGGCCACACACTGCCATTTTTCACCATGAAGTGGGGCTTTCAGGAGTGTGCCAGCAAAGGAATTTCCTGCTGACAGAAGAGCTCTCGATGAGCTGTTAATCAAGGCTGAGTGAAGCATATTTTCCCTCCTAACTCTGGATTGTTCAGAGTGTGACTAACCCCCGCCCCAAACCACACCCCCTCCCACCACTACAATTCTTGGATGAAAACCAAGTAACTGTTTTTTAAACAGCAACAGCATTTCGTAAGATTTACACACTGTGTGGAAATAAGGAATACGTTTGTGCGGGTACTACAATCTTTATAATAAATCATACAAAAACAAATACCAGCTGTTTTATTTACATTCTTGTTTTTGAACAATGTTGCAATTCCAAAAGCCCCGGAGGTTCCAAGAGAACAGTGTTCTGTTTAATCGTATTTAAATGGGGAAATGGAGAAATGCTGAGATGAAAAAGTGAGCCCGGCTAAAAAAAAAACAGACATAAAATAATATACATCTCAGACATAACTTCTAGGCAAACATTTCCCTACTTATCTTCTTGAGGCCTATTAAATGTTCCAACTTTGTCGAAAATTATGAGATAATAAATTCTTCTCTATGCGCACATTTGAAATCTATACTACTGCTTCTTTAAACATATATGAGATTTCTCCACAACATCAGTCTTAGCAATTACAGTTCCAGTCTGGAACTGGCAGGAGCTCTGCAGAGGTTACTACAAGCACTTTCTAAAAAACAAATCACATAAAACAAACAGTGGAAAGACAGTTAGCAAGACTAGGATTGTTGAATGGGAGCAGAAGTGAATCAGAGCAGTTTTTAAAAATAAGACCCTTTAAGGAAAATTAAGAAAACAGAGCGTGCGTATCACTGAGTTGGGTAACGAGCATCTGTAATATAGCACAAACAAACCCTTGGATAACCACACATTTCACAAGTACGATTCCCTATCTGGTGCACATTTTCCCTTGTGAGTTGTCCCAAACACTGGCATACTACTGATGTGCTGTGAATCTGCATTCTACCCATTCAGTCTTCCCACTAATCTCGGTTTCCCTGCTTCACGGAGGAGACCATGCTTGTTGCAGACTGCACAGCATTATAGTTTAGGGTGCCTGGTTTGCAGAGTGAAGTTGATGTAGGAATGGGGTTCTGCACAGCCTCGATTGAAGGTGCTTAATGAGCGGTGGGTCCACTCTGCACAAGCCATGATGCAAGGTGTGGGGAGGGGAATTCCAAGTATATCAGAAGACAAAAAAAAAATGAGGAGAGTAGCTTCAGATTGGCAAATTAAGAGCATTGCTGGAAAGGAGGTCCTAGAAGAATCCCTAAGTTGCTTTATACCGAGAAAAATTATAGCCATACGTGCAGCGCTTCTCTGAGAAGTCATATTAGTAATTCAAAGTACTTAGGGACATATTTAAGAAAAGTGGTGCTGCACTATGTGCAGTGCCACTTTCCTTGCGCTCTTCCCCGCCTCCATGTGTGCGCTGTATTTAAAGTATGGCGCAACATGGCGCAGGGTAGGGGGCAATAGTGTCATTTTTTATGAGGCTATTGATTTACTCTGCACCAGTAGCGCCAAAATGTTGGCGCTACACCTGCAGAGTACATAGGGGCCCGTTGTAAACAATGGTGTGCCCCCTTTTAACGCCTGCTCTGACCAGGCAATAAAAGCGTCGAAATAAATGACGGAAATAATTTTTTTCCATTTCCTTGCGCCATTTTTTCGGCCCCCACTAATGAGGGAACGCCCCCTTTGCATACATTATGCCTGGCGCAGGCATAATGTAGTGCAAAGGGTGCGGGGATTTGGCCATCTAACGAAAGGTTAGCATTAAAAAAATACACTAATGTGTCGGTAGATGGCGCTAGGGGCTCTTAAATATCTTTATAGTACAATGTAGAAAAACACACATTTTTAAAAGATGAGGAACACCAGTGGTGATTACACGAGTGGGCAGTCCCCTTAATAATAGACACTTTTCACCTCGGTATATGTTTCAGTGCAAAGGATAGTAGGGTGCCCACACAAAAGAGGATTCAATGCTTACTTGCCTAACCTGCTCTTTTCGACTACTTTGAAGCAGTCTTCCGAGCAGCGCGCAAATTGTAATCACAGATATTACAATTTGATGCTCTCTTTCTTTCATCAGATCGTGCAGTTTTCAATCTGATGGACTCCATTTGTAAACCCCAAATGGCCCTCAGCATTTGATGCAGCACAGCTTGCCACTGGTGGGGCACCAGCCAAACAAATGTGCTGATGCAGCTAGGAATTCATTAGAATCTGAAAAAAACATCTTTGTCCTACTCTGAAAAAGTGCTTTTAAGTTACAGTAATGTAACAATTGGTGTTTTACAAAAAACCCAAACTAATAAAAACAAAAATCCGCACCTGCACCACATACCTATTTAGTGGTGTAGTGTGCACTGCGAATCAATTGTTGTGAGGTGGGTAATTCTTAAAATTGCTGAGCTGGGAAGACACTTTTTTTCTGCACAGCAGTCACTCACAAGAAGTACTATCTCAGTCCTGTTCTTTTTCTGTTAACTGCTGTCCTTCCTGGTCTCCCATCCCCGAAAGGCGTTATTTTCTTCTTTGCAAAGCTGTCTCATAATTACAGTTGTCTCAGCTCTCATTTCCTCTGTCACTGCTACTGCCCTGGCACCGTTTCTTTCCGTGCAGTCTCATTTGCTTGGTTAAGGAGCCTTTCACATTTGCGGCTCTTATCTTCAGATCTCCCAGCACTCCAATCTACAATTTCTACGTCGCCAGTGTCCCACCAGGAAGCCTCTCTACCTGTTCAGTCTTTTTAGGTTGAGCCTCGACCGCGCGCATGCACTGTCTGGAAGACCTGTAGTTAGGTATATAGGCATTTGTGTCCCGCCTGCCACTACCGCTGCCTGCCACTTCCAATAGGTTGAAGGAAGTGTTTCTCTTGTTATGCTGCCTTATAAGTGGTTTGGCCGCCGATACGCAACTTCCTGTACTTGGCTGAGGAGCACCGCCCAAGTAAAGTTTAATTAAGCCTCATATGTTTTTCTGCTTCTTTGGACGGACTATTTTTCTTTGTTTCCTGCATCTCTTGTTTGTCAGGAAGCACTCATGTTCAGGTGCGCGGTTCGTTTTCCGCATTTGCCTATCACTTGGTTCTTACTTTACATAGTCAGTAATAACAAGTAGTTTATTTGTACCTGTGTTTTGTACTTTTTTGTCACAATCGACCTGGGTATGAATCCTCAGGCTCTCCCTGCATAGCCAGAGAGCTGATATTACAATATTATCTACACTCGGAAAACCTTGACCCATAATGCTTTGCAAGCATTCGTTTTACAACAGAATCGTGCCCATAACTCCACCTGTGGTGGTCCTAGGGCTAGGGCAATGGGACCCCCCCCCCCAACACCAGCCTCCCCAAAACATTTAGAATGATGTGCTCTTTCTGTTCAGGCAATCTTGTGGGTCACACTAGGTAAAAGGGGGCCCAAATATCATAACCTCTTCCACCAGTCAGTGCATCTTTAAAATCTCTTTGCTTAAACTTTTGTTTCTACAGCTGAGAAAAGTTTTTGTTGTAAGGGGCTTGTTAGAATTCTGACAATTATGCCTTGCCTACAGACGTGTGCTCCCGATATTCCCGTTACAGAAAGAATAATTGATCAAAGGTAAAGCCACCACCAATGGTACTGCAACTTCTGTTAATGAAGAACAAACTTTATTTCTGATAACGGTTTAATGTATTTATGGAAACTTATCCATAATGCTTTGCAGGCATTTGTTTTACAACACGTTTGTGCTCATAACTCAGCTTGTGGTGGTCCAAGGGCAATGGGACCACCCGTAAATCATTTAGAATAATGTGTTCTTTCTGTTCAGGCAATCTTGTGGGTCACACTAGGTGAGAGAGGGCCCAAATATCATAACCTCTTCCACCATTCAATGCTTATTGAAACTCTGTGGTACTGCACCTTCTGCTAATGAACACAAACACCTTATTTCGCATAAAGGTTTAATGTGTTCATGGAAAACTCAGCCCATGATACTTTGCAGGCATTTGTTTCACAACACGTTTGTGCCCATAACTCAGCCTGTGGTGGACTTAGGGCAACTGGACCATCCCCAAAACATTTAGGGGCATATTTATACTTTTTGATGCAAAACTACACTAAAGCAGTTTTGCATCAAAAAGTTTAGTACCTTCTTGCACCATTCCTGAGCGCCAGCTGAGCTCCATATTTATGAAATGGCGCAAGCTGCCGAAAAGGGTGGGCTAGCGTAAAAAAAATTAAATGACGTTAGCCGGGTGGGCGTGGCGGTATGGGAGAAGGGGTTTTTGCACCAGAAAAAAAATGACGTTAGGATGGTTAGAGGCAAAAATTTTTAAAAATGCTTCTAATCAGCCTAGCGTCATTTTCTGACGCAAAACCATCCATACCACATGACTCCTGTCTTAGAGAAGACAGGACTCATGCCAACCACCCCAATGACCAGCACAGGGGACCAGTGTCCCATGGGCCTGGCTATTGCACCCTGTGCCATCCAGGGGGCCCTGATGGAACTTTAATAAAAAAAAAAATACCTGCCTATACTTACCCTACTTACCTGGGATGGGGTTCCCCCATCCTTCTGTGTCCCTCTGGTGTGGGTGGGTGTGTTCCTGGGGCTTGAGGAGGGCACCTGTGGGCCCATTCCATGGTTTTCAACCATGGAAATAGGTCCACAGGTCCCCTAACGCCTGGATTAACCCAGGTGTTAAATAAAGGTGCAAAGGAATCTTTGCACCATTATTTAGACCCTCCTCCCACCTGTCCGTCATATTAGCACAGGGGGATAAATATGGGGCTATGGGGTTAGCACCATTGTTTAGATGGGAACCCCCACCTTGCATCTCATTGACGAAAGGTAAGTTCATGCATCTAAAAAATGGTGCAAAATGCAATATTTTTGATGGCAGACGGGTCGAATGTCAAAATATAAATATGGAGTTAGTTTTGCACCGAAAAATTGACACAAATTTGGCGCAAATGGAGAGTAAATATGCCCCTTAGAACGATGTGCTCTTTATGTTCAGGCAATCTTGTGGGTCACACTAGGTGAGAGGGGGCCCAAATATCGTAAACTCTTCCACCACTCAATGCACATTTAAACTCTCTTGTAGCATAAACTTTTGTTTTTACAGCTAAGAGGAGTTTGTGTTATAAGGGCCTTGTTAGTATTCTGACAATTATACCTGCCTGTAGATGTGAAATGCGCTATGCTCTCTACTGATTTCATTGGCTCGACAGGGACATCTAGCCACGACCATTGGTACTGCACCTTCTGCTAAAGGAACATCTAGCCAGTACCAGTGGTACTGCACCTCCTGCTAATGAGCCAACACACTTTATTTCTGATACAGGTTTAGTGTATTCATGGAAACTCACCTCATAATGCTTTGCAGGCACTCAGTTTACAGCACGTTTGTGCCCATAACTCAGCCTGTGGTGGTCCTAGGGCGATGGAACCACACCCAAAACACTTAGAATGATGTGCTCTTATTGCTCAGGCAATCTTGTGGGTCGCACTAGGTGAGAGGGGGGCCACATTATCATAACCACTTCCACCATTCTGTGCATCTTTAAATTCTCTCATAGCTGACACTTTTGTTTCTACAGCTGAGAGGAGTTTGTGTTTTAAGGGCTTTGTTTGTATTAGTATCTGACACTCCTGTTTAGCCTGCAGATGTGTAAATCACTACATTTTACTCAAAAGAATAATTGTTCTCATGTCACTATTAATTCAGTTGGCTCAACAGGGATATCTAGCCACCACCAGTGGTCTGCTACACAGGGACATCTAGTAATGATGCTGCAGTCTTTTGCCTCTGACTCCACAGTTAAATTATATTTAAAAAGCCTGCTAGGCATGAAAATGTGTAAACAATGTGCCCTCAAGGGGCAGATTATATGATTTCACTACAATAATCTTTAACATTCTTTTTTTTAATGTTAGTATACCCTCTAGAGGCTGAATATATGTTTATATGACCACGTTTCCTCCAAATGTTGTTTTTACTGTGGTGCTCTGAAAGGGCTGTTCAGACCATTACAGTCTAATGCCAATTGTATAAAGGAATGCACAAACGAGGTTTATTTCTGATAAAGGCTTAATGTGCTGCATGCCTGAATATTTATAGGGTCCCAAATGCGAGATTGCCATTAACATTTACAAAGCCAAAAGCTCTAACTACCTACAGCATTGCAAATGCTTGTTTTGTAATGTTATTTTCCCATAGCTTGCTAGGTTTCCTCCAAACTACCTGCTCGCCTCACTGACATTGTCCTTCTTTACTACCTGTAATATCAGACTTCTTACATTTTCATTTACTTACAAAGGATTTCATTAAGTCTCTTAATTATATTTCTCTTGCACCCCATGTAAGTTTAACAAGGATGGTTAAAGGATGAGATTGAATTTTCCTTGGCTGCACTCTTCCTACTCCTACAGGTTGGGCTTTGCAAGACCTGTTCTGTGTCTAATCCTCCCTAGTGACTTTGCCTGGGTGCAAGGTGAGTTGTGTTCCACTTTGAGTAGAGGGAGATGGGTGTTTCTGCATCTGTTTAGGGTGAGAGTTGTTCCTGTGTGAGTGCTCTGAATAGTGTGTATGTCTGTAGCCAGTATAGCTGTATGTGAGTACGGTGAGGGATGCAACTTTATGGACGGAGGGTGAGGGATGTGCCTTAGTAAATTTACATGTGTGCAGGGTTAGTGATGTGTACAGTGCATGCTGGAAGAGGTACGTCAGTAGAATTACATGGGAGAAGCGACAGTTTAAGTGCAGGGTAAGCTGTGGGAGTTTAGGGGCAGCAGTGTGCCTACGTGAGAATGATAAGTGATCTGTTCAAGGTGAGCAAAGTGTATTTTGAAGTCAGTTTGAATGGTGTGTATTGTGAGAGCAAGGTTGGGGTGTACCTTTGAGAGTATACAATTAGTTGTTTGCCTGTATGAGTGCAAAGTGTGGAGTGAAGGTGAGTGGTGTGCATTGGGAGTTCAGGGTGAAGGGATTGCTTCGTGGGTGTAGGATAAGTGGTGTATCTGTATGAGTGTATGGTGAGTCGTGTGTACACACTGCTCATTCTACGCTCACACAGTGACTTCTGTGCCTGTATGCAGTGTGTGTGTGTGTCTCTGTCGGTCTGTCTATAGGGTAAGCAGTGTGGCTTTAGTCGAGGGTGAGTTGTGTGCTGTGTGAGTGCAGGGTGAGTATTTGCCTGAGTGCAAGTTATAAGTGTATATATTGTGAGTGCAGCATGTGTGGTGCACCTGTGTAAATGCAGGGAGAGTGGATTGCCAATGTAAGTGCAGTATGCAGCACATTAAACAGACCTACAGGCATTGCCAATGCTTGTTAGACACTTTGGTAGGTATATGGGTTTTCAATTAACCAATTAACTGTAATGTTTGGGGAGGTGTCCTTTCTAGTCGCACTAGAAAGTAGCATCACATTTGCTGCTATCACTCAGTTGTACACACAAACAAATATGCGCACAAACACATGTCGCTGCTGCACGAAGACAAAAATAATTACATCCACATTCTGCTGGTAAAGCAGGCAGGTAGGCGTAAGAGCATTACATGCCTGAATTCGCCACATGAATTAGGAGGTATGGCATGTGAAGACTCAAACCAGTCACAAACATGTAGATATGTTTGAAAGGCTCCATGTTAAAAATAAAATAATATCTTTATTGAAACAGCAAAATACTCATCAAAAAACCGGTTAAATACAGTTATTAAACTGTGACTTTTATTTACTTTCCAATAGCAGCCTAATTAAATATTTTTTTAAAAGCAAAAGCTCACGATGTCCAGCGCCACCATGCTACTTTCATTCTGTCCCACACGGCAGTCAAAGAATCAAATGCAGGGCGCACATCCAGTATGGTAAACTGATAGTTCTTATCTACTTCTCCTCCATCATAATAATCAATAACATATCGGACGTCTTGCCCACACCGATTAACGATCCAATCATGTCTGTCGAAAGGCAGCTCATATCTTGAAGAGAAAACAGACCACATTTATTTTTTCATTCCGTGTTAGCAAGTCTGTGTTATCTGTAATACTTTATTCAATCACATACATATGGATCATAAGACATCATAAAAATACAGACATATAAATATGTATACATAAAAATATATATTAAAACCAGCAAACAATACTATTAATCTAAAAATAATCCCATGCCCCCAAAGCAATAAAGCTGCAATCTCCAAAAGAGTTTTTCCAAGCTAAAAACACGTAATTTAAAAAAGCATTGATTTGCAGATGCGTATCCGCACTACATACCACAGGCCCCTCAAGCTGTTCAAGAAATATCAACACAGCTCTAAATCTCTTGAACTTTTGAGTTCGTAATAGGGGAATTAAATACTGTTTCATGAGTGGGGCATTGGATATAAAAATAAAAAAAAAGAAAGAAAAAAAAAACGAAGTGCAGTGAGGACTGACGAGGGGCTTTATCACAGGGAGATAAAAGAATATCAGCAGGAGCAAATTGCCCCAAAGGAAAATATAACTGCCACCTGGTAGAACCGGTCCGAAACCTTGTAAGTAGTGCCCGTTCCCAAGAGTTCTGAACCATTACCAGGTGTGGGGCAACAACATCCATAGCTTGAACAAGGCATAAGCCCTCCGATATATGGCTTCATGAACTCCACCCTCTCGTCCCTCCTCAAAGTCCAAAAACCCGTCCTTCAGGGAGCTTTTATCCTTCTAGGAAATGCCGCTAGGGCTCTCAAAAATACTGGCGCAGCCTAAGACCTGAGTAGTCGAGCATATATAGATCTGATCCACGGGATTTTAGTTCCATGTTGGTATGAGAGCAATTCATAATGATATTCCGATAACAACCACCTCTTTGTTAAACCAGATGGAGAACAATAACATTATCAGAGCAAGACAAATTAGGTCCCCAACCTATTACAGCCAAGTTCCTGATTAACTATGTAATGGAGAGTAGAAGGAGGACACCCAACAACCGACGTCAAACCCCGTTTTCCTCAACTTGGCCTTTCATGGGATCACTGTAGCCCCACACCCCAGCTCCATACGTCAAAGAAGGGAGGCATTTTCTCCTATAGATTTCTAAAATGGGGCCAATAGGCTTTCTCTCAAGATTAGTAGCTAGGAGAAAATTGATCCAACTGCACAAGCAAACCAGACAATCCTAATCACTAGGCATGGGGACCAAGAGCAAGCATCATCGAACATCACCCCAAATATGTGTACTGGGAAACCCTGGCAATATATTGGCCATTAATACAAATGGGGCGCATTTTTGTACGTTTAGGAGGGCATATCATATTATTCGTCTTCCACATATTGGTCCGCAAATCTAACTCCTTCATAAAGTTAACAAAGGACATAACTATTTCAGGCTAGTAGCAGTCCTAGCCAGTACCACAGTGTTGTCTACACAGAGCAGCACTGGCTTCCCACTCACAACAGGAACATTGGCCCCCATAATCCCTAGGGCAGACTCAAGCTTGTTAATATATAGCAAGAAAAGGATTGGTGCGAGCAAGCACCCTTGCAGCACACCTCTCCTAGCACCAAAGATCAGGGTGCACTCATCAATCCCAAACCTCACAGCGGATTTCGAGTCCCAAAGATGATGAAAGAATGCAACAAGATCAGCCTCTACCCCAACAACTGTTACCGTGGGCAACAATTTAGATCGATTCCCTTAAAGGCGCTAGACAAGTCCACAAACGCCAACTGAATGGAAACGTCCTTAGCCACCTTATATTTTGCAACCAACAAGTAGAGATTAAGGCACTATTTCACAGTTTCTACAACTTTTTGGAACCCATACTGTGCCGGAGAGATAATATTGTTACATGTAATCCAGTCCATTAGACTGTCCAAAACAACTTGCCCAATTTGCTATGTAATAGAACAAAGAAGGGAAATGGGACGATAACATGCAGGGCCATAGCGCTTGCCTTTCTTCAATACAGAAACGATAACCAACTATCGCCACAACTCAGGGATACCAACCTTAGTTACAGAATTTAATAAATTTTAAAGTAAGGAGGACCAGAATTCCGAGTTATCCTTAAACAGATCCATGTCCAGCCCAGGGGCCTCATTTGCCGGACTACTGTAGATGTAATTAAGAACCTCCCCCTCAGAAAAAGTAATACACAGGGGCTGGATATGTTCACATGGCCCATCAGACTCCTGGCTGGGCCCAGACAAATAGGTAATACTGAGATGCTCCATCCAGGAGTCAGAACTAATACAGGTAGTTACTATATCAGGGGACCCCCCGCGTGAGTGAGGCACCTCTGACTTGTTTCCAAAATCCTTGGAAATCCTTCAACCGGCAAGCTACCAACAAATTGTCTCATTTCTCACCCTGCAGCTCAACCTTCCTTCTTTTGAGAGCGAGTTTGTACTCATTCCTACAAGCTCTAAAAAGCCCCATATCTATCGGGCTGGCCTTCAAAGCATGGTGCAGTTTATCCCTCCCATCTCTACTAGCCCTATCAAACCAGAACTTTTTCTTTCTCTTGTAGCACAAAGGGGTTTAGATAGTGTCCCTATAAAGTAGTTTGTAAAGACTTTAATGATCTAGAGAACTGCAAATGGCTCCGAGCAACATCCCGCAACACTAGCAGCACACTCCCTTTCCAGATTAGACAGGTTTCCCATGTAAGCAAAGTGCCAAACTAGACGCAGACCCCCATCCTTAATAGTCAATGGTAAACTTGTGCTTTTGAAATCCACCCCCTTGTGCCTTTATTGATCGAGAGTGCAAGGAGGTTGTGATCACTATATAATGTAGGAATTATCTTCTCATCAGAAAGCATATGGCATAGATTCTTAATATAAAAAAAATAAAGTCTATAAACTGATGTTTAAGTCATCAACGATGTTTGAAATATTTTACAGTAGATTATACTATTGCGTAAATAATTAATCTTTTAAACAAATTAACAAAAAATAAAATGAAGAAACAAAAATTGTATAAAGAGAAATGCTTAGGCTGACAAAATCCATTAGCAACCATTCAAACACTACAACGTTTGAGCTAGCAACACTCACTTTAGCACCGCCACATAGAAACCCATGCAATATTTTACGGGAACAGTGGGAGCACAACGCGACAAATCACGTATTGTTCCTCTGCAAGGGGTGCCTCCACTGGCAAGCACTAGCAAAGCCGGTACATACCATACAATGGTACAGCTCATAATTTTTGTCTATGGTTGTTTGGCCAGCTTTAATGGGAGTGAGAGCAAACAAAAGCATCTGAAAATGGATGCTACAGAAACAAGCAGTGGAAAAGCCAAGAGGTCTACCTTTTATTTTTCAAAAAGGTACTTCTTTGTTGATGGTGTGGTTGCTCAGATTGCTGAGCGGGCAAATGCGAACCAGCCACCAAGTGGATAAATCAGTGTGAGTGACTGAGCATGAATGGATGAGTGGTGAGAGCATAGCAGACCCTTGGAAGAATGGGTGAGAGTGTAAATGGATGATTGAAAGAGGAGTGAGTGCACGAAGGGCTGCAAGAATGCTGGAGGATCCTATGGGCCCTTGAGTGGCAGAAGGATGCTCTTTACTCCTTTTGCTGTGGTTCGTGCAGTCATCCATACACACAGTCATGACTTCATCCTTACGTGCACAGTCACTCAAACATTCATGCATTGTCTTATTCTTGCACTCACCCACCAACAAAACCACACACAGTTGCCAATCCATGAAAAAGGACTTGCAGGTATATAAGCCTGATCGGTTGTTTTTTTAGGTCGAGACTACCAGACAGCACCTCTGTCTGGTTAGAAAAGACATATTGCCCGCTTATCAAGAACACAGAAGGGCTTGGAGCACACCCATTGATTACAATTGGTTGACTTTTTTTTTTTTTTTTTTTAACACTCGTTCGCCTGCTTCTTATTTAATTGCTTACCTTGTCCATCTTCGCTGTCCCTCCCATGAATCATTCCAATTTACTTATGCCCTTCCACTGTTCTCTTATGAAACACCTTTTTTCTTTCATCTTGAGCACGCCATGAGAATGTACGTTTTCCCGCTGTCTCTCCTAATGTGCTTCTCTTCCCCCTTCTCTGTTGCTCTCTCTTGCCTGGGAGTTTCTTCTCCCACCTAACTCCGTGAAGTGCTCACTCATGTGTTTTTCCCCGAGCTCCATAATGCCTCGGATCTCACCCGTTTGGTATTTTACCCAGTGCTCCACATTGCTCTCTCACCCAACTACTTTCCCCTTCCCACATACTTTAACCCACAAGCTTTGAAGAAGAAAAAAAATTATTTTTGTTTACCGATCCAACTCAGATACATAAATAAAAAGAAAAAAAATGTCCATGACATTTTGTAGGCGCGTGTGCGTGGGACTGCGGAATCATAGGATGTTTTCTTAGTCTTCCTCAGCCATGCTCTACAGGTATCTAAAAACCATTTGGAAAGTCAATAGGTCTAGCCTAATTTGTCAGTGCTAGTTTCTAATATAAGGGAGAGACGCAATTATACAGATTTCTGATTTTATGCCAGCCACGTAGTATCTTGAGTGCATGTGAGGTGCAGGCAAGCCTGTATGCATGTAACAAATGATTCCCCTGGAAAGACAATCGATGAACTCGAATGGGGAGGTGGATCATCGCAAATGTGAAGGGGACGATGGCAAAAATGTGAACTCTCTATCCATTAGACATGGAGACAATTACAATTTAAAGAAGTATTGATGCGAAGACCTTTAATAAACATGAAGAAGAAGAATAGAAACAAGCATTTACAATGCAACGGGTCTCGTGTTTGCTCATGTTAGAGCTGATCGCGTTGTAAACTCCTAACCCGACTTTTCACCTATCGGGCAAAAGTGCATTTATGTACACAACCCGAAAAAGTTAAATTAACTAAGCAAAGCGCTCGACTTCTGCCAAGCGAAATCGCGCTCGTAAATTAGAGAAAAAGAAGTCCACGAGCCCGATGGAAAACAGCGAGCCTCGCATGTTTTCTGTACTTGGTCGCTGCGCTCGAGGAGGGCTAGCCACCGGAAAAGGCATGACGTATGCTTGCCTTCGACTAATGAAAGCAAGCAAATTTTATTAGGCAAGCCCACGAACCAATAAAAATCACTGACGTGAAGTTGACAGGGCTCCGAGCCCTTTTCTAAATACAAAAGCGTCTCGATGCGATACGCAAGCGCGAGCAACGCAGGCTCGACCCTAAAAAAGCCTCTTCCAAGGATACACTGAATATATATCATACAGTAATTGTACCTATATGTGAGTAATGCCAAGTCTGTGAAATGATGTACTTTATGGAGATACTATGTTACTTAATATAGATGTGCTTCGTGGAAGGAGGGAGAAAATAAAAATAAATAATAATAAGAAAGCAGCGAGAAATATAGAAAGCATGAAGAAAGGATGGGGGAAGAATGAGAACGGACTAAGGATAAACGAAGGAACCTACAGAGGAATGAAGGATGAATAAAGTAGTAAATAAAAAAACTTGAACAGAAAGAAAGGGTAGTGGTTTCAAGGGGGAGGGAATGAGAAGAGAGACTAAAGAATGAAAGAGAAAAATGAAGAATGTGCAGAGGAAGGAGCAATGTAGATATTACAAATTAAGAGACAAGGTTTGAATAATACGAAGATGGAAAAGGGGCAAATGGAGAAATGAAGCGGAAAGAACAGAGAAAGAAAAAATTGTAGAGGAAGGGAGAGGGAAAGCTGGCAGTAGACAGAAAAGGGGAAAGCAGAGGGTCTTTGCTGAGGAAACCTTGTGCCAAAGTGTGGAATGAGGCTGCTCCCATCTGCCCAATTGGCGGCTGCTGAATAAAGCTCAGAAAACATTTTAGGATGCCCGCTGATGTGTGCACCTCCGTCGTGACACACAGGTGACAATTTTAGCATGTTTTTGTAAACTGAAATTAAAAAGGAAAAAATGCCTGCGGCGCTGTACAATTAAAAATAAGTAAGCACCCCAGTAGCAGTTCACGAGCCTTTCCAAAGAATTTAATTTTACCACCATAAAGCATATTGGAAGGGGAGGAGCAAGACGGAAAAGGATGAAGGAAGGAAGAAATCTCTAGAGAGACTGCAGGGGTGAGTGGATGCAGAAACTGCATATTTGGCATATCCAAGGTTACAGTATGCTTATGGGCAGGGGCACTGGAATTTTGTGATTCTGCAGCCACGGCTTTTCCATACAATCATGAATTTGCAAAATAATCTATAATCTTTTGCATATTATGCAGATTTTAAGAAAAAAAAATAGTTTGTGTCAAGCTCGTACAGATCAGAAGTTACTAAAATTGCACTGACGCGTGCTGCTGCACAGTGGGTGGCCCAATCCAAAGGTAGACTGGTCACCTTTCAATTGAATATTACTGTATTTGGATACTAATCTGGTACTAATGAGATGAAACATTTGCCCAGACAGTGTTAAAGTGAAATACATTAAAACATTATGATATAATAATAATATCCCAAAATGTGTCATTCAGTGCTTAATTTGTAAATAAAAAGGTGCCGGTGCCCAAAGCCCTCCTCTTAAACACGCGGCTGCTGCAATTCAATATGTGAACACGGAATACTGAGGCGGCGTACTCCTGAAGCCAATGTGGTCCTCTTCAATCCATATAAAGCCACTCCCTGCCCCTTCAGCTCACTCTTGCAGCTTTCTACTTTCTCCCTTTGTGACGCTTTTTCGTTGTTCTCTTCCTCCGTCTTTCCCATATGTATCTTTTGCTCGCAGCAAATGCTTGAGGCAGAAAATAAGCCCCAGCCCTCAAAAATAAGTGCCGGTGCTCAGCACCGGAAACGAGCACAAATTAAACACTGGTCACATTACGTCACATAATTTGCTCTTTCTTGCTATATAATTTACACATAATCTGATCCTCGCTTGCTGCATAATTCCAGTGGGCCTGCGTATGAGTGACATTTCCCTATTGTATGTGCGACACTTAGTGACACTTTATTGATAACTAAGCAAAGCCCTAAGATTTGTGCAATTACAGTATATCAATGCTCTTCAATATAAAAAGGTCTAGAGTGAGGCATTAGACAAATCTATCCATCTAACCCGTACACTTAGTGTCGTTGATCAGTCCTAAAGATGCAATAGGACTGTGGGTAGTAGTGCTTTCATTCTATCACCTTTTTCATACTGTGACCATTTGGACACTGAATAATCTAGTCGCTTACAGAGTTCGTTTTTTGTGTGGGGGATTTGGACAAACTGAGCATCGCTATTGACACCACCAAGCAGTTTAAATAAAAAACGTGATCCAATGTTTCATTTTCGTACTGCACCTGTGATTAACACGATCCTTGATGGACCATGCTTCTTTACAAATGGGCCCCTTTCCACTGACCTCTAAGAAACAAAAAGCAAGCATCTTGAGTTCCAAATAGAGGCATTTCAAATTAATATAAAACTCCTGGGTTACTGCTGTTTACTTTAGTCATACATTTCAGCAGTCTGTTTGACTCAGATAGGCCACTTTTAGGGTTCAACCTGTGAGTGCATGCACTGACTTGCGAGACTGTTGTGTACAGTAAAGGGTTTGGAGCCCACATGTCGCTCACCATTTTTTGGTGTGCGTGGCACTCTTCTTTACAGCCTCCTAATTTGTCAAGGCACGCCTGGCATCATTTCTGTTCCTATATGTGGAGCAGGGACGAAGCTGGTTGATTCAACTTAATTAGTGCCCGTCCGCTGTTCCTGACATGATCGAGGTACTATTTTGTTCTTTTTAGCTTCTAGTGACCTGCAAACAGGAGGCCTGTGAACTGGAAAAAATGTGTCCAGCAAGACAAACAAAAATGCTAAGTTTTATTTTTTTAAAGCTAACTTTCTTTTATTTTGCCAAGTCATCTTTTCTCACTTTCCAATCCTGTTTTTTTTGTTTTTGCTTGTGGGCGCTCTTCTCTAAAGATGACAATTAACTTGCTAGAAATATTGCAAAGCAACAGTGTTTCTTTATTATGTGTAATCCTTAAAATGATGCTTTAACCTAGAATCGTGCAGTACACCCCAATCCACCCCACTACAATCCAACCCAATCCACTCCAACCCGCCCCACTTCAATCCTCCCAAGCCACCCCAATATAACCAGCCCCACTTCAATCCTCCCAACCTACCCCAATATAACCTGCCCCACTCTAATCCGCCCCACTCTAATCAAAAACATTCTGCACCACTCCAAAACAATGTGCCCCACTCCAATCGGAAACAATGTGCCCCACTCCAGTCCAAAACAATGTGCCCCACTCCAGTCCAAAACAATCTGCCCCACTCCAGTCCAAAACAATCTGCCCCACTCCAGTCCAAAACAATCTGCCCCACTCCAGTCCAAAACAATCTGCCCCACTCCAGTCCAAAACAATCTGCCCCACTCCAGTCCAAAACAATCTGCCCCACTCCAGTCCAAAACAATCTGCCCCACTCCAGTCCAAAACAATCTGCCCCACTCCAGTCCAAAACAATCTGCCCCACTCCAGTCCAAAACAATCTGCCCCACTCCAGTCCAAAACAATCTGCCCCACTCCAGTCCAAAACAATCTGCCCCACTCCAGTCCAAAACAATCTGCCCCACTCCAGTCCAAAACAATCTGCCCCACTCCAGTCCAAAACAATCTGCCCCACTCCAGTCCAAAACAATCTGCCCCACTCCAGTCCAAAACAATCTGCCCCACTCCAGTCCAAAACAATCTGCCCCACTCCAGTCCAAAACAATCTGCCCCACTCCAGTCCAAAACAATCTGCCCCACTCCAGTCTGCACCAATCCAAAACAATCTGCCCCACTGCAATTGGATGCACTGCAATCCAAAACAATCTGCCCCTCTACACTCTACCCCCACTCCAATCCAAAACAATCTGTTCCACTCCATTCTGCCCCACTCCAATCCAAAACAATCTGCCCCACTTTATTCCAAAACAACTTGCTGCACTCTAACCCGCCCCATTCCAACCTGCCCCACTATAATCCCAAACAACCCACTTCAATACAAAACAATCTGCCTCACTCCGAATCAATACCCCCACCACACCCCTATCAAACCCACTCCATCCCAATCCACTCCAACTCACCATATTCCAGTCCAGCCCACACCACTTGAATCATCCCTCCCAATCCAAACCCCCTATTCCAATCCAACCAATCCACCCCACTACTATCAAGTTCACTACTACACACTCCACCTCCCTTCAATCCAGTCCATCCCACTCCAATATAATCCTCTTTAAGCCACCCACTCAGTCCAATCCAGACCACATTAATCCACCCTACTCCAGTCGAATCCACTGCACTCCAAACCACCTTAATCTACCCTACTTCATCCAGTACACTCTTCTCCAATCAGTCCACCCCACAACCCAAATCACCCCATTCAAGTCCACACCAGTCCAATACCTCACCAAAATCCAATCCACCACATCCCAATCAAATCGACCACACCCCAACTCCAGTCCAATACACCCTTCACCAATCCAACCCACCATACTCCAATCCAACCCACACCACTTGAATCAACCCACCCTACTCCAATCCAATGTGACCCACTTAACTCCAAACAAATCCAATCCATCCCACTCAAGTCCACCACTACACAATCCAGGCTACTCCAATACAATCCTCTTTAATCCACCCACTCAGTCCAATCCAATCCACATTAATCCACCCTACTTCAAACCACCTTAATCGAGCCCACTTCAATCCAGTACACCCTTCCCCAATCAATCCACAATACATCAATCCAATCCACCCACTCCAATCCACCCAGCCCCAATCCAGTCCACCCCAATCCCTATCCAATCCACCACACTCAATCCAATCCACCTGACTTCTCCCCAATACAATACACCCCACTCCAGTCCATCCCACTGCAGTCCACTTCACCTCACGCAAATTCAATCCACCTCAATGCAATCCACCCCCATCCAGCCCGCCCCAATCCACACACCCCATCGCAGTTCAGTCCACCACATTCCAATCCAATCCACCCAGTCTACCCCTCTCAACTTCAATCCAATCCACCCCATTAAAATCCATTACCACCTCAATCCAGCCCACCCAGTTCAGCCTCCCCACTCCAATCCAATCACCCCAGTTTCATGCAATCCACCCCAATCCAATCCACCCCACCCAACCCCACTCCAATCCACCCACTTACTCCAATCTATCACACTCTACACCAGTCCACCCACTCTATCCCAATCCAATCCACCCCAGTTCAGTCTGCCCACTCCAATCCATCCAGCCCACCCCACTACCTGAATCCACTCCAACCCACTCCACCCTATTCCACCCCACGAGACTCTCTGCCACTGAACCCTACTCCCATCTACTCAACTATATGACACTCTAATCCTCCTACTTCACTCTACAACATTCAACAAATCCACTCTATGACACTAACTTTTAGCCATGCTGAACAGGAACCACACTGGTGTACAACATGGCAAAACACATTCCAAAAGCCAATAGCTCTACTGGCTTTGCCAATGCTTGTTTGTATTGGCAGAACATTTCTTACCCTGGATCCATTCCTGATAATCTTTTCGAATCTGTGTCAGATTGCGCATCTGCACCTTTGTAGCCAATATGACCTTTGAATATGTTGTTCTGAATATGGTTTGCTTAGAGATGATGCTGCCACTGATTAACAGTTTGGTCACTGTCCCCAGAGTTTAGTTATTTATTGCAAAGGTTGTTAAAGGTCACCCCTTGTTTCGTTCTGGTGTGCCTTGTTTTGTTGCTGTAGCAATAATTAGACCCTATTCCATCACACCAACGTGGCTGCATAGGCTATAACTTTATATTCATAGTGTGAAGAATGGCTATGGTAAAGGTGTGGTGATGGCTTCCCTTATTTCACTTGTCTCGGCATAGAGACTGGGATTAATTTTGTGAAGCTTTGTATTTTCCCATGACTTGCCTGTAACAACTGTTCTGCTAAATCTTTGTTCATCTCGATTGGTCCAGGGACTGGTTAGGACTGGCATCAATCTGCCAGCGCCACAACACCTTCTAGGTGTTTGTGTGCTTATAAACTCAGAAAATAACAATCGTATAATCAAGTTGTCTGTATAACAAATCATTGATATTAATAATTTATACATCCTACATGTTGGGGATTCTTAGGGTACCCAAGGTTTGTGGATTCCCCACCAGAGAACAGAGAACATAGCTAAAATATAGCAATTGTGTTTAACAAATTGGAAAACTGCAGTTGGGTGGTAGGGTTATTGGCGTTATTAATGTGTCAATTAGGGCATGATTGTGTGGCCAGTAATCTCAAAATGTAAAGACAGTGCTTGGATTGTGTTTAATATTGTTAAGAACAGCAATACTTCCTTGTTGTCTAGTATGTTAAGTTGTTATATTATGTAATTAATTGTATAAAGCCTAGTCAACATACAGGCTGGATTAAAAATTAGAGAGTATACAAATCGGAGACTAGAAACAGAAAGGTCTTAAATTCCTTTCTTAACAAGATGGTTCGTTTTTGCTCTTAGGGTAGAAGGCAATGAATTTCATATCTTTGCTGCCAGAATACTGAATGCACAGTCACACAACTTAAACTTTTTGCATTTCGGCACTTTGGCTAGGTATTTGTAGAGGAAGGAAGGCTATACCTTGGACAGTAATGATCGTTACTGAAAGGTAAGCCACACAATTCACTCGGAACCTGAGACACGCTGGGCATTCTAGGCATCGAAAGAATGGTCCGTGATTCCAGATTTTATAGCAGCGTTTTTGGGAGACCTAACAATGCACTGTAATAAACCAACCTAAGATGATTGCTTATAGCAATGGTCACCAATAGAAATGGACAACTTTTTGGCCAGTGCGCTCGAATGACCGAAGCAGATGAAAGCAATCCTGTTAACATGTAATTTGAGCAATTGTGAATTATCTATGTTGGCTCACATTTTGTTCCTCCTTGGACAGGGCGTGAAATGATCCAAGATGTGTATGCCACTAATTCTTAGGCCAGATGGCAGAATGAGAACTTCTGTTTTGTCTCAGTTAGGTGTTATTACATTGAAACAGGTGCATAGACCATAACAGACTGGCCAAATTACCAAATTAGTCAAGCAAGAGAGGCAACATATACATAAGACTTGAGGATAATTAATTCATATGGCATGGCTTTAAAAGCCAATTTGAACGAGGAGATCTTGACTGCTTTACTTCGGTCAGTCAAAGAATCTAATCCAAGCCAGCGTGTGCCCCTCCTACCCAACCTCCTTCCTCACCACCAACACCTGTTTCACAGGTCCTATGTCCTGTTGCATGAGAGACACTGTAATAAACCCCACCCCCGGAGTCAGCCTAAGGAACCTCTTCTCCGTGGTTGAAGAAAGGAAGAAAAGATGGAGGGGGTCATAGATTGGTCCATATGAAACATGGATACCACCTCCTGTAAAAAGAATGGGCAGGTGCAAAGGACCAACTTATCCAGGTAAATAAATTCTGTAAGATGGGCAAAGTGAGTATGCCCTAATTTCTTTGCCCTACATGCTAAAGTTACTACTGAAGGAGAGCGCTCCTTTTTGACATGGTCACCCCCACTTTTTGCCTGGTATCTGATGCAATTTTAACCAAAGTGCACTGTGTTCCTGCTATCCAGGTCCCCAGTGCCAAATCTCTTTTAATAAAACTGTGCAATTGTTCCCCCAATAGACAATACCTTTAGCACCCCTAAGTCCCTAGTAAATGGTGCCCCAGGTACCTAGGGCTTGAAGCACTAAACAGGGTCCCTAAAGGCCTCAGCATGTATTGTGCCCCCCTAAGGGACCCCTCAGCACACTCATGCAAATTACCATTGCAGGCGGCGTGACATGGTGCAGAAAAAAGTGAAAAAACAACATAGCACACCTCCTGTGTGCCATGCCTGCAGACACTGCATGCAGTACAAGTAAGTCACCCCTACAGCAGACCTTCCAGCCCCAACGCAGGATGCACTATATTCCATGTGTGGACATATCTGCATGAGCAAATATTCCCCTGGGATGTCGAAGTCGATTTTTAGATATTGCAAATGAATATGGAGGTCATTTTAAGTACATGTGCTGGACACTGGTCATTACGAGTTCCCATCTACGTGATGGCTTCACTGAACTCAAAGATGTTTGGTATCAAACATCGCAAATCAAAAAGCCCACTATGATTTCAGTGATGGATTTATTAATACATGCACCCAGAGTGCACCTTAGAGGTGTCCCCGAAAAGCTACCGGCTACTAGTATACTGGCTGACTGGTCACCTCCAGCCTACCATCGCTGACGAGTTTCTGACCCCCTGGAAGTGAGAGCCTACGCTCTCTGAGGTCGGAAACAAAGCCTGCTCTGGACAGAGGTGTTACCATTGTTTCCAAACAGGATGTCGGGTTGTCAGCTTATCGAGCCAGGAGGCTTCAAAGTCCTCTGCCACCTTTGTTATGTGATCCTGGATACCACAGTCAGTGGAGATGTCCTCCCACTGCCCAGGCCCTTTTGACACCAGAACAGGGGGGGGAAATTAGCTAGTCAGGAGGCATGTTCCTTTACAGGCTAGTTCTACCCCTAAGGTGGGCTACCTGATGTGAACACGAAACTTACAATTCCACCATCTTATTTTTTGGATAGCCTCACTGAGTCAGGGTTGTGCCCACTCCCCCCAGGAAGTGGTCAGATTACAGGGTGTAGTTACCGTAAAGGTAAGCAGCCCATTTGCTACTACCTGTCAATCCCTTAAACAACCATAAATGTAGTATTTTGGATGCACCCAGGATGCCACAAACTCATATTCAATTGATCCAGAAGAAAAGGACAAAGAGCCACGCAAAAGCGAGAACACAAGATTCGCTGTGGACTTTTGGCGCCAAACCCTGCCTGCCCGCACTAGTCTTGACAATCGTGACAAAATGACTTGTCCTGCACCTCAGCACCTGCTAAGAACCCTGGTAGACTGCCAGACCTTCAGAAATTGGCAGCAATCTCTCTTGGAGTAGCAGAGCTACTCCTCTCCAGTCCACAGGCACCAAAGCAGCAGAGTCTGGTCCAACGTCTTGCAGCTCCCTAGTCAACCTGATGCCGCAGCCACCCAGGAAGAGGCACCTGTGCCTAAGAAGGTCAGACCTGTTGACCCACGAAATGTGAAGACACCAAGATCAACTAGAGCTGTACAGCACCAATGCCCCGGGTACCTGAACCCCCAACACCAAGTCATGCCCGTGTGAGTCCAATCCGGACTCCCACTGCACCTAGATCGAACAGCTGCCGAGGAACGTCAGCAGCAGAGAGACCCACTTCCAGAGTGGCCCTGCTGTCCTAATTTCTGCGCCCTCAACCGGCGAAACCGACAACCGCAAGGGCCTTTGACGCACCCAGCCCAGCCGGCCTATCGATTCTGCACCCAAGAGTCACAGCCCAGGTACCCAAGAATAGGCTGTCTTCTTGCTCCCAGTACCCTTGTGAACTGAGCCCCCCGTTGGGAGCTCCCGCACTTGTCCCCAAGTCCCCATCTGCAGTCTGTTTCTAGGTGACCTGCCCTTCTTTCCATAGGTGTAGCTTGCAAAGCTACCAACCCAACCAGCACAACTTTGGACCTTGGCCCCCTGAAGCCCTAACTCCTGCAGGAGACACCCAGAAACCGACCGTAAATAACTGTATGCAACTCATGCCCTTTCCCCCATAGGAAAGCATTGCTGCGTAAACGCACATATAAGTGAACATTTGACTTACCTGTAAAAATAGATATTTTAAAAAGTGCTTACTTGATAATGAAGTTCTTGGTACCAAAATTTACAAAAAATGTAAAAATTTAATATTTTTCTAAATTGGTCTCAGATTTATTCCTGAGTGTGTGTCTCATTTATTGCCTCTGTGAGTACAACAAATCCTTAGCACTACCTTCTGATAAGCATAAACTGTTCCCCCATACTACCACAAAACAGAGTATTTAGTGTTATCATTTGGGCATCGGTAAAATAATAGAGATTTGCCTGGACTCTTTACAGTGTACCACGTTTTGGTCCACTATATAAAGAGCCAGTTTCCAACAACTGCCACCAAAATACCTTTTTCAGAGTAAAAAGACAAACCAAGCAACTGAACTTTGGCTTGGAAAGAGATGCTGTCATGAACGGGAACACAAGGTTAAAACCCCACTGAGGAACACTTTTTGGAGAAGGAGAAAACAAGTGAAGCAAACCTTTCAGAAAGTATGCCACTACTGGCGATCTAAACGGGGATGGTTAAACGCGGATACATATGAAGGCAGAAAGGGCAGACAAGTAGCCTTTAACTGTCACCACAGCGAGGTCCTACTATGCAAGTGATAATGCGGACTGCAAGACATTGGAAAGGCGAGATCCAAAGTTATTATGCCTTCCAAATCACTCGACTGAAAAAATTTGTTTGTGTGACCAAGACAAACAACTTACTTATCTTCGGCAACATTTTTTCTGGTGGATACAGTATCTACCTGTTGATTCCTCACCTTTTGAATACCCCAATGCGCCAGCATTTAACAGAATTATTTTCTCTCTAGCTCTCCACGTCCAGGACGTCACAGTAGCACGGCTTCACACAAGACTCCTGACGTCACTGGAGCCATAAGAAGTCCTCACCTCCCTGCTGACGCCAACGTCACAAACACAACAACATGCGCATTCTCAAATCAAAGATTTATTTATGTACACTTCATGTATATGACATATCAAAAACAAACATTATCTACAAACAGATTTCTTCTCCTTCTTGGTATTTTCAGACTGGCTTGTCAGTGAGGAATCCACATGTAGATACTGTATCCATCAGAAAAAGTGTTACCTAAGGTAAGCAACTTTTTCTTCTGATGAATACAGCTACCTGTGGATTCTTCCCCTTTTGAACAGAAGCCCCAAGCAGTTCCACACTTGGAGGTGGGTGCCTGTCTGCCTATACCTAGAAATCCTGCAAAACAGAATGGGTAAAATGACAGTCCCTCCTCATTTCGGAATCTAAGCAATAGTGCTTTGCAAAAGTGTGGAGTGAAGCCCAAGTTGCTGCTTTACATATATCAACAACAGGAACACCTCTAGCCAAGGCGGAAACAGAAGACTTAGCTCTGGTGGAATGAGCTCTAATACCTTCAGGGGGCTCCTCCTTCGCCTGGCATAGCAGATCTTTATGCAGAGGACGATTTATCTGGATAATGTCCTCTCGTGGACAGCCTTGCCATTCATTGTGTCCACATAGCCAATAAAGTGATCATCAATCCTTAGATCACGTGTTAAATCAATGTAAAAACTCAAAGCTCTTTTTGGATCCAAACAATGCAGCCTTTGTTCCTCCTTAAAAGGATGAGGGGAGGATAAAAATTAGGAAAAGTAATAGATTGTACTAGGTGGAAAGGAGTCACCACCTTGGCTAGGAAAGAGGCTCTGGTTCTCAGAACCACCTTATCTGCACAAAAAGTAGTAAACAAGGCTTTAAAATTTAAACCCTGTAATTCACTAACACGTGCAGCCGACGTGATGACTACAAGAAATACTGTATTAAAAGTAAGAAATCTTAACGGACAGCTATGCAATGGCTCAAACGGAGCCCCCATAAGAAACGTTAAAACTAAATTAAGGTCCCACAGGGACATATACGGAGAAGGGGGATACATATTAGTGAGCCCCTTAATAAACCTCAAAACTTTAGGAGACTTTAACAGGAAAGGTTGATCAGGTAAGCAAATAAATGCTGACAGTGCAGACAAATAGCACTTCACTGTCTTGACTGCGCAACCCGGTTGCGCCAGGTAAAGTGCAAACTGCAAGACATTCGATAATCTGGCTTTTAAAGGGTCAACATACTTTGCAGTGCACCAGTTTACAAATTTAGCCCATGTACCAGCATATCTCGTCTTGGTGGAGTGTCACCTTGCAGATAAAATAACATCTACCACTACAGGGGAGAGAAAAAGAACTCAGGTTGCCCTATTCAATCTCCAGGCATGTAGGTGCAAGCTCTGCAGGGGGTGGGGTAGAACCTGCCTCTGCAACTGTGAGAGGAGGTCTTCCTTGTAAGGGAGATGGAGGGCACAGTGAGTTGAAGAAGGTCTGTGTACCACAGCTTCACGGAGATCCACGTTGTGCTGAAACCACTGCCTGCGAAGGCACCACTGTAGGGCCCTCATGTGCCAGTGCGCATGAGTGACCAATAGAATGCAGGAAGCGAACAGGCCAAGCAGGCGTACGACCTTTAGTACTGGAATGAGTGCTCAATTCTGAAACATCTGAATCATAGCCTGAATGTCTTGAATCCTCTGAGGAGGAGGGTAGGCATGATTCACTGTGGCATCCAGTACTACCCCTATGAACAGGGTGCGCCGAGAGGGCTTTGGGTAAGATTTGGGTATGTTGAAGGAAAAAACGAGTTTGAACAACAGTTGAGTTGTCAAATGCTAGTGATGTAGCACCAACTCTGGAGACTTGGATTTGAGTTACCAATCGTCCAGGTGAGGGAACACAGGTATTCCCCACCGTCTGAGATGCGCTGTAACCACTGCACTCGACGTTCCGAAGTAAGACCAAACAGAAGTACTGCAAACTGGTAGTGTTGCAACCCTACTGTGGACTGGAGTTACTTCCTGTGCGACTGCAGAATGGGAATGTGAAAATACGCAACCTGTAAGTCTATGGAAACCATCCAGTCTTCTTTATCCAGCACAAGAAGAACCCGTGCTAAGGACAGCATTTTTCATTTTTCCTGTTTGAGGAGGAAATTCAAAATCCTCAGGTCTAGGAACGGCCGTTAACAACCATCCTTCCTGGGATCAGGAAATATCTTAAATAACACCCCTTTTCTCCTCCAGAACCACCTCTCCTGCGCCCTTTAAAAGCAGATTTTCCACTGCATGCTGTAGCAGCATTATATGTTCTTCTGAACAAAAACTTTGTTGGGGAGGAAAGGAAGGGGGAAACTCTCGGAAGGGAAGGGAATATCCATTTTTCCACAATGCCCAAAACCCAACTGTCTGTAGACGACTTCCATTCTTGGAAAAAATGAATCAACCTCCCTCCCACAAGTAAAGCATTCTCACTTAAGATGGCGGAACTAGGGCTGCTTCCCTGCACGTTTAGCAGTGGGGGTAAAAGAAGAGGTGGAAGACCGCTGATACTCTGCACCTCGTTTACACACTGCCACATCATCTAGAGGATCTGTAGGGGGGATTGGCTGACTGTTACTGTACAAGCTGCCATCCTCGAAAGGACGAGTTCTAGTCAAACCACCTGAACCTATGCAGTGGTCTGTAGCTCGTGGAGAGGGATTGAAGACCTAACGATTTCGCGGTTACCTTACTTTCTTTTAATACTTCTAAGGCCAAATATGCTTTGTCCCCAAACAGTTTGGATCCGTCCAAGGGCAAATCCATAAGGATTGACTATACATCTGGGGAAAACCTAGAGCCCCTCTAACAGGCATGTCGCCTAGTGGCCACTGAAGTTCCCATGGCCCTGGCCACTGAATACGCCGTATCAAGGCCTGATTGTATAACCTGTTTTGCTGCAACTTGACCGTCATTTAAAAGTTCAGCTAAATGGTCTTGAACATCATGCAGTAACTTGGGAATCACTTCCCATGCTGAATCCATCGAAGCATGGATGTATCTGCCTAAAAGACATGTGGCGGTCACCGATTTCAAGGCCATGCTACAAGAAGAAAAAAAAAAATTCGAAGATTGTTCCATTCTTTTTGATTTTCTACCCACAGGAGATGTTGGAAAGGAACCAGAGGCCGATCTATAAGACCAAGAAGCCTGGACCACCAAGTTCTCCAGTGTTGGATGTGGAGTTAAAAACCCAGGATGCCCTGAAACAGTTTTATATCTCCTGGCAATAGATCTAGACACTGCTGGAGCCGACACAGGCTTCTAACACATCTCCATCACTGGCTCAGTCAGGGCCTCACTAAATGGCACTAAAGTCTCTGAAGTGGATGTCGAAGAATGGAGGAATTCAGTTAGTAAATTTGATTTCAACTCACTTGTCGGGAGAGGGAAGTCCAACATTTTAGCTGCCTTTCTTATTACCCAGTGGTAAGATGTAACCCCAGGCAGAGGTATGCCTCCTGGAGATAACTCCCACTCTGGAGAAGTGTTTAAACCACCTTCGAATTCCTGGGATGGTATAGGAATTTCACCCTCTTCCAGTTCAGGATCCTGATGAGCGTCCAAATATTGTTGCTCTTCTAGAAGCCTCAAAGCCTTCCTAAGAGAACTCAATCTCGACTCCAGCAGGGGCGTCGGAAGAGAATATACTGGCGTCGGTGACATCAGTTGTAGCACCAGTAAAGCCGGTGTCGGTAACCTAGATGTAGAATCCATGTGAGCTGGAGTTGAGTGACATGACGTTGGTTGTGACCTCTCCAACATAGGTACTGGCACCAAAGATTCATGCTGAGAGTCAGCCAGCGAAGGAGTCACCTTCCTCAGTGCCACTGAAGGCCAGGGGTAATGGGCCGTCAGCATAAAGGGTAGGAACGGAACCTGCCTATACGGCTCTGGGAAACCTCCAAAGGAGAAGGACAACGGACCCCTTGGGCCAGCCGGTGCACCAGAGAGCCCTGTTGAAAATGCTATGCATAGCATTTAAGAAGTTAGTCTGGTCCGTCCCAGGAGCAATCTTGATAAGTAGGCAAAATTAACCGAGCTTGCACCACTCAATCTCCATGTGTACAACCTCAGGGTTTCGGAATTGAGGTGTGACAGCAGGTCTAACACGTGTGAGAGGACTAATTGGCTGAATGCTGAGTGACAACAAATTGGAGTACCAGATTATCCATGCCTAATCGAGGCTATAAGAGATCAGCTGTACTGGATCATCTTGCAACTTCAATGGGACTTTGGATAAAAGGGGGATTGGTGGAAAATCATGCTGTGTATCTAAGGCTAGCTGAATATGAACGCATCCAGAAGGAAGTTTATGGAACAAAACAGAATACACTGTTCTAGACTGTGGTGAAATGATTGATATACGTCAATGTACAGATCATCACCTCCGTCACTTGGACACACAGTTCTCACACTGGAGTACTTGGGTGAGGACAGAACATCTGCCCTCACATTGAAGGAACCAGCAAGATGGGTTGCTAATGGGAAAAAAAAAAAAATGTATCATCGCTGAGCCCATTGCCATACAGAAATTAACTCCCAAAGGAGCATGTTCGACACACAGTGGTCCTGAATGTATCCATATGGATGTTGGTAGTTTTGAACAAGAGAGTTTGAATGCTCCTCCCCGAGGTCCAAGGCAAAAAATAACTATATGGCAAGACTGACCAATGTTTACACTCCAGCGCACTGATACGAAGATCATGATGCAGACCAAAGACCTTGTACAATCATGTTTCCAAAGCAAATTCCACAACCCAGCAAGGATGGGTCTGTGACTTTGTAACCCTGGGCTTGTACAAGACAGGTAGAATGACCCACCAAAAGGTGAGAGGAATTCATCAACCTGCACAGATCATGGAAAGTGGACTGTAAGATCTGCACTGGTCATACAGCTCCTGAATGCTGGTGCCACTGCATCCTTGTGGACCACTGAATGGCTTATTAGTCCCACTGGCGTGTGGCATCAACAGAATGAATGAGTCCACAAGACCAAGGAGACATAAGATCCTCATGACCAGAATTCGAGTCAAACAGTTCGGCATCATATCCAGAATATCTGTGATTCTCTGAGGAGGAAAGGACTTTATGAGGTTCGTATGGTTGCTGCATGGTTCTCAACTTCTTTGTTGGAGTGGTGTTGAGACTTTGGACAATGTTGATAAAGCCCAAGCCATCAAGGAGAGTCATTGTCTACTGAAGGCATTCCTTAATCAGCACCAGAGTCTCAGCTTTCACTAGCAAGTCATCCAAGTATGAAATATATGGACTCCTTACTATTGTAGTCAAGGTGACAAATGCCAGTTTTTTTTTTGTTTGTTTTTTAAAGAAGTGTGCAGTATTTAGCAGTCTTAAAGGCAGGACCATAACTTGATAGTGCTGGCCTTTCACTCTGAACATCTGGTAACATTTTTAAGTGGGAATGATTGGGAGCTGGAAATGGGCACCCTGAAGATCCAGGGAGACCAATCAATCCCCTGTGTTCAATGACGGCAGAACCTTGCTCAAGGACAATACCTTGAATGTATCCTGCTGAATGAAAAAGTTAAGAAGGCAGAGATCCAGGGTACAGAATAAACCTCTATTCTTTTTGGTTACCAAACAGCAGAGGGAGAGAACCTCCCATCTCTTCTTTCGTCCATATTCACCACCTCTATAAGCCCTTTGCTCAGCAAGACAACGATTTCTGCATCTATAATTTCAACATGTGCCAGAGTGCATGTCCTTGTGGAAGGAGGGCAGTTCAGAGGGAAAAAAGAGAAGGGTAAAGAATTTCCTTTGGAGGTTATCTGGATAATCCAACTATCAGCCGTGATCGCCTCCCAACTGATAGACACACAGAAGCAAGATTATGGTAGGGGCCGGAGTTCTAGGTTTTGAGGCGGCAGAGGTAGCAGAAGATATAGGAGCCTGGATCTGCTGCTACTGGTGTCCCAACTATTCACCCATAGTCATTTATGCAGATAATATTTTGGTGGTTTCACCTTGCCCCAGAAGGAGCAGCGTAGTTGGTGGGCTTTCTGGGCCAGTTGAGAAGGTTGCCTCTGCAAATCCCGGACTAGCTTTCAATAGACTTGAATCTTCCTATATTATTATTGATAGAATTGTCTCACTGGGTAAGTTAGAGCTGCTGCTTTTAAAGCATCCCAGATAAGAGTCTGCCTTCTCTCAGAATGTTGGCTGGCCACTCCCATGTCGCTGCAGCAAGAACGCCATGCCCCAGGACTGAAATAATGCAGAAACCAAGCAGCACTTTAAGATTGGTTTGGCTGTATATAAGCAGTCACTGACCAGACTGGCAAAAGCCGTTTTCTTGTGGTCTGGCAAGCTCAGAGTTTTGCCAGCTTCCACAAGGCACAAACATACTGGCTCAGGAGGCAGGTTGCATCTGCAGTGTGAAGGGCGAGAGAAGCAGAAGCTAAGATCATTCAGCCCTCAGAGTCAAGTTTCTTCAACTCTGTATCGTGAGGTTCTGTGGAATAGGCAATCAGGTTTATCTTTGAGGTTCAAGCTTGGACTACCAGACTTCCCTAGAAAGGTGGAAGGACAAAAAGTGCTGGTCACCTACAGCAGCAGGGCTGGACTGGGGAACCAACAGCAGCCCTGTTAAAAATGTTCAACTTAACCCTGCTCCCTTCGTCTCCTTGCGCAATCTCTTTTTCCATGAATCCATTCCCACTTTTCAATTCTCTCATCCGTCATTCTCGCTTTCTCTCTACCTTCTCTCTCCCTCCTTTTTTTTGCAGCCTTTCTGTGTCTGATGCCATTAACCTACTAAAAAAAGAGGGACAGGGAGAATCAGTGGTCCAGTGTACACTCTCCCTAACAATCTCAATATTAAACAAAAGAACGAGTTACTTACCTTCGGTAACGATTTTTCTGGTGGATACATTAGCTACCTGTGGATTCCTCACCTAATGAATACTCCCATGGTGCCAGCATTCGACGGAAATCTTCTTACTAGTCTCTGCACGTCGACGAGGACGTCACTCTAGCCCACGCGACGCCGTCTGACGTCATACAGGCAATAAGAGGTCCTCGCCGACGTGCCGATGACAGTACCAACATTTTTTACGTGCATGAGAATAATAATAACCCAATGTAATGAAAGAGCAAAGCAACATCTGTTAATATTGTAAATCACACAACATTGCAATAAAATAGCTGTAGATTTAATATAACCTTCTTTTTTTTTTTTAAACAAATAAATATATTTATACATATGAATCATGTATATACACAATATATATAGATTTATATATAAATATACACATATATACAAATATCATATATGCAAAATGTATTGCAACTTTGAAGACCAAAAGGAGCACACTCAAGGATTGCTTGGAGAGACCAAAAAGGCAACGGGGAGGCGGGTGGGACCATGAGGAATCCACAGGTAGCTAATGTATCCACCAGAAAAATCGTTACCGAAGGTAAGTAACTCGTTCTTCTGATGGATACAACTACCTGTGGATTCCTCACCTAATGAATAGAGTCCCAAAGCAGTACCACGCCCGGCGGTGGGTGCCTAAATGGTCAAACCAAGAAATCCTGCAGCACTGACCGTGCAAAATGACCGTCCCTTCTGACCTCAGAGTCCAAACAGTAATGTTTCACAAAAGTGTGAAGGGACGACCAAGTTGCGGCCTTGCAGATGTCGACCACAGGAACACCCCTGGCCAAGGCCGAAGAGGCCGACTTAGCTCTGGTGGAGTGAGCTCTAATGCCCTCAGGCGGATCCTTCTTTGCCAAAGAGTAACAGATTTTAATGCAAAGAACAACCCACCTGGAGAGTGTTCTCTTGTGGACTGCCTTTCCTCTCCTCTTGCCCACGTATCCGACAAACAGCTGATCCTCCAGCCTGATATCCTTCATTCTGTCGATATAGAAGCTCAACGCCCTTTTTGGGTCCAGGCGATGTAGTCTTTCTTCCTCCTTTGAAGGATGAGGCGGAGGATAAAACGTGGACAAAGTGATTGTCTGAGCCAAATGGAAGGGTGAAACAACCTTCGGAAGGAAAGCAGCCTTGGTCCTCAACACCACCTTATCCCCATAAAACGTTATATAAGGGGGTTTAACCGATAAGGCCTGCAACTCACTCACTCTCCTTGCAGATGTTATAGCTACCAGGAATACTGTTTTAATAACCAAATACCTTAAGGGGCAAGAATGCATAGGCTCAAAAGGGGACCCCATAAGGAAAGTCAGGACCAAGGACAAATCCCATTGAGGCATAACAAATGGTTTTGGAGGATATTGATTCAGAAGACCTTTCAAGAATCTGAGAACAATAGGGGATTTAAATAACGATGGTTGGTCTGGAAGACAAATGAAGGCTGACAAGGCCGACAAATAACCCTTAATGGTAGCCACTGCACAACCTTTCTGCGCTAGAGACAGTGCAAAAGACAAAACATGTGACAGATGAGCATGTAAGGGATCAATCTGTCTCTCTCCACACCACATAACAAATTTAGACCACCTATTAGCGTAGATAGATTTAGTGGAGTGTCGCCTGGCCGCTAAGATAACATCCACTACATCAGGCGGGAGAGAGAAGGAACTCAGGTTGCCCCGTTCAATCTCCAAGCATGTAGGTGCAGACTCTGGAGGTTGGGGTGTAAAACCTGCCCCTGCGACTGCGAGAGGAGGTCTGCCCTGAGAGGGAGACGGAGCGGAGGGCACAGTGAGAGTTGGAGAAGGTCGGAGTACCATACCCTCCTTGGCCAATCCGGAGCTATTAAGATGACTTGGGCCCGGTCTTGGCGAATTTTCCTCAACACTCGAGGAATCAAGGGTATGGGGGGGGAAACGCGTAAAGCAACTGGTCGCACCAGGTTATCTGAAACGCGTCCCCCAACGCTCCCTGCATCGGATACTGGAGGCTGCAGAATAACGGGCAATGCGCGTTCTCTAGAGTGGCAAACAGATCTATCCGAGGAAACCCCCATATCTGGAAGATTAGACAGACCTGATCTGGATGGAGACGCCACTCGTGGTCTGCCGAGAATTGGCGACTGAGACTGTCCGCACGTACATTCAAGACCCCGGCCAGATGATTTGCCACCAAGCAAATCTGATGGTCCTTTGCCCAGGACCATAGCTGAAGAGCTTCTCTGCAGAGAAGGTACGACCCTACTCCTCCCTGTTTGTTTATGTACCACATCGTGGTAGTATTGTCCGTCAGGACCTGTACCGACTGACCACGAAGGGATGGGAGGAAGGCCTTGAGAGCCAGACGTACAGCCCGTAACTCCAACAGATTGATATGAAACACCTGTTCCTCTGGAGACCAAAGCCCTTTGATCTCCAGATCCCCCAGATGAGCTCCCCATCCTAGGGTGGAAGCATCCGTTATGACCGTGGCCACTGGTGGCGACTGCGCGAACGGCTTTCCCTGTGAAAGATTGTTGCCCGCAATCCACCACTTCAATTCCACAGCAGCATCTCTGGAGATCTTGACAGTACCTTCTAAATCTCCCTTGTGTTGAGACCACTGCCTTCGGAGGCACCACTGAAGAGCCCTCATGTGCCAGCGAGCATGCGTGACCAACAGAATGCAGGAGGCGAACAGACCGAGCAGACGAAGGACCTTGAGGACTGGAACTACCGCTCCATTTCGAAACATTGGAACGAATTCCTGAATATCTTGAATCCGCTGAGGCGGAGGAAAGGCTCGACTCAATGTTGTATCCAGTACTGCCCCTATGAACAGGAGGCGCTGAGAGGGCTCCAGGTGAGATTTGGGCACGTTCACCGAAAAGCCCAGGTCGAACAACAACTGGGTTGTTGACTGCAGATGATGCGACACAAGCTCCGGGGACTTGGCTTTGATCAACCAGTCGTCCAAGTAAGGGAATACTGCTATCCCCTTCCTTCTGAGCTCCGCCGCAACCACTGACATCACCTTTGTGAAGACTCGAGGTGCTGAAGTAAGACCAAACGGGAGGACCGCAAACTGATAGTGCTGCGACCCTACCACAAACCGGAGATACTTCCTGTGCGACTTGAGTATCGGGATATGAAAGTAAGCATCCTGCAAGTCGACAGACACCATCCAATCTTCCTTGTTCAACGCCAAAAGCACCTGTGCTAGGGTCAGCATCTTGAACTTTTCCTGTTTGAGGAACCAATTCAAGATCCTCAGATCCAGGATTGGTCTCAACTGACCATCCTTTTTGGGAATCAGGAAGTATCTTGAGTAACAACCTCGACCCTTTTCCTGCTCTGGGACCAACTCTACCGCGCCCTTTGAAAGGAGGACTTGAACCTCCTGTTCTAGCAACAGGAGGTGTTCTTCTGAACAATAAGATGGGCGGGGCGGGATGAGGGGCGGGAACTCCCGAAAGGGAAGGGCGTAGCCTTTCCCCACAATGCCGAGAACCCAAGTGTCCGTTGTGATAGACTTCCACTTGTGGAGAAAATGCTGTAATCTTCCCCCTACAGGAGAGGAGTGAGTGGGAAACGGTGGAAGCCTAAGGCTGCTTCCCCTGCTGCACCCCTCCAGAGGACGAGGAAGAGGCAGAGTGCTGTTGAGAGGCTCCTCTGGTACGGGCCCCACCCCTCCCCCTCCCTCTAAATGACCTATAGGGGAGGGAAGAGGCGGGTTGCTGGAACCTCCCCCGAAAGGAAGAGGAAGAAGAGCCACGCCCAAATCCCCGAAACCTCCTGAAAAATCTAGAAGAGGCAGAGGAAGAAGGAGCTTGCAGTCCTAACGATTTGGCTGTGGCTCTGCTCTCCTTAAATCGTTCCAAGGCCGAATCTGCCTTGGCTCCAAACAGTCTGTCCCCATCAAACGGGAGGTCCAGCAGGGTCGACTGCACATTCGCAGAAAACCCTGAGTTTCGGAGCCAGGCCTGTCTTCTTGCCACCACAGCCGTGCCCATCGCCCTGGCCACCGAGTCGGTCGTGTCCAGCCCAGACTGGATAATCTGGGTCGCGGCAGCCTGGGCGTCCGAGACCACATCCAAGAGACCCTGGGGGAGCTCCGTAAATGAAGATGAAATATCATCCATCAGAGCATGGATGTACCTCCCCAGAATGCACGTTGCGTTGGTGGCCTTCAACGCCAAACTGCATGACGAAAATATTTTCTTGGACTGCGCATCCAGTTTCTTGGAGTCTCTGTCTCCAGGCACCGTCAGGAAGGAACCAGGCGCTGACTTTGAGGAACAGGAGGCTTGCACCACCAAGCTCTCCGGCGTAGGGTGTCTAGAGAGAAAGCCAGGGTCAGATGGTGCAGCTCGATACCTCCTGGCCACAGCCCTATGAACGGCCGAGGAAGACACCGGCTTCTTCCACACCTCCAACACCGGATCCAGCAAAGCCTCATTAAATGGCAAGAGAGGCTCAGCTGCAGCAGAGGCCGGATGCAATACCTCTGTCAGCAAATTCTGCTTCGCCTCTGCCACCGGCAAAGGCAGGTCCAAAAAGCTCGCTGCCTTCCTCACCACAGCATGAAAGGAAGCAGCCTCCTCCGTATATTCCCCTGGAGATGAAAGGTCCCACTCAGGGGAAGTGTCCAGCCCACTGGCTGTATCCAGACCATGTAGTCCGTCTCCAGAGTCCTCAATCTCTCCCTCCTCTAAGACTCGCTGGTACTCCTGCTCTTCTAAAAGACGGAGAGCACGCCTCCTCGAATGAAGTCTCTCCTCGATACGCGGAGTCGACATGGCCTCCGCCGACGTCGAAGAACGGCGCCGATCTCCAGAAGCATCTGACGCCGCGTCCGGCGCCACAGGCAGCTTCGGCGCCGAGGTAGGAGCCGGAGGACGAGGTCTTGGAGCCGATGGACCAACCGGAGTCACAGGGCAAAATCCTGACTTCGACGGAAGGGCAACCTCCGGGGCCGAAACATCCGAAGCCACCGGAGCGGCCACCGACGCCGGCACCGGCGCCGAGCCCACATTCCCAAAAGGGAGAAAGGGCATAAAGGGAGCCGGCCGAAGAGGCGCAGGATCACCCAACGAAAAGGCCAAGGGCCCCGAAGGACCAGCCGGAGCAGCTCCTGGAGCCATCTGCTGAAAGATGGTATACATCGCATTAAGAAACGCGGTACTATCGGCTCCAGGAGTGGGAAAAGCCGGATACTGGGGTGCCTGGATCGAGGGCGACCCCGACGCCGGCCTCGACGTCTGCGACGCCGGAGAAAACACAAGAGGCTGCACCACCTCAATCACCGACGCCTGACCAGGCGAAGTCGGTGACGCCGGAGAGGGCAACAGCGTCGATGGATGCGGCGTGACCGTGGGGCTGACCTCCCAAGTCCTCCGAAGCCGAGCCGAAGGTGACCTCGAACGAGACTCCTTGCTGGAATGACATCGTGAGTCTCTACGGCGCCAGGAGTCTCGATGACGCCGGTGAGACCTTGGCGAAGAAGACTTCTTATGATGTTTCTCCTTCTTCTTTGACTTTGCCATGAATAACTTGGCCTCACGCTCTTTGAGGGCCTTCGGATTCATGTGTTGACATGAATCGCAAGTCGAGACGTCGTGGTCGGAGCTCAAACACCATAGACAGTCGGAGTGAGGATCTGTAACTGACATCTTGCCCCCACACTCTCGACAGGGCTTGAAACCCGACTTCCTCTGAGACATTATTACCGCAGAGAAGACTACGCAGCAGACAATACACTGTAACCACGAAGGTAACAGTAGCTCCCTCGAAGATAACCGTTTCGAATGCACGGAAAAAAGGGAACTGTCATCGGCACGTCGGCGAGGACCTCTTATTGCCTGTATGACGTCAGACGGCGTCGCGTGGGCTAGAGTGACGTCCTCGTCGACGTGCAGAGACTAGTAAGAAGATTTCCGTCGAATGCTGGCGCCATGGGAGTATTCATTAGGTGAGGAATCCACAGGTAGTTGTATCCATCAGAAACACACTGTTCCAAAAATAATGTAAGAAACAGAAACATTGCCAGGCACTTCAATGTGTAGGAGCCAAAACCCTCGCACATCAGAAGATTCACAAGGGTAAATCGCCCCCTCCTGGTCGTACCACTGTTTCTGGGTTAGATTCTGTCCTTGAACCCCTTTTGACTTTTTGTGATCATTTTTTACAACCTATTGTGAGAGAATCTTCCACATTCCTGAAAGACACTAAAGATGTCCTTAACTTGATTGACTCTATCTATGCCACCGAATATGTCCAGGCCCTTATCACTCTTGATGTAGAAGCTCTCTACACTAACAAACCTCAGGGAGAGACATTACGGGTAGTAGAGGACACTCAACAATAGATCATGGTCCTCAGCTACTCCAGTGGAATTTATTATGCAATGTGCTACTCTAGTCCTTACTGAGAACTTCTTTTGTTTGAGAATCAATTATACCATCAGATACAAGGGACATCAATGGGGAGTACCTTGGCTCCCAGCCTGGCCTGGCCTGGCCTGCTTATATATGTATCACTTTGAACTTAGCTATAAACTCAATAACACTAATCATTACGTATTAAGTTATGGCGTTGTTACATTGATGACATACTTGTGATCTGGCAATGCCAGATCCAAGAGGTGGATCCTTTCCTACTATGGATCAATGGTTTGGATCCTTTTTTTTTTTTAAATTCACCTCCACCATTTCTTCCACTCACATTTCGTTCCTGGATTTACAGATCTCTATCAGTCAGGGTAAATTAGAAACTCAAACCTATCAAAAATTGACTGACCGTAACAGCTTACTATTACATGACAGTCACCATCCTAGACCGCTTTGCGACAATTTACCCTATGGACAGTTCTTGCGACTTCGTCGTAATTGCAGCACCACAGCAGCTTTTGAGAAACAAGCAGATGACCTTGCAATGAAGCTACATGAGCGTCTCCTCAGAAAATCATCAACAATGCCCGTAAACGGGCCCGCAACAACAACAGAGAGGCTCTGCTATCAACAGCATTAAAAGAGACTGAGAAACGCCTCACCTGTGTCTCTACTTTCACCCCTCTTTCCAACACCTTGAAGAAACTGATAAATAGCCGATGGGCTATTCTCTGTAGCGGTGTGGTCACTGTACCTAAACCCCTCTTTGCTTTTAAAAGATCTACTAATATTAAGGACCTAATAGTTCACACACTACCAGTCACAGCTTCTAATGTCTCACATCAAACTATATTATGGCAACTTCCACCAGTTGTAGGCCATCACCCTTGCGGCAACTGTAATATATGCAGATTGACCCAAGATGTTGATGACTTAGACTTGGACCCCATTAGTACTCAGCACATTTGGAAACATACAAATTGCAACACCCAGAACTGCATTTACATGATCACATGCCCATGTGATCTATGGTACATTGGGATGACAGCAAGGCCTGTTAAGGTCAGGATTAATGAACACCGTAGTAATATTAGATGCAGTTGTCTAACCACCAAATTGAGTGCCCATTATTTAGATGTCAACCATACCCCTGATGATATAAGGTGGGTTGTCCTCGACTCTCCGAACCGCTCCCCTAAATCCCTTTTAGAGTTGGAGCAACGGTGGGTCTTCAAATTGGGGACTCATCTTCATGGTTTAAATGATGATATACCATGGTTGACTGTTTCCTCTACTTGGTGAGAGCCTTATATATTTTGGTCATGGTACTTCCCCTATTTTTCCACCGGATGTTCTACCTTTTTACTTTATTTACCTATTTAACACTAACTAAACCCCTGTTGGGGTTCTTTTTTCCAAGTGTATACTTGCGTTTGATTGAATACGTGTTTATTCAGTTTGGGCCACTTTTCCCTGTTTTTTGGATTATACTAAGGGATGTCTGTATTTGTCAGTATTCTATTTGATTAGCACATATCACACCATGAAATTCCCTTTCAGTTTTTGCCTGAGTTTTACCTGCATTAGTGCATCCCCCTGCAAACCATTCTAAGTTGGCTACGTTTGCACTTTATATGTTGCTTTTTCATTGGATACCTTGTTGAGTATTTATTTCATACCCTTGGTGAGACAACGTCAGTTTGTCGTTTGTTTCCTTTCATTGTCTTTAATGAGGACCTTTAGCCCTTTGACTATTTTTATTAACTTATACGAGCGCCACTAATTGGGCGTCCCTAGACGCAGAACCGGAATTGGATATTTGTTCCCCAACATTTACTTTTTGGTCCTGGGATACACGACGATAATTTGTTGTTTGTTTCCTTTATTTGCCCTATTGAGGATCCTTGCAGTCCTTTCACTCTCTTCATTGCTTATTTTTTCATTGCCGAGTACGATTATAGCTTCTCCCAATAGCAACGACTCGACGATAGTCTGTCGTTGACTTCCGTTGCTATGCCTCCACGAGACTTGCCTGGTCCTCTCTTTATTTTTACCATCTAACAGTAGTACAGCCTCTTACACTAGAAGCTCGTCACTGATTGGGCGCCCTTTACACTCACCTTTCCATTTAACCGGGAGCCACGTTCCTTACTACAATGTTCGGGAACGCTGCCCCGGGGTAGGTCTCCGGACGGACTGACGTTTGTTAATGTAAGTACTTTGTTGTTCTCTGCACCCTTGATACGTGTTGTATTCGTGTCTGAAACATTGCATTACGGGCATGTTTTCAGAGCACTTTGTAAGGCACAACGCAGATCGTCTTGCAATTCCACTTTGTTACTTCTTTTTGCTGTGTACTTCCTTAAGTTTAACAACCTTGCGGGCTTCTGTGATTAGAGCGTTTTGGCTGTCAATTGTGGCCTCTTATAGCTGCAGAGTATATTTAGAGGCCCACCTTCACTTATTACCGGAGAGTTGTTATCTTCAGACTCTTCTGTTTTTACTAGGTAATGTAGCCTTATTATTTTTTGAAAGCACAGCATTCATAAATTCTTTAAGAACACTCATTTAGGACACCTTCAGAGGTGTTCTTGTTGATGTATAGCGTACGACACATTTTGAAGAATATGGTTCCTTCTCTTAACACCACAGAATGGTTTTTCTTCCTCCTCTTTTGCCGTTTTCCTTTCTGCCTTATTTAGAGTCAACGTTAGCCTAGTGGCACGCTTTGTCCCATGGAGGTGAGTCCTTAATTTAGGATAGGTAAGCAGTGTCTTGTTCCTATTCAATTTTTCTACTGATCACCTAATATGGTAGTATCATCACATTGATTGATCTGTTATTTTTACACTTCCATTACTTTTATTACTGCTTACCTATTTGATGAACCAGCTGTTCCATTTTACCATACAATGGCTATGTTTTGTTCTATGTTTTCATCCACAGGTGCTCCTAGATCACATCCATGTGATGTGAGACTTTTGTGAGTAAATCAACTCATTTTTGGTTTCTCTTTGATTTTCCAATGCTTGGTACATTGTCCATTGAGTTTATAAATAAATCCAAGAGAAGTTATTGTTGTTTTTGGTCCTGAAGAAGCACCATGTGATCCAATTGGGCTAGTGTGAGCCGTGAAACATGTTGACCTGACCTTGCTTGGTGGAAGCAAGTTCTGTACCTTGTTTTCAGTAGAGTGTGGGTACATTATTTCCTGTTTGCTCTACATTGTTTTTTAACCTTGTCCAGGATTCTGCCTTATTCAATAAACCAAGGGTTGGAGGTTTCTGAGGCACTTTAAAGTTTTCTAACCTTTACCTCCTGTTTGTTTCTTGATCTTTGCCAGTAGGTTTAAATCTATTCCTACGTGCTCTTCACCATGGCACATCCTATCAGCTAAAATCTCCGGCAAAGAGCCCCCGTTCGGGGCCCGTCAGATATTACAGTACCAGTCTGACGAAGAGCCACCCTATGATGAAGCATGACATTGAATACGATGTGTGAGGGTTTTGGCTCCTACATATAGAAGTGCCTCACGATGTTTCTCTTTCTTACATTATTTTTGGAACAGTGTATTTTTGTTTAGTATTGATGCCATTAACATCCAGGAGCTGAAGAAAGTGACAGAACACGAGGAGCAGCTCTGGGGTTTGGAAACCAGCCCCTTCAATGGCTCCAGCCCAACAGAGAAATGCCAGGTGGAATAAAAGGCTTTTCTGGGCCTGCAGAGCATGTCGATGGCATCTGGCTATCTGCCAATGGACTGTAAGGTCCAAAAATAGGTTGCCCATCCAGGGATCCAAAAGAGCCTCATTAAACCACAGCTAGGGCTCTGTCACTGAAAAGGAGGGTTGTAAAATCACCATTAAAAAGGTTAAACTGACTCCACAGAGGGCAACTAAACTACAAAACTGCCTCTGAGGGAGGGCCAGAGGGGTAAGGGATGTCCTGGTCTTGACCCCTCAAATTGGTTTAGTCCAGACACAAGCCAGCATCAGAATTCTAGTGGGAGAGGAGGTATTAGCCTCCAAATCACTGTCTTATGGTGAGCCATAATCCTTCTCAACTAATGTGAGGGCGTCAGACAGAGTCAAACAACTCTGCTTGAAGACTGTTAAAGATGACCCAACATTCTCTTGCAACGTATGATGGACATTTTTTTTTTCACTTTACCAGACTTAGGCATTGCTCTCAAAGCCTTCAGAGGGCAACATGTGTGTTGATAGCAAAGGTGATCTGACCAGAAAGTAAGAAAGGGAAAGTGAGAGGGAGAGAGATAGAAATATATATATATATGGAAAATGTCACTTACCCAGTGTACATCTGTTCGTGGCATGAGTCGCTGCAGATTCACATGCTGTGCACATCCCGCCATCTGGTGTTGAGCTCGGAGTGTTACAAGTTGTTTTTCTTTGAAGAAGTCTTTTCGAGTCACGAGACCGAGGGACTCCTCCCATTTCGACTCCTTTGCGCATGGGCGTCGACTCCATCTTAGATTGTTTTGCCCGCAGAGGGTGAGGTAGGAGTTGTGTATGCTAGTAATAGTGCCCATGCAATGGAGTGAATGCGTATGTACATAATAAAGTTTTAAGTAATATATTTACAAATGTACAAATGTTTAAGATCTACTTCTAAACGGCTACAGGCTCCCGGGGAGGCGGGTGGGCGCATGTGAATCTGCAGCGACTAATGCCACGAACAGATGTACACTGGGTAAGTGACATTTTCCGTTCGATCGCATGTGTAGCTGCAGATACACATGCTGTGCATAGACTAGTAAGCAGTTATCTCCCCAAAAGCGGTGGTTCAGCCTGTAGGAGTTGAAGTAGTTTGAAATAATGTTCTTAATACAGCTTGACCTACTGTTGCTTGTTGTGCAGTTAGCACATCTACACAGTAGTGCTTGGTAAATGTATGAGGCGTAGACCATGTTGCTGCCTTACATATTTCGTTCATTGGAATATTTCCTAGAAAGGCCATGGTAGCACCTTTCTTTCTGGTTGAGTGAGCCTTTGGTGTAATAGGCAGTTCTCTCTTAGCTTTAAGATAGCAGGTTTGAATGCACTTAACTATCCATCTAGCAATGCCTTGTTTTGAAATTGGATTTCCTGTATGAGGTTTTTGAAAGGCGATAAATAGTTGTTTTGTCTTTCAAATTAGTTTTGTTCTGTCAATGTAGTACATTAGTGCTCTTTTGATGTCTAATGTATGTAGTGCTCTTTCAGCTACAGAATCTGGCTGTGGGAAGAACACTTGTAATTCTACTGTTTGATTTAAGTGGAACGGTGAGATTACTTTTGGTAAAAATTTAGGATTGGTCCGTAGAACAACTTTATTTTCGTGTATTTGAATAAATGGTTATTGAATGGTAAATGCTTGAATTTCACTCACTCTTCTTAGAGATGTGATGGCAATTAAAAATGCAACTTTCCACGTTAAGTATTGCATTTCACAAGAGTGCATGGGCTCAAAAGGTGGACCCATGAGTCGTGTGAGGACAATGTTGAGGTTCCATGAAGGAACTGGTGGTGTTCTTGGTGGTATAATTCTCTTTAGGCCTTCCATAAACGCCTTTATGACTGGTATCCTAAACAATGAAATTGAGTGCGTAATTTGTAGGTAAGCAGAAATTGCCATAAGATGTATTTTACTGGAAGAGAAAGCTAGGTTAGATTTTTGCAAATGTAGTAAGTATCCTACTATTTCTTTTGCAGATGTGTGTAAAGGTTGAATTTGATTATTATGGCAGTAATAAACAAATCTTTTCCACTTATTTGCATAGCAGTGTCTAGTGGTAGGTTTTCTACCTTGTTTTATGACCTCCATACATTCCTGTGTGAGGTCTAAGTGCCAGAATTCTAGGATTTCAGGAGCCAAATTGCTAGATTCAACGATGCTGGATTTGGATGTCTGATCTGTTGTTTGTGTTGTGTTAACAGATCTGGCCTGTTTGGCAGTTTGACATGAGGTACTACTGAAAGGTCTAGTAGTGTTGTGTACCAAGGTTGCCTTGCCCATGTTGGTGCTATTAGTATGAGTTTGAGTTTGTTTTGACTCAACTTGTTTACTAGATATGGAAGAAGTGGGAGAGGGGGAAAAGCGTACGCAAATATCCCTGACCAGTTCATCCATAGTGCATTGCCCTGAGACTGATGTTGTGGGTACCTGGATGCGAAGTTTTGGCATTTTGAGTTTTCTTTTGTTGCAAATAGATCTATTTGTGGTATTCCCCACATTTGGAAGTAAGTGTTTAGTATTTGGGGGTGAATCTCCCATTCGTGGATCTGTTGGTGATCCCGAGAGAGATTGTCTGCTAACTGGTTCTGAATTCCTGGAATAAATTGTGCTATTAGGCAAATGTGGTTGTGAATCGCCCAATGCCATATTTTCTGTGTTAGGAGACACAACTGTGTTGAGTGTGTGCCTCCCTGTTTGTTTAGGTAATACATTGTTGTCATGTTGTCTGTTTTGACAAGAATGTGTTTGTGTCTTATTATGGGTTGAAATGCTTTCAGCGCTAGAAATACCGCTAACAGTTCTAAGTGATTTATGTGAAACTGTTTTTGCTGTATTTCCCATTGTCCTTGGATGCTGTGTTGATTGAGGTGTGCTCCCCACCCTATCATGGAAGCATCTGTTGTTATCACGTATTCTGGCACTGGGTCTTGGAAAGGCCGCCCTTGGTTTAAATTTATACTGTTCCACCATTGAAGCGAGATGTATGTTTGGCGGTCTATCAACACCAGATCTAGAAGCTGACCCTGTGCTTGTGACCATTGTGATGCTAAGCACTGTTGTAAGGGCCGCATGTGCAACCTTGCGTTTGGGACAATGGCTATGCATGAAGACATCATGCCTAGTAGTTTCATCACCAGTTTGACTTGTATCTTTTGATTTGGATACATGGTCTGTATCACATTGTGAAATGTGTGAACTCTTTGTGGACTTTGAGTGGCAATCCCTTTTGCTGTGTTGATTGTTGCTCCTAAGTATTGCTGTGTTTGACACGGCAGAAGGTGTGACTTTGTGTAATTGATTGAGAAACCTAGTTTGTGGAGGATTTCTATGACATATTTTGTATGTTGTGAACACCGTCTTAGCGTGTTGGTTTTGATTAACCAATCGTCTAGGTACGGGAACACATGTATTTGCTGCCTTCTGATATGTGCAGCTACTACTGCTAGGCATTTTGTAAAAACTCTTGGTGCAGTTGTTATTCCGAATGGCAACACTTTGAATTGGTAATGTATCCCTTGGAATACAAACCTTAGGTACTTTCTGTGTGAAGGATGTATTGGTATATGGAAATATGCATCCTTTAGGTCTAGTGTTGTCATGTAGTCTTGTTGTTTGAGCAGTGGGATTACGTCTTGTAATGTAACCATGTGAAAGTGATCTGATTTGATGTAGGTATTTAATGTTCTGAGATCTAGTATAGGTCTCAGACTCTTGTCTTTTTTGGGTATCAGAAAGTACAGGGAGTAAACTCCTGTGTTTATTTGTTGTTTTGGTACTAACTCTATTGCTTCTTTTTGTAGCAATGCCTGAACTTCTAGTCCTAGAAGATCTATATGTTGTTTTGACATATTGTGTGTTTTCGGTGGGATGTTTGGAGGGAATTTGATAAATTCTATGCAATAACCATGCTGGATAATTGCTAAGACCCAAGTGTCTGTTGTTATTTCCTCCCAATGTTTGTAAAACTTGGTTAGTCTCCCCCCCATAGGTGTTATGTGTTGGGGATTTGTGACCTTGAAGTCACTGCTTGTTTGGAGGAGTTTTGGGACTTTGGAACTTTCCTCTGTTCCTTTGAAATTGTCCCCCTCTATATTGTCCCCGAAAACCTCCCCGCTGATACTGGCTCTGGTAAGTGGGCTTTGTTTGTGAGGTTGTGGCTTCTGTGGTTTGCCCTCGAAACCCCCCTCGAAATTGTGTTTTTCAAAATGTGCCTCTGCTCTGTGGGGAGTAGAGTGCGCTCATGGCTTTGGCCGTGTCAGTGTCTTTTTTAAGTTTTTCGATCGCAGTGTCCACCTCCGGCCCAAACAACTGCTGTCCGTTGAATGGCATATTCAGCACAGCTTGCTGTATCTCTGGTTTAAATCCTGATGTACGCAGCCATGCATGTCTCCTTATTGTTACAGCTGTGTTGACAGTTCTAGCAGCTGTGTCTGCAGCATCCATTGCTGACCGTATCTGATTATTTGAGATACCCTGTCCTTCTTCTACTACTTGCTGCGCTCTTTTTTGGAACTCCTTGGGTAAATGTTCAATAAGGTGTTGCATCTCATCCCAATGGGCCCTATCATATCTGGCTAGCAAAGCTTGCGAATTTGCAATACGCCACTGGTTTGCTGCCTGTGCCGCCACCCTTTTGCCTGCAACATCGAATTTTCGACTTTCTTTATCTGGAGGTGGTGCATCTCCTGAAATATGAGAGTTGGCTCTTTTGCGTGCTGCTCCCACTACAACAGAGTCTGGTGTTAACTGTTGTGTAATGTACACTGGGTCTGTTGGTGGCGGTTTATATTTTTTATCTACTCTTGGAGTAATGGCTCTCCCTTTAACAGGCTCCTCAAACACTTGTTTGGAGTGTTTTAGCATTCCGGGTAGCATAGGAAGACTCTGATATTGGCTGTGTGTGGACGACAGTGTATTAAAAAGAAAGTCGTCTTCAATGGGCTCTGAATGAAGGCTGACATTATGAAATGCAGCTGCTCTCGACACCACCTGTGCGTAGCCTGTACTATCCTCTGGTGGCGATGGTTTAGCTGGATAGCATTCTGGACTATTATCTGACACTGGTGCGTCATAAAGGTCCCATGCGTCAGGGTCATCTTGACTCATTCCTGTATGAGTTGGGGATTGCATCATTGGTGGAGTGGCTACCGGTGATGGTTGCGGAGAGTGATGTGGGGATGGTGGTGGTGTTACTTGTTTAGCCACCTTTGCGTGTGGCTGTTTGTCTTTGTCTTGGAAGGCAAGCTTGCGTTTCATTTTGACTGGAGGAAGAGTGCTGATCTTCCCTGTATCTTTTTGAATAAAGAGCCGTCTTTGTGTGTGATCTGGCTCTATTGCCTGTAATTCCTGTCCAAATCTATGTGTCTTCATTTGTGTGGACAGTCCTTGTTCCTCAGTGTAGGAACTTGTTTTCGGTTCCGAGGCCGATATTTCGGTACCGAAACCTTTTCGGCTGCTTTTTTCGGCTCCAACGAAACCTTTTTTACTTTTGGCGTCGTGCTCTCTCGGTGCCGACCCGTTTCGGTGCCGCTGTCTCGGTGCCTAATCTTCTCTGAGCCACTATCTCGGGCCCAAGATTGCTGTGTGCCGGTATCTCGACCGGAGTCGGATGACTTCGACACCAGCTCGCCCTTTTTCGGTGCCATGAACGGTCACCTACTTTTCGGGTTAAGCCATGGCCTGTTGGCGGTGGCGTCCCCTGTGCTTTAGCGCTTTTCTCGTGAGTTCTTGGTTTCGACGTCTTACTCACGGTTTTAGGCGTTTCCTCGGGATCGATCTCCTCAGAGTCCGACTCCTGGGTGGAGAATGTTTCTTCCTCCTCCTCGAAACGCTCTTGTCCTGTCGGCGAAGACGCCATTTGCAGTCTTCTTGCTCTTCGGTCCCTGAGTGTCTTCCTGGACCGAAACGCTCGACAGGCCTCACAAGTATCCTCCTTGTGTTCTGGTGACAAACACAAGTTACAGACCAGATGTTGATCTGTATATGGATACTTGTTATGGCATTCTGGACAGAAGCGGAATGGGGTCCGTTCCATCAGCCTTGAAGAGACACGTGGCCGGGCCGACCAGGCCCCGACGGGGATGGAAGAAAACCCCGAAGGGCCACCGGAGCTCTTCCTAATTCGGTGTCGATCTGTTGTAACTAACCCGATACCGAATGCAAACAATACCGACGATTTTTCCGAGATTCTAACTAACTTTCCGACCCGAAACACGGAGCGAAAAGGAACACGTCCGAACCCAATGGCGGAAAAAAAACAATCTAAGATGGAGTCGACGCCCATGCGCAATGGAGTCGAAATGGGAGGAGTCCCTCGGTCTCGTGACTCGAAAAGACTTCTTCGTAGAAAAACAACTTGTAACACTCCGAGCCCAACACCAGATGGCGGGATGTGCACAGCATGTGTATCTGCAGCTACACATGCCATCGAACATATATATATATATATATATATATATATATATATATATATATATATATATATATATATATATATATGTGTATGGTTGGGGGGGAGGGTGTGTTTGTGTAGTGGTTTCAGTACACTGGCAGGCTTTTTGATTCATGCATTCCCTGCTGTGCTACCCAGCAGCATCTTTTCATGCAGCTAAGTAGCCTTCAGGGAATCAGTTGATGGTGGGTTTTCATAGCTGCCTTCTGTGCCCTCGCATTTTTGGGAGGTGGCATCTGTATTCTACAGGTCAACACAAGACGACCCTGGAGTCATGCTTCTTGTATTTTGGTGCGGGAACTACATCCCAAGTACAAATGCTTTCTGACACCTAGTGACACCTAGTTAGCTTTTCTGATACTGCCCCTTTCCTGTAATAGTATCATGCTATTTTCCTTTAAAATGAATTTCTGGGTTTATGTTTTTTTAGCCAAATACAATTTGTTATGACTAAATTTTTTGCTAAGCATTAGCAGTGTAACACTGACATAAGACAACACGCAAACCATATCCAAATTGGTACATGTGTTTACATTTATCAAGTTACAAAAGGACATCATGCCTGGTACACTGCAGCATTGACAACTGATCCATATGTCGACTCTGCCTAAAACTACAGCCCAATTACCCCTAAGAAAATAGTGTCATGAGGTATGCTGACATATGAGCCTAGTATTCCTTAGGGCTGAAGGCCTTGGGGAGTTCTTCAGCGTATGCCTCCAGCTGGTCCCTGCACTATGCAATGTCTTGATACCATTGTGTCAATGTCTGATAGGCTTTCCTCCCCCCAATGGATGGCAACCCTCCTCTTCACCAATAGCAGGGCCGCTGCTGTCAACTTGCAGTTAGCTGGTTGTAAAGGCTTAACATACTCCCATTAGACTGGTGGTAGGGAGGGGTTTGGGGGGGTCACATGGTACTGATTCATCAGTGACCTTGGAGAGTGCCTGTGTAACCAATTCCCAATACTTGTAAATCTTAGCACACTCCCATGCAAGGTGTAAGAAGTCCAACATCCAATCACTGCATCTGTGACAGCTGTCCTCCTGCCGGGGCCAAAACCAAGATAATTGTGCCAGCGTGGAGTACATCTGTTCCAGGAACTTGAAGTGAATGATACGTAAGTTCCCAATGACAGTTAGTCTGCCCATCAGAGCACAGCAGTAAGACCACTCCTACACAACGAGCATGGCCTCAAGTGTCTCATTTCACTTGTGTAATAGGGTATTATTGGGCCCACACATCTCCGGTTGCACCGCATTATATAAGCCGGTGATAAGACATGTGCAGGATGTGCTAGTGAGCACCAACTGTAGAGTGCTAGTGGTAGGGGGAGCATGCGTAAAAGTCCGATTATACTCTTTCAAAGCTCCCTGCAGATGCAAGTATGTGAAATGCATGAGGGGTGAGCCACGACTCCACTGTAGCAGTGCAGAGAATTGTATAAAGCGATCCTCTGATAATAATTCCCCCATCGACCTGAAACCTGCATCCTTAAGGACAGTCAGGATCTTCGACTCTTGTGTGATGGACAGACTAGAGTGATATGCTATTGGCAGTGCCAGAGAATACAGAGGACACCTACCCCGTCTGGGCTCCACTTGCCTGCCAAGCACTCGACGTGCAGTTAAGATTACCAATACTGCCACAAATCACGTCCACACATCTACGTAAATGCCGCCCTGCTCAAATGGAAGTGTGAGTTGCCTCCATGTGATCCGTGGTTGCTTTCCCACCCAGGCATGGATTATCAGCAAAGACTGTAGTGTTTTAGTAAACAAGCCTGAGTAAGGGGGATAGAAATATTAACAAACAGGTAAAGAAATTGAGGTGAGATTATAATTTTTGTTACTGCTATTCAGTCAGCCAGGGAGAGTGGGAGATAGGATGATCGCTGTACGTAGTTCTCCACTTAGACATCGCTCAATCGTAGTTAGAACGGATCACTAGTTCCAGATCCTCGTACATCCAGACACCCAAATACTTCACTGGATCCGTGCACACTGCAATGGAAATGAACATCAGTGTCAACCATAAGTGGTAACACATGATTTCGCTCGATTGATATTCAGTCTGGACAGCCATTCAAAGCGTACATATTTCCGAAGGAGAACATCCAGGTGAGTCTATGGATCCCTAAAATACAGCACCATAGCGTTGGCATACATTTTACTCTCAGTATTGATAAGGGATAATGGACAATATGATGCACAGGGCTCAGGCGGCATGTCATGCTTTAGAAGAGTGACAATAAAAGAGGGCGGAAGACGCAGTGCCATGTATGTCTCCTCAAACTTTTCCAGGATGTGCAGAGCTAGTAAATCTGCATATTTGTTGTAGAACTCCCCTGGTATACCATCCAATCCCGGAGCCTTGCCATTAGGTAAGCCGCGTATGTTTCTTTAATTTCATCTATAGTGAATGACTGGCTAAGATATTCTCTTCGTCCTGACGATAGCCACGCTAATGTGATGTCATCTAAATAGCTTACTATATTGGCAGCTGTTGCAGTTTCTCTGTGCCCATATAGTGCAGCATAGAATCAAGAAAACTGTTCTAGAATGGATCTAGTGTCACAGTTCAGCCTACCGTCTGAGTTAACTATACTCACTATGTGTTTCTGAGCCCTAGGATTCTTAAGTTTGTTGGCCAGGACACGCCCAGTCCCACCCTCCTCCCCAATACACGTGCAACATGTCTCCTTGACAAATGTCGCACCTCATGTTCTGCAGTCTCGTAATCAGTCACGTGATCCCGAATACACATCAGTATGGTAGGCAAAGGATTGAAGGGATGGTCCATCTCCAAATCCCGTATAGCATCTTCAGTAGTACGCAGTCGCCTCCTACTATGTTTCAGTATGCCAGCTTGCGCCCCAATACAAACAACTCTAAAAGTGGCCTTAAAGGCATCCCAGAGGACTCCTTCACTCTCGACTGAGTTTTTTATTTAGAAGAAAGTACTCCACGATCACCCCACAGATCGTCCCCCGAAACAGCTGGTCGAGCAGAGCTTTATGGGGTAAGCGCCAGCAAGATGGCAGATGGGCATACGAGGGGATATGTACTGTTGTGTATACCAGTGCATGATCTGAGAGAGCGCGAGGAAGATGACGCATCTTCCCCACCCAGCCCTGGGCCTTCTCTGTTGTCAACCAATAATCAAGATGTGACCATGAGCCATGTACTGAAGAAAGAAATGTACTCTCCTTGACTCCTGGGTGCCGTATCCACCACACATCTATAGTCCCAAACTCGGTCATGGATTATCTCATTGCTTTGGCGGCACACTTATTCTGTCTGCTTGAAGAAGCAGACACATCCAACCCAGGGACTAGGCATTTGTTGAAATCCCCTCCCTATATCAAAGGCATGGGCGGCAAACAGACCCACATATGCAAAAAGAAATCTGTGTCATCCACATATGGATCATAGGAGTTAACCACAGTGACCATGATACAACACAATTTGCCCTGTGCTGTAACACATTGAACATTCTTCAGCTGACTCAGAGTGCACCAGATCAAATCGTGCTCCCCTCCGAACTAGGATAATTACCCCCAGGCATAGGTGGAGTACAAGGAGGCCAAGCAAACACCCACCCATTTTGCACTCACAATGTCTGCGCCATGCCTGGATAAGCAACATGAACATGATCTTGATCCAAGTATACCAATACCTGACTAATCTTTTTTGGGCTATTTAGCCCCCATACATTCCGGGACATGAAACAGAGGTTACACTGGGACTGTCAGTGAGGCCCATAACACTAGAACATCACTGGGCGCATGTAGTTATCAAATATGGCAACACCAGGCAAGGCACAACAACAATTCATATGGGCAAAACAGATCTTCCTCACATCTCGCCCACTTCAATAAACCCAACCTGTTAAAGGCACATTCCCACCCATCCAAACACATCATCAGTGGCAACCACACATAACTCCACTGTTCATTACTCTTGCACACTGCAAGTGCCTCCCCCAAGCCCCTCCCCAGGGGCCTGGAAGAAAGTCAGCCCTCCAGGTGTATAGAGGTGACCAAACCACAATTACAACTGTCGCTCCCTGAGAGCACGTATGAGGGCTAGAAAAGCATTAACAGTCATGGAACAGCAAGTAACTCTTAGGCCCTCCAGGGCCAAGCGTGATGGCCAAGTCCCCCAACATTCATATCAGATTAAGGCCCAACATGAGTCAGTTGGCTCTGTGTACCCAGCCCTGTTTTCCTTGTGTACCCTAGGATGGCCTGTGGCATGGTGAAGATTTTCAGACTGTCCGACAGGTCCACCGAATTCAAGCTGGATAAAGCATGGCATAGTTCAACCTAGCCTGCTGCAGTTTCTTCTTCACGGATGCAAACTCAGGTCTCGCTGTTTGGACCACCATTGTGAAGTCTGGGAAGAAGGCGATTTCAGTTCCTTGATGCTGGAATGTCTTTCCTTCCCTTGAAAGTTGAAGCACCACATCCCGGTCCTGCTAGTTGAGCAGCCTGGCAATTGTGTGTTGTGGTGGTGCTCCAGGAGGAGGTCTTGCCCCCCCCCCCCAAGTGATCTACGGGCATGCTCAACAACCAACATATTGGAGAAATGTTCAGCGCCAAACACATAAGTAGCCCCTGAACATACAGTTTCATTTTCCAGGTATTAGTAGTCTACTAGATACCAAGAATTCAAATACTATCTCTGCAGGACCGAGCCTTAAGGCCTTCGTTCTTTGCTTAAATGAGGGCAATCACTTTCCCCATATTGAGGCAGGATTTCTGCATGCTCTGTAGAGTATCGTCTGTCACAGATATGCGCTGTTCTGCCTCTGCTATGCGCGCTCCACGGTGGTCTGGTTTGGTTGCCATTTGACCCATGCGTAACTTTAAGGAGTCAATTTTATTTTGCTGTCAATTGACTGCAGGCTCTGCTGCATAGCTAGCAGTGTACTTTCCAATGTTGTGCCTACCTTGGCTTGCTCCTCATTGACGTAGAGGCCTGCCAGCGAGTTTTGTTTCAAATGTTAGGTACGATTGTTGCTCACCAGTCTTCCCTAGAGTGCATCAGAGAGAGACCAGCTAATTTCAGCAAGCTGTATTACCAATTGGTGACTGTCCCTATTATCTGGTCCCAGCACATTGCTGCGTATAGCGGGCAAAGCAACAAGTTTGCATATCACAGACACATTTATCGGACGCACCCTGTCCCGCCTTTGGGAGTTACTGAATTGTCTCTTATCTCCACTTCCAGCTATTCACAGTGCGTACCAAAGTGTTAGTGATTGCCCCTTGCAACTGTTAGAAGTGCCCAGCCAGCTCCTCCAGAGATCAGCTGCACTGATCACCTGCCAGTCAGCCACGGCTCAAGCATGCAGGGCAGAATCAGAAAGGGCCTCCCGGTTCCCCCACCACTGCTCCGTGTCCCAATCCACTGCAGACTCCCCCTGCAAATGGTGGAGGGCACTCAGAACCTTATGACCCAGGGAATGTAGGCCATCTCATGGAGAAAAACAGCAGCAGCACTATATCAGAGGGCAAGCGGTTACCTTCGATGCTGTCTCTCTTATCACCTTTCTCGACTCCAGAGATCACGTGGTGCACGCTCACCCCCTTCAGAAGCGCAATTCTGGGCCAGCAGCCTCCCTCGGGTTACTCCACTTTTGCCGCTAGCAGGCATTCCCCGGGCCCATCAACCCAGCAACTGCCTCTGCTTGCAGGGCGCACAGCTTCCACTACTGCAGGCAGCACAGCTCCTCTCATATTATTCCACGCAGCAACGCTCCTCTCATATCACACCTGGAAGCCGTTTGCAGACCTGCAGCCATCAGGTGGTATTCTGACAGCCTTGCGAGCACACGCTCGGCTAGTACACAACTGCTGCCATTTTAGTCAGTTGCTGGGGTCCACGGTTCAGATGTGGGTGTCGCAAAGCACCAATTGTCCTCAATGTTGTTTGAATATGTGTCCTTCACTTCACACCTGGCAAAGCAGCGCTAATGCGGGGTGGATAGGCCCTCAGGGCCAGGATTAATGCAGGATAGATAGTAGCTTTAGGTCAACAGCAAGATGCAAATGTCATTCCTTTCTTGTCTCCTTCGAATGCCTGAGGAAGAGCCAGCCTGCACACTGTGAAACACATGAGGTGACAAATGATCTGCAAACAGGATTTTAAAAAACCTGGCATAAAAGCATCAATTAGACTGGTCTGGTCCTGGCATTAAGAAACTGGACTAAAAAGAAAACCAGGTGCAAAACAGAAGACTGAAATAGTACTGTAGTAACACTGCTCCTCCTGCTCCCTCAGATATGTCTGACTCCACTGAATTGTTTGGTATGATCAGGATAATGAATTGTCAGAACGTGGGTAAGCAATTCTTTATGGCTGTTAAACGCCTGTTCAGCCTTGGAGTAACAGCAGAAATAATTGCTCATACTTTTGTTTAGAATAAGGGTTAGGTCATGAGTCAAATGAGCAACCCATTAAAAAAAAATGGCAATTAAAATTTGAAAAGCGGAGGATGCTTTTTTTCTTTTTTTTAAACTGTTGTCTGATAAGGCGTCTCAAGAATGAGAAACGTTCTCAGGATCCATAGACAAGCCAGAATGACTTAGGGCCTCATTTAGAACTCCGCGGACGGGTTACTCCGTCACAACGGTGACAATTATCCCATTCACCGATCCGCAGACGGGTTACTCCGTCACACTGGTGACAATTATCCCATTCGCCAAAATCTAAATCCCATTCTATCCAATGGGATTTAGATCTCGGCGGACTGGATATTTGTCACCGTTGCAACAGAGTAACCTGTCTGCCAAGTTCTGAGTCAGGACCTAAGTCTGAACCAAATATATCCAATACCTTCAGTCTGAAATTTCTCAGTTATGCACGCAAGCCAGTGTTGACGTAATCTGGATGGGAGAGTGTCACAAGTTTCCGATGCTCAGGAACGCGTTTGGAGAATACCAAGATATTGTCTAGCTCAGGCTTCTCCAACAAGCAGCTCATGTACTACCGGCAACTCCTCAGCTACCTATAAGCAGCTTTTCTGCGTGTAGGCCAGTCGACTAAATTAGAAGCTTTAGCTTGGTTAAATTATTATATGTATATCAAAGCTGAGTGTGTATTTGAGGCAAAAGAAAATAAGTTACTTACCTGTAACTGTAGTTCTCCAGTATTGGAATCTTTCATAGATTCACATGCTTGAATCATTCCCCGTCGTCGAGATGGGAGTCCCGGTATAATTTTCATAAGTAATGTTAAAACATATTGAAGAGAAAAAGGCCCTAGGCCTCTTCAATTTGATAGTCTATCAGAGTCATTTTGTGAAAAAGGACCAAACTTGATCCTCCACCAATCAGGCAACAGCACCCTTCAGAACCTCCTGAGAGAAGCTCTAGCACCTCAGATTTTCCACGCACAAGTGCGTATATTATGTTGAGTATATGTACAACTAGAAAGAAAGAGGTGAAGTGAGCTTCTCCGGGGAGGTGGGTGGGTCGCATGTGAATCTATGAAAGATTCCAATACTGGAGAACTACAGTTACAGGTAAGTAACTTATTTTCTTACTCCAGTATTGGAACTTTCATAGATTCACATGCTTGAATCAGAGTAGAAAGCAATAACTATGCACATTGTAAAATGACAACCCCTTTAATAAACAGGTTATCTTAGACCACAAAGCCTTCTTATCATCATGTATAAATTGATGAAGTATATGAGTGTACTGACATATGTCCCTACATATATATCTATATATACATATACATATATACACATCTATCTATACACACGTATATATACATAAATATAAGTATCTCTTTATCTCTAATATATATATAGCAGGGATGTGGAATTCCTATCGCCCGACGCCCGGGACATCTTGTTTGGGGTCAAGGGCAACAAGTTTTTATGTTTACTTTGTCCTTGGGACAAGTAGGCCCAACCCTCTGCAGCACAAACCCTTTGGCTGCCTGTTTACAGAGAGTGGAACTCTCTGCAGTTGAGGTAATGTGTTTCCAAAAGATAATTCTGTTCGAACTTGTATTTATGGTTCATTATTTGAAAGCCTTCATTATTAGGGTGAGTGCTGTAAATAAATGTTTTAAGGTCACACTTCACTACTGACGTTGGTTCCAGTACAAACAAAAAAAAAAAAAAACTTGTATACACATGTTTGAAAAGTTTAGGCTATGAGGCTAAGTGTAATGCTCCCAGAATGCTCTCTGATTAGATGCAAATGAAGTGACATTTCATAAAATGTTTTGATGCATGCTAGTATTTCCCAAAAATATTTCTAATGGAAAATCAGTGTAACCATTTTCAACACGATTATGGGAAGCATGAAAGTAAACAAACACTGACAAAGCCAACTGATCTGACATATTTTTTATAAGTCTTTTAGTTTCATCAATGCGTGTCTTGTTTTGACATGGTTTTTGTAACACTTTATTGTTGTGGGAGCTACCAGGCCCTCAACATTGTAACAAACACTGGCAAAAAAAAAAAAAAAAAAAAAGTTTTTGAACTCTAAAAGCTCACGTTGCCACCAGTGGCATAACAAAGGCCCCGCAGCCGCCCTCCAGGGGGCCCCTTCAGCACAGCACCTGCCCTGAGTGAGTCTGGAGAGGGGGCTCCTCCATGTTCTCTGCAAAGGGGCACCCTCCAGTTTCGTTACGTCACTGATTGCCACTGTAGTTCCTGACACTGAACAAAACTACTTTGTGTGCCAATATGCTCCTTGTGGAAAAGCAGAATGCGATCACTCACAGTAAAGCCAGCCGAAAGAGAGAGAAATAGAAGTTTAATAAAAACAAAATGTCTTTGTTAACACCAGACCTAATTAGGGACCAAGACCCACATGTAGGTAGCTTTTTGCATGTCGCAAACAGCGACTTTCGCTGTTTGCGACGTGCAAAAAGCACATTGCGATGCACAAACCCAGTTTTGCGATTCGGTAACCTGGTTACCGAATCACAAAACGGGTTTGCGACTCGCAATTAGGAAGGGGTGTTCCCTTCCTAATTGCGACTCGCAGTGCAATGTAGGCTTGTTTTGCGAACGCGGGCGCAAACCAATCGCAGTTTGCACCCATTTCAAATGGGTGCTAACACTTTCACAAAAGGGAAGGGGCCCCCATGGGACCCCTTCCCCATTGTGAATGTCACTGTAAAAAAAATTCAGAGCAGGCAGTGGTCCTACGGACCACTGCCTGCTCTGAAAAAACGAAAACGTTTCATTTTTCGTTTTTGTAATGCATATCGTTTTCCTTTAAGGAAACGGGCTGCATTACAAAAAAAAACTGCTTTATTGAAAAGCAGTCACAGACATGGTGGTCTGCTGTCTCCAGCAGGCCACCATCGCTGTGAGGGCCGCCATTCGCAAGGGGGTCGCAAATTGCGACCCACCTCATGATTATTCATGAGGTGGGCATTTGCGAAGCCCTTGCGAATCACAGATGGTGTCAGGGACCCCATCCTACATTCGGATTTGCGACTCGCAAATTGCGAGTCTCAAATCTGAACCTACCTACATGTGGCCCCAAATTCTTAAAGAAAGTCGCAAAAGTGCACCCCATGGTATATGTCGTACCCATATAAAATATTTGTGAACTGTATTTTAGCATGGGTAAATACGCATGTGTAGATTTGCTCATGTGAAAATCTATTGAGCATTTGCAAGTTCATTTTCCCTCCAGCCACTTTCTTCTCAACCCTGGAAGAAGTTCTAATTCTGCCATTGTCAGGAGTAAATGTCCAACCTTTCTTATTATGGGAAAATATTAGAGAGAAGCTGGTGAAAATCTTTAAAATATGCAGGTTAGTAGGTTTGCAGACTCAAACGCATTCCAGCCCTGGAACTATTGCTTACTGCTTCCTCCAGCCCCAGTATGCAGATCTGCAGAAAGGTGGCAACATAAGGAAATTGCTACAGTAGGGATTGAAAGTGCATGTATATAAGCCCTACTGTGGTAGTAGCCCTGGCATAATCAGAGAGGCTATTATCAGAGCTCTTACATAATGAGATTGCTGCCATAATTTGGCGCCACACTACATGGCACCAAAGGGACAAGTAGATCTTTATACAGGACAAGTAGATTTGAGAAGCAACCTGTCCCCTGGACAAGTAGATATTTTAATAAATTCCACACCCCTGTATAGGGATATTCCTGTGAAGATACATGATGAAATTTAAATAACAAACCAGTATTAAAACATGATAAGACACTAATGTAACCTGATCAATATTTGACAACCCGCTTACTTATGGGATTATGATAGTGTTCTCTTATCTTTAGATACATTTCTTTTTTTTTTTTTTCAATGTGCATACCTTTTCTAGGATGGAGGGATGTAGGAGAAATGGCTCACCTTCACCTGAAGAGATTCCTGAGAACCGCTTGGCCCACTGCTACCTCTCCGTGCGAGAGGGACTCCAAGCAATAGTGCTTAGTAAAGGTATGACAGCTCTTCCATGTTGCTGACCTACATATGTCTTGTAGTGGCACTCCGGCAAACCGTGCCGCTGACGATGAGACTTTTCTCGTCGAGTGAGCATGCACAGATGAGTGCAAAGGTTTGCCCGCTGCCTGATGGCAGAAGCGAATAGCAGAGGCGATCCATCTAGAAATACTCTGCTTGGATAGCGGGTACCCCTTCCAAGGGGCACTGTACGCCACAAATAGCTGATTAGAGCACCGAAAAGCTTTTGTCCTGTCCAAATAAAATTGAACGCATCTTTTCACGTCTAGAGAGTGTAATTCTCTCTCCGCTGGAGTAGATGGATGAGGGAAAAAAGACTTGAAGACCAAAGGTTCGTTAATGTGGAAGTCTGACGGAACCTTTGGAATAAAATGCGGGTTAGTGCGCATTAGTAGTTTATCTTGTTTAAGCTGTAGGAATGGCTCTTGGATGGAGAGCGCTTGTACCTCACTGACCCGCCTAGCTGATGTAAGAGCTATCAATAAGGCAACCTTCCACGATAAATGTTTGAGGGAAGCACGGTGGATCGGTTCAAAAGGATGCTTCATCAGTTGTGCCAAAACAATGTTCAAATTCCACGAAGGAGGTGGAGGTCTGAAAGGAGGGTAAACCCAGAACAGCCCCTTTAGAAATCTCTTAATCAGCCGAGAAGAGAAGAGCGAGGGTGTGTCATCTGAACGTCTGTACGCAGCTATGGCTGCTACATGAACTTTAATGGACGAGTGTGCTAGGCCAGATCGAGCTAACTCTAAGAGATACGGCAACATCTCTTCTGGTGGTGAAAGAAAAGGGTTGATTTGACGCTGATGACACCAGGCACAGAATCTCTTCCATTTACACTGATACGCCTTGTTAGTGCTATCCGCTCTGGCCTGTGACAAAATATTTCTGCAGTCCTGCGGGATATTCAAATGCGCAAATTCTCTGTGGTGAGGAGCCATGCCGCTAACCGCATTGACTGCGGATCGGGGTGTCGAACTTGGCCGTTGTTCATTGTTAGTAAATGAGGTAACGGCTCCAGCGGAATATGAGGTTTGACTGAGAGAATGAGGAGCTCTGTGAACCAATGTTGGCGCGGCCAGTACGGGGCTATCAGTATGAGAGTGCACGGTTCTGTTTTCATCTTCGTGAGGACCCTTGGAATCAACGGAATGGGAGGAAAGGTGTAAGCAAAGATGTCTGACCAGACTATCGAAAACGCATTCCCCCAAGATCCCTTTTGGTGATGCCAACTTGCGAAGAACTGGCATTTGGCGTTGTCCTTCTTCGCAAACAGATCCACTGTTGGTGTTCCCCACTGGGAAAAAATCTGGGTTAGTACCGTCTGGTCTAGTTCCCACTTGTGGCAGTCCGATTTCTGCCTGCTGAGTGCATCTGCTGCCTTGTTGTTTATTCCCGGCAAGTGCACCGCCGATAGTGTGACGCCTTGCTGCGAGGCCCAGTTCCAGAACGCTTGGGCTTCCCTGGAGAGGGTGAGAGATCTTGTACCTCCTTGTTTGTTGAGATAGTGCATCGTAGTGGTGTTGTCCGTTCTAATCACCACTCGCGATCCATAGATTCTTGGGAGAAATGCTTGTAAGGCGAGGTGCACTGCCCTGAGTTCTAGCCAATTGATATGCCTTGATGCCAGATGAGTTGGCCATTTGCCACTTATTTTCAGGTCCTGTAATACTGCGCCCCAGCCTTCCAGTGAGGCATCTGTTGTTATGGTCCACGGGCTGGCTGTTGAAGAAACGAGAGACCGATTGAGAGATGATGCTTTTGAGACCACCACTTGAGGGTTTTGATCATTATCGGAGTAATTTGTATCTGGTCTTCGAAAGTTCCTGATACTTGAAGCCATTGACTGTTTAGCTGCTCCTGCAAGGGGCGCATCTTTAGCCAACACAGTGGGATCAGAGGTATGCATGAAGACATCATGCCCAATAGTGATTTGAAGAGACGGACTGTAACCTTTCGTCTTTTGTGTATGAAACTCCCTAGGGTTAGTAACCTTTGTTGTCTCTCTAACGTGGGACATGCAATGCCGGATTCCGTGTTCAGTTTTGCTCCCAGAAAAGTAATACTGCGTCCTGGTAGAGGGTTGGACTTCTCCCAGTTGATCGTGAATCCGAGATTGGTCAGTAAGGAAACGCACTTTCTTGTTGACTTGTGTGCTCCTGTGTAAGTCTTTGCCTTTATTAACCAGTCGTCTAAGTATGGAAAGACCTGGTGCTTTCTTCTCCTGAGAAAGGCTGCCACTGGTGCTAGGCATTTGGTAAATATTCTTGGGGCTGATTTGAGCCCGAAGGGAAGGACGCGATATTGATAATGGCTCCCGGCTACGGTAAATCTCAAATACTTTCTGTGGGCAGGGTGGATTGGTATGTGGAAGTATGCGTCCTTGAGGTCTAGCGAGGACATAAAATCTCTTTGATTGAGGCGCAGAAGGACGTCTTGCAGGCTGATCATTCGAAACGATTGCTTCTTTAGGTATACATTTAGTTGCCTTAAATCGAGGATCGGTCTCCAATCCTTCCACTTTTTTCGAATTATGAAGAACCTGGAATAAAATCCTGTTCCTCGTTGATCCCGAGGCACCTTCTCTATAGCTCCCTTGAGAAGGAGCTTGTAGACCTCTTCTTTGAGTTGTTGAGGATATCTTGAAGGAGTCCTGCGGGGAGGGTTGGAGGGAGGTTTCTGGACAAATTCTAAAGTATGGCCCGTTCCACTAATTGTAGGACCCACTTGTCTGACGTAATGGTTTGCCATTGACTGAGAAAGAAGAAAATTATTTCGCCCAGGGTGACAGGAGGAAGACTGGGCGTAGCCGGCGCCTCGAAAACATCAGGTTCTACGAGCTGAATCTTTAGCAGGGCGGGTTGAGCGTCCACGGCCTGCCGGTCTATTATAGGCTGGTTGAGTCGGTTGTCTTTGGGAATAGTATGGCCGATATTGTTGTGAAGATGATGGATAGGAAGAGTATCTCTGTTGTTGATATCCCCCTCTGTAAGAGGGCTGGCCGCGCCCCCTAGGACGAAAGGACGATTTCCGAGATTGCAGGGTCCCTAGTGACCTTGCAGTGTCCGTGTCCGTTTTAATTGACTGTAGGGCTTCGTCCACATGTTTCCCAAATAACGCTTGGCCATCAAAGGGTAAGTCTAGGATCTTATTCTGGACTTCTGGACGAAATGAGGTGGCTTTGAGCCAGCCCGGTCTTCTTAATACAGCAGCACCTGCAAGCTGTCTGAAAGCAGTGGTCGCTATATCCATTTCACAGTCTATAAGCTCTGCAGACGTGCGTTGACCCTCTTGTTCAGTCTTATTTGCCTCTGATTTTACGTCTTCCGGCAGTTGATTAATGAAAGGTGCAATATCCGCCCAAAGCTGTCTGTCGTATCGAGACAAAATAGCCAAGGAGTTGGCAGCTCTAAGCACTAGGCTGGCCATAGAAGATAATCTTTTTCCTATGTTATCTAGCCTTCTACCCTCCTTATCTGGGGGCGCGGAAATCGGAGCAGAAGGATTTTTTGATCTTCTTTGAGCCGCTTGAGCTACTACCGAATCTGGAGGAGGATGGCCTGTCAAGCATGTTGGGGTATCATCAGGAGCTTTGTATTTCTTATCCAGACGTGGTAAAACTGCTGTGACTGTTGCTGGATTAGTCATGACTTTAAGGCCTTCTTCCCACAAGTAGTTCACCATCAGGATAGAGCGCACAGACTTCTGGAAGGGCTCTTTAAAATCACAAAGGAAACAATCTGTTTGCTTCGTAGGTAGCGGTAATGCAAAACGCTTGGCTGCCCTCTCTAAGAGATTGTGAAAACCTCCAATGTCTTCAGGTGGGGACTCCACCTTCGAATGAGAAGGAGAAGATGGAGCAGGAATAATATACTCGTCCCACTCTGAGTGAGTATTTATGAGCTCTCCTTCTTGATCTCCTTCTGAAATGTCAGTGTCTTGGGGAATTGTCATGTCTGGGGTGGCCACATCTGTGAGATGCAAAGACGTTGGTCTTTGATGTGGAGTAGAAGGACCAGAAATGGGCGATGGATGAGGTTGTTCTCCTTGTGGAGGAAACCTTCTATTATAATCCACCAACATGGCTCCAAGGCCAGTAAGCAGGTCGGAAGGGATATACGTTCCCTGTTGATACTGCTGATGCTCCAAGGAAGCCTGGGGATCATAAGCTTCCTCATATTCCTCCTCTTCCTGATATTTTACATTCAATTCAGAGGGGCTGTGGGCTGTTCCAAAAGGCCCATCTTCATCAGAATCTTCATCTCCCTCCAAAAGATGTACTGGTACCAGGGAGGATACCTTACTAGGTGAAGTGTGGGTTGGAGTTAATTTTTCTGTTCTTTTTTTATATTTTTCCCTCGACGATCTCGTGTAAACTGACTTTGTCGTAGACGGTGCCGTCGACGCTGGACGCACCGTTATTTTAATAGCAGCAAGCTTCGCCGACGAGTCTACCATCGACGAAGTCGTCGTCGACGGTAAAGCTGACACTGACATCAGCGCCGTCGACGAGGTGTAGACAGTCGTCGACGCTGAAGTCGTCGTTGTAGTTCTCGTCGACGGTGGTGTACTCATCGACGATGTCGCCGATGGAGCCGTGGAAGATGGAAAACCTAAAGTAGCTGGAGTCGTCGGCAATGTGCCCACCGACGGTGCCGTCGACGGGGAATCCGTCAACAAGGCCTTTTTTCCAGTCACAGAAGATGGCTTTTTGAAAGGCACAGATGGTGGAACAGATGAGGATTTCCTGTGCCTCTCAGAACTGGAAGAATGTCTTTTCCCCTCTTTACTTGAAAGTTTAGTTGGGGAAGAAGATGGGCTGCGACCCTTATAAGACCCTGAGGCAGTCTTTTTGAGGGCTTTCCTTGAGGTTTGTGAGGGAGATCTAGAGCGTGATCTTGCCCTTTTAGTTGATCTCTTGGATGTTGATGATTCCTCACTCTCAGAATCAGAAACTGGATCCTTCCTATGTTTCAGTTTCTGCAGCCATATTAATAATCTGCCTTCTCTATCCTTTAAGGTCTTAGAAGAAAAAGTACGGCAAATCTTACAGTCCTTGGCTGAATGATCTGGATAGAGGCAGTTAATGCAATCTTGATGAGGATCTTCAGAATGAAGTCTTTTCTTCCCACAAGTCTTGCAGTCTCTAAAGAGACTTTTCTTTTCCTTGTCAGACATAGTTGAAAAATAGCTGACAAATCCAAATAAATGAGTTTCTCTGAGAGAAAAAGAGCTGAATAAAGGTGTGAAAACAGAGCAGAGCTCTGAGGAGACTCCCTAGCACGACGTGCGGTAGAAAATCTGAGGTGCTAGAGCTTCTCTCAGGAGGTTCTGATGGGTGCTGTCGTCTGATTGGTGGAGGATCAAGTTTGGTCCTTTTTCACAAAATGACTCTGATAGACTATCAAATTGAAGAGGCCTAGGGCCTTTTTCTCTTCAATATGTTTTAACATTACTTATGAAAATTATACCGGGACTCCCATCTCGACGACGGGGAATGATTCAAGCATGTGAATCTATGAAAGTTCCAATACTGGAGTAAATGTGTGTTTTCAGAACGGATCGGCTGATGTTTTTTGAAAATTGCAGTATTTCCAAAATATATTTAAAGATGATATTTGAGCGATAAAACAGGTGACACTGGGGAGACTTACTATTATTATGGCTATGATTGGTATTTCTTAGCCATGTAGAGGCAGTCCAAATTGACAGCCTTTTTACATTACTACTAGCAACACTTCTTATTTGGACTGAGATGATTGCTGCTAATAATCTTGCATATGGTGGCTACTAATGAAATCTTGTCTATGTGGTCGCTAATACAATGCTAATAATGTTATTAGTTCATGATGATTTTAATTTAACGAAAGTAGCTCTTGTAACAGAAAAGTTTGGAGACCCTGGTCTAGATAGACTAGGGCGAAAAGATTCAAGGTATCAGCAAAAAGTGTCATTCCATAAAGCATGGAAGGCCACTGGAGTACCAACATCTCTCTGGCAGGTCCAGAAGCTAACAGCAAGCCATCGACATTCAGAGCAACTCAGAGTACGTTCTTAAGACCCCTTGTTATATTGTGCTCGTTGGAAATGGCCCTTGCTGCAGGCTTCTGACCTCCTCTTTTTTTCGATCCTGTGCTGAATTTAGTTTTTGCTGGCTTTAAGACTCCGGGCATTTCACCACTGCTGACCAGTGCTAAAGTGCTCTCTTTTTAAATGGTATTGGTAATTGGTTTATCCATGACTGGCGTATCTGACTTACTAGTGCCTCCTTAGTACTGTGCACCATGCGACATAGGGGCCTGTAATTCAAATGCTACTACTGGGCCTGCAGCACTGATTGTGCCACCCACATGAGTAGCCGTGTAAACATATCTCAGACCTGACTCTACATTGTCTGTGTGGGAAGTTTTAAACTGCCATTTCGACCGGGCAAGTGCACTTGCCAGGCCCATACCTTCCCTTTTATTACACGTAAGTCCTCTTTAAGGTAGGCCCAAGGCAGCCCCATGGGCAGGGTACAGTGTATTTAAAAGGTAGAGCATGTACTGGTATGTTTTAAACATCCTAATAGTGAAATACTGCTACATTCGTGTTTCACTATTGCAGGGCTTATCTCTCCTGTAGTGTGATTAACCATTGGAAGCAGATACAGATATGGAGTTTAAGGTCTCTGAACACAACATTTAAAAATACATCCTTTGGTGAAGTTGTTTTTTTAAATTGTAAGCGGACACTTGCATCCAGATTAGGGCTGTGCCTGTCCTTACACAAAGCAGTCTCTGACCCCCCTGGAGTGTATCTGCGGCTAGGGCAGGAAAAGCAGGGTCTTGTGCACTACAAAGACTTTTCTTGGAATTCTGCCTACTTCAAAGGCAGAAATGGGTATATGTACTGAACCTCTGACCCCACAAAGCTAGGATCCTTCTGGACTGAGGACATTCTGCCAGGAAGAAAAGCTGGATGCTGTAGAAGAACTGACACTCTGCCTGTTGCTTTGCTGTTCTGTGCTGACCTGCTGCTCCTGTCCTGGGAGTGAAAGGACTGGACTTTGCATTCTACATCCTGCTTCCAAAGATTCTCCAAGCGCTTGGACTGAGTTTGCTTCCTGTTAAATTTCAGGGATAGCAAGTACTTCATTTGCCAGCATCTGGGCTATCTTGCTGAGAGTCCTGACTTGCCAAGTGGTGCCAAATTCAGTTCTTGGGCCCTTGGGGGTGAGTTCTGGTGCAACCAAGAAGAAACCAAGTACAGCGACTCTAGAGCGACTTTGGAACCAGCACTGCTGTCGGACTCTACGCCGGTGCCTGCACCGGAGCTGTGGCTCCCACTAAGTCCAACGACCGCTGCAGCGCCTGTGAAGACCTGCCACAGCGTGAGTCCCAAATGACGTTTCACCGACATCTGTGACAGCCAACTCCAGCACCTGTGACCAGTGGTGTGATCATGACACCGCAAAGTCGGCATCTCACGTCTTGACCTGCTGGATTCCTCAACCCCACCGTCTTAAGGAACCAGTGCCTCGCCACTGATGCCACATCACCTCCCCTGCAACCACAGGGAACAGGCGCCTCACCTGCCCTGCCTACCAGTAAGGAACTGATGCCACACCAGCTCCAGCGACCCCTCACCTCCCCGACTCCGTGCAACATCTTTGCTTCCTCGTTTTCCAAAGATATTATACCTGGGGTCCATGAGACTCCGTGACTGGCACGCGCTTCTTCGTGATTGGACTGTTGGGAATGACTCCATCAAGACATTGTGATAGCCCCAGTTGGAGTTATTGTGCTTTTAAGGGCTTTACTGAGATGTAATCTTTAAAAATGTGCATCTTTGCTAGAGTATGTTGGATTTTTGTTGTTTTGGTCTTGTTTTAAATTAGGTAAATATTTACTAGTTTTCTAAATTGGTGTGGAGTGCTTTTGTGGTGTTTTCACTGTGTTACTGTGTGTGGGTACAAATACTTTACACATTGAGTCTGAGATAAGCCTGACTGCTCGCACCAGGCTACCAAGGGGGTGAGAGCAGGGGTTATCTTAGCTGTGTGACTCCCTGACTAGAGTGAGAGCCCCTGCCTAGACAGGGTGCAAACCGCTGGCAGCTGGAGACCCAATTTATAACAGTGCTTGACAGCTTAAACTTGAACTATAAATATTCCAGACTGCAACCTAACAGAGAGGAACATTCATATTTTACCACCAATGTACATGTAAGATCATTTGGAGACAAAAACTACTGCCCACACCATCTGAAAAACTAACATAAGGGAAGCAATGTACACCTGTCCCCTTCTACCTCTTAGGGTTTCAGTGTTAGCATTTCCTAGAGATTTGTGCGAGTCAAATGGTACACAAACAGACCTCATGTCCAGCATGACTCCAATATAGGCACAAGCCAGACTTGTATAATCATTGTTTCTGTCTTTCCAATGAATAAACTCTAACCGACACAATCTGCATAGGCTATTTACAGGTTGAAGTATCACCCGAATTTCAAAACTTATGGGGAAGAAATAGTCAAGGTGATCTGAAGGCACATTTATTACTAATTTTTTTTGTAATGATGTTCTTGTAGTCTGTGCTCAATCAACATTACTTTGTCAATCATTTCAGCCAAGGTAGTAGATCGAGGAGAACGGACTAGCGTGTCCCTGATGTCTTCCTTTAGACCACAATCAAATAATGTAATTTGGGTCCTTTCGACCCAGGTTGTTTCCACTGCCAATTGACCAAAATGGGTACTTTAAGATAAGGAGTCATAATTTCCTTGCTGAATATCAAATAAAGGCTCTTCCACAGAATATGGTACCTCATGACATTCAAAAATTAGCCTAAGAAAATCATCACAGTTCTAAAGACAAGGATCTGAAACACTGCAACGGAGAAAGAACCAGTAGGAAACATTACCTTAAAAAGGTCACTTCAGAACTGAGCAGGGGAGGGAAGAACAAGTTACTTACCTTCGGTAACGCTTTTTCTGGTGGATACACTAGCTACCTGTGGATTCCTCACCTTATGAATTCGTCCTTGCGCCAGCATCCGACGGAAAGTCTTCTTCCTAGCTGTCCACGTCGACGAGGACGTCATAATGGCACGGCTCCACGTGACTCCGTCTGACGTCAACGTGCCAATAAGAGGTCCTCGTCGGCGTACTGAGGTCAGTTTCACCTCATTTTTTACGTGCCTTTGAGGCGAACAGGTGAGAACCGACCCATCAAAAACCGTGAAGAAAAACATATACAGGGAGTGCAGAATTATTAGGCAAGTTGTATTTTTGAGGATTAATTTTATTATTGAACAACAACCATGTTCTCAATGAACCCAAAAAACTCGTTAATATCAAAACTGAATATTTTTGGAAGTAGTTTTTAGTTTGTTTTTAGTTTTAGCTATGTTAGGGGGATATCTGTGTGTGCAGGTGACTATCACTGTGCATAATTATTAGGCAACTTAACAAAAAAAAATATATACCCATTTCAATTATTTTTCATTACCAGTGAAACCAATATAACATCTCAACATTCACAAATATACATTTCTGACATTCAAAAACAAAACAAAAACAAATCAGTGACCAATATAGCCACCTTTCTTTGCAAGGACACTCAAAAGCCTGCCATCCATGGATTCTGTCAGTGTTTTGATCTGTTCACCATCAACATTGCGTGCAGCAGCAACCACAGCCTCCCAGACACTGTTCAGAGAGGTGTACTGTTTTCCCTCCTTGTAAATCTCACATTTGATGATGGACCACAGGTTCTCAATGGGGTTCAGATCAGGTGAACAAGGAGGCCATGTCATTAGATTTCCTTCTTTTATACCCTTTCTTGCCAGCCACGCTGTGGAGTACTTGGACGCGTGTGATGGAGCATTGTCCTGCATGAAAATCATGTTTTTCTTGAAGGATGCAGACTTCTTCCTGTACCACTGCTTGAAGAAGGTGTCTTCCAGGAACTGGCAGTAGGACTGGGAGTTGAGCTTGACTCCATCCTCAACCCGAAAAGGCCCCACAAGCTCATCTTTGATGATGCCAGCCCAAACCACTACTCCACCTCCACCTTGCTGGCGTCTGAGTCGGACTGGAGCTCTCTGCCCTTTACCAATCCAGCCACTGGCCCATCCATCTGGCCCATCAAGACTCACTCTCATTTCATCAGTCCATAAAACCTTAGAAAAATCAGTCTTGAGATATTTCTTGGCCCAGTCTTGACGTTTCAGCTTGTGTGTCTTGTTCAGTGGTGGTCGTCTTTCAGCCTTTCTTACCTTGGCCATGTCTCTGAGTATTGCACACCTTGTGCTTTTGGGCACTCCAGTGATGTTGCAGCTCTGAAATATGGCCAAACTGGTGGCAAGTGGCATCGTGGCAGCTGCACGCTTGACTTTTCTCAGTTCATGGGCAGTTATTTTGCGCCTTGGTTTTTCCACACGCTTCTTGCGACCCTGTTGACTATTTTGAATGAAACGCTTGATTGTTCGATGATCACGCTTCAGAAGCTTTGCAATTTTAAGAGTGCTGCATCCCTCTGCAAGATATCTCACTATTTTTGACTTTTCTGAGCCTGTCAAGTCCTTCTTTTGACCCATTTTGCCAAAGGAAAGGAAGTTGCCTAATAATTATGCACACCTGATATAGGGTGTTGATGTCATTAGACCACACCCCTTCTCATTACAGAGATGCACATCACCTAATATGCTTAATTGGTAGTAGGCTTTCGAGCCTATACAGCTTGGAGTAAGACAACATGCATAAAGAGGATGATGTGGTCAAAATACTCATTTGCCTAATAATTTTGCACTCCCTGTATATATATATATATATATACATAATAACATTTCCCATTAAACGCATATATTTACATAGATACATATATATATATATATATATATATATGTATCTACAGATAAGCAAGAATCAACCATTACAAGATAACTGTGAAATCAGGCAGGCAACGGGTAGGCGGGAGGGACTGTGAGGAATCCAAAGGTAGCTAGTGTATCCACCAGAAAAAGCGTTACCGAAGGTAAGTAACTTGTTCTTCTGATGGATACAACTACCTGTGGATTCCTCACCTTATGAATAGAGTCCCAAAGCTGTACCGCACTCGGTGGTGGGTGCCCGCCTGATTACACCAAGAAATCCTGCAATACCGAGCGAGCAAAATGACCATCCCTCCTCACTTCAGAGTCCAAACAATAATGTTTTACGAAGGTATGGAGGGACGCCCAAGTTGCCGCTTTACATATGTCTACCAATGGAACTCCTCTCGCTAGTAGAATTGGCCCGGATACCTTCAGGAGTAACTTTCTTCGCTAGAGAGTAACAAGCTTCTATACACAAGATGACCCACCTGGAGATTGTTCGTTTCTGGACCGCTGTGCCCTTCCGCTGTCCAACATACCCTACGAACAGCTGATCATCCAGACGAAAGTCTTTTGTCCTCTCCAGGTATAAACTCAGCGCCCTTTTAGGGTCCAACCGATGGAGCCTCTCTTCATCCTTAGAGGAGTGGGGAGGAGGGTAGAACGAGGGAAGGGTAATAGCCTGCTCTATATGAAAAGGAGTGACAACTTTTGGCAGAAAAGCCGCCCTGGTTTTCAACACCACTTTATCAGGGAAAAACTTGGTAAAAGGAGGTTTAACAGAAAGGGCTTGAAGCTCCCCAACCCTCCTAGCAGAAGTAATCGCAATCAAGAAAACAGTCTTTAAGACCAAGTATCTCAACGGACATGAATGCATAGGCTCGAAAGGCGAACCCATCAGAAACGTCGATACTAGATTCAAGTCCCACTGAGGCATGTGAAAGGGCGTGGGAGGAAACTTATTATTTAAACCCTTAATGAACCTATTTACAATCGGAGATTTAAATAAAGAGGGTTGGTCCGGAAGGCAAAGAAAAGCCGGCAGAGACGCCAAATAGCCTTTAACCGTAGCTACCGTACAGCCTTTCCTTGCTAAATCAAGAGCAAACAACAGAATATCTGAAAGGTGGGCCTTCAAGGGATCTTTTTGATTCTCTCCACACCAAAAAATTTTGCCCACCTCCCGGCATAAATGGATTTAGTGGAGTGTCGCCTGGACGATAGAATAACATCCACTACATCCGGTGGGAGAGAAAAGGAACTCAGGTTGCCCCGTTCAATCTCCAGGCATGAAGGTGCAGGCTCTGGAGGTGGGGGGTGTAGAACCTGCCCCTGCGACTGAGAGGAGGTCTGCCCTGAGCGGGAGACGGAGCGGAGGGCACTGAGAGAGTTGAAGCAGGTCTGAGAGAGTTGAAGCATACTCTTCTCGGCCAGTCCGGTGCCACCAAGATGACTTGGGCCCGGTCTTGACAAACCTTCCTCAGAACCCGAGGAATCAGGGGTATGGGGGGGGGAACACGTAAAGCAACTGGCCGCTCCAGGACATCTGAAACGCATCCCCCAACGCTCCTTGCAACGGATACTGGAGGCTGCAGAACAACAGGCAATGCGCGTTCTCTTGAGTGGCGAATAAATCCACCTGAGGCGTACCCCACATCCCGAAGATGTAGAGGACCAGGTCTGGATGGAGACGCCACTCATAATCTACTAAGAAGTGACGACTGAGACCGTCTGCACGTACATTCAGAACTCCGGCCAAATGATTCGCTATTAAGCAAATCTGATGGTCCTGAGCCCAGGACCAGAGCCGCAGAGCTTCTCTGCAGAGAAGGTACGACCCTACTCCTCTCTGCTTGTTTATATACCACATCGTGGTAGTGTTGTCCGTCAGGACCTGAACTGATTGACCGCGAAGGGAAGGGAAGGAAGGCCTTGAGCACCAAACGTACTGCCGGCAACTCCAACAGATTGATATGCAACATCTGTTCCGCTGGAGACCAAAGACCCTTGATCTCCAGGTCCCCCAGATGAGCTCCCCACCCTAGAGTGGAAGCATCCGATATCACTGTGGCCACAGGAGGTGGCAGTGAAAACGGTTTTCCTTGGGAAAGGTTACTGCCCACTGTCCACCAATGAAGATCCGCTACAGCGTCCTTGGAAATCTTTATTAAATCCCTGAGATCTCCTTTGTGCTGGAACCACTGCCTGCGGAGGCACTACTGAAGAGCCCTCATATGCCAGCGAGCGTGAGTGACCAACAGAATGCAAGAAGCAAACAGACCTAGCAGGCATAAGACCTTGAGGACTGGAACTGCCGCTCCAATTTGAAACATTGGAATCAGTGTCTGAATGTCCCGAACCCGCTGAGGCGGGGGGTAGGCCCGAAACAATGTTGTGTTCAGTACTGCCCCTATGAACAGGAGGCGTTGAGAGGGCTCTAGGTGAGATTTGGGTACATTTACTGAAAAACCCAGATCGAACAACAACTGGGTTGTCATTCGCAGATGAGACAACACAAGCTCTGGAGTCTTGGCTTTGATCAACCAACCGTCCAGGTAGGGAAAAACCGCTACTTCCCTCCTTCTGAGATGTGCTGCAACAACCGCCATCACCTTTGTAAAAACCCGAGGTGCTGAAGTAAGTCCAAACGGAAGGACCGCAAACTGGTAGTGCTGCATCCCGACCACAAACTGGAGATACTTCCTGTGTGACTTGATTATTGGAATATGAAAGTACGCATCCTGCAAGTCGACAGACACCATCCAGTCTCCTTCGTTCAACGCCAATAGTACCTGCGCTAGGGTCGGAATTTGGAATTCAAAATCCTCAAGTCTAGAATCGACCGTCCACTTTGGGAATCAGGAAATATCTTGAATAACACCCCTGACCCCTTTCCTGCAACGGCACCAACTGTATTGTGCCCTCTGACAACATGGTCATAACCTCCTGTTGCAACAACAAAAGATGGTCTTCTGAACCAAAGGAGGGACGGGGGGGGAGGGAGGAGGGGACTCCTGAAAGGGGAGAGCATAACCTTTTTCTACAATTCTTAACACCCACGAGTCCGTTGTAATCGACTCCCACTTTTGGAGAAAAAGACTCAATCTTCCCCCTACAGGAGAAGTATGGACGATAAAGTGGGGAAAACTAGGGCTGCTTCTGCTGTTGTCCACCGGAGGAGGAGTATGAAGATGAAGGCTGCTGGGCTGGCCCTCTAGCTCTACCCCTACCCGCCCTCTAAAGGCACGATAGGGGGGATTGGCAGGTTGCTGGGCCAAGTATTGTGACCTCTGAAAGGCAGAGCCACGTGTAAACCCCCTAAACCTGCGAAAAGGTCTATAAGTTGATGCAGCAGAGGTCTGTAAGCCTAAAGACTTAGCTGTTGCCCGACAGTCCTTAAGCAGTTCAAGGGCAGAATCCACCTGGTCTCCAAACAGCTTTTCCCCCATCGAATGGTAGATCCGTTAAGGTGGATTGAACGTCCGATGAAAATCCAGAGGATCTTAACCAGGCATGCCTCCTAGTAGCCACAGATGTTCCCATGGCCCTGGCTACTGAATCAGACGTGTCCAGGCCAGACTGTATAATTTGTTGTGCAGCCGCCTGCGCATCCATAAAAAGAGAGCCAAATGACCTTTGCATCTTCTGTGGCAGATCCTTGGCCATCTCTTTAGCGGAGTCCATAAGGGCGTGGACATACCTGCCCAGCACACAGGTAGAATTAGTAGCCTTGAGCGCCATACTACAGGATGAAAAGATCTTCTTCGAAGACTGCTCCATCCTCTTGGACTCCCTATCAGTTGGGACTCCAGGGAATGTTCCAGGAGCAGACTTCGCAGAACAAGACGCCTGGACTACTAAGCTTTCAGGAGTCGGATGTTGTGACAGGAAATCTGGATCTCCTGGTGCGCCCCTATGTCTCCTCGTCACTGCCCTGTTCACTGCAGGAGTCGTAACTGGCTTCCTCCAGAAGTCCACTATAGGCTCAGTTAAAGCCTCATTGAAAGGCAGCAAAGGATCAGCAGTGGACGCAGAAGGATGTAATACCTCTGTGAGCAGGTTAGTCTTCACCTCCGCCACAGATAAAGGCAAGTCCAGAAACTCTGCTGCCTTCCTCACCACTGTATGGAAGGATGCGGCCTCTTCTGTAAACTCCCCCGGAGACACAATGTCCCACTCCGGGTTAGTATCCAGCCCACTTGCAGTGGCCAGACCTTGGAATTCATCCGAAGGCTCAATCTCACCTTCCTCCAGCTGTCAATATTCTTCCTCCTCCAAAAGTCTTAAACCCTTCCTACGAGACCGAAGATGTGTCTCCAGAGCTGGCGTCGATAAAGAATCCATTGACGCCGACGACTTCGAACCTCGGAAAGGCCCAGGAAGAGATGGGTGACTCCTAGCCTCATCCGGCACCGGCGCCGACACGGAGTCCAACGATGACCTCCGCAGAGTTGGTTGACAGGAAGGTGATGGAGCCGGTCTGGAAGGAGACATCATCGATGTCAAATGGCGCGGTGATTGCGTCGGCTGACGCGATGGTGGAGCCACCGTCACGGGTGGTGAATTCCCACAAGGGGATACCCTCGGTGCCGATCCGACACTCTCCGTGGGACAAAGGGGCATGAATGGGGCCACCTTGTACGGCGCCGGAGAGCCCAAATCAAATGCCAATGGCCCCGTGGGACCCGCCCGTGCACCAGCAGGGGACATAGATTGAAACGCGGCATACATTGCATTAAAAAAATGCAGCCGGATCCGCCCCTGGAGCATGGAAAGCAGGGTATTGCTGAGTAGAGGCCTGCTGTACATCAGGCTACCTCGACGCCGGCGAAAATTGAGGGCTATGATGAACAACCTCAAAGACAGATGGCGCCGGCGACAACTCCGGACTCCTGGGCTGAGGCGTCACAGTAGGGCTCATCTCCCATGTCTTCTGGCGTCGAGAACACCGAGACCTCGATCGGCTCCGCTCCGACCGGCGCCGAGAGTCATGACGGCGCCGTGAATCATGATGATGCCGCTTCTTATGCTTTTTGGGTGAAGCGTGGGAGGAACCCCTCTTATGGCCCTTCTTCTTTGCTTTTGCCAGAAAAAGCTTCGCCTCACGCTCTTTTAAAGCCTTAGGATTCATACTCTGGCACAATGAACATCCTTCAACATCATGCTCAGAACTAAGGCACCAAATACAATCCGAATGAGGGTCGGTCACTGACATCTGACCCCCACATTCTCTACATGGCTTGAAACCAGACTTCTTTGGAGGAGACATTGTAACCACCAAAAAACACAACAGTAATCAACAAGCCAGGAAGAAAAACCGTTGGCGTCGAAGGCACGGAAAAAAGGAAAACTGACATCAGTACGCCGACGAGGACCTCTTATTGGCACGTTGACATCAGACGGAGTCACGTGGAGCCGTGCCATTATGACGTCCTCGTCGACGTGGACAGGTAGGAAGAAGACCTTCCGTCAGATGCTGGCGCAGGGACAAATTCATAAGGTGAGGAATCCACAGGTAGTTGTATCCATCAGAAGTCATAATGCACTATTAGGAAGTTCAAAAACTTCGGAAGTTTCAAAGAACCCTCCTAAAAATGGGGAAGGACGAAAGGACTACTGGGCTGTCAGTAACACTATCAATGAAGCTTGGCTCAACCCAGCATTTTCTATTCAGGTTTGCTGCCTTTCTTCTGCCCTTTGTTCCATGGTTCGAACCAAATCTTGGGACAGATCCAACCTATGAAGAGCACAACTATACCTCCTTTCTGGCCTGCCTGAAAACGTGGCAATAGTGTGACCCAGCTGTAGGAAGCTGGCTCTTTATACAGTAGACCAAGAAGAGGTACCCTCTATAAAGAGTCCAAGCAAATCCAAGAAGAATTTCAGAGGCATAAATGACACCACAAAAGCTCTCTTTTGTGGTAGTGTGAACAAGCAGTTAGGCATATCGGAGGGTAATGCTAAGCATGTAATACACATACATAGGCAGTAAGTGAGACACACACTCAAAGAAATCGGACACCAATTCATAAAAAATAATACATACTTTTACATAAATTTATATACCAAGATCACTGAAATCAGGCGACTACTTTTGGAGATATAGATTTTTAGAGACCGCAAAAGTTGACAGTGCATTTTTCCATAGCTGCAACGTTACTCTATGAGAGAAAAAACATACATAGCAAACAGGAACTTCACAGCACCTTACAGGACCAATCTTCCGGACCTAAGGTGAGTACAAGGTAGGGTCCTAGGCCACAACAACAGGTCACCTCTGGCGGCACTGGGGCAGCCGGGTGCAGTTCAGTGTTGGGTGTCCTGTGTAAGTCAACGGGGATCGGTCCAGTCACAAAGATGCTGCAGAGGGAGATGGAGAGTCTAGTCCGGGTGAACCTCCAAGGGGGTTTAAGTCTTGTGGTGCTCTGGGACGTAGGGACACTAGTGGTACTGTTCTCCTCAGTCCGAGACTTCCAGGTGCAGAGATGTATTGGACTAATGGATTTCTGTCACCGGAGGTAGTTGCAGTAGGGCAGTGGGGGTTTGCAGAAAGAGGCTGCAGACGCAGTCAGAAAGTCCACATTGGGCAAGCTCAAGGTGGGCTTCATCTCTGGGGGCCTGGGAACTACGCTGACACAGTTGGCCCACTTCAGCTCGAGCTAGGAGACTCTGGTGCAGTCCAGAGTCTGGTTTTGGTGGTCCTTGGTCATCAAGGTTCTTTTGTGGATGACTGCAGATGCAGGGAAGCAGCTCTTATGCTCCAAGGGAGTTCATATTGGCGATTTGCGAAACACTGGCAGCTCTCCCACTTTCTTGGAGGTTGTACAGCAGTAGGACAGGTCAGTTGCTCCTCAAAGGTCAGGTGCAGCAGGCAGGGTTGGCGCCAAGTCAGTCGTGCTCCTCAGTTCTCGGGCCAGCAGGCTTCTTTGCCCACTCCTTCCTTTGTGTCTAGCAAAGATCTGATTTCCTGGTATCAGGGGGGTCCTCTAAATACTCAACTTGGGGAGCGTTAAGGGAAGTGAAGGGTAGTATCCAATGGGCTACTTCTCCCTGGGGTCACTACGCCCCATAGATGACCACTCCCTTTGGGGAGTGGGCATCAGCCTGTCCCAGAATCCCTAATACCGCCATACACAAGATGTTAGAATACTCAAGGTTTACATAAGGCTGGTCACCCTAGAGGTGTGTCCAGCCTGGCACAGCAACACGCCTTCTGCATAGCTAATTTTCCCACCTGTCCAGCTACCAAATGGGCCATGGCGGGGTAGGGTAGTTGGTGTCTCCCTTCAGAGGGGTGCCAGATCTGCATACCAAAGGCAGTGGACTCCTTTGAAGCCTCCTGCCTTGCAATGTGGATTTGCAGGTCATCCAGTTGGGAGGGATGTGCAACACCCTGCCAGAGCAGGCTTTGTTCCTGACCTCCCAAGAGCAAAGGCTCTCACCCTTGAGGGCCAGAAACCCGACTGTTGGGGGCAGCCTAGCTAGAACTCGTCAGTCAGCACACCATCAGTTGGTAGTTTTTTAGGGGGGCACCTCTCAGGTGACCTCTGGGTGCATGTATTAATAAATCCATTATTGGAATCAATGGCGGCTTATTAATATGAGATGTTTGATACCAAACAGCCCTAGTTTCAGTGAAGCCATCATGTAGCTGGGGAACTCGTATTAACCAGTGTCCAGCAAATGTACCTAAAATGGCTTCCCTGGTCACTTACTATGTCTAAGTATCGACAAGGACATATAAGGGGCATATCTGCTCCTATATCTATGTCTACGCAAGTAATATAACGCATTGTGCCTTAGGGCTGTAAGGCCTGCAAGGCCTGCTGAAGGGGTTGACTTATAAATATTACATGCAGTGTTTAGGGCACACAGGTTGTGCGCCATGTCCTGTTTTCACTTTTTAGAGCACCTTGTCAGCAGTCTCCAATGTAAATCTCCATGAGGTTGGTGCTGTGTCCCTTAGAGTGGCACCAGTTATGCTGCAGTTTAAAGGGACCCACTTTAGTACCTATATCCTAGGTGCCAGGGGTACCACTTACTAGGGGCTTACAGCACTGCTAAAGGCCTGGTCACTTGGGGATCAAGTGACCAGGGGTCTTGTTTTTGGGGAAGGAATGCTGGCACTGGGGACCTGGTTAGCAGGAACCCAGTGCACTTCAGTCAAAATTGCATCACAATCCAGGCAAAAAGTGGGGGGCCACTGCAACCAGAACCCAGAGGCAATAAGGTTGTCTTCAGAGACTGTGCACCGTGTGTATTTTGCAAAATAATGCAACAGATGATGTATTTTAAAGAGCAGAAAAAAAAATACATTCTAGAAACAAGTGTTGATAATAGCTACAAACACACAGCTGATATGTTGTTGGAATGTTAGCCTTAAAAAGAAATAGACTTTGAGAAACACAATAGTGTACAAAGATCCTTCTGTAATGAAAGGGAAAAAAATAACAAACATGGTTCATGGATAGGTCTCTCCAACGGAGATTCGTTTATTTTACACCAAACAACGGTTTTGGGCTATTCTCTAGAAGCACCAACTTTCCAAGGCTTTATTTTTCTCAAAGTACACTCTTTTTCTGTATAAAATAAATGTAAATTCAGATACGTAGCTTTCAAACTACCTGTGGATTGCTTTAAAGAAAATAAATGTAAAGGGGCTCAGAAATCAAGCACAGAAAAAAATATATAAAAAGAGTAGTTGTCCATGTAGGTTCTGTAATAAAGAACACAATTATATGTCAAATAAACTTCTGCTGCTCCTTTAAGTTAAATTATTTATTTTCCTAAATAACACATACTTAAATTTCATTTAGATAAAAGAAGCATTAATAACGTAAAGCTTACCCCAACCAAGAGCGGATTCTGGCCCGTGGTGAATATTCCTTTGCTTTACCTCCAAATCGCACCAACGTGGGCCCCATTGGGCATTCCCTAACAGAACATTAAAAAACATCTTCAGAACTGAAACACATTCATTAGGCAGAAGCAAAACAAACTCACATTTTATCACAAGACAAGTGTATAGGTCTAGTCAAAGGAAATCAATGAGTTGCGTTACCTCTAAACAACATTCTGCAAAACTGTTCCATAACAGATTATCAAAGGGAGCATTTATTGAAATGTATGACAGTGACATGTGGAAGACAACCAAGAAAAAGTTACTTACTTATACTTATAACTACGTTCTTCAGCGCTACCATGATGCTAAAGGTTCCCAGACACTAGGCTGTTCCCAGCCAGATGACAGGGAATATTCAAGGGTGTAAATCTATGCTGGAAAACGGACCTTTGCTCAGACAAATGAGTGAAATAACACCTAAACTGACACTGCAAATCACTACTGAATGTAAAATACATAACAAAAGAAACATTACTTGCAGTCGGTATGTTGCTTCTGATGCATACATGGTTTACTTACGTTTTTTAACCTCTAAAACCTCTAGGATACTGCATATGCAAAGAGACAGATGTATGTTCCCATTTATAAACTCACAGAAAATACACATTACAGGCAAGAACATTTCTTTCCTTAAAACTTGAACTTTCCGAACAAGATGTTGTTCTATTTACAGTAGTAATGAAGAATATGTCAATAACTGGAGGTAGAAATAACATAACATCTATTAAGAATTAGTGTGACAATGAATGTAGGCTGGCAAAATAAGTTGGAGGTTCGGCTTAGGATCTATAATTTTGGCCAGCACAAAGTACAGAGGTTAACAGAAATCCAACAGCCGCAAGGAGAGCCAATGCGTCTATTAATGTCTGGGGAAAGCTTAATTAGCAGGTTTCCCTAAAGTACCATTGTGTCCGATGAGGGGTGATAAGGCCATTTTATCTCAGTATCCAATATCTGGAGATTGTCTCAAACAAACGTGTGCAGCCATCCCAAAAGAATCTCCATTGTACAGTTCTCAGGGAAGATTGTGCTGGGATCTTTGGTTTGCAGAAATCTGATATAATAAGGGCCCACATTTTCAAACTAAGTACCATTTTTTATGTCCATTATTATAAGTAGTTCTAAGGGTGGTTGGGATGCTTAGGAAGTGCCCAGGTTCGGGAGGGGGGGTGGGGGAGCAATTTTAGCCTCAATTGATAAAAAAAGAGAGTGTTGATCTCAGTTCATATGACCCTCCTTGATTCCCATGCCAAAGATGTACTGGCAAAGTTACACAAGTGGGACGAGGAGCAGAACATTTTCACAGAGCTTCAGGGAGGGGTGGGGACAGGAGATGAACTGCTCCTGCTTAAGCTGGTTAGGGCTATGGCTGTTACCCTTAAGAAGTACTCTGTATTTAGCGTTTGTACTTCTTCAGCAAGAGTTTGATATCATTTGTTGTGCCTGCTTCGGAGTAGCATGAGGGGGTACAGTCAGGACGGATGCTTGGTACAGCTCTGTGTTATCAAGACAACAAGAGGACCCTGGACACAAGACCCAGTCTTATGTATGTCCAGTAAGGGTTGCTCCAAAGTTGTCCCCATCCACACTTTCCCTTTTAACATAGCATAATAGGTGAGATGTGTTGGCAGGATGAACATGAGGTTAAGTCTTAATTTTGTAGAGCGAAATATTCACCGTAGTTCCTTGGAGCTACTGATAAAACAACAAACACAACTCAATAAGTATGTAAAATGAGAAAAATTAGAAATCAAGCTGCAAGGAGCCAATTAACTATTAAAGTTCGATCTCTAGTTCCTGGTGAAAATGTCAAAAAGAAGACAGATTGAATAGGTTATTAGAGACCTTGCTGCAGCCACAGAATAGGTTACATCATTAAAAGTTAGTCTTGAGGATTTGCAGCACCCACTATTTGGCAGATCACAAAGTACTTGCAGCCCATAAAGAGCAAATCTGGCCACCATAAACTCAGGAAAGGTTTGATGGATTGCCCAGTGAACAACAGCAAGACACTTGAACAAGATGCGTTCCCTAACAGAGTTAAAAATTAGGGCAATATAATCAATTTTCCTATAAACTGTAATGAGTTGCACTGCTGCAGTCTAAACCATTTGCAGCCTTCTAATCAGACACTCGGGAAGATCATGGTAGATCGAATTTTCTGTAGTCCAGTTGTGATTGTATCAAGGCATTGGTTATACCATGTGATGTTCAGAATCACAGAAGGGAGAATTATCTCTATTAGTTTAATGTTCCAGAAGCAGGGGGATAGGCAACTTTCCTACTTGTGCCGTCTACGATAGGGCAGAATTAATAAGAATGTGAAGGATGCAGACTGCTTTAAATGTATTCGGAGGGGTGCCAATGATTCAAGCCAGACTGCTGGATTACATTTATTGTAGTTATTCCTGGTGACGAAAACTCAGTCTTTGAAGAATTAGGATGAACTCCAACACCAGCGAAAGCTAAAGAGTTTGTAAAATTAGGTAACTGTTGCACAAGGAGGCGTAATGGGTGCAAGCCGGAAGGTCAGCTGTGTGTTGTCAGAATACATGAGGCATTGAGCTTTTTTCAAATGTAAAAAAATGTGCCAATGGCAATCTGGATATGCTAAATGATAGTGGTGATAAAACAGAATCCTTGGGGAGCATGACAATTTATCCTTGCAGATTTTTAGGTTTAGAAATGGAAGCATAATGGTTTGTTCTCGCCAGAGTCAAAAACCTCTTTACCAACCTAAGTACAGTGTCTCCAAGTCCTATTGGCTTGGTGATCAGAATAAAGTGATCAATGGCATAAAGATCTAGAACGGCAAACGCTAAGACCCCACCTTTATCCACCACTTGCTGTAAATCATCCAGATGCAGTCCGAATTAGTTCTGTGCGGCACACACTTATCTAGTAGGGAGGAAAGGCTTGGCTGTCTTCAATAAAAGCCTGTAACTGAGAGAAAACTGATTTGTGTTTTGTCCAAACATGGGAGCAACAAGAATGTGGAAAAAGTGGTTATGATGACTTGGGGAGAAAGTTTAATAACGGCTGTTTTCAAATTGGTGGTCCTTCACCATGCTGCATATAGCTATTTGATGGAAACGGCAACAGTGTGAGGCTCAGCAATTTAATGATTTTAGCTGGCCAAAAATACAGGATGGGCCGCTTTAAGTTATAGTTCATTCTAGTTCCTCTCGGGCAATTTCTTTAAACTGAAGCAACTTGTGAAGACTGGGTTCCCAGGTGGTTGTATAACAGTAGGTGCTATGGGTTCCAGGGTGATGTGGCCCCTAATCAAAAAAGATACTTGATTGCAGCTGATATGGGGCTTGTGAATGGGGAATAAAGGTTTGTGTTGCTAAATCTTTTATTTCATTCACATCATGCTTTAATTATTACCCAGCACCAGACTGGAAACCCTTGGTAACAATGTTAATGCAGCAGTATGCCCTGTAAACTCAATAACATTGAGCTTTCAGAGTATTTGCAACCTATCCACGTCATTGTAAGTGATCCAAACTACAGCTGATTGGAGACCATAATTCTCAGCTGCTCCTTTGTCAGAAGCCTCCAACTGCCAGATTTTCTAGCTTGTGAAGTGTTTGTATGATAACTTGAGAAGCCTTGTGACAAGTGGAAGAGGGTGGGCGCATTTGAAGCTATGAATAATGCCAATGCTGAAGAACCGGAGTTACCAGTAAGCAATTTTTGTCCTTTTGTTCTTCTCCATAATTGGATCTTTCATAGATTCATAAGCTTGAACAAAGATGATTACAGAAGCATCAACTAAAGCAGTTGGAGTGTTTGGGTTCTTAAGAAAATAGGTTTCTAGGCACTGCTAGTCCTACAACTGCATCGTTCTTGGTATCCAAAAAAATGCAGTAATGCCTAAGGATGCAAGTGTAGTCTTTCACTTACTGTTTTACAAATGTATTTCAAAGGAAGTCCAGCAAAAGGGCTGTTGAGCCTGCCATAGCCCTGGTGGAAATGTGCTTCAGCCCTTTCGCCGTCAGGCCTTTTCCCCCTCAGGTGCCAGGCCTTTTTTTTTGGCTATTTGGGCCAGTTTGTGCTTACGCCCTCATAACGTTTTGTCCAGATAAGCTGCCCGTGCCAAATTTATGTCCTTTATCCCCAACATCCTAGGGATTCTAGAGGTACCCAGAGTTTATGGGTTCCCCTGGAAGAGACCAAGAAATTAGCCAAAATACAGCAACAATTTTGTTTTAAAAAAAATAAAAAAATAAAAAGAAATGGGAAAAAGGCCTGCAGAAGAAAGCTTATGATTTATTTCCCTGAAAATGGCATCAATAAAGGGTTTGCAGTGCTAAAATAATTTCCCCAGCTTTCAGGAACAGGAAGACTTGAATCAGAAAACCACATTTTCAACACAATTTTGGCATTTTACTGGGACATACCCCATTTTTTATATGTTTTGTGCTTTCAGCCTCCTTCCAGTTAGTGACAGAAATGGATGTGAAATCAATGCTGGGTCCCAGACAACTAAACATTTCTGAAAAGTAGAATAAATTCTGAATTCAGCAAGGGGTCATTTGTGTAGATCCTTCAAGGTATTCCTACAGAAAATAACAGCTGGAAAAAAAAAAAAAAAAATTAAATTGAGGTAAAAAAAAAGAAAAGAAAAAAAAAGCAATTTCTCTCCACGTTTTACTTTGTAACTTTTTCCTGCAATGTCACATTTTCAAAAGCAGTATAACGTTACGTCTGCTGTACTCTTCTGGTTGCGGGGATATATAGGGCTTGTAGGTTCATCAAGAACCCTAGGTACCCAGAGCCAAAAAAGGAGCTGCACCTCCTTGCAATGGGTTTTCAATGTACTCATGTCAAAAATGAGGGGGAACCAAAGTGAGTCAAATGGGCAGTTTGGGGGGAAAAAAAAAACATTTTTAGGCTGACAAGTGGGGCAAAATTGTTATCGGTATAGATGAGACAATCCTGGGTGGTAGGAATTTTGTGGATTCCTGCAGATTCCATCACAAAAATGTGGGGAAAATGTGTGATTTCCAGCAAAGTTGGAGGTTTGCAGGGCATTGCAGGTACGAAAATGGTGCGGGTGCACGTGAAGCACACCACCATGAACTCACCCAGATGTATAGTTTTCAGATGTGTCTAGGTCTCGTAGATATTTCTACATGGAAGCGTCCCAAAGTCCAAAAAGTGCAGCCCTCACCACTCCAAGTGGGACGATTTCGAGTGTTAGCCAAGCTCTCATGCCCCAAATGTAAAACTAAAAACCCAAACTAATCGAATGTCCTCTTGCTTGCCGTGGAATAAGATGTTGTAGTGTGCGGGGGGAGAGGCTGAAAGACTGTTATCCCTTCAGTTGGAGTGTGGGCATAACCATGCCCATACTGGTTGGTAGCCACCACCCCACAATATTTATTTTTTGTTTTAAATTCCCTGGCATCTAGTAGGCTTTCTGCCCCTTTCCCTTCCTCCCTTCCCCCCACACGGAATGGATCGGGGTTAATTGTCCCATCTACCCACCGGTGAGCAGAACAACTTTGTCCCCATTTACTTGGGGTGGTTGTATGGCCATACCCCCCACCCTCTTTTTTTGGGAAAAAAAAAATCTCTTCCCTGGTGGGCTTTCTGCCTTACAAAAATAGGCCGATCTGCCCTCAATGGCCAACAGTAATGTGTCCCCATGGGGAGTGACCTTTGCGCAAGAGGCTACCCCCCCAAAACAACACACACAAATCCCTAGTGCCTGCATGGTTTCTGCCCCCCTGGGGGCAGATCGACCTACTAGAAATAGGCCAATCTGCCCCAAGAGGGGCAGAAATGTCCTAAAATAAATTCCCCCCCCAGGAGAATGATCACTGCCTAAGGGGTCGATCTCCTTGCGTGAAATTGGCACTAAAAAAAATAAAATAAAAAAACCCATTTGCCTAGTGGTTTCTGCATCCCTTGGGGGCAGATCGGCTTAATACAAATAGGCCGATCTGCCCCCGGAGGACAGAAATGGCCTAAAATAAATTTGCTACCCTTGGGAGAAATTGTCGCAAACAAAAAAAAAAAAATCCCTGTTTAGTGGTTTCTCCCCCATCGGCCTAATTAAAACAGGTCGATCTGCCCCCAGGGGAGGCAGAAATGGCCTAATAAAAAATTGCCCCCAGGGGAGCAACCCTTTCAAGGGACTGCTCCCTTTAAACATAATATACAGAAAAACAAACAAACAATAAAACAATATATTCCTGCAGCTCAAAGAGACATGAAAGGAAAGGCCTTTCCTTTCATGTCTCTGTGCTGTCCCCAGCCCCATGATCGGAAGAGAAATGCAAAACATTTCTCTCCGATCGCACTGGAAGCAGCCTCTAATGAGCGCGTGCTGACGTCATCAGACGTCACGGGGGGAATACGTCCATGGCACCACAGCGCCAAAGCCAAGGATGTAACCGTTACGCCTATGGCGGGGAAGCGGTTAACTCTTCTCGGCAATAACCTTGAGAGCAGTTGAGCATCCAGCTTGAACTAGATTTGTGTTTGTACTGACACGTTCTACAATTTCACATACCAGTGCTGACGTGCCCTTAGCAGGACTATCAGTGTCATTGTAAATTTCTCCCGTTTTATCTTTCATAGCACTCTGGAGACTAGAGCTACTGGAGGGAAAGCATAAATTACTTTTTCAGTCCTAAGTATTGTGAAGGCATTCCCTTTAGAGTTTCTTCATTTGTAGTTTTGGTCTGTAGCGAGCATGTCCCAAATGTGCAGTGCCCTTTATAGGAAGGATTCAACTGAACTGATTGTTTCCTATTTCCCACTTGTGAATGACTTATAACGGTTTGCTTAGATGATCTGCCAAATCATTGTGGACTCCACAGACTGCTCCACATTGTGCTGAATCCCCCATTTTCACAATCTCTGGGGTTCTTGTAACAGCAGACTCGATCTGGCTTCACCTTGCTTTAAGATTTAAAACATGATTTTAGCACTGTCATACATACCGAGTTGTGGGTGCCATGAAATGTAGGCAGGAAAGCTTTTAAAGCCAAACCTTGCTGCTCTAAGTTCTAGGATACTGATGTGCAACTATCACTCTTCTATAGACCATGTACCATTTGTTTCCACAGCTAGTAAATGTGCACCCCATCCGGTGAGTGAAGCATCCTTAGTTAAGAAATGCTGGGACTTCATGGGATTGAGTGGTTGCCTTTAGATGTTCTTCTCTATCCACCATTAAATAGTTTGGTGTTACGACCACAAAATTATACCAACCTCCTGAGACTTGTTGCCATTGCTTAGTTGCTCCTGGATTATGCTCATGTGCTAATGACAATGAAGAAATAGATAAACACAAGATAATATTGTCTCTAGTATTGCCTTTCAAAGATCCTATTGTGGTCACATTCTTTGAAATCGGGAACGCTTCTTATCACATCAATGTGTTGCCTCTTTTGAGATAGATACATTGGTTCCTTTTTCATGCAAATTAAAAAACTAAACAAATCCACACTTGGGGACAAATGTGAATTGCGGACAGCCAAGACTAGCTCCAGACATTTCACTGATGCAAATGGCAAAAAGTGGGCAAAGCTGCTCAGGCTAACTGGAGGCAATGAGCAGCAAAGGAGCGTAGGGCTGCTCCGTAAGGTTCACAGGTGCAAGCTGAACCGTTTGGCAAAGCGGCTCGGGTTGTGATTGAAAGTAGCGAGTGGCAAAGGAAAGCAGAAGCTGCTAGGGCCCACATGAGAGGTGACATATATAAGAAAAGGGGAGTTTAAGGCTTGGCAAGAGGTTGTCACAGTGGCAGTCAGATTGCACATACAGGTTCTATGGTGGCAGGCCTGAGACATGTTTACAGGGCTACTCAAGTGGGTGGCACAATCAGTGCTGCAGGCCCACTAGTGGCATTCAATTTACAGGCCATGGGTATATGGTATAACCTTTTACAAGGGACTTACATTTAAATGTGCCAATTGTGATGACACCAATTTTACCATGTTTGAGGGGGGAAGCACATGCATTTTAGCACTGGTTAGCAGTGGTAAATTGCTGAGTCCTAAGGCCAACCAAAAGATGGTCAAAAAAATTAGAAGATAAAGGCAAAAAGATTGGGGTAAGACGAGGCTAAGGATACCAAATATAACATTGGCACTAGGCTTTTCGGGAAGACTCAATGTGCTGATTTCAGGCCAAAGGGTAAGGCTTGGAACTAGTAGTGGCAACAAGTAACTAGGAAGCAAAGGAATCTTCTGTGCTTCACATTTATTGGGATTTTAAAGCATACATCTTTCAGATCTATTGACGCTAGAATTTCTTTCTTCTTTAGCAAGGAATGATTTCTTGTAATGCAATCATAAGAATATTTTGCATCTTCAAGAATTTATTTTGATTCCTTGAGTCCAGTACTTGTCGCCATTCCCCTGATCTTTCAAATATGAGAAAGAATCTTTAGTAAAACACTTAAACTTTTCTGCAAATGGTACTTCCACTATGGCTTTTTTTATATCAGTTTGAATACCTCCAATTGTAAGTGCTGCAGTTTTTTGTGCCTTTCTTTTCTTGGTAGAAGTGAAGGTGGGATTTCCACAAATTCTGGTGTGTGACCATGATGGACGATGTGTAACACCCATTCATCTCTACTTATATGATACCAGATTACACAGTGGCGGCTCGCACACTGTGTCTACATTAATTTGAGAGGTCAAAAGATCTAAATTCTAACTCCTAAGGACGAGACTGATTGCTAACAAACTCCTGGCAAAACGGTACTAGATTTGCATGCCATACAATCTGCTGTGCCGGACATTTCAACAGCTGTACTATGTACACACACTGCCCATAGAAGAGATTAAAAAAAACTGAGACAATCTTCCGAAGAAGAGCCTCAAGGAAAACAAAAGTTGTTTGAGGTGATGGGGGAGGTGGGAACAAAAAAATAAAAAATTACAGGACAAACACCAGGGGAAATGTCTGCAAATTGAACAAAGTACAACAGTGCAGGACACATATATTACACACCTACCCACACATATATACACACTCCTTAAACAGCCCATCAGAGCAAATTATACTAGCTATTCAGCAGTGACACCAATCCCAAAGCGTTACCTTTTAAAGTTAATGTATTTATCAAGACGATCTGGCTCCTTTTCCAAACTGTGTAGTTTAGGAGAAACACTTTTAAGGCTTTTTTTTGTATAACAAACATAAGTCTATTTGCTACTTATAGATCTACATAAGCAAACACATGCACGTAGATCAATACTTACACGGAGGTTTACATTATTGCACACTTTTAAGAAGGACCCTTTAGAAAATGGCTATCAAAGAATAAACCACAACCTGTGGGATGTATAAAGCAACACAAAAAATTGCAGATACTGGACAAACCTGCAATAGTTAAAAAAGACAAAACAAAAACTCACCTTGCATGCAGTGCTTCCCACTTAAGGATCTCGTTCCACGCTTGTTCGTTATTTTTATTGTGAATCTTTATGATATTTGTCATGTCTTGGGGGTTTAGGTCATCATCCTTCCATCTCCACCTACCAATTAAGAAGTTTTGAGACACATTAAATCTCCTGTAACATGATGGTATGAATCTGATGCTCTGCCAATTATTCTCCTACTCAGAAGTGACTGATGCTTCTTGGTCATCACCAGTGAAAACTGCCTCGCCTCAATAAAGCTTGAAGAAAGTTAACCAACTCTCTCTTCTTCTCATGCACCTTGAATATTCATTTAGGTTTTCACTTCTTTATTTGAAATATCTGTATGAAGGTTTTAGTTTTTTTGCAAGTTTGGTGGAGCTTTGGAATCAGAATTTGTTATACATAGCGCACATCAGAAATACATTTCCAACACCAGGTAGCCACATTTTTTAACCTCTCGACAAGATTACAGCACGAAGTGGAATGTCACTGGCTATTCAAAACTGGACTATATTGTGTCAAATATTTAATGACTTATGGGCAGACATTTACATCACCGTGAAGTGCTTCCGGCAAATGACTGATTTTGAAAATGCACAGTCGGAATACATGATTGACATTCAGACAATGCTCACTCGAGTGCCTGAATTTGAACATGCACACAGCTGGGATACATGATCGACATTCAGACAATGCCCACTTGAGTTTCAGAGCTGGCAAGCAAAGTAGTAGCTCTTCTTACCAGGAAAATTAAGCCAACAGTTATCTTCTTTAAATAAGACTGTCTCAATTACATTTGGCTGATAAAGCTTGTCACTATTTCATCAATGGCATTAGAAAATAACAGAACTAAGCTAACATAGCAGGATCAATTACAACAGAAATGCTTTGACAAGGGCAGATTAGGCAGTATGTGGCCTATAAGTCATTGCTGTTCTCCCCTGTACCACCTTTTCTCCATTTAGCTTATTTTACACACCCCACCAATACCTTTCCAATTGCCCCACCACTCCTAATCTTCACTATGCTTTCCTCCCCATCTCACAACTTATCTCTAGGATCCTTCTTTCCCTTTTCCAGCAAAGCCCTTTTCAGACACCAACTGATTTGATGCTGGATCTTCCTTCTCATGAACGGCACCCACTACCTTTATGGCACGCAATTTGGTTCCTTCTATCTCAATGTCTCCATCTCCACCCACTTTGTCATATTAAGGGCAAAGGCAAGGTACAGTGTCAGGGAATTTTGTCAAAAGGAATCCACCCATGATGATGGACTGTAAGGATGCCTGAGTGAATACCAGTCCATGATAGGGGTGGCAGACAGAATTTGAAGGCAGCCTATGATCAGGATGGAGGGATGTTATTAATGTTAGGAGATCCTGCAGTTCCTGCATCAAGCAAGGGGGGGGGTGTAAAGAGAAGGAAACAGTTATTTTCTCTCCAATCCTGTAGTACTGCAAAGCAGAGACTATAACCAGCACATTTGGCAGAGTTCAGAGGAAGGCACATAACCATTTGTGTTTTATGTCTCAACTAAACAGGTTGGAGGCTTGGGTTCGACTGTGAAAGTTCATGAAGAAGAACGAAGTCCAGTCTGGTAGTAGATCCTCATACAATCCACTGAAGCCAGCAATCTGATCTGTGAAGGAATCTGCTATGCTAAATACCCTGCCAAAACTTTCCAGAGCTCCACAAGTGTATGCTTTAATTAGCAACAGTATCGCGTTTCCTGATATTATCCATACATTTATCACCTTTTAGGGACCTAAAGAATAAATGTTTGAAATCAGAGAGCAATGTTCCAAGGATACTGTCATTATTTACATGGCGACTTTATAAATGTGAGAAAATCTGTGGTCTTTTATTCAAGAATGGGAATTATTTTAATTAGAAATTTATAATTACCAAGATATTAAGTTGTCTTTAGTTTGTTGATATGAATATGTCTACTCCTTCACTTTGTTATTTTATAATAGATAAGAGTTGAAAAAGGTAAAAATTTTAATGTTTCTGATTGAGACTGACGATAGCACACTTTCAGGAGGAGTTCTTCTGTAGATTGGAACTGGAATGGGACATTGTCAGTTACGTGCAATTTGGAATTACATCTTATTGCATTGGATTTAGACGTTGTACAACAAAAAATGGGTTTTTCATGTTACAATAGTTGCCAGGAAAACATTTTAAGGTCTGGAAATCAAGATAAAACAAATTGACAGATTGAGGATTGGATTACATTTCTGGTGATTCATTTCAAATAGGAATACTTAAAAAGCTGGCAATTCGTCATTAGTAAAATATGATGGCATAAAATCAGATTTCATTTAACAGAATGGGGAAAGTCTGATTAAGAATGAACAGTTTTGAGTGGTGTAGAATATAAAAAATGTCTTTTCAGGCGTAGCATTACACATTATTATGTAGTTTTGAAGGGACATTAATGAGAAGAGGGATATCTTGGTTATTGCATGAAAAATATTTTTACTATTTGATTAGTACTGTAAACTTTGTTCAATATTTGTTTCCCCGGGTTATCCATGAAACCTACATTATATTTATACACACACACACAAAATTCATAAATACAGTGAGGGGGTGGAGATAAAAGTGCTGCACCACAACACACACAATTTCAAAGGTGACCTGGTGCGCTGTCTGAAGGAAAAGAAGGCATTTTTCTGAATCTAAAAGCAAAGGGCAAGTTGTGAGAGGTAAGGGAAGAATAACACACCTAATAAAATGAGCATTGGCAAAGCCAATAGATCTCAGCAATGGCTGAGCTTCGAGCTTTTGGCACGGTCAATGTTTTCTAGCCATATGTTTCTGAGGTTGCAGATGTGTCATGTATACCTGTGTTCAAATGTGTGTTTTATAACTTTTGAGTGGGTGCCTTTGTGTTGTGTGCATGTTTGGGTGTGTTTACACAAAAGTGGTTGTGTCCTATAGCTGTGCTAGTGCGTGATTTGTGTGTCACTGGGCTGCCTGCTTATTTATGTTTTGTGAGACCCGAGGCACACTCTGGGGTTGTATAAATTGTAAAGTACACTGTTCCCAAAACGACACAAAGTGAAAATACAAATACAGGGGAGCTAATTCAGGAGCAAAGAGAGCCCTCACACAGCCATGCGGATGTAGAGCATCATCACTGGGCTCGCTCGTCAGGCCGACGCTGCAATGCCGGACGGGCGCCCCTTCAAAAGAAGGGGCGCTCTTAACCGGAGTACTTCAGATTAGAAGAGGTGCTGAAGGTGAAACCAAATGGTGACTGAGGTGAGGAGAGAAAAGAAGGTGAGAAATAAAAATAGCTCTAAACCCAAACCATCATAATTTAATGTGTCAGAAACGGGTTTAGGCTAAAATAAAAAATAACTGGAGTGCTTAAAAAGATTATGCTCCTACGCACTCTCACAAGAATGTGGTTGTGGGGAGAGGACACTATCCTAACCCCTCTGTTCAAGGGTCAACATGTTTCGTGTCCTTTTGGTAACAAAGGGATCCAGCGACGCTTCATCAGGACCAAAAAGTACTATCACTTCTCCTCAAGAACCTAAGTAAGGTACAGGTAAGTATATATAATCCAGTGACTGACTTGTCAAATAAAAGTCTCCCATCCCAAATAGAGATTGTGGCGCCCTAGGAGTACACGGAATTCTTATCAAAAGCGCAGAATGCGGCGCTGTCAATGGTCGTCCAGGACCTACCCCGACTCCGTATTCCACTCTGGGATTGGCCACTAGACAGGAATATTTCAGGTAAACTGTTTTTTAAAGGTATCTGCAATGACCCAGCTATCTGCTCAGGGCTTGCCTTCAATGCTTTTGTCATCTGCTTAAAGCTGTGTGTGTTGTATCCCAAAGTAACAGAAAATATAATCTGTTGTGTATGTGGTAGACGTGATTGACCTGCCCGTGTTCATGTTCATATTGCTCAGATGCCTTTGTTCAAAGAGATTCACTTATTTTCTCTTTTTGACGTATAGCTGGTATTTGACAACTGCTAATTACCGAGACGTTCTGAGAGATTTTTGAAATAAAATATAAAGGGCAAGGGGGAGAGGTTTCAGCAAACCTTGCTGCAAAATTAATGAGGTACAATCCCGTTTCCTGATAGTGAAACTAGGCAATGCCACAATCACTCTGCCGCTGTTCCTCATTCTCATGCCCCACTGTATAGACACCACTAAGTGTGGTGACCCTGTAAAAGTAACAGTGTTCAGTTACTGGTTATTTAAAGGTCTGGACCAGGAAGAAGGAATAAACGTAAAAGTGGCACTATCAACCTTACAGCTGTCTCTTAATCCCTTTACTCCCTTCAGCAGATACCCAATTTCTTTTTTTTTAAGCTATGAACTCCAACCAAACCCGAAGCCTCCAATCGTCTATCAGACAATCTCACTAGCCGTTCTAGTCCATAGGAATGTTGGGAAGCATAAAGCATCTAGATGAGAAGCATGTCTATGACCCAACCACACCTGCTACCACAACCTCAGGAGCGCGTGGTGTTAGTTTTTAGTCCTAATTTCCCTCCTTTATTATTATTAGCTTCCATTGGAAGGGAGGATTGTCTGTCTGGCAGAACCCATGAAGAGGATTGGTGCGTTTCTGCAGCCTTGGCAACTGAAAGTGTCAAGAACACTATACCATGAATCGCAAACTGCACATCAAGGTGGCCACAGGTTTTTTTTTATTTTTTATTATTAAATGTGGCTAAATTTCTATTTGTAGACTGCAAAAAGATACTTGGGTAAAGACGGCTTACGATACAGTTTACATAATCTGTGCTTTATTTAAACACAGTTGCCTACCTATGAACATTAGTGATAGATGATTTCCTTATTTACCAACTTTTCCTGCTTTATAGTTGTTTTTCTGTAACCATGACTCAACTGTTGTCTTCATTGTAAGATGGCCACTACGTTAACCACTGTAGAGCATGAAAATCTCCCAAACTAGTCCATCTTTCATGTGCTTAGAGCCTCCAACCACCAGTGAACTTCAATTTTAGTGTAAGTCTGACACACATTGAAACGGTGTGCTGTTGATTGGTAATGAGTGTAAACGGAAGAGAAAGGAATCCAAATGTGAACAAAAGGCACGTGAGCGCACAAGTTCACTGGTGAAAGAGGGGAGCGCCCTTATCTCATTAGATGTTATCAGATTGTCTTGTGAAGAAACAAAGTAGTGCCGAAACAATGCCCTAAAATGGTCACTGTGGATGTTTAGGTGCTGTTGGTCACTGCTCTCGGGAGGGTTAAACCCTGGAACAAGCATGACACATGAATGTCAGGGACAAATGGGGAGAATGGATAATAGAGCAACGATGGAGCCATCAAATCGGAAGCCTATGACTGGGCTGAAGCCCACAAAGTACATACAACAGCTCTTTTTTCGAGCCAGTGCATGCGCACCGTCACTAAAACAAGACATAAAAATGATTTAAGATCTGGTGAAAAAGACCTTCCCCAACGAGGATAGATTTGAAATACTAAAATTAACATGCAGAGGAAGAGTACACTGACTAGGAAAATAATCCCAGGCCTTAGGCTATCAGCAGCGTCAACGATGGAACATGTTTGGAGGACCTAGAATGCTGTTTAGCTGAACTAGTTATACTTTGCTGGGAAATAGCGAAAAACGAAAGATCAACATGGAGAGTTTTTATGGTGGTGTGCACAAATTCTATTTCTTCCCAGTCAATAAGCAGATACTGACCTAATTACATTTGAGACATCTGTCTTTCAAACAGCTCAATCAAAGTTTTAACTTGTGATCATTCATTAAGCCAGGATTTAAACATTTGTCTATATTTCAAACAGCCTATGTGGATTCTCTTACAAGTCATAGTCTGCCTTAAATTTGTTTTTGCAGTCGAATCTGTTGAATGATATTATTAATCTAAACTTGAATGTTTTCCTGCAATTAATATGGCAATGCTTTAGTCATAGGACTGGTAGTTTGCTGTGCCCAAGTGGGTGCGAGTACTTTCAATGGAAAAATAATGAAATCCCTAATTTCTTTAGGAGGTCGCTGCACTAACAAGCTAAAGCCAACAATTCACTTCAGCTTTTTCATGAAAGGACAAAGTTTAAGGAAAGGTATAAAAGAAAAACGTTTTTATTCATTTCCAAATCATCTCCTTTAATCACTCATGGGAGGGTAAAAGGAGAAAACAAAACATTTTTCAGGCAAGTAAAAGCGCTAGCAAAAGACATAATGCTCTCTGTGATTAGGACTGAAAGCTTTCAATACAATTAAAAACATTCTTCAAAAATAGAAGTTTCATCTGAGAGGCAGTAGGACACAGAACTTCTATAAAACATTTGAAAATTATCCTACTGCATTTGGTTTGGGTGACAGACTGACATTTTTAGGAATGTTAGAGGCCCTTAAAACTCACAATGGTTCATTGAGAGATTTAGCTGCACTATAATAACAAGACACATGATGCTAGGTTTTAAGAGGCTCCAATATTGGTATGTATGTCAAATCATACTGAAATATCAAATGCTCTAAAACAGGTGGATTGTAGCACCCTTGCTCACAAACAATCTCTATATATATTTTTCCAGTATACTGAAATGTCAGAAAATGTCCTCTAGTCACAGGATGTAAAGAGCTTCATAAAGTACTAAATTCGGATAATGTTAAAATGTTCAATCAGTCCCCAACTGGTCTGCAGTGGGGTCTAGTAGTGTTATCTATTCTTGCAAACATTTCAAAGACCAAACTAATGGTGGCTCCCACCATCATAAATATAGAAAGTTCTGCTGGTGGCTAGGTTCTAAACCCCTTGAAACAGTAGAACAGTGGAAGAACAAATGAGAACCGTGGAAGGAAAAATTGGCTCCCATTCAGCTGGTTTGATGGCTGATCTATCAAGGAACCAGGAGAAAACATAATGACCTGAACTTGAAAAGTTTATAATACTATAATAGCTATACCACTCTTATAGTGGGTAGACTGTGTTTAAGAGCTGTAATTTCTTAATACACTGGAACAAAAGATACTGAAATCCCCAATTACTGCAATAGGTAATTTATCCATCCAAATGCTGAAGCTTCAATTGGGACTCAAACACTCTTGAGCGCATGCCCTCGAGTCTTATATTTGAAAGGGTTATCATTTAATTCAGGCTTACAGGATTGTGGAATTATATATCTACTTGTCCAAGGGACAAATGCTTCATAAATATATATGTGCACAGTATAAAATACACTTATCCCATTTGAAGGCATGTAGTGCTGAGACAAGTCTTCCCAGTGTTCTCATATCAGGGTTCTGATAATATCTTCTTTGGTTATGCCAGGGTTCATGTTATTTCAGGCTTTGGATTCTAGCAAAGCTCTGATTGTGCCACATCTCAGATTACAGGAATTCTGAACATACAGTGTTTTATTTCTGTCAAATATTTAAAAAGTCATAGGATATCTGTATGAAAGGTTTCTTTCAAGGACAGCTTCTTGATCACATTTGGACTCTTAATAGGACATGCCTTGTTATGCCAGATTAGCATATATCCTGAACTCTGCTACAATTATTTAGCAGAGTTCAGGATAAACACATGTTTACTGCTCTGCCTCTTACTTTAGTTTCTGAGGAAGAATCTTATGAACATTTTACTTTAAAGCATGTACTCAATTTAGCAAAAGGTTATAAACCCAGTTTATATTTGTGGGTCAGTGCCTAAGCTGGTAGGTGGGGGTCAATAAGATCTCTCAGTCTGACCTTCTCCACTTGAACACATTGTAAAGTTCTCAGGGAAACCATTTTATCTCACTGTGCCTCAGTTCTCTTGTTTACAAAATTGTGAGTGTATGCCAACAACTCAATCAATTACATTTTACAACTAGATGAACTCTGCAAGGTCTTGTCGCAGTCAAAATGTTGTGTGTCTTATTCTCAAAGCTATTTGCACATGGAAATATTATTTTGATACTTCTATTTTAGAAACACACCCTAGTCTTTCTTGTATGTTTCTGCATATACTTGTATATAATAAAGGAACATTCTGGCAGCATTATGTATAGCTGTAAATTGTTACACTTAGCACAGTGTACGTGTTTTTGCAATGTCACCTTTGTAAGTAGTGCAAGCTGATCTTACAGCGCGCCGTTTTTCCTTAGAACACTCACCCAATATTAAAGGCTTTACATTAGTGAACCATGTACACAATTCTGAAGATACTACACATGTGGATGCGCATCTTTGTTTAGCAACAACCAATCTCCTTTCCCACAGGAATAATTAACATTGTAAATCAGCAGCAAAAGGGTTTGTTTTGCAAAGGTTGGGTCTACTTATCCAGTGGACTAAATAAATATGACAATTTTCCAGGATCCCAAACAATAGATGTCCTAAGTGTTGGACTATGGTACTCCAAACTTCTGTTGATTTTCCACACGCATTCTGAGAATTTCTAAAAACAGAACTGGCTATTAATAATCACCCCAATTCAATTGTTGGCCAAGATCTTCATGTTGCACTGAAAAGCTTGAATTTGAATGTTGCACATTGAAAGCCCTGGCATAATGCTAAAGAGGCAAAATATTCCCTTAAATACCAGATGTGGCTGTTACAGTCTAGATATAAAGTGCTGCTACACTATAAACAATCTACACACAGTAAATGATTCTACACTACCTAAACAAAAGCAATGTTTCTTGATAATTGTGAAAGATCATTCAATGTACAAATTATTTTTAGGCCTTTGCATTAATGGTCTCCTGCTTCACATTAAGAGGGACTTGGTACGCAAACAAACCTGATGGTGGGGATTGCCCATACTATATATATTTTGGGCAGGATGTCCCAAATGCAATGTTTGCATTAGTTCCACCTTCGACTCTTAAAATAAAATAAAAAAACAACAACATTTTCTCTGAATGATATTAATGGTGCATGGGAAGCTTTGAACTTCATTGAACGAGCCTCTCGAAATAACAGAGTGTTATAGGATTTATAAATATTTTAATGCATTCCTGAAACAGTTCTAAACAAATTAAAACATTTCTTAAAATGGAATAGTTTGATGCCTCGCAATGGATAATCTTAATTGTTTTCACCATATGTTTCGTTCAATCAAGGCAATGTGTTTTGAAACTAATTGTAATACCAGAACATAAAATGTTTTTGTAGACCACCATAGGAAGTTTTTATCCAAACTAAACAAAATGAGTTTTTCAGTTGCTGGAACTTTCTTTGACACTTTAATAGGATTCAAGCTTATAATGAGATATTCCAGGACAGCAGCTTTAGGAAGGGTTTCAACAATTCCAAAACATTTTCCAACTCCTTGGTGCTTGCTTACACTATCAACTGCAGAACGTAATAATAACATACTTCTCTAATAGGCAAAGGGAGAAAAACTGACATATGCCCCTGGCCAGAGATAGTCCAAAAAAGACTCAGCGCCTCAATAGGAGTTCGGCGGATGGGAAGACCCGTCCGTGGAACTTCCAAAGGGGAGGTCGCCGTCACACTGGCTAGCTCCCCGTCGGACCCATTATGAGTTTCCTGCTAGGCTGATAGGAGGAAACCAAGGTCTCTGGGTCGAAATCGAGCTGTCTTCAATGCTGTCACCTGCAGGGTGCAAAAGCATCCTCACAATGTTCCCTGTCAGCACAGCAGACTGTGAATATTGCAAGGGTGCTGGGCAGGGGGACCCCTGCACATGCCATGTGCACCTGTTTACCACCAGCCTTTTCATGGTGGTAAAGCTGGCAGTGGAAACGGCAGAACCCTAGCGGTCTGACCACCAGGCAGAGCTTAATTTGTAGAATAATAAGTGCCGGTGCTCAAAGCGCTGTTCAGAAACTGGTGGTGGTGGCACAGGCGCACTGACTACCATACTGAGTCTTAAATCCACCCTCAACCCGCTTTCATCCACTGCCAGACAAAGGATGACACAGCAAACAAAGTGTTCTAACCGCACCATGAAATGTAGACAATGCCTGTGGGTTGCAGAACAGCTACATGAACCGAAGGAGGAGGACAGGATACATACATTTATTTAAAATAATTACTAGTCCCATCGCACATGGGAGAAAAATGTAATAGCCGGCCCTGTTAAATAAGGGCAGTTACTAGGCCACCAGCACATATTAAGAAATTCTGCAAGGGTCATAATGTGGAGACCGCCACAGCAGCAGCTGGCGGTCTTTAGACCGCCAACCTCGTAATAAGGCGTTCATTGATCACATCAAGGGACTACTTATATTCATCTTTCTGCCTTTGGTCACACTGCTTCTGAAGAAAACATGAAATCAGTGCGACTGCAGGACTTAAACAAGAACTTACAATTGAACATGTCCAAAAATAAGGTACATGGCTGCATCATTCTTATACATATTGTTTCCAATGCTCTTTTTTTCAATGATGTGAAGTATGGTTTTTCTATATACATACCCTTTTCTTAGCATTGCATTCCAAAACATCTGCTCAGATGGGTACACCCATTTAGAATCAGAAAATGCTCTTGGAATTGATGATTCTTCCCTGACAACAGAGAGTGGGAAAGGCTGATCAGGAGCTGGCGCCTGATTTGGTGGTGGCATCTGTTGTAAAAGAAAAATAAAGTACTTATGTTACATAATAGTCATATAAAATGTAATGTAGGCTAGGAGTTAAAGTTGATAACCCTCTACATTAGTTTAGCACCCATTCAGGTTGCAGTAGAACAAACATTAGAGTCTCCATTACTAACTTCCTTTTCATTACAAGGCAAGACCACCCCCCCCTTTTTTTCACCTACTCCCAAACACACATGTATGAGATTTAACAAACAACGCTAGGGTATGCAGACACTTTATAAAATCAAACAGCTATCTAACAATATTAGTGTATATGAAGAAAGAATTCTAAAATGCTCGGTGTTAATATGATGGAGGAACGTGATCTACAAGAGAAAAAAACTGAGCTATTGAATGTTAGCCCAAGACGGTATAATCCAGCCTATTTTAAAAGATTATTACTGACTGTAATTTTTTTTTTTAGGTACAAGGTACATTCTCGTGCATGCATGCAATTTAACCCAGGTAAATACAAAGAAAATCCCACACTGATCCACCTTTTTGGGACTGTTTTGGACACGCCTAGGCTAAACGTTTTGTGAATTATACAGGAAAAGCAAAAGGAATTGGGGAAAGGCAAGTACTATCACAACTATGGCAAAACAATATGTATTTATTATTTGCAAATACTAAAAGTTACCATGTTACTAGGGTCAATGTCATCTGTCTTTGCAGAGGCAGCACTAGGACATTCAACGTATTCGTATGCTCTTTCTTGATGCTGGGGCATAACAGGACAGCCTACATTTTCAGCTTCTGTTTCTGGAGAAGCCTGTTTGTGCATTGGACAACCTGAATTAGGAAAAACAAACAGTCATTGAATTCTTTCAGCACATTTAAAATTCAAATGCATACAAATCACACCCAACAATCTGCAAAACATGCCAACTCATACAATATAAGATATAGGGGAAAATCCTCAATAATTACTCAAGTTCATATAGTCTTGAGCCCAAACTCTTTTATACTAAAAACAGTTTATTTAATACTATTTTCAGCCACTATCAAAGACATTCACAAAAATGATCCCTTTTCAACAACACTGAATCAAAACAAATCATTGTAGTACAGCAAAAATATACGTGGAAATAATAAATGTTTTTCACTAGATTCACCTGACAGCCCATTCATGCTGCAAGCGTTAACATGTTAACATTACATACACTCTTCTGTCAATCACACTCCACTCATTTGGTTACACTCGAACTAGAAACATTGTACAAGAAATAATATAGTGAACCAGACAGACGTCCACCCCAGAATGTGTATTTCTCTCAAGGGTAAGTCTCGTTGCAAACGTAAAAATCAAAGTACTATACATATGTTAATATCCAAATCAGGTAACAGTGAAACTCTGTGACAAAGATGGAGGGATTGTCCTCCTTGACACTCGAGGCTATAAAGAAAAAACATTAAACAAATCTTGAGTATACATGATCGTTACTGAACTGTTAAAGAGGACCCAGAGAAAAGTGTTAAAAATCTTATCAACACCATCAGTGAAGATGCAGCCAAAAAAGAGATAATCTGCAACCAAGAATATGAATTCCTGAATCGTACCAATACCCGACTACCTTTCATTTATGGAGTTCCCAACATGCACAAAAATATGTCAGATCCACCTTTGCGCCCCACTGTATCAAACATTGGGTCAGCTACAGCACCTTTGTCAAAATACGTAGATGTATTTTTCAAACTGCTGGTGAGGGCTCAATCAGCATATATTAAAAATTCAGGACACATGTTCTACAAACTTGAAGGCATAAGGTTTGATCCAGAAACAGAAATCCCGCGCACCATGGACATTGAGGCACTTTAAACCAACATCCCTCAACTAAAGGCCTTGGATGAAATTAATGAGATTACGAACAGATCAGGAGAGAAAGGACACAGCAAGTTCATTATGCAATGCCCGGAAATCGTCCTCTGTGAACACGGAGCTTGATGGAACTTTATATCAAAAGACCAAAGGAGTAAGCAAGGGGACGGCCTGTACTCTGAGTTTGGTGAACCTGTATAAGGGGATTTTGAAGAAAAATACATATTTAATGAGGTTGCCCATTTCTATGAAAATATCCACCAGTGGTCAAGGTACATAGACAAAAAATGTTTTGTTTTAAGGAAAAGAACACCTCCTGGCACTAACCTCAAATTTACCCCTAATATGAGCATTGACAGAGTCAAATTCCTGGATATTTGAATCCAACATCAGAACCAACAGATCCAAGTTGCTCTGTACATTAAGCCCACAGCAAGGAATATCCTTTTTCACTTTGAGAGCTTCCACTCCAGAAGCCAGAAACAAGGAATTCAATTTAGTCAGTTACTACAGTTGCATAGGAATTGCATCAATAGGCAGGATTTCCTTATCAGTGCTCAGACATTCAAGAAGAAATCACTGTCAAGAGAATACCACAGATGCCTAGTGCATTTAAAAGAGCAAAATACTATAATAGGAAACACATGTTCTAGGATTGATTGAGGAACAATGCGGAGAAACTAGTGTGCGTGATACGTCACTCTAATCTAAAATACATCAGATTGGGAACAGTCCTAATACTAATCGAGACTTGGGTCTGTTAACTAAACCAATATTTGCTTTTAAGCCGAATCGCAATTCGACTAACATCTTAGTTAAATCTAATTTGGCTGACATTAGCAACATTTGCCAGACGTCTGTAACGAGATTTAATCCAGTTAAGGGTGACCATAAGTGTGGACCATGCCACACTTGTGATGGACTGTGGTTGCAAACTCTATCCAGTGAGGGCACAGGCAGATCACTTCATCCAACATTACCAACTGTAGATCATCTAACGTCATACACCTCATTTAATGTCTGTCACCGGTTCCATGAGAGAAACTGGCCCTGAATTTAGAAACCAGATATAATGAACATAAATCTGTGATTCACATCAAATGTAGTTGAGCACCACTGGTCGAACACTAGATATGAATAGGACACACAGAAAGGAAGTTGGCCTGAATCATCCTAGAGAAAATAAGATCAGAGCGAGGCAAAGATGATACCCAAATATGCAAGAAAAGGGAAGTATTTAGGATTTTCACTCTGGGGACCTACAAATGAAGACTCAATGAAATTATGCCACAGGAAAATGCCTTCAACTAAAGATTCCCTCCTCTTCCGCCTTACACCCCCTTTTCTCCATCTTCAGTCTGGGAGGGAGCTCTGGTCTCCATTTGTACACCTAAAAGGCAGGGGGTAGGTTGGGGACCTTGGGCTACTTCTGACTTTTTGTCTCTAGCCATATATTATACCCTAGCAGTATTGCTACTGGTACAAGTGCCTTGGTCCCATGTCTCTTTTAGCGGGGGCTCATGAAAAGCTAAGTATGATAGGCGGTGTCTGTCCAGTTCTATTTTGTGACCTCAGGTTTAAGCTGGGGGCTGCTAGTACTCTTAGTTTCTCCCTATAACTGCTGGTAGCCTTCTTATTTTTCTATTATTGTTACTTTTCCATTGATGTTTTGAACATAGCAGCAGCATGGGATTATAAGGATTTTTAGTGCACTTTTTAAAATTTGTTGTATATATCTGTGTGTAGAATTGAACACAATAGAGTTCAATTTCTGTACTTTAATTCATTTCTGTATTTTAGGGTGCAATAGACTACTTCCAAAACTGTGCCAGCTTTTGTCCAGAGACGCAGTAGTGCATGTTCTCTCCTGGTTTGACCCTGCGAGGGACGATGCCTTTTTATGGAGGTCTGTCCTCCGCCTATGCCTCTGATTCCACTTACGGGACGCTGCCGTTGCACAGGTTAGACAAGATGAACAGCAGTCATTGTGGAGGTAAGGAGTCTCTGAGGTAGTTGAGTAGAAGCTTCCCTCTAGTTGGTTTGGGATTTTTGGTTTCCCCTCCATGCAAAGCCACCTCTGAGGGTAGCCATGTCTTTGACCACTTATGACCCAGCTAGCGTCATCTGGTGTAGGTCATACAGTTGACTTACCTTCTATTTAGAGGACCCCTTAGTTTCGAGTTTCTCTGCAGCAGACCTGGGAAACTGTTTCTCAAATTTTAACTTCACTACAAGGGAGCTTACAGCTCTTGCATGGTTTGGCCCCTTATCCATCTTAGATTGGATACGTGTCTGTATTACTCTCTTTCTGTGTTTTCAATGGTGCTGTTTCCATTTTCTATCTTTCTAGAGGTGCAACACTGTGTTGTTTTCATTATCTCTCTGCAGCCTTATCAGTTCAGAGTCATAAGTGCTTCCTGTATTGCTTTGAAGTGTTTTTGGCATACAAGTTTTATGTGTATATATATTAGCCTGATTCTGTTATTCCCTTTGTGGCTCCTGGCATGTTTGAGCTTTTTCACAGTATCTTACCACCTTGTATTCTGAAATTTGCATTTGGAGACTTTTATCGAAATGTTTGTCTTGGACTAATGGAGTGAGGTGAGCACGTAGAACATGGATTATGCTGGACACATATTAGTCTCTTGTTTTCCCATGCTTGTTGACGTTGTTCTGTGTTTCCTCTTCAGACTTTTTTCTGAGGTAAGCTTTAATGAAATATGGACTGTCTTCTCCGTGGATATTTTTGTCTGATTTATCTTTTTAACATGAGGTCTCTTTGCTTAATTCAGTGGGCCTCTGCAAGAAGGTATCATTTGGTCCCTCGACTACTCTACAGGACGGCACTATCATGAGCCTGCTAGCTTACCTTTTTGGTCACTTTACTTTTGCAGACCCTGCAGTACGAGGTGTTCAATTAGTTACAACTGTCTTTACTATGGGTGGTCTATATCAGTGTACAGTTTGGTGGAAGGCACTCACATTTCTTTTGCATGGTAATATATCATATGCACTGAGTGAATGAGTCTACATCTGGGACCTTTAGCATAATTCCTTTGACATTGGTCTGATATTCTCATGCATGTTGTCCTTTCCATTGATCATGTGGCCAGACTGGTCACTGGGCCAATACTCACATCAAGATGGCAATATATGTGTTAACTGGTGTGTCTATGTTCTACCCATGAATATGTTTCACCTAGTATTTGTCTCTGACACAGAGTGCACTAGTTGTCGGAGTACATGGATTTCTATGAAATAGGATTTCTTTTAAATTTGTTTATGTTATTTTGAGCCCATTATGTATTTTCTTTTCAGACCTTTCTGCTCTTTTCCCCCGACATCCTGACTGGAATTTTTCCGCTTTTCCTGTTTGTCACCTGCACCCTGAGGAAGGTGGTGCACCTTGGTCTTCACCGTAACGCATGCAGGCACCAGTGGGAACAGAATGTGAACCAGAAAACCATAAGCTGTATATACCAATAAGGAGTTTTGTATTTGTGACTCCTAAAACAAACTATGTTTTGGTTTTCTCACATTGTATGTGTAGCCTTCAGAGGATATCGCTGTATGGGGGATTTGGATATTAATGTATGTATAGTATAACAAGATTTTTATATTTGCAACAAGACTTACCCTGAAGAGAAATACATATACTGGAGTGGAATGCGGTCTGGTTCACCATATTATTTTGTTTAAAATATTTCTAGTTTGAGTGTGACTGAATGAGTGGAGTGTGATTAACAAAAGAGTATGTAATAGTAACACTTGCAATATGAATGGGATGTTGGATGATTCTAGTGAATACCATTTATTGGTTCCACATATATTTTTGCTGTACAATGATTATTTCAAATTTAATGTTGCAAAAAAGGGATTATTATAGTTAAATTCTTGCTAATGTCTGAAAATAGTATTTAATAAACTCTGTTTTTAAATAAAAGAGTTTGGGCTCAAATCTCTATGATGCTGAGTAATTATAGAGGGTTTTTCCCTATATCTTCTGTTCTATGAGCTGGTAGGTTTTGTAGATTGTTGAAGCTGTTCTCCCCTGGCTCTGCCTCTCTCTCTCTCTCTTTACAGGGCCCTCCTTTGTTCAGTACAAATCACGTCCAACCTTAATAATGCTTCAGATATTTACTAACATTTTGTTTTCAGTGCAAGTCACATTTGTGGGGTGGGACATTAATACTGAGATGTTCAAGTGTCTAGGAACTATCAAGAGAAGAGGGCAGGGATGCTTTGTTTTCTAGCCAGAAACTGATTTTCCAGACTACTAAGTCAACTGAGAGAGTAGTGTTGGGATGCATTTCATGAATGTTCAACAAGATACTACAGGGCAGTAAAAAGGACCTTTATGTGAAAATCTACTAATTTTAAATGACTGCTGTGTAGTAGATATACAAGCAATAGTAGGCTTATAAAGATAGTTTGATGTTATGAGAATGGCACTTGGGCGGTAAGGGTGCTTATCAGTTTCCAGAGTCTTAAGGATGCTAGCTCAAAGAAACTGCTTAGTCAAAGTCTTCTACACTTTCTATCAGGTTGATGCAGAAAATGTACTGTCTGTTCCACTGTTCTGGTGTTAATGCTTAAGGGAAATGCATGGTATACCAGACATCTAGAGCAGATGGCAGAAAAGAAGTATTTGAGGTAGAGCCTGGGTCCTGGCACATTGTTGGCTTCAGAGAATGGGATCATTGGTCATGTTTAACATACTTGAAACTGGGACAAATAAACAGAATACAAAAACAAAAACAAAAACTAAAGAATTAAAATAACCAGAACCAAAGGCAGCGGAGTGCACAGCATGTAAACCGGCAATATATGCATGCTGCAAATGTAGGTTACCTCACCCCACTTTAAGGCACAATTTCAGTGGTCACAGCAACAACTGTTTCTAGTTTGGACTACAAAATCTAACATTTGAGGTGTGCAAAACTTTTATTTTTCCAAATCTGTGTAAAAATGGAGCAGGACTGTTAGGCCACTACAGCTTAGATAGGGGGTATCTGGACCTTGAGGCTCTTCAATTGATGACTTTTCCACAGTTTTGCATTTAAAGTGTGCATACTCCCCTTCAAGCTCTGGGTGAAATTTCACAGAAATAAGAGCACAACTAAACTAATCCACACACAAGGAAGGAAGATCCTTCTCAACCTGGACAACCACCCTGTGGAAGGCCATACCCATCACCATGCCATGGCTCCTAACTACTGCACATAGTTCACACCTTAACAGCTTTATTTAAATCCTAGCTTGACCAATTTCCTTAATTGTAATCAAATTCCAATTAAAGGTGTAATTACAAATGTTCTGAAAAGTTCATAATCACCATTAAGAAACACACAAGATGATTAAAAAAATACATGTTAACAGCTCACCATTTTAATCAAGGGTGTCAAAAAAATTATGGTTCACTAGGTTTCTAACTGATTTAATATTTATATTTTAAACAATGCAAAGGCCGATACCTTCCATTCTCTTTTGCTGCATCGGACATCCTGAAGATACAGGTGCATGCTGAGGCTCCGCTGCAACATTGGATGGCTGTTCCTGAGCCGGCAGAGTTGATGTTGATGCCCCCATGGCGTCTTTAAAGAAGTTCTGAAAACAACTGTGCTTCAGAATTAAAGTTCCAACAATTAGACATTTTTTAAATTTCATATTCTGGATGAGGTGGTCAAACCGTGAAAGTGAAAGAAGACTGCACACACATTCAGTTTGTGTACATACATTTTTTTTTAGAGTCCTTGATAACTAAAATCCACCAGAGGGTTCCGGAGATATGAATTTTGAAAGCATTAAAAAAAAAAAAAAAACAACAAGCACAAACAAGCATTGGCAAGGTAAAAAACGTTTGAAAACGTTGTAATAGTTTTAAACACTGAGTTTGGAGACTCCAACCCTGGTTGGGCAACCAAACCAGATAGAATAGGGATCTAGGAGTCTCAAGAGAAAACTTGGACAGTTACCTGGCCACCAGAGCGTTTTTAAAGCAAGTTTCAAAAACTTTACAGGACAACCACCATTGCCTTCTATGGAGTGGTCCTGATGCTGAGGCACTCTCAAGCACAGTGATGTGTGGTATCTGGGAGTCCTAGAGTGCATCTTGTATGCCACAACCAACATGGCTGAAGGATACCTCAAGTGTGAGGACCTTGGTAGTGCACTCGTGGAGGTGTGGCTACCATGGGCAGCACATCCACTGAAAACGGCTTCTGAAACAAGTTTCACCTTCCTTGACCCTGGCTCTACCCTGTCTAGGGGAAAGAAAAGGCTTCCTGTGCTGGAGTGTTGTCACAGAGGCCCTTCAAAAAGTGGCTTTCAACCTTGGATGCTTGCCTTCTTGGCTAACATTTTGCAGCCCATCGTGTGGGTGTGTCGAGGTGGAGTCGCACCTCTGGTGCTTTTGTTCTTGGCCGGGGAGTCATTCACATGTCTCCCCAGGAGGCTAGAAGAATAAGTTATTTACCTTCGGTAACGCTTTTTCTGGTGGATACATTAACTACCTGTGGATTCCTCACCTAAAGAATTCTCCCCCACGCGCCAGCTTCGACGGAAATTTTCTTCTAGCTCTGCACGTCTACGATGACATCACAATTGCCAGACTCCACACGACGCCGTATGACGTCATCCAGGCAATAAGAAGTCCTCTACGACGTGGAGACGTCAGTTCCCTATTTTCCGTGCCTTCGAGTAACGGTTTTTCTTCGAGGCTAACAGGGAGCTACAGTTGTACTTCGGTGTTACTATGTCGCAGCCAAGAAAATCTGGCGCGTGGGGGAGAATTCTTTAGGTGAGGAATCCACAGGTAGGTGTATCCATCAGAAACCTTTCTCAGTCCCTGCAAGTCACTGGACTAAAGTATGGCAATGTTCACAAAAGTGGCCAGCTTTAAATTGGACATAAATATCACCTGCAACAGTAAGGCGCATTTGACGTTCCCCTTACTTTGATACCTTACATGATATAGTTAGGTAGCCTTTGTCAGAAGTTAGATGCACTGGAGTGCCAAACGTTAACTCTGCTATTACGCTATAAGGCTATTAACTGTCCTCAGCAAACACTGACACTTTAGGGCATTGCTGCATAGACATATCAAAAATATATGTCTATCTTAACAATACATCAATATATAGCTCCTTGCCATAGGGTTTCTTAGGCCTGCCTTAGCAGGGAGATATATGTAGTTGAGGGAGTTAGGGTTCTTTGACATTGACAAAGCTGTTTGTGCCATGCATGCACATCCTCTTCAGTCAATGGCAGCTGAAAGTGGTGTTTTCACTTTGTCCCACACAGAGTGGCACAACTAGCGCTGCAGCTCATGTGAACAGCCAGTCCCACATGCCCTTGGTACCTGGGCGCCATATACTAGGGACTTATAAATAAGTCAGGACGTGCCAATTGGGGTACCCAATTAACTAGATCATTTGAAAGGGGGAAAAAAAAGTCACTGAGGTTTTGACAGCAGATCTTAATGCGCTCTCAAGTCCAAAACCAACAGCTAGTAGTCCAAAATGGGGCAAAACGTTGCGAGAAAACCTGCAAAAAGTCTGTTTTCTTATAGTGTTATTGAGATGAAATCAAGAAGACTCAATAAGCAAACACCGAAAAACAATACAAAGTCAAATTAGTTGTTGATTTCCTCCGAAGGGTAACTAGACTTAGACAGTTAAGAATTCACTTTTTGCATTTTCTCTGAAGGGACATCTACCACAGACTTTCAGATAAGTAATGTGTCACCTCATTTTTATACCTACAAGAAGTCGTCTCACAAGGTGGGTCACCGACACAACTTTCATGTAAAATATTTAGTTGAGTAACAATGTTATTAAATCAGTCCTCCTAGGAGTGATAAGGCTACAAAAATAAGAGTTGTGTACATTGGGGACAACAGTGGTGGTTAACTGTTTAGTGAATATAAAGGAGATTTTTTACATAAATCTGAGTTGTCTGAATTTCCCACGGTGATTACGTATCACACTACCTGGTGATAAGCTTGTATGATTTCTCATGCTGTTTTTGTTGATTACAAACGTTACTCCCTTTTCGTTTGTAAAAGTATCGCTCTTAGCAACTTTCCTCTGGAAAACACCTATATAACAATCTTTCAAGTGCTCGTTACAGGGCCAAAACAGCATTGGCTCTCTTATACAAAACATGTCAACTTTATTTTCAGATCAAGAGCGCTGTGACAGGCAGCTTATTTTCAAATATGAGCAATAGAGCAGTTGTTCCCAAACCTTTTACAACCATGACCAATTTTCTTGACCAACAAACTTTAGCGGCTCACCTACCTTTAATAGACGTCAGAGATTTTTTTGTATTTACCTAAAGCATTGCGTGGTAGCACACTGTCATTTACAGACACCATATTTTCCACTGATGTGGAGACTGCGCATACATACAAGTTTACAAACTATGCAGCACACAAACGATGTGTGCAAATCAGGTTTCTGTGATTATTTATCATTTGTGCATCAGCAAATAAAGTAGCTTGATTTGTTTTAATCCTATCCTATCAAATTTTGTTTTCAGCACACTTCATAATTACAATAAGGGATTTATTTTTGCTTTTCTTACTGCTGAATGCGTACAGTTCATTTACAGGTATTTACATTTTGTTGTGTGTTGCATAAAAGGATATCCTACACACTTTCCTTTCAAACTCCCTCTATTCCAACAAGATTGTCACATAATTCATTAAAAAAAAAAAAAAAAAACACCTCTTTTTCACTATGCAGTCAGAGAAACAAAAAGTAAACACCAATCCTACATTAAAAGGAATAATCAGCAAGTTGTCAGAAGGCAGCAGGGCATTTGAACTCTCTCTTTGACGCAGACAAATGAGGCAAGATAACACCACAATTTAAAGACATCTTTATATATTGCTCGACATCCTAACCCACGAAAAAAAGAAAAAAAAAAAAATCAGCTTGCAGCCCACCCGACAGTTTGGGAAGTACTGCAGTGCAGCATAGACCAGGAATTACAGGCTTCAAAGTATCTCCTTGCCCACTATCACTTTTTAATGAAGTCACATACGTGCATAGAGCCTCTATGTCAAGTGATATCAAAAATGGGTTCTGGCTTGTTGGAAAAGAATACTTCATACGGAGACTTAGGAGCACCCATTCCTAGGAGGGAAAAGCAAAACTACTTGCCCCAAAAAGTCAAGAGCTCCTGGCTAAAATTCTGGATGCAAGAACAAGACCGTGTTTCCCTACGGGAGAGGTTTTAAGCCTAAACCTCCTAGGTCATCTATTATCCGGAATCATAGAGCTAGTTTAATTCAGTATATCATACCACATTACAGGTGCTCCAAAAACAACAGTGAAAGTGAATGAGGACACCCGTGAAAGGTTGTGCGTTAGTGCTTTCTGGTTGCTGCCATTATTTGCTTATCCAGATGATGACCCTAGCAAATACCTCTTGTTAGGTTCGAAATTTTGAAAAATAAACTAGTGTACTGATAGGATTTATCATGGTGGATGTACTCTTATTTTAAGTTGTGGTGAGAATCTTTAATAGCCCCTAGTGACAAGTGTACGCATATGTTTTTGCACAGCATCAACGCACAACCTTTCACAGATGTCGCTATTCACTTTTACTGCATCGTTTTTGGAGCACCTGTAATGTTGTGTGATTCATTGCAGTTGGTCTTAACCTGTGGTCTGCAGATCCCTGAGGGTTTAAAGCCTACTAAGGGGGTTTGCGACTGTTTAGCTATTTAAATAATATTAACAGATTACGGGTATTTAAATGAAGAAGCAAAATATAAAATTGAACATTTTAAAAAAAGTTGTTTAATATGTGAAGAAATTTTTAATTGTACAGCAGTTCAAGATAATCCATAGTTGTTTAATTGCTGCATATTTTCTGAGCAAGGACATAGAGCACAGGGCTACGTAGAGTACATAGCATACAGGGAAGGCATGGGAGACACTAAGCTGAATTTAAAGAAATCTACTGCATAGTTATTTAAAACCATTTTAAACTATCACCATCATAAATACCATGCATCATAATGCAATGTTTCAACTATCAGGATAAATAAAATTCCATAAAACATAAAAACGAATTGCAGACCCTAGTGATACAATTATAATAAACTTTAATTGCCTGGTCAATATATTTAACAACCCTTGACAGTAACCGAGGATCATTCAGGCAAATATCAATAACAATACAAACAGTGGGTGGATAGTCAGGCCGAAAAAGTCATCCTAGGCTTTCAGGAGGCCTTATTTTAAAGGGGAGTCTCTCCCCTTTCAAACAAGGCCTTCCTGAAAGCGTTTTTTTGGCTGTGGATCACGGCAGCGCTGCGATCCATGGGCACGAAACCCCACTAAACCACAAGTTATGTGGTGTGGGGTTGGGGTTTGGCCCTTGTGGAAGGGAGCCGGCCCCCCCGTCAGGGCATTATTGTTTTATTGAATAAGTTTGTTTCCCCCTGGCGATTGCCCCTCAGGGGTTACGTGTATTGAAAAAATAAAATAAAAGCAGAGAAAGTGACAGGGGGTCGGGCCTCCTGCTCACAGGCTGACCCCCTTGTGGGTGCAATGTTTTAGGTATTTTTTTTTAATACATGCGCAGTTTGGCGGCCCCCGGGCAAACCATCCATTTTTTAAATATTTTTTTTATGTGATATATATATATATATATATATGTTCACTTACAAAAACCAAAGGTTACAGGGACATTATAGTCAGGCTCACATTTTAAGTGTACAAAACCATAGAAATTCACCTGTTATGGTTAGAGTTATCTCAAATAACTTTAACTCGTGCCCCAAGCTAATTATAAAACTTGCGCCCCTGCCATGTACAGTTGTTTCGTCAAACTGTTTACAGCAGTTATTACATTAATATGATCAATGATGTTATCAAAAATGTCATGAGTGCCATAATTTGTGGGGTAATTAGCAGTGCAAGGCCAGGGAGCGAGTTATAGTTACGTGAGATAACTAACTGTAACAGGTGAATTTCTATAGATTTGTACGTTTAAAATGTGAGCCCAACTATAACTTCCCGGCAACCTTCGTTTTTTTTAAGTGATTTTCTATGTTTTTAAAAAATTATGTTTCCCAACTGTAACATCCCTGTAACCTTTGGATTTTTCAGTGAATTGCTATGGTATTTTTAACGTATAGTAATTTTCATTACTATATGTCAATCCAACCACCGCTGCGCATAGTGTTTGGCCAGGCGCAGTGGTGGTTGACTGCAGGGCCTAGCCTGTGGCCAACCCCCCCCTCAACTCAGAAACAAAAAGAGATTTAGACTTTGATGAATTCTATACTTAGAATTATGTATTTCTGGACAGATTGACAAGAAAATGTTTTTTCTCAAAAGAGGAGATCACATTTCAGTATGTAACTTAAATATTTATAGTTAAAAAGAAACTAAAGCAGGAAATCACCACCGACTCATCTAGACTAGAACCCCTAGCCTTTAGGAGGAGGGTAAAAAGGCTTCAATGCTCCATCACTAGGAATGTTTAACAGTGAAACGCAAGAAAATAAACAGTGACACGAGGATTTGAACCTTCAGCCTACTAAGTGACAGCACAGGACCTTGACCATTAGGCCAGAAGTGACTCTGTTGTGCATACAAATGTCACTATAAAATTGGTATACAATAATAGTATGACTCTTTGAAGTCATTGTATGGAGAGGCCCTTGCAATAACGCTCTCTCTCTTTTCCATCTGATGAAAGAAAAAAGAATGAGAGAGAGCGACACACACACACACACACACAAAATGAATGAACTATGGGGGAAACCCTCAAGGCCCCCCCCGCCCTAGCTGGCATTGCTCCCACAAGCAGGAAGCTGCTTGTAATAGCAGCTCCTTGCTTGCGGGAGCAAGGTTTTCATCGGTTTCCATGCATGCATATTTGCGTGCAGGGAAACAGATGAAAATGTCACTTTCTGCCAGTGAGAGCCGTTTAACAGCCAGGTCAGAGCAAACAGCTATGTCCTGGGGGTGGGCACACCAGGACATAGCAGAAGCCGGCCCTGGGAGGTGGCGATCCCCAGGGCCATGACTGGCGCCACAACAGGGGGCACACGGTCCCCCTCCAACTTAAATAGCCCCAGGGAGGTGGTGGTCCCCAGTGCCAGGGAGGGTTTCAGCCCCCCATGCATTTATTTACAAATTGTGCCCCATGGAGGTGGTGGTCACCGGGGCCACGGAGGGCCAGGCGGGAGGGGGCAGGGGGGGCATATGGGGGAGCCGGGCACTCCTCCACCCTCCGCATTCGAAATGTCAATGCCCCTTGGACGTGGCCCACCTTTTTCTTGTTTTTTTTTTCCTTTCTGCAAATTCACTACATCTTCGCGAAATCGCTGCAAACATTTATTTTTTTTATATATGAGACTAAGGTAACTGAGAGAAACGGACGTGACCTGAGTGACCACGGCTTCCCTAAGAAAACGAATATGTCATACGCTCGGCTGCCCAGTCATCCCTATCCTTGGGTAGAGATGAGGCACTGCTAGTTAGCCGGAGCAAAACCCGGATTGGAGCTACAGATGTCACCCGCAGTGGATTAGACTTAGTCTTCCACATCGCGGGCGATTCTGTCACTCAGAAATCCCATCGTCTCATTAGACTAATGAGAGCCTACGCGACATGGCGCCACCAACGTTTGGTCAGGCTCTAATTTTCGGGTCCTCCGGAGTATCTCAGTCTCATTATATACAATGATGCCTCAATACTGTATACGGAGACGTCCGTGGTACTGAGGATTTCCACTCCAGCTACATAGGCTATCCTATCTGAGGCTGGAGGTTGTTCAAGCTTGAAATCTAAAAGGAAAAACCCTATTTGGTGTGCCTTATCTGAACATATTGTCTATCTAGGATGGCAAATCCACAACAGATAGCAATAGCAGTTAATATGAGAAAGCCTCTGACTGCACACTTAATAGCAAAGGGCCTAACTGCCCAGGGTGGTCCAGTCACATTTGTGGTGGACGCCCATCCAGCTTATAGACCAGAACTCTTCTATTCTTGGGTCACATTTCAAGCAGTTGATGGGAACACAAATACATTTCATCATTTTACACTTGCATACGTACCTGGACAATTCAGGGCACATGCATATTTGCCGATTCGAATGCCACCATGAAACTGCCAAGGAAATGGTAGTGTACAATGAATGTCAAGAATCACACACAAGGAAAGAATCGCGTGTGTTGTCGATTCGAATGCCACCATGAAACTGCCAAGGAAATGGTAGCGTACAATGAGCATCAAGGGTTAAAACCACTAGGAAACGAATAGAGCGTATTGCCGATTCGAAGGCTACCATGTAACTGTCAAAGGATGGTAGCGCACAATGAATATCATGAATTAATCACAAGGAAGGAATCGCGCATCTTGCGGATTCAAATGCGAGCATGCAAATGCCATGAAAAGTCCAAAACGCAAAAGCAAAATGTTTAACATGAAGAATTAGGCCCAAGAATTCGAGCGTCTTCGATTACGGAGTCGGGGGCCCAGCCCAACCTCCGTCTTACCGCCCTAACTAAGGATCACACTGTAGTATGAAGCACAGAGGCCTGGAAGGTCAAGGTAGGCCACCGGAACAGGAGCTCAGTAAGTTGCTGCTGCTCTGCACCGGGACCTCTGAAATGGGAGCATGTGGAGCTGAGCTGGCTCCCTTTTATTGAGTCTTGGCCCAGCCCACAACCACACCCAGGCATGCTGCAGGGAAAGCTTCTAGAAGGCCTGACTCACTCTGGAAGCCTGCAGCAATACATTGCAAATGAACAGTATCTATAAACACCTTAAGAATGAATCTTCTGGACTGAATTCTGAAATGCAAAAGGTTAAACAATAACATATCAGTACAATGCATAAATTACATTATCTTGAGAGTGTTGGGTTTTTGCATTCTAGTCGCCCATAGAGCGCGCACTGTCCTGGTGTTGACAAAAAACACACATCCTTACACAGGTACATTTTCTTAGAACATCTGGGTGTTCGTTATAAAAACACTTTCTAGTCCTAGTACACGTCAAGAGGGAGATTCCAGCCAGGGAACCACAACTGTATGCTGAATGCCCTGTTGCCGATGCTGATGCTGATGCAGATTACAGGCCTTTGCTCAGGTATGAGGGTTGATGTCCTCCCAGGGGAACCTGAAAGGCAGGCTTAGAGCTTAACATGTTGTGCTTGAAATATAACTTAGAGAGAGAATAATCTAGCGGCACTATGATAGCCTTACTCTTGTGCTTCACTCTCATCGTTACTATTTTAATATTATTGTGTTGTGTAGTTCTTGTCATTGCAGCTCATGCTTTGTTATCCAAAAAGCAGTTGTTTTATTAAACCAATCCTTAAAACTTATACTGCCTCTATTGTCATTTATATATGAGACTGCACTGTGTATGAGAGAACCGGTTGTGACCCGAGTGACCACGACTTCCGTGAGAAATACTGAGATGTACTTGATGCTGATATCAAAAGGTCACGGGCCCGTTGGGACTTCGTTGTACGAGATATGGAGATGCCTTACATTTCGGATATATGAACAATTTTGGCACATACAAAGTTACTTTGTGACTGTAGATGCCTACCCAAGATTTAATTACTCCATTGGAGACAATACGTACAGACTTCTCATGACCTTTAAAGAAATTGCGGATTAGTAGCTTGAGTAAAACACTAAAATACAAAAAGAAAAGCCTTGATAAAGTCCTCTGCAGGACGAAACACGTCGGCTGAATTTGGTTGAACCTTGCAAGCAATTTCAATATTGGATGAAAAGAAATCTTTTTGTATCAAATTATCAGAGTGGATGAATTCCGTTCACACAATTGATTGATTTCACTTTTTCAAACATGATTGTTCCGGGATGAATTGTTTTGCTTTTGATGTATCTGTGTAATTTGTGAAAAGCTTTTTGTTAATACGTAATGTAGCATTAAGTCACTTGTTAAACCACATTAGTCTTGTTGTATTTTTTGTATATTTTCGTGAATTTTGTTACATTCTGTGTGATGTACATTAAATTTGATAATGAAATAACTTTCTTTCATTTAAAAATTGCCATATACTATATTGATACCACACTTGATTAAATTATGTATTTCAGTGTAGGTCTTTATTATAGTGTAGGGACTCATGAACATATTACTATTGATAGCTCATGCAATATATTTATGTGTGTGCCATTCTCATCTTGTGTGAAAATACTGAGATGTCATACGCTCTGCTGCCCAATTGGCTCTACCATTTGGGAGAGATGAGGCACTGCTTGTTAGCCGTAGCAAAACCCGGATTTGGAGTGACAAGCGTCGTCTACCGTGGGCTAGACTCAGTCCCGCACATCGTGGACAATCTTGTTGCTCAAAATCCAGTAGTCTCATTAAGATAATGAGAGCGTACGCGACATGGCGCCGCCAACGTTTGGTCAGGCTCTAATTTTCGGGTCCGCCGGAATATCTCAGTCTCATTATTATATATAATAATAATGACACCTCAGTTCCGTATACGGAGACGTCCATGGTGCTGAGGATTTCCACCACAGCTGCATAGGTAATCCTATTTTAGCTGGTGGTTGTTCAAGCTTAAACTTTAAAAGGAAAAAAAAAACATCTTGGTGTGCCTTCTCTGAACTCTTAGTGCTTCTATGATGGCAAATCGCCAGGTTGTACAAATAGCTCTTAACATGAGACAACCGCTCACAACGCACTTACTAGCACATGGCCTTACGGCCCAGGGAGGTCAAGTCACGTTTTTGGTGGACGCCCACGCAGCCTACAGAACAGAGCTTTTTTACTCATGGGTCACATTTCCAGCAGTTGATGGGAACACAAATACATTTCATACATATACAGTTGCGAACGCGCCTGTGCAATACAGGGCGTACGCATACTTACAGATACCTCTATCTTATCAAGAACATAATAATTGGCTTGATGGCGCCCTATCCCATACAATACTACCAGTAAGGTTAGGTCCACTAAGTAATGACGGTCCTACCTGGCCTTTATTGGCCACATATACACTGCATCCTGCGGTTGCGAATTTGGCAGTAGCTGAGGTTCGACGCTTATACGTTGAGTTAACAGCAACATACAGACGATTAGTACAATTTGTGATGCAAACTTTAAATAAAAGCCCAGCGCAACCACATGCAGTAACACCAGATATAAACTTGGTGACTGAACATTCAATTATGGGTAAGGTCCCGGCCAAACGAGAGGAGACTCCGTTTTGGCTAGCACAAACAATTAACACGCTGGAGGCAGTTATTTCCCCATACGGGACCTCAGGATAAACATAGAATATTAACTATGTGCATGCCCTTTGGGATGGTCCCTACAGTTGAACACATGGGGCACGGTATTTGCTGCGCTCTATACAAGGGCACACGGTACACCAACACTTGCCAACCTACCGGAAGTGCTTAAACAAATTCAAGATGAATACGGGGCTGCTCCGGCCCTAGATTTGGGAATGCAACTGATGGGCAATTTTTCCACAGTTTCTTCAATCATCCTAAGTAACCTTAAAGGGAAAGCAGTTGCACTTGCAGTGCGCATGCGGCTCCGTGACGTTCCGCAACAATATCAGGAACGAAAGCTGCCTAAAATAATAGCGGAAACTTATTCAATCAATCAATCAATCAATCACATTTATAAAGCGCGCTACTCACCCATAAGGGTCTCAAGGCGCTGGGGGGGAGGGGGTCAGTGCTCGAAGAGCCAGGTCTTGAGCTGCCTTCTGAAGGGGAGGTGTTCGGGTATGGCGCGAAGGTGACTGGGCAGGGAGTTCCAGGTCTTCGCTGCCAGAAAAGAGAAGGATTTTCCTCCGGCGGTGGTTTTGCGGATGCGGGGAACGGCTGCCAAGGCCTGACCGGTGGAGCGCAGAGTGCGCGGAGGGGTGTAGAAGGAGACGCGGGAGTTGATGAGTTTGGGTCCGAGGTTGTAGAGGGCTTTGTGTGCGTGGGTGAGGAGTCTGAAGGTGATCCTCTTGTTGACCGGGAGCCAGTGGAGTTTTCTCAGGTGTCCGGAGATGTGGTGGTGGCGAGGTATGTCCAGGATGAGTCGTGCTGCGGCGTTCTGGATCCGTTGAAGTTTCCTCTGCAGCTTGGTGGTGATGCCAGCGTACAGAGTGTTCCCGTAGTCCAGGCGGCTGGTGACGAGGGCGTGGGTGACGGTCTTCCTGGTGTCGATGGGGATCCAGCGGAAGATCTTGCGGAGCATGCGGAGGGTGTTGAAGCACGCGGAGGTCACCGAGTTGACCTGTCTGGTCATCGAGAGGGAGGAGTCCAGGATGAAGCCGAGGTTGCGTGCGTGGTTGGTCGGTTGGGGAGTGCTGCCTAGGGCGGGGGGCCTAGTATTGGTCGAGATAGCCTAGGGGCTAGACCACAAAAGCCTCAAATTCAGGGTAAAATTAATAAAGACAGTACTAAACAGCTACCTGAGGGTACTAAGAAATGCTGGGAAAAAAAACAACAAACACCTAAAAAAGAAAGGGGAGAATCTCCACGAGTGGAGATCCCAAAGAATAGATACAATCTCAGGAATAGAGAGAATATAAAAACGCCTGATAGATATCAATATACTGATACACGTTAATCTCGTTCCTTTCAGGACTCATCGGAAAAGAGAAATGAGAGAGGTGGGCGATCAGAGTGGGGGGAACAGAGTATGTGAAACCGAGACAGGAATCACAACGCTCTTCGGAGGTTTCTGTTAAAAAGGAAGAGAAACCTGTACAACAAAAACAACAATTTAAAAAGAAAAAAGTGGCAGCTGTCTCAGATCAACATGCCACTCAGGAAGAGGGTTCTCTTGAAGAACAAGAACTGGGCTCTAGCACTGCTAGACAGTGTGGCAGAGGTCACAATAGTTCGCCATGAATCTTCCAGAGCATCTGGAGGTGAAAGCAACTGATGACTTTATACAAGTAGAAACAGCAGACATGCGTGTCTCCGAACCCGATAGGGTGTATAAAGTAACACTACAACTGGAAGACATTGATACACGCAATCTTTTCAGACCCTGTAGTCAAAGTATATGACATCTTGTTGGCCGAACAAGATTGGCCACCTGATTTTGTCCGCACCTGCCCATATGGAGAAGAGGTTATTAAACCTTCTTTCTCGCCCCTTCTTCCAGAGGAACTCGCTGAGTCTTATTCTACAGAATGGGCTCTAGCACAAGCACATGCGTTATATAGAAATCACGTGGGGTGGGATAGGGACTCTCCATACCATGTCATTCCCATTAAAAAGTCAACCGCAGTATCCAATAAACCATGAAGCAAGGGCACCGGTGAGAGAGATGCTCACGCAATTAGAATACCAGGGTGTGATTAAACCCTGTGTCTCACCGATGAATAACCCTTTATTCCCTGTAGCTAAGCCGGACCATTCATACAGAATAGTCTTAGACTACAGACATTTAAACTGACATACGCTATACAACACTTACATAGCACTGCACTAATGAGCAACATAGTGCGGAAAAAATACAAAACGACTTTAGATATCTTGAATGGGTTCTTCTTCCAGAATATGGCGCCTGAAAGCGGGGATTTAACAAGCTTTAGCGCACTAGGCTCCCAGAAAAAAAGCTGTTGTTTGCCCCAGGGGTATAAGAACAGCCCAGGACTGTTTGCGGCTCGTGTGACTGCTATTTTACACAAGATAGACCCTAAAGCATTGTCATATGTGGACGATATATATCTTACGGATGACGAGTTACTACAACATGTAGCCCGCATTGTTGTAGGGTTTGCCGAACACAGCTACAAATTTAACTTTAAAAAGTCAAAAATTGCCTTCCTCGGCGTCCTGTTTCTGGGATATTAGCTGTTGAGTGAAGGGAAGAGCCTAGCGCCATAATTTTTAGAAACATTTGCACAATTGCAACCACCAAATAAGATTAAAAAACATCAATCGTTGTTAGGCTTTCTACATTTTGGAAGAACATACATTCCTGATTATGCAACACGCAAGAAAACCTTTATATGACTTAATACATCCTGATTTCTCAAGTAAATTCTGGACGGTTGAACATGCACGCACTCTTCGAGATTTACAGACCGATATGCTAGCAGCAAAACATTTACACAAAAGGGACAATAAAACACATTTGGTCATCAGGGCAATGGCTGGGGCCATCGGTTTCACTTATGTAAAATTTAATGAAGGTGAGACAGTCCCAATAGCATACAAATCACATTTGTATTCAGCTGCTGAACGCCGCTTTGCACTCACGGAGAAAATTCTCACTGCTGTGCAGATGGCTGTTATTAAAGAAAGACCTCTTGCCCAAGGAAAACGCATTATTGTCACTTCTCCTATTCCAGCCCTAGAGGCTGTTACAAAAGCTAGCGTTCCGAACCCGGAAGCACTTCATCCACAATGGATACAATGGACTACGTCTCGAACAGCCACTGATGTAGACTACATTTTCGACCCAAAATTACAAACTCAAGAATTTCTACAATATGAAGTAGAATATCCAGTTCCAGCAGACACCTTGCCTCTTGATCAATATCATGCAATCATGTACACCGATGGCTCTGCGCAACCAGCAATTGGAACTAAACATCAATATTCTGCTGTATGCGTAGTCGTAAGCGGCTATATGGAGGGGGAGAAATTCTGTCCCCAACATACCTATACACAGTCCTTAGGGGATTGTACAGCACAATTGGCTGAGCTAAAAGCTTTACTAATGGCACTAGAACATACGGATCCAACACAGTTCACACTGATTGTTTGTGATTCATATTATTGCGTCTAGTCTTTTAATGAATACCTGCATTACTGGCGTTTGAATGGCTTCAGAGATTGAAAAGGCAACACCATAAAACACAGACTCCTGTGGGGGAATGTAGCAGACCTGAAAGAGACGCTACCCAAAGTCTATGCTGTGCATACACTTGGACACCAGTGCGTTGGAATACACGTTGCTGGAAATACTTTGGCTGATGAAGCCGCAAAGTCAGCAGTGGCAGTTGCCACTGTAGATGCAGTGACTCATTTGATTTCCAAACCAGACACAGACTTTATGGCTGCCATAAAAGCTACGGTTGATGGCACGCCTTATCCTAAAGGATTTCCTAATAAATATCAATATTTGATGGGAGGTATGCTGAACTCTGAAGTTAAAATTCCAGGCGTAGGCGTACGTGACATCCTCAATAAAGATGTAAGACCTCAATTGATTAAAGCAGCGCATGAGGGGGTGGCATCTGCACATGCTGGTGTGGCGGCTACAATTTCACTCTTACAGGCCCGTTATTGGTGGCCCGGTCTCTATAAAGATACTAAGCAGAATGTCCTTTGTTGTGCCATCTGTCAACAAATTAAGGTTTCCAAGGCCAAGCGACCGCCACAGACACCTCTCTTAATTTCCAATAGACCATTACAATGTGTGTACTTGGACCATTGTGGTCCGTTAACACCTGATAGTGCATACAAATACATATTAGTCACTGTTGATTCCTGCTCCAGATTTGTTTGGGTGTGGCCACAACGCTCAGCTGACGCTCGGACTGTTATTAAAGATTTGCGAGTCTTTGTCGGTACATATGCGGTTGCGGCGTTCCATTCGGACCAGGGCCCTGCTTTTGCCTCAAGGGCATTCAGGGACACCATGGCTTCGTTGGGGGTCCAACTCCAGTACTAGTCTCCATTTCATCCCGAGGGAAATAGTGTCATGGAGCGATTAAACCGCGATTTAAAGCAATCCTTAGCGGCCAGAGTCTTAGGTATGGGTCGCAGTTGGCTAACCCACCTATATGGAGTTCAGAGAGCACTAAATAACCTGCCTAGAAGGTCCCTGGGGGGGTCGTACTTTACATGAGTGCCTGTTCGGAACACAAATGTTTGTTCCGGATCTTGGTGGCCCTGGCATGGAGGGAGCAGAAACACATTTTGACATAAATGATCATGTCACTGTTTTACAGGAATTACAGCAGTTCTGTGAAGACAACTCTTCTAAAAGTGCTGCCTCCAAAGGAATTAAGGATGTGACAGTAACATCTACCGGCTGGATTCCCAGGGTGGGGGATCTTGTACGTGAAAAGGTTGCAGTGAAAAAATTAATTTGGCCCTTCTTATCGAGCACCAGTCCCTGTGTTGGGGATAGACGGTACCAGAACTGTTATTCTACCACCGTTGCCAGGTGCCAAAGAAAATCGTTTTGTTTCCATTGACAATGTCAAACTACAACATGTGGCCGATTCTGCACAGCCGACCAAGAGGAACGTCCAGTAGTTCCCGAATCCCTCTGGCTACTGGAGAAGAAGTTCCGCTTCAAGTTGTTTATACCAACGCGGATACCTCTCCGAGCTTGGGGAGGGTGGATGATGATCTTGCATTAGTTCCACTAACAACAAGCAACTTAGAAACATTTGATCAAGTCACTACGACTACTAGCCAGACGGATGGTGCTGCCTATAGTGTACCACCACAGGAAACACCAACTCCACCGTTGGCCACGGCTACGCCATTTGCACGAACATCCTCTGGTTACTTTGCCGACTACAATGACGGTCTATCGGACTCATTTGCCTCTTCGACAGCTGATCGGTCAGCTGCACGTAAGCTATTACATTGGCTTAAAGAAACATATTTCATTTTTCCATGGAACTATGTATGGCTTTCTTTGACTGTCCTAGCGTTTCTGCTTTGGATTGGTTTTGTCATTACTTTTTTCTTGTAAATACACGGTCATTTTCTTCCCGAGAGATCAGTGGTTGGACAGGTGGAGGAGGATTTGAAACCACATTTTTCATCACATAAGATTCGAAGAGACTTGTCTTTTGTGAACATTTCTGCAGTACCAATTCCTGATGGGATTGTGTGGGACAAATTAATGTTTGATATATATGGTCCCACTGAAATTATTCAAGTACCGTATGTGTTAAAATTATCCATGAATGATATAGTCATACCAGGCATTGTATCTGATGATTGGGATGTGAAAACAGTTGATTCTGTGATGACAGACTTGCAATATTATACTGTCTATGAAAACAAAGATGTTTACAAGTTTAAAGAAAATTATGGTGATATGTTTTGCTATAATTATTATGGGCACCATTTCATACATAGAGCGAGCAGACCCAAAACTGTTTTTAATTATACACAATGGGAACATTGTCCAACTCCGCCACAAGGGAGTTCTAAAACATATTCTGAAAATAGTTTACATATTTTTCTGGGCACAATGTAAAAAATGCTGAGTCATTATTTTAAACTGCCACCTACTAAAGCTATACATATACTATTGACGAATACAAAATGTATATATTCAGAATCCTTTGTTTCCCGGTTCTCTATAGAAGGCTATGCATATTCGGCTGAAGTCGATTGACTTAAAAAGTATATGGGGAACTAGACATTGGCAAACAAGGGGGAAGGAAGCTTTATTTAGAGCCTGCCTGATACCTGTACAAATGATATTCTTAAATGAAACAGTACGACAAACAAGTTGTTTAGTCTTAGCAAAAATTAAGGAATTAAAAACACCCAGTATACCTGCCCCCGCAAAAATATACAAATGCAACTGAAGATCAGCTCGACGAGTAGGTCCAGAATGGTACATTTAATGTTTCACTGGCACGTCCTGGCGGGTGGTTATTGTGGCCAATAGATACCAACGGGTGTCACCAACGTTTTATCAACTCCTCAGGGGGCTTTAGAACTAATAGGCCGGACCCTCACTATATATCATCCGAACATGCGGGTATAGTTACAACATATAGCATAGGGAAACTGTGCCAGCAATGGTTAAGAACTTCCTCACTAGATGCGGTTAGAGAACACCTCAGTCTCCTGTCTAAAAATACTGACTGACAGGACTTCCGGTTAGGCCCCAGAAAACACTGCAGAGAGTGTTTCTTATATGAAGTATATAAAGAAATTTGGAAGCTTTTCCAACAAGAAGCAGCTGATGAACCAGGAAAATCCAAAGAAAGCATTAACTGTTGTGGATAATTGGATTAATACCCTGTCCGACCAAATATACACCTTAAACAACATTGTCTTTTCTGCTATAGGCATTATACAAACAGATATGTCTTCTTTACATCATGGACAGAGTCAGCTAAGGTCCATTATGCAGTTGGGTTGGACACTTCAAACATCGAAGGCGGGTTGTGTTCCCTGGCAGCATGTCAGCGCAAGGGAAATATTTTCTTCCTTTAATTTAACGCAACAACAACAACTAATGGCTAAGAATGAAATGACTTATGTCATGCTCAACATCGAGAAATTTAAAAAGTTGCCTTTTACTGTGGCTGAAATACCATCTGCTGAGTGCCTAATACACGTGGTCATCAATCTGCCTATTTCTACACTACAATTCACCTCTTGTTTAAAACACATTGCGGTAGGCAGATATTAAAGGCTGGGAGATAGTTAAATCCATGAGGTGTGGGAGCTTCCCTTCTCGTACAAATGTCTCAGTAGCATGAAAGAAGTCTAAGTCTTTCTTAGCGGTAGTGAATGCGAGAGTTCAGTCAGCCATTCGATGGTTTGTAAACAGCTGTCCTTGCATGGGGCGTGTAACGCTTCTGCAGCAAACTTAGCTTGTTATCTGAAGGGATTTCCAGTCCCCTTGATTAGGCCTACGTTCCAGGTGCTTTCAAACGGCAGCTATGTCCTCCTCAGCGGTGAAGATTGTTGTGGCATGCGAGCCAGAATAGTTTGTTGTTTCAGTCTCTACGGTCGTTACATGCTGCGGGAACGTACTTTTTCCCCCCACTAAGATAAAAGAGGTAGCTGATATTTGGCCTCATACTGCTACTTCAAATGGGAATTTTGACAAGTTGAGCAGACTCGAGGCTTTATTGTTTCAAAAGGATGTTGCCCTTACATCTGCACGCGAGACCTACGCACTTCAGGTGGGAAGGTCGTCAGTAGAAATACAGTCCCTTTTAAGTACAAACTTTCCGAGACACTTTGGTGAACTCGTGGGATGAATATTTAATGCATCCAGTACAATTGGAATCGCACATTTCTTTAAAGCTGTTGATTCTGGTTTCATTCACACCTTCTCCTCCATATTCGGTTTAATACCATCAGCCATTCACCCAATTTTTTCTAGAATTTTTGGGGGATTTCCAATTTCTTTGACTTTAATGGCTTTAATTCTGCTGTTGCTATGTTTTTTATGCGCAATGGCTGTCCGCCGCAACAAGGAGGAATGAAAGCCCTCCCATCAGCGCAGCTGTGTCGTGAACGCATGATGCAGTATTTTGGAGAAACACTCCTGGAGCAATTGGAGAGTGGCTGGTCTCTGTCATTCAGACCAGTTTTACATTGTGTGCAGCCCGTGTTTCGGTGCCTCTGGTGCTCTTTCGAACATGCACTGGAAATCTGTCTTTCTGCGCAGCGCTTGCTTTCATATGATGCTGATCTGTTGATGTGGTCGCTGAGGGCTCATTACCGGACATACGCGTTGAGGTTGCGTTTGCTACAGGAAGCTTTTTATGAGTTGCCCTTCCTGGAGGATGTGGCTCATGACTCATCATTGGGCACACCACGGAATGCCGCCTTTGCTGAGGCTGAGGCTATGGAACACTACTGCTCCTTGATACTTCTTGGCGATGCGTTTTCTGCAGAAGTGGAAGATTTCCTGTCCTCTATGGTCCTGGAATCGATTGGAACTTGTCAAAAATAACTTTACCCTTTGGAATTTGGTCATTTTATGCCACATGCTCGTGTTTTAAAATTGTCCTTTTAAATGCTTACGTGTCCTTTCGACTTGTCATAATTTACATTAATTTTTACTATATATATATATATATATATATATATATCTATATATCTGAGGTCGAGCTTTTAGTAGCAATTTTATATGTTCTTATGCTCTGAACCACCTTCAACTGACAAGGGGAGGGTGTTGTGTAGCCATTTTAGCCATAGCTCCATGCACGTTATTTTAACACGTTAGCCCAAGCCGATGTGCACCTTAACCTAGATATATTTTATTCGGCTTCATTTTATTATTGTTACAATAGCCACTTTTACGGTCTTGTTTTATTTTCTGCTTATCTGACTGTTTTTGCCTAGGCCGGCACTCTGTTTTCAAACAAGACATTCTTGATCACTCTGTGCTTCTTCCAAGGCTACAGCACGGTACATTGTCAGTGAACATGGTAGAAGTTTAGTCTCCAACATTCGTAGAAAACACTCATCCTTACGTAGGGACATTTTATCAGAACATCAGTTGTGTTGTTATAAAAACACTTCCTTGTCCCTTACAGGTTAGAGGGAGATTCCAGCCAAAGAACCACAACTGTAAGCTGATTGCCGAACGCTTCGCCAAAGATTCTAAAGCAGACCGCAGGCCTTTCCTCAGGTATGGGGGATGATGCTTTCCCAGGGGAACCTGAAGGGCAGAATTAGAGCTTAACATGCTGTGCTCTATTATAGCCTAGCTAAGAGTTAGTCTATTGACCATAGTGACAATATGATAGAGTTATTTCTATGCTTCACTCTTCTAGTCACGATTTTAATAATCTTATGTTGGGTCGTCTTGGTTATTGCAGCTCACGCTTTGCTATCTAAGATGCAGTTGTTTTATTAAACTCATTATTGAAACATATACTGCCTCTATTTGTCATTTGTATATGAGACTAAGGTAACCGAGCGAAACGGACGAGACCTGAGAGACCACGTCTTCCCTGAGAAACGAAATATGTCATGAGCTCGGCTGCGCAGTCATCCCTCTCCTTGGGTAGAGATGAGGCACTGCTAGCTAGCCGGAGAAAAACCCAGATTGGAGCGACAGGCATCACCCGCAGTGGATTAGACTTAGGGGGTCATTCCAACCTTGGCGGTAAAATCAGCTTACCGCTGTCAGAAGACCGCCAACATACCGCCGTGGCAAACCGCCACGGTCATTCTGACCCACAACAGGCAAACCGCCAAAATACAGAAATCCACAAAAGTCTGCCACACCAAAGGCCAGCGAGAAACTGGCAATGACCAAACCTCCACCGTCACGCCAACAGAAATACGCCCACACTATCACGACACACGAATCCACGTGGCGGTCTTTCAACCGCGGTATTCTATTGGCGGTACACACCGCCGCGCTCAAAATACACACACACTTACAAAACACAACCACATTGGACAAATCAAAATACACACACCTGATACACATACAAACACTACTCCCACACACCCAATTAAATATAAAACACACACCCACATCACCCTCAAACCCCCACTCCTCCAGAATCGGGACCACGCACAGAAATAGAGATCCGAGCACCCAGGTGCGCATTTTACTTTCACCCACCAATATTACCACGCACTTCACACAACACATCAATACACATCACCACACTTAGCACCACACAATCCACCCCACACATCACCCACACCACCACAAAGACACCCCAGGTTTTCTGAGGATGAACTCGGGGTCATGGTGGAAGAAATTGTACGGGTAGAGCCACAGCTCTTCGGGACACAGGTGCAGCACACCACCATTGCCAGGAAGATGGAGCTATGGAGCAGAATAGTCGACAGGGTAAACGCAGTGGGACAGCACCCAAGAAATAGGGACGACATCAGGAAGCGGTGGAACGACCTACGGGGGAAGGTGCGTTCAATGGTATCCAGGCACATCGCGATGCAGCGGACTGGCAGCAGACCCCCACCGCCTCCCCCAGAATTTACAACATGGGAGGAGCAGGTCTTGGCGATCCTGCATCCTGAGGGCCTCGCAGGAGTATCTGGAAGAATGGACTCTGGTAAGTCTCATCTTCACTACTTCATCCCCCCACCCCACCAGCATGCCAACTCATACCCCCACCCTCACCCTCACCCTCACCCCCATCACACCTGCTCCTTGCAAATGTCTCACCATCACAACCCACCCATCCCAACCCCAAGCCCTGCATGCGACCAAAAAGCATGGACACCCATCACCAAATCATGCCCACTGCACATCCCCATCCCCCCCGTAAACCACTGTCACAAAAGCCCCCACACAGGAATGCCAGCACTGGGGTACACAGGCACCCACCCATTGCACGCTATGGCACACACAGATGCAATAACCATCCATTTATACCCCTGCAGGACCCGAACGCCACGTCACCGCGCAGGAGGGTCCACAAATGTCCACTCCACCCCCAGAAGAGGCCCACAGTGATGACAGCACCTATGTCAACCTGGATCTAGATGACCAGCCCGGCCCATCGGGGACCTCAGGACAGTCGGTTCCCCTCAGACAGCCACAGGCCACAGCATACCGTCCCCCCTCTGGGAACACCAGCACAGCACCCACCCAGCAGGCCCATACCTCTGTCCCCAGGACACGGCAAGCAGCGGTGTGTCCACCACTACAGGGCACCCAGGTTAACCCACCACCCTAACAACAACAGGGACCTGGGGCAGTGGTAGTGGGCACACGGTCCAGGGGACAGAGGCCCAGGGAAACGGGGGAACTGGGAGGGCTGCTGTGCGACAGGGGGGGGGGGGGGGGGACAGGCCCAGGGAACCTACTCTCCACGAGGCCCTCTCCTCCATCATGGGAGCCTACCATCATTCCCAGGAGACGATGGCGACGGTCCTGGCCAGGTTTCAGGAGATCCAGCTCCTGCAGGAGGAACAGTATTTGGGGTTCAGGGAGGAACTACGAACCATCAGTTCTGCCCTGGGCACCATTGTAGGGGCTCTGAATCAGGTAGTCACCACATTGCGGGACACTGTGGCACCACAAAGGGCCCCTGACACTAGCATGGACCAAGAACTGCCTACCACCTCTGCCGGCGCTAGTGGACAGGAGGCCCCGCCACAGGACCAACAGGCCACCAGCACCCCACCCCGCAAGCAGGCCCTGAGATCCAGGAAGAAGACAGAGTAAGATGCCAAGACCCCCGCCAGCAAAGGATACCTCCCTGATTGTCATCCCACTGACCCACATTGTCACCCTGTCCATCCTTAAACTGCCCCTGCTCCACTTCCCACAGCCATTTGGACAATGCACCTGTGATAATACTAGTCTGGACTCTGCCATGGACAATCCTCCACCATCACCCCTCACCGATTTGCAACCACCCATCAATATAGAGCACAGAAATAAACACACTTATTGCACAAAACATTCTGGAGTCTGGCTGTGATTTAGTACAAATGTATCAGAGATTACTGTGCCAAAATGCATATTTACATTGTGATGCCAACATACCACTGTCACACAGCTGTAGTCCATGGGGAAACAAAGCAGATGTCACGCAGTGGGGCCCACATCTCTGAAATCGGAAGGGAAAGTCACAACTCAGTTACCATACACTGGGGGAAAAGGACAGACAGTAGAGACGTAGTAGTGGTTAAGTATATGTAATATGCCGGTGTGGATTCTTACCTGTGTGTCACTGAAAATACTGCTGTATTACTGTGTTCCTGTTGTCTAGGTCGTCCTCTTCGGCTTCCTCGTCTTCACTCTCCACAGGCTCCACAGCTGCTACAATACCACCATCTGGACCATCCTCCTGCAGAAAAGGCACCTGGCGTCGCAAAGCCAGGTTGTGAAGCATACAGCAGGCCACGATGATCTGGCACACCTTCTTTGGTGAGTAGTAGAGAGAACCACCTGTCATATGGAGGCACCAGAACCTGGCCTTCAGGAGGCCGAAGGTCCGCTCGATCACCCTCCTAGTTCGCCCATGGGCCTCATTGTAGCGTTCCTCTGCCCTTGTCCAGAGATTCCTCACTGGGGTCAGTAGCCATGACAGGTTGGGGTAACCAGAGTCACCAATTAGCCACACACGGTGCCTCTGGAGTTGACCCATCACGTAAGGGATGCTGCTATTCCGCATGATGTACGCGTCATGCACTGAGCCAGGGAACTTGGCATTCACATGGGAGATGACCTGGTCTGCCAAACAGACCATCTGTACATTCATCGAATGATAACTCTTCCTGTTTCTGTACACCTGTTCACTCCTGCTGGGGTTACCAAAGCCACATGTGTCCCATCAATGGCACCTATGATGTTGGGGATATGTCCAAGGGCATAGAAATCACCCTTCACTGTAGGCAAATCCCCCACCTCAGAGAAAACGATGTAGCTGCGCATGTGTTTCAGCAGGGCAGACAACACTCTGGACAACACCTTGGAAAACATAGGCTGAGACATCCCTGATGATATGGCCACTGTTGTTTGAAATGACCCACTTGCAAAGAAATGGAGCACTGACAGCACCTGCACTAGAGGGGGGATCCCTGTGGGTTGGCGGATTGGTGACATCAGGTCTGGCTCCAGCTGGGCACACAGTTCATGGATAGTGCCTTGGTCAAGTCTGTATGTCAGTATTACATGTCTTTCCCCCATTGTCGACAGGTCCACCAGCGGTCTGTACACGGGAAGATTCCTCCATCTCCTCGCATGTCCCAGCGGACGGTGCCTATGAAGGACAACAGCAAGCACAGAGTCAATCAACCCACAGGTACGTAACCACAGCTTGCACATAACACGATTCCCAATGCATTGAATGGCTTGTATGAGTGTTGATGCAAGGCCTAGGTATGTGTGACGCAGTAGAAAGAAAGCCATGTGGGCCCCTGAAATGGCGGCTGCCTGACCTGTGAAATGCGACAATGGGATGTGAGGTAGATGCACTGGCGTGGCACACCGTGGCGGTATGCGGTCGAAGACCGTGGTGCAAAGCAGCATTGGTTAACATTGAACCCTATGGGTCTCAGGAGCCAATGAAGATGTGCACCGGCGGTCGCGGTACGCACCGCCGTGGTACGCACCGCCGCGGGCGTGACCGCCATTTTCTATCAGCTTAATCACTCGATACCTGATCTTTGACAGGAGAGGACCTACACTGCAAGTGCTGCTGTGACCTCGGTCTGGAAGAGACAATGGCTCATGCGACTGGGGAAAGGGCCCCTGCCTTCACTGCTCAGGAATCGGAGAAACTTGTGGATGGGGTCCTCCCCCAGTATGCGCTACTCTACGGTCCTCCAGACCAACAGGTAAGTACACTGGGACCATGCTTTGTGGGCAATGCCTGTGTTGAGTGTGGTGGATGAATGATGGTGTCGAGGGGAGCGATTGAGGCATGCATCAGACGACGGATGAGAGCATGTGCCACATGGCGAGGGTAGGGATGGGGGGCCACTCACATTGAGCATGCAGATGGTGATGACTATTTTTACCCCCCTGTACATTTCACATAGGTCAGTGCCCACCAGAAGATCGATATTTGGGGTGCCATCGCCAAGGACGTCCGGACCCTGGGGGTCCACCACACACGAGGCACCCACTGGCGGGAGAGATGGGAGGACATCCGACGCTGGAGCAGGAAGACGGCGGAGGCTCAGCTGGGGATGGCCTCCCAACGTGGGAGGGGTGCCAGTCGGACTTTGACCCCCCTGATGTCCCGGATCCTGTCGGTGGCCTAACCCGATTTGGATAGGCGCGTGAGGACATCATAGCAGACACAAGGGGGTGAGTACACTCTCATTCTGTTGACTTTGCGTGCAGTGGAGGTGTCTGGGTGGGGGAGGAGGGCTGTGGGTATCCCTAGGCCAGGGTGATTTCTGTAGGCTAGGCCCCTCCGTAAGGCATGCCCTGTGCCCCCGCCCCCCCCCTCTGTAGGGTGCCAAGTACAGCTAATCAAGGCCCTGTGTCATCTATGTGTGCAGATGTCGTCCATAGGCTTGCAGGCCATGTTCCACGGATTGAGTAGTCGACCCCAAGTGCGCGGCGTAGTGCAGGGGGCTTCTGTGTCTGTCCTGTCCGCCAACGTCGTCGCCAATGCATGCACTCAACATGTCTTTATTTTCTCCCCCCCCCCTTTTTTGTGGTCTTCCTGTTCATGTGTGCATTAGCATCATCAGGCGGAGGAGAAGTGGCATCGGAGCACGAGGGAGCTGCATCCCACATGGCCATGGAGGGCCATGCAACGGACTCCGAATTCACCAGTGGGACGGAGGGCGAGGGGAGCTCCACAGCAGGGACTCGGGCAGACATCAGCGACACGGACTCGTCCTCTGAAGGGAGCTCCCTTGTGGTGGCGGCAACATGTGTGCCCCCCGCAACAACAGGTACAGCCGCCACCCACCGCACCAGCACCGCCCTCCCAGCAGCCCCTCAGCGTTTGCCCCGTGCCCGCTCACCCAGGAAGGTGGGCATCTCCTTTGCCCCAGGCACCTCAGGCCCTGCCCCAGTCACCCCTGCTGCCCTCAGTGAGGAGGTCATTGACCTCCTGAGGACGCTCACTGTTGGGCAGTCTACCATTTTGAATGCCATCCAGGGTGTCGAAAGAGAGGTGCACCAGAGTAATGCATACCTGGAGGGCATTCATTCTGGTCAGGCTGCCCTAAAGCGATTGTTCAACACTCTGGCCTCAGCACTGATGGCAGCCATTGTCCCGGTCTCTAGCCTCCCCCCTCCAACTTCCTCCACCCAGACCCTATCACCTGTACCTCTGCCTATCCCTGACACACCATCAGACCAGCCTGCACACACCTCAACATCCAAGGGAAGCGCAGGCAGACATAAGCACCACACATCACACAGGCATTCACCCAAGCAACATCCACATACAGACATACCAACACCCACTGCCTCCACTGTGTCCCAATCCTCCTCGTCTCCCTCCCTGTCACGTCTCCACTCACACCTGCATGCACAACATCTTCAGCCACTACGTCCATCACCAGCACACACACCAGAACCCCCGCACACGTGCAGTCACCACCCCCACTACCATTTACACGTCCCCTGTGTCCTCTCCCAGTGTGTCTGTGACCCCCTCTTCCAAGAAACACAAACGCAGGCAGCCACCCGCCCAACAGCCATCCACCTCACGACAGCCTCCAGCCCAAGCACCTGCACCCAAAGACACCAGACTTCATACAACCACAACCTCTTCCTCCACTCCCATACCCACTACACCTACCCGTCCCACTGCTCCTAAAAAGCTTTTCCTGTCCAAACTCAACCTCTTTCCTCCAACTCCCCCACCCCGTCCATGTCATAGGACTATAGTCAGCACCTCAGCCACGACAAAACAGGGCCCTGACATGACAGTCTGCCATGGACTGTGGAGCCCCCCACCCTCCAGGGCAGCAAGTTCAGTACGGAGCCAAGGCACGGGCAGCCCACCCCCGGAGAAACATTCAAAGATAGGCAGAGACCGGCGCGAGAGGGTGAAAACAGCAGGGACTAAAACCCCTACCATGGCTCCGGCAGGAAGTGTGGAGACAGCTGGCACACCACCCAAGGTGGGGAAGGGACACAGGCGATCTGGGAAGGCTGGGAAGGGCAGCACGCCCGACAACACCGCCATCAGCCCAGCTGGCCAGGAGGGCCCCGCCAGCCCCATCCCAGGTGGGCAGGAGGGCCCCGCCAGCCCCATCCCAGGTGGGCAGGAGGCCACCAACAGGCCCGGCACTGCAGCCCAGGAGGGCCCCGCCAGCCACAGGACAGATGGGCAGGAAGGCTCCGCCAGCCACAGGACAGGTGGCAAATGACCTCCACGCCATGGCCAGATCCGCTGCACTGGGCAACGCCGTCTCAAGGACCGCTGAACTGGGCCCTTATTCTCAAGCACCACTGAACTGGGCCCTTCATCTCAAGCACCGCTGAACTGGGCCCTTCATCTCAAGCACCGCTGAACTGGGCACCGCCGTCTCAAGCACCGCTGAACTGGGCCCTTCATCTCAAGCACCGCTGAACTGGGCACCGCCGTCTCAAGCACCGCTGAACTGGGCCCTTCATCTCAAGCACCGCTGAACTGGGCACCGCCGTCTCAAGCACCGCTGAACTGGGCACCGCCGTCTCAAGCACCGCTGAACTGGGCACCGCCGTCTCAAGGACCGCTGAACTGGGCACCGCCGTCTCAAGGACCGCTGAACTGGGCACCGCCGTCTCAAGGACCGCTGCACTGGGCCCTTCATCTCAAGCACCGCTGAACTGGGCCCTTCATCTCAAGCACCGCTGAACTGGGCACCGCCGTCTCAAGCACCGCTGAACTGGGCACCTCCGTCTCAAGCACCGCTGAACTGGGCACCGCCGTCTCAAGCACAGCTGCCCCATGAGCGGCAGGGGCTGGCCCGCATCTGTGTTGGGCAGGGCTGCACGAAGCACTCTGGGCACCAAGCCCCCTCCAGAACCAGTGAAGACTGTTATCCACTTGAGAGACTGTGGCTTTGCACTCCCCAGGATGGTCCAGTGGGCAGATCACCCACTGTAGAGACTTGTGAGACTGTGGCTTTGCACTCCCCAGGATTGAACAGTGGCCATGGAGGCCCCTCGTGGATCTGGCGTTGTTCACTCATCTGGCTGAGGTGCCCCCCCTTCCCTTCCCCCTGAGGTGCCTGTAGTTTTGCTATCTGATGCCCCTGCAGTGTTCTCTCCGTTGGAGTCAGGTATCTTGTGTGGGCTTTGCCTATGTGATTTGGGCCCAGTGGTCCACGGACAATGCTCGGACTTGTTCATTTATGTATATAAGAGTTTTTGATGTGTAGATATATTTTTAAGCCAGTTATACAATATATTCCAATGTTTAGAATCATTCCCTTTTGTATTTGCATTCTTCCAGGGAGTTTGGGGGGTGTCACTCTGATGTGTTGCTATGCATTGATGTGTGTGTTGTAGTGGGTGAGGGTGGGTGTGTCGCGTATGTGTGTACCCGTAATATGTTCTTCTCCCCCCTCCCCTGTGTCGTAGGTGCTGTGCTCACCGTTGCCTTCTGCGCCGGCGTTCGTGCTCCTGGTAGAGGAGTAGGAACACTATCGCTGGGAGTATGTGGAGTTCGGGTTCCATGCTGTCCGGATTCCTCGTGGGGTATATGGAGGTGGGCGTTTTCCCTTCGAAATGGCTGTTTCCGCCGTGTTTTTATCGGCGGGGCTACCGCCCCGGAAAATGTGGCGGATTGGTAGCTTGTGATACATGGTCTCCCGCCTGTCTGTTGGCGGTGACCGCTGCGCTGTTTCTTTGTGCCGCCGTTGCGGGCGGTGTGGTAATGTGGCGGTCTCTGTTGCCGGTTTCCGCCAGGGTCGGAATTCCATTTTTTACCCCGCCAGCCTGTTTGCGGTTTGGCCGCAGGTTTAACACTGACCACCAGGGTTGGAATGACCCCCTTAGTCTTCCACACCGCAGGCCATTCTGGCATTCAGAAATCCAGTAGTCTCATTAGAATAATGAGAGCCTACGCGACAGGGGTACAGGACACAATATCTTGTATAATGATTGTTTTCACATCTTTAATAAAAGATGTGGAAAAATTGTCATACACAATGTTGTGTCCTGTACACTTTTTCAATAACATTAGGTATGATACAAGTTATTAAGTTTGCACACTGTCAAAGCAAAAGTAGAAGTGTCAACGAATGAGTCCCACAGGATATTTGCTCGGCTTATTAGTTATGGGAACTTAGGCACTATTCCGCAGCATGTTTGCCTTACTTTCAACAGTAGATATGCTCGCTTATTTCAAGTAACAGGCCTCGCAAGGCAGACTCAGTCACCCCCAAACTTCCATACACAAACTGGGAGGAATTGGGATTTAGCACAGTAAGGGCATGGAAGACAAGTTTTCTTAAGATTAAAGTAGCTAGAGACGGGTGGCATTAGCATAGGTTCACTTGGCAATTATACAGGATTAGTCAAGACACTGATGAGGACAGAGACGTGAACGGGTAAGAAAAGCTTACAGTAGGTGTGCTTTCCAAGCGATATTGCATAGGTCAGTGGTTCCCAAACTATGGTCTGGGGACCCATGGAGCTCCGCCAAGATTCCTCATGGAGTCTGTAACTGCATAGAAAATTAAATATTATTAACAGATTCATTAAGTGTATATAAATAAAGTGGCTAAATGTACAACTGAAAATTTTAGAACATACTATAAATGCCAAGGTAATTGAAATTGGGGGCTAAAAATTAAATAAGTATCCTCAAATTGATTTGTGGGAGCAATGCAAGTGCATCAACAGAATACAGTATAGACGATGTATGGTTTCAATTGAATTTATAAAAACTCTAACCTTCCTATTAAAATGTTAATTTTTGTATTTTATTTGTTTGCAAATTAAATAACACGCGTTATCATTTGTGTAGGTCTATGATGGAATGCTTGTTTCCATTTGTTTGTGTATTGTTTTGCTGTTCAAATCATCAACCATGTTTATGCATGGGCCCCCGACTTCCAATAATGACTCAGTGGGGGGGTCCCCGGATTCCAATAACGATTCAGTGTGGATCCCTGGGTTCCAGTAATGATCATGTTGGGGGTGGGGGGGTAAGAGGGTCCACAGAAGTTAAAAGGTTGGGAACCACTGGCATAGGTAGAAGAAATATAGTATAGGTAGTATAGTTACACATGCCATAACTGCATCTTAACCTATGGATTCAACCCCATTGGTTCCGCACTCGCACTGAATTACTATAACATGTAATGATCAATGCTTTACCTTCTTGCCATGCTCATCTTCTGTCAGAATGTAGTAGATGTTTAGTTTGCTGAACGATACATGCATTACAGTTACGGCACTGCAAATACCAGTAGATGCCACATATGCTATGTTCTCACAAACTACACTATGTGTCAAAAACTTAAGTTCTTCATAGTTTATGACCTTCGCAAAAAAATTCCAAGCATTTCTGCCTAAGTTTAAACTGGAGACATGCTCTCTCAGTTTCAAAAATAGGCCTCGAAAGGCATCTGCGGACACCCCCAACTTGCATCCACAAACTGGAAGGAGTTGAATTTAGCACAGCCAGTGCGCTAAAGACACATGAAAGACATGTCTTCCTGAGCCTCATGTGGCTGTAATGGGAGCCAATAGTAAAGGTTCACTACGCATACGTTCAGTAATGTTCAGGAAGAAGAAGGTGGTTACTTGACAGGTGGGACAATGCAGTTAAACTTATTCCGTTCTGTGGCGTATAAAAGTGATGGGCCCAGGTCTGGCGACATTCAGTTGAAGTGAGTGCACTGATTGGTTCGATTAGGCCATTGTCCGGTGGTATGAAGTCTTGTGTGTGGTCTGTGAATGGACTATAAAGCAGTTGGCGCCGTGATGAGGCTTTACGGCAGACCTTCAGAAGGCTTGGTTTCAATATACAGTATTTATGCTTTGAAACCAGGAATTTCTGGAGGTGTTAAAATCAACCAGTGCAAGTGGTGGTTTAACTTCAACAAACTAGTACCAGACTTATATCTGTGACAGTAAGATGGCCCTTTCTAAGAACTCCTTGCTTTCTTGTTTATTTGTCATTATGGGCAGCTGTGAATTTTGTGCCCTAGCTCAGCCGACACATAGGCAAACATGTAAAAAAAAAAAAAAAAATGTAAAGTAGACAACCAGGGGAATCCTAGGGTGCACAACCTATGTGGCTCTCACCAGTTGTTTTTATACAGAATCTCAAACTTTGCTCAATGCTCAAACTTTGCCCCCCAAAAATATTTTCCTTGCATTTCCATGAGAACAAGTCGTGGAATCTATAGGCAGCCACCCAGTGTTCCCTGAAGTCTCCCGAGAAAAACGGTGCCACACTTGTGTTCGTGGGCCAAGTGCCCGCGACAGGGAAGGGCCCAAAACATATTATGGAGACATCAAAATTATCTATCACAAACCACCCTGGTTTTGTAAAGGAGGCACCTGCATTTTTGGTCCTGGCAGCCACATAGGAAAACCTACCAAACTATGTGAGCCTATCAATGCAGCCCACCCTGGATACTCCTAGGTGGCTAGTTTTAAAAAAATGTATAGGTTGGCTAGGTTTCCCTAGGTGCTGGCTGAGCTAAGGTCCCAAATCTTGAGCTACCCACAGTCGAAAAAAGGGCCAGTTTTCGGTAGAAAAATGCTTTGTATCCATGTTACCTTTTGGGCCATTTCCTGTCGCGGGCACTGGGTCTAACCATAAAAGTGAGGTACCGTTTTTATCTGGAGACCTGGGGGAATTCAGGGTGGAAGGAGGTTTGTGGCTCGCCACAGATTCCAGAACTTTCCATCACAGATATGTGAGGAAAATGTGTCTTTTTGTGAAAGTTTGAGGTTTGTAAGAGATTCTGGGTAAAAACTGTGGTATTAGCCACGCAAGTCAGCCCACCCTGGATATCCCAAGGTGTCTAGTTTTTAAATATGTACAGGTTGGCTAGGTTTACCTATGTGTCGGCTGAGCTAGGGTCCTACATCTCGAGCTACCCACATGATAAAAAATGGCCAGTTTTTGGTGGAAAAATGTGTTACGTCCACGTTGCATTTTGGGCCTTTTCCTGTCGCGGGGACTAGGCCTACCCAAACAAGTTAGATACTATTTTTATTTCGAGACTTGTGGCAGTATAGAATAGCAGAACATTTGTATTATCTATTGGATTTCACTGCACTTGTGCCTTTCAAATGTAAGCCAATGTATAAGAAAGATGACATTTTGAAAAATACTGTTATGGATACCCACAAATTCAGAGATAAAAAAATAACCACTGCTCCTAAGCTCTATCTTGTGTTCATTTCAGAAATACATACGTTTCCTTGATACCCATTTTTAACTTTGCCTATTTTGCTGTAAGAAATGATCTATACTCTGTAATCAATGAAAAACCATTGTGCAGTGCAACTCAGTTGTTGGCTCTGGGTACCTACAGTTGTTGGAGAACCTACAAACCCTATATGTCCAGAAGGACATAATGGTATATTGCATTTGTCAATCAGCTATGGTGACAAACCGTTACAGACTGAAATCTCACAAATGCCCGTTATTTTCCCTACTCAGATTTAACAGTTATTTTCCTTGGCAAAACTTGAGGAACATACACATGACCCTTTGTTGAATTTGAAATTTTGTCTACTTAACAAAAATCTATAGCTTTTCTGGATCACCCTTGGGTTTCACCCTGGTTTGTACCACAAACTAGAAGTAGGTTAAGAGAACAAAAATAAGGGAATTAGGATACCCTTAGAAAAATGTCATGCCTGTGGTACAAAATTATGTTTTTGGATTCAGCTCTGCATGCTCCTGAAAGCTAGAAAGATGGTGACTTTAGTACAGCAAACAGTTTATGGATTCCATTCTTAAGGAACAAAAACATACACTTTCAACTGGAGCACTTTTTCCTCCCATTTTTCTCACAAATCTCAAAATTCTCAGTCCCATTGAGGGTAATTCACCAACCCTGGGTACCTTTACAGTCCCCAGGATGTTGGAAAAAAGGCTGCAAATTTGGTGTGGATACATGTGGGGAAAATTTGATGGGCCCCTAACCGCAAACTACCCCAGATAGCCAAAAATGGGCTCAGCACTAGGGGGGAAAGGCCCAGCAACTATGGGTGTAACTATATCTTCTCTCCTGCAACCACAATGCCGGCAGTCACCAGACATCAGTTTACACGCCGACCCCCCTTTTCAAAATTCCATCAACAGTAGCCTTAGTCTAAAGCAGGCTTCTCTATTGAGTAGGTTGTGAGCTAAAGGTAGTTCTCCAGCTACCTGTAAGTAGCTCTCCTGCATGCGCCCCAGCCTACTAAATAAGAACCTTTTTCTTCGTTGAATTAATGCATTATACCAAAATTAAATATTCAATACAAACATCTGTATCAGTGATACTCAAAAGTACAGCCAGGGGGCTACATGCGGCCTTCTAGACCTTTACAGGTGGCCCCCTCCTCTACAGCAACATTGGGCTGCTGTTTACTCACCTCAGCACCAACATCAAGGAGAAGTTAAGTAAATAGACAAGTATTTATTTAAAGGGCAATTGAAGTTAAAGAAAGGAAGTGAAGAGGGTGTCCTACACCACTTAACTTTAGGAACACTCATTTTTAAAGGCATCTGGCAGCAAAACTATTATAAAGTATCTTCAAAATTCAAAAAGTCTAATTCATTAACACGCAGACCCCATTTCACCTTAGTACATCAGGTTATATCATTGCATTGAAAAGTATTTTTTAAAGTGATAGTTTTCAAACATGAATTTAGAAACTTTCATTCTGCCCCACCCCGCCGCCGCCACCACCACCACCACCCTTACAACAATAGTAAACTAAGAGGCAAGACAGTTGTTATGTGCACTCCGGGGTAGCCTGGGTGCCTATTGTACATGAACAACATTATAGTTTATTAAATCAAACATAGCTGAAATGTCTTTCCAAGCACAAATCCTTAAGTCTTGTATTTCGATGTCTTCTTATAAATGATAATGAAAAAAAGGAAGAAAAGTTAAATAAAACAATTGCCTAGGAGCACACAATTTGGTAAGTGGGGAGGCTGGGTTTAATTCTACGTTTTCTGGTTTCACATTGTGCTATTCAGCCACCAGATGTATATGCTTTGTTTCCCCTACACCCACCTTACTGCCACCAGCCCCCACCCAGTCTCACACACACACAAAATACACCCAACCATCACCCTGGCTGGCATCAATGCGGCCCTCAGTCACATTAGTGACCAAACTTTTTGGCCTTGGGTAAATGTTTGGGAGACTCAATCATCTATTTTTATAGAACTCATGAGATGATGTTTAGAGAAAAATTACAGAGTTTTCAAAATATATTTATAAAGCTGATTTAGGAGTGACAAATCATGTGGGGAAGCATTCCTATTTTCATTATTTTCGTTCCAGGAGCACTGCAGCTATGTCGGTTATGGATTTACTATGTAGAGACTTTCCAAAATTTACACAGCCTTTTTAGGTCGCGTGCACAAGCCCTCTGGCCTGTTGTAATCTATCTGTGGGCTTTTAACCACACCCACCACTATTACTCATTCATGGGCTTGCCTTTCAAAAATCCTTTATCATTGATAAATGCTTTGCGTTTGTCCTGCCTTGCCCTGTTACATGGATAACTGCACGATGGCTGATACGTTTGACTGCGAGCAAAATTATTTTTCTTTTTGTGTTGCTTCTTCGCACTCATGCTCATGGCGCTCATAGCGCTTTGAATCGGCTTGCTTATGACAATTGTTTTACTTTTCATTTTCAATTTATGTGGCAAGAAAAGTCCAGTTAGGAATTTACAATGCGAAACCCATTACATTACAAATGCTTGTTTACATAACGATAGTTCAAAGAAATAGGCTTGTGCTTTCAGAATCCTACAATTCACTAGGATGTACTTGGCTTGACTGACGTTGCGCAGTGAGGCTAGATCTAGAGTATAGGAGCACAGGCGCAAGCTCCTTTTAGCAATGTGTTTAAAACTAAATAGTCTGAAACACAAGATCAAGATTTAATTGAATTTTGCGTCTTAAGTGACTTAGTCAGGACAAGGTAAGGAGGCCAAATAACTGACAGTGTCTGGGGATGAAGGAGGCATATCTGGCTCTCTGGCAGTATTTAACACAGCTTGCCATTGCAGCTAAAGCTTGTTTATCTCAACCAACGCCATCACTCACAGTGGGGTACGGAAAAAATTGTGCTAAATAAGGAACGCTGAGCTAAGTCTCGCCAGTTGCAAATTTACCTGGAAAGCCTTCGTGCGGATAAGTTAGAAAAGGGGGAAACTTTGCTTGATTAACTTCCAATATTTCAGATGAATGAATTCGCAGTCAAGAATATATTCTGCATGCGGTGAAATTAAGAGTAGAAGCTGTGCGTTTCGGCTTCACACGGTGGTACTTTGTGCTAACTCCTGAATTCAGCGATACTTCGTCGTGAATTCAGCCAAACCCATTAATATCCATAGGAGGACTCTCGGTTCGATTTTCCCCAAAAGGACTAAGCTAATCTCTTCACCATCTTTTTATCACAAAAATGATTTTGTTTTAACTCCGCTGATAACTACTTTGGTATCACGTTTTAATGTATCTAGAGCGGACATCGCATTGCTCCTTGTATAATTTTAGTGAAAACATATTTACATTAAGGTATCCGATTAAGGCAGCGGTTTAATGGGGGGAGGTGGAGACAGGTATTCTGGGGACGAGGGCCAAGGTAAGAATTAAGGGCAATGGTCTGCTAGAGACTACAAGTCTTGAACGGGAACACGTTATGAAAGGGCATTTTTATGAAGTCAGAGGCGGAACAACGAGCACAGGTCCACCGTCATCCAAGGGTTAGGCAAGGCACTGGTCTGGATCAACGGGCACTAGTCTGACTGGATGATGCAGTGGTAGATCAAACGCACGGATCTTGGTGGACGACAGAAAATAAGATGCTCCGCGGTTGTGGTGGACCAGAAGGCGTCTAGTATAATGCAGAGGTGTGTCCAAGGGCACTGGTCTCAGAACAGGCGCAAGGACACAAGGTTGGTGATAGGATAGACTAAATGGTAGTGGACGGGGGATGCACAGAGGTGTACAGAAACGAACGCAATCGGGAGTTTCGTGGCCAAGAGGAGATACAGGACAGTAAAGTCTCACTGAAGATAACGGCACCATGTCCTACAGCGCCACTGTTATTTATACCCAATCTTTATGGAGTCGACGAGTACTCACCCCCGGAACAAGAAACCAAAACAGGCAACAGAAGGTTGAGGAGAAGCAGTTTATAGCGATTGCCAAGCACTCATCTTTCTACTCAGCATGACCTCCACAAGAGTGCACAGACGCAGAACAGAAACTAGATGCCGCTAGACATAACATGGACAACGAAAGGAGACTAGAACACATTACCTTGTGTAACAGAATCGGACAAGGGAGAAAGACTACAGGGCGCGCCTGTCTTGCCACAGTCATAATTAAAGAAGAAAGACTACGAAGCCTTGTTCTGTAAACGTATCCCACGATCCCGTTTTAAAAACTGGAAATAAAGCCACAATTAAATGACAAAATGCATCTATGAAATGAGCTGGGAAAATTCTCGAGCAGGCGTCATCCTTAGAGATTCCACTAACAAAAAATAATGTCTGACAAGCAGTTGATGCAAACGTATTCACCTTTTGCTACTTAGCTACTCATGCTTCTCTTTTCCCGTTCCGTGTTGTCAGATTTCAAAATCTGATCGTAGTAACGTTTTGGAACGATTGCGTCGGCTTCCCAATATAACTGAAGAATATTCCTTCGGGCGTCAATAGAAACAACGTAACCATTGTCACGTGATCTTTACGTTAGGTCACGCGTGTTGAATCATTTTCCAATAGTACCTAGCTGAGGTTTTTATTTGTAAACAACGAAAGCGGAGAAAAGTGGCAGTCTGAGGGAGAGAAGGCAGAGTGGTAGAAGGAGTGGCCAGTTTTGCGGCTGATTTGCCACCTTTCTCAAACAGGCATTGTTAAAGCCAATAGGTCAGATTTTTTTTAGTATTCTATTGTTGCAACATATGCGTCAAGAAGGAATAAAATATATAACATGCCACTGCCCAGGGGCGAAACTAGACTGGGGGCTTGGGGGAGAGCAAAGGTCTCCCCCCTGGCTTATCGGGCTGTTGTGGAATGATCCACGAGCCCGAAATGGGATTGGTCAGTGATCCAGATGAACGAGTTACTTACCTTCGGTAACGACTTTTCTGGTGGATACATTAGCTACCTGTGGATTCCTCACCTCATGAATACTCCCATGGCGCCAGCATTCTACGGAAATCTTCTTACTAGTCTCTGCACGTCGACGAGGACGTCACTGTCTCGCACGCGACGCCGTCTGACGTCATACAGGCAATAAGAGGTCCTCGACGACGTGCGGACGTCAGTACCAATCATTTTTTACGTGCATGAGAACAACCAGGCAATGCAATGAAAGAACAAAGCAACATCCATTATATTGTAAAAATACACCACATTGTATGAATAACTGTAAATCTTTTTATGTACATATATATATATATATATATATAAAACTCTCTCTTTTAAAATATATACACACACCAAGTATATACATAAAGATATATAGACATATACCTATATATATATAAATATATTATATATATACATCTATTGCACCCTCAAAGACCAAGAGGAGCACACTCAAGGATTACCTGGCAAGACCATAAAGGCAACGGGGAGGCGGGTGGGACCGTGAGGAATCCACAGGTAGCTAATGTATCCACCAGAAAAGTCGTTACCGAAGGTAAGTAACTCGTTCTTCTGATGGATACAACTACCTGTGGATTCCTCACCTCATGAATAGAGTCCCAAAGCAGTACCACGCCCGGCGGTGGGTGCCTAAATGGTCAAACCAAGAAATCCTGCAGCACTGACCGTGCAAAATGGCCGTCCCTTCTAACCTCAGAATCTAAACAGTAATGTTTTGCAAAAGTGTGAAGGGACGACCAAGTTGCGGCCTTGCAGATGTCGACCACAGGAACACCTCTGGCTAAGGCCGAAGTGGCCGACTTAGCTCTGGTGGAATGAGCTCTAATGCCCTCAGGAGGATCCTTCTTTGCCAAAGAGTAACATATTTTAATGCAAAGAACAACCCACCTGGATAGTGTTCTCTTGTGGACTGCCTTTCCTCTCCTCTTGCCCACGTATCCAATAAACAGCTGATCCTCCAGCCTGAAATCCTTTGTTCTATCGATAAAGAAGCTCAACGCTCTCTTTGGGTCCAGACGGTGCAGTCTTTCTTCCTCTTTGGAAGGATGAGGCGGAGGATAGAACGTGGACAAAGTAATTGCCTGAGCCAAATGGAAGGGTGAAACAACCTTCGGGAGGAAAGCAGCCTTGGTCCTCAACACCACCTTATCCCCATAAAAAGTTGTATAAGGGGGTTTTACTGATAAGGCCTGCAACTCACTCACTCTCCTTGCTGATGTTATAGCTATCAGGAAGACTGTTTTTAAAACCAAATACCTCAAGGGGCAAGAATGCATAGGTTCAAAAGGGGACCCCATAAGGAAAGTCAGGACTAAGGACAAATCCCATTGCGGCATAACGAATGGCTTTGGAGGATATTGATTTAGAAGACCTTTCAAGAATCTGATAACAATAGGGGATTTAAATAAAGATGGTTGGTCTGGAAGACATATGAAGGCTGACAAGGCCGATAAATAACCTTTAATGGTAGCCACTGCACAGCCTTTCTGCGCCAGAGATAGAGCAAAAGACAAAACGTCCGATAGATGAGAATGTAAAGGATCAATCTGCCTCTCTCCACACCACGCAACAAATTTAGACCACCTATTAGCGTAGATAGATTTAGTGGAGTGTCGCCTGGCCGCTAATATAACATCCACTACCTCAGGCGGGAGAGAGAAGGAACTCAGGTTGCCCCGTTCAATCTCCAGGCATGTAGGTGCAGACTCTGGAGGTTGGGGTGTAGAACCTGCCCCTGCGACTGTGAGAGGAGGTCTGCCCTGAAAGGGAGACGGAGCGGCGGGCACGTTGAGAGTTGGAGAAGGTCGGAGTACCACACCCTCCTTGGCCAATCCGGAGCTATTAAGATTACTAGAGCCCGGTCTTGGCGAATCTTCCTCAATACTCGAGGAATCAAGGGTATGGGAGGAAACGCGTAAAGCAACTGGCCGCACCAGGTCATTTGAAACGCGTCCCCCAACGCTTCCTGCATCGGATACTGAAGGCTGCAGAACAACGGACAATGCGCGTTCTCTCGAGTGGCGAACAGATCTACCCGAGGAAACCCCCACTTCTGGAAGATTAAACGGACTTGATCTGGATGGAGACGCCACTCGTGGTCTGCCGAGAAGTGGCGACTGAGACTGTCCGCACGCACGTTCAAGACTCCGGCCAGATGGTTTGCTATCAAGCAAATCCGATGGTCCTTTGCCCAGGACCATAGTCGAAGAGCTTCTCTGCAGAGAAGGTACGACCCCACTCCTCCCTGCTTGTTTATGTACCACATCGTGGTAGTATTGTCCGTTAGGACCTGTACCGACTGACCACGAAGGGAAGGGAGGAAGGCCTTGAGAGCCAGACGTACAGCCCGTAACTCTAACAGATTGATGTGAAAAATCTGTTCCTCTGGAGACCAAAGACCTTTGATCTCCAGATCCCCCAGATGAGCTCCCCACCCTAGAGTGGAAGCATCCGTTATGACTGTGGCCACTGGTGGCGACTGCTGGAACGGCTTTCCTTGTGAAAGATTGTTGCTTGCAATCCACCACTTCAAATCCACAGCAGCATCTCTGGAGATCTTGACAGTACCCTCTAGATCCCCTCTGTGTTGAGACCACTGCCTTCGGAGGCACCACTGAAGAGCCCTCATGTGCCAGCGAGCATGCGTGACCAACAGAATGCAGGAGGCAAAAAGACCGAGCAGACGAAGGACCTTGAGGACTGGAACTACCGCTCCATTTCGAAACATTGGAACCAAATCCTGAATATCTTGAATCCGCTGAGGCGGAGGAAAGGCCCGACCCAATGTTGTATCCAGTACTGCCCCTATGAACAGGAGGCGCTGAGAGGGCTCCAGGTGAGATTTGGGCTCGTTCACCGAAAAGCCCAGGTCGAACAACAACTGGGTTGTTGACTGCAGATGACGCAACACAAGCTCCGGGGACTTGGCTTTGATCAACCAATCGTCCAAGTAAGGAAATACTGCTATCCCCTTCCTTCTGAGCTCTGCCGCAACCACCGACATCACCTTCGTGAAGACTCGAGGTGCTGAAGTAAGACCAAACGGAAGGACCGCAAACTGGTAGTGTTGCGATCCCACCACAAACCGGAGATACTTCCTGTGTGACTTGAGTATCGGGATATGAAAGTAAGCATCCTGCAAGTCGACAGACACCATCCAGTCTTCCATGTTCAACGCCAAAAGCACCTGTGCTAGGGTCAGCATCTTGAACTTTTCCTGCTTGAGGAACCAATTCAAGATCCTCAGGTCCAGAATTGGTCTCAAACGACCATCCTTCTTGGGAATCAGGAAATACCTTGAGTAAACTCCTTGACCCCTTTCCTGCTCCGGGACCAACTCCACCGCGCCCTTTAAAAGGAGGACTTCTACCTCCTGTTCTAGCAACAGGAGGTGTTCTTGTGAACAATACGAAGGGCGGGGCGGGATGAGGGGCGGAAACTCCCGAAAGGGAAGGGTGTAGCCTTTTCCCACAACACTGAGAACCCAAGTGTCCGACGTAACAGTCTCCCATTTGGTGAGAAAATGCTGTAATCTTCCCCCTACAGGAGAGGAGTGAGTGGGAAATGGTGGAAGCCTAAGGCTGCTTCCCCTGCTGCACCCCGCCAGAGGATGAGGAAGAGGCAGAGTGCTGCTGAGAGGCTCCCCTGGTGCGGACCCTACCCCTCCCCCTAAAAGATCTATAGGGGTGGGAAGAGGCAGGTTGCTGATATCTTCCCCGAAAGGAAGAGGAGGAAGAGCCACGCCCAAATCCACGAAACCTCCTGAAGAATCTGGAAGAGGCCGTGGAAGAAGGAGCTTGGAGTCCCAACGACTTAGCCGTGGCCCTGCTCTCCTTAAAACGTTCCAAGGCCGAATCAGCCTTAGCCCCAAACAGTTTGTCCCCATCAAACGGGAGATCCAACAATGTGGACTGTACATCTGCCGAAAAGCCCGAGTTACGGAGCCAGGCCTGTCTCCTTTCCACCACAGTTGTGCCCATTGCTCTGGCTACCGAGTCGGTGGTATCCAGTCCCGTCTGGATAATTTGGGTCGCAGCAGCCTGGGCATCAGAGACAAGATCCAAAAGACCCTGGGGAAGCTCTGTAAACGAAGAGGAGATGTCATCCATCAGAGCATGAATATACCTCCCCAGGATACAGGTCGCATTAGTGGCCTTTAACGCCAGACTGCAGGACGAAAAAATCTTCTTCGACTGCGCCTCTAGCTTTTTTGAGTCTCTGTCCCCAGGCACCGTCGGGAAAGAACCAGGCGCTGACTTGGACGAACAGGAGGCCTGCACTACCAATCTCTCCGGCGTAGGGTGCCTAGATAGGAAACCAGGATCAGTTGGAGCCGTCCGATACCTCCTGGCCACGGCTCTGTGAACTGCTGGGGAAGATGCCGGCCTCTTCCACACCTCTAAAACCGGATCCAGCAGAGCGTCATTAAAAGGTAACAGAGGCTCCGCCGCGGCTGAGGCCGGATGCAACACCTCCGTCAAAAGGTTTTGTTTTGCCTCCACCACCGGCAAAGGCAGGTCCAAAAAACTAGCTGCCTTCCGTACCACTGTATGAAAGGAAGCAGCTTCCTCAGTATATTCCCCCGGGGACGAAAGGTCCCACTCAGGGGAAGTGTCCAGCCCACTGGCCGACTCCAGTCCACGCAGCCCATCACCCGAGTCCTCTAGCTCTCCTTCCTCTAGGGCTCGTTGGTACTCCTGCTCTTCTAGTACCCGGAGAGCACGCCTCCTTGAATGCAGTCGTTGCTCAATCCGCGGAGTCGACAATGCCTCCGCCGAAGTCGGAGATCGGCGCCGATCTTCCGAAGCCACCGACGCCGCATCCGGCGCCACGGGTAACTTCGGCGCCGACTGAAGAGCAGCTGAAACAGATGGACCCACCGGAGTCACAGGCCGAAATCTCGACATCGACGGGATGGAAATCCCTGGGGCCAATCCCTCCGAAGCCACCGGAGCGGCCACCGGCGCCGACACTGGCGCCGAGCCCACGTTCCCAAACGGGAGAAAGGGCATAAAGGGTGCCGGCCGAAGAGGCGCAGGATCACCCAAAGAAAAGGCCAAAGGCCCAGCCGGAGCACCCCCTGGAGCCATCTGTTGGAAGATGGCATACATCGCATTCAAGAATGCGGAACTATCGGCTCCAGGGGTGGGAAAAGCCGGATACTGGGGTGCCTGTCTCGGAGGCGACCCCGACTCCGGCCTCGGCGTCTGCGCCGGAGAAAACACTTGAGGCTCCAATACCTCAATCACCGACGCCTGTCCAGGCGAAGTTGGTGACGCCGGAGAGGGCAACGGCGTCGAAGGATGCGGCGTCACCGTGGGGCTGACCTCCCATGTCTTTCGGCGCCGATCCGGAGACCTGGAACGAGCCTCCCTTGAATGACGCCGAGATTCTCTACGGCGCCGGGAGTCTCGATGACGCCGATGTTTTGGAGAAGACTTCTTGTGATGCTTCTCCTTTGACTTGGCCATAAACAGCTTCGCCTCACGTTCTTTAAGGGCCTTCGGATTCATGTGCTGACATGAATCACAAGTCGAGACGTCGTGGTCGGAGCTCAAACACCAAAGGCAATCGGAATGAGGATCCGTCACCGACATCTTGCCTCCACACTCACGACAAGGCTTAAATCCAGACTTTCTCTGCGACATTATTTCCACGGAGAAAGAGTATGCAGCAAGATATACACTGTAACCGCAAGAGTAACAGTTGCTCCCTCGAAGATAACCGTTTCGAATGCACGGAAAAAAGGGAACTGACGTCCGCACGTCGTCGAGGACCTCTTATTGCCTGTATGACGTCAGACGGCGTCGCGTGCGAGACAGTGACGTCCTCGTCGACGTGCAGAGACTAGTAAGAAGATTTCCGTAGAATGCTGGCGCCATGGGAGTATTCATGAGGTGAGGAATCCACAGGTAGTTGTATCCATCAGAAAGGGCTGTGCTTTGGGCCGGCTGGGTGTCGGCGCCCTCTTTGGCTGTTGTCACACCCAGTGGGCGTTTTGTCTTCGTGCCAAGGTTTGTAGTGAGGCGTGTTAGAGGCAAGAGTAGGCGGATTTTGAGTTTTGGGCAGAGTTTTTGAATTTGGTGGTTGGTTAAAAGTAATATTTGTTATGGAGCCGAGCAGGGTGGTAAAAGCGTTAAAAGTCCTTCAAGATGAAGGGAGGGAGGATTTAATAAAAGAAGGTGTGGCTGGAAGAGGCGTGGGTGGGGTTAAGAAGACCGAAGCGGCTTTCGGCCGAAGGTGTATCGGCCGCTGTAGCGGCTTGTTCTTCGCCTTGAAAAGCATGTAAAAAGTTTAAAACCAAGAGCGCTGCTGGGAGGAAAGTTTCGCGCTCACCTGAAATTATTGATGTTGTAGCTGACTCAAGCTTGGTTCCGAACTCTTTGGCTGGAATGCGGGGGAGGCGCAAAGTTTGTTTGCCCAGGCGTCAGGGCTCGTCTTTATTGCGGCGTGTTTCAGCAGGTGGGAGAGGCGCTGGCCTCATGCCTGCGGTGGCGGTAGGCGGCTGCATGGGGGCTTGGGCTCGAGGCGCGCATGCGCGTTTGGTTAAGCGTGCGCAAGCTCGATCGCCTTTAGAAAGAGGCGACGAGCCTAAAACAAGTGATGTAGAGGAAAGGCCCTTAGGAGGCGTTTCCAATATGGCGGCGCCCAGTAATGTTTCCCGGCCGATGTCAGCTTTGGAAAAAAGTAAAGTGGGCACGCCAGTTAAGAGGGTGGTGCCTGGTTCTAAGGTGTGTAATGAGGTTGTTATTTCTGATGAGGATGAGGAGCTGCAGGTGAGCCCAGTAGGTGGTTTTGTTAAAGATTCAAGAGGCAGTGTGGGTTTTCATGGTCAGAGGTGTGGCAGGTTTATGCAGTGGATACCTAGGGTGGTCAGTCCGATGCTGCACAGGGTGCAGTCTTGGGAGGTAGGTAACCAGGCTGTTCTTCAGTTAGGGGAGCAGATTGAGTTAGTGGACAATAGTGGGGCTGTGTTTAAAGGTACTGTGTGTGGTGAGGCGAGTAGTACTGGTGGAATAGGTAGGGCGTACGTTAGCCTAGATTTTTGGCAGCCTGATAGTGGTGAGGGAACCTCTGGGTTCGACACGTCCCATGCTTCGAGCGGACATGGGGTGCAGGCGAGTCACAAGCGATCTGGGCAGATGGTTGGTGATCAGAGCCTGCCGGTGAAGGTCAGGGCGCCTTCAGAGCACCTGCCTGAAGGGAGGGTTAAACCTGGAGCGGTTTACCCGACTTCGAGGGAGACAGCTGGAGTTGACGTTGCACAGCCATCCACTAGCCAGGGCCCTGGTGCTGGTTGGGCTTCTATGGACGAAGAATTACTTGATTATTAAGACGACATGGAAGAACCGGTTATGTCACGACAGCGGGTTGTGATGGCAGGAGACGTGCCTGGAGGGGTCCAGGGTGGCCACGCTAAGGCTCACTGCCGGGATGTGTCGACTGGCAACTTGGCAAGAGGTGAGGATGGGTTTGTTGGGTCTGGGATGGTGCATGAGTTGTGGGAGTATTTGGGGGGTTTGAGTCACACGAGGGCTTTGAATGCTATGGCTGGTTCAAGGGAGCAAAGGATGGGTAAGGTGGATGCATCCATTCAGGTGAATTCGGTCACGGAGGTGGATGGTAAGTTGGAGGTAAGTGGAGGTAATGGTGATGTGTCAGTTAAAAAGACTGAGTCGGGTGAGGGTGGTAAGACTGCTACAGGTGTTAATACGGGTGGGGATGAAGTGGGGGGTGGGGTTAAGTCCAAGAAGCTGCCTTATATGGGAGTGTCCTTCAACAGCGGTCTCTGTAATAGACAGCAATGTAAATTTAGACATGATTGCTCCAATTGTGGTGGGAGACACTCAGCATACCAGTGCTTCGGTGGGCTTCATTGGTCCTTGCTTGGGCCATCATCAAGAGGTGGCGAGAGAGGTAGACGACATATGCAGCAATTGGCAGGTAAAGGGCCCTACGCCTATTAAATTTGATGCAGTTGCTTATTGGTTGCAGTTTTATCCATGTTCTGAGGAGGCTAAGGTTCTTTTTAGTGGATTTTCAGAAGGTTTTAGGTTGTGTTATCAAGGCCAGAGGTTGAGGAGATGGGCTAATAATTTGAAGTCGGCAAGGGAACATCCTGAGGGGGTGAGGGCTAAATTGAAAAAAAGAACTGGAATTGGGCAGGATTCTGGGGCCTTTTCTAGAGTGGCCATTGCCGAATTAGACTATTTCCCCTTTGGGTGTGGTCCCTAAAAAACAGGTTGGTGAGTTTCGGCTGATCCATCACTTGTCATGGCCGGCGGGTGCTTCATTCAATGATTTCATTGTAGTGGAAGATTTAATGGTACATTATGCATCGGTTGATGAAGCTATTGCGTTGGTACGGAAGTGTGGGAAAGGTGCAGAAATGGTGAAATCAGACATTGAGTCAGCTTTCAGACTGTTGCCGGTCCACCCGGACAATTTTTCCTTATTGGGAATGCAGTTCGAGGAGGCCATATATGTTGATCGGATGTTGCTGATAGGGTGTTCAGTTTCCTGTTCTTTGTTTGAGATGTTTAGTTCATTTTTGGAATGGTGTTTTACATTTCACAATGGTGGCTGATTAGTGACTCATTACTTGGATGATTTTTTCTTTGTTGGGAGAGCCAAGTCAGGGGATTGTGGCAGAGCATTGAGTGAATTTGAGTGTTTGATGTCTCTCTTTGGGGTTCCGTTGGCAAGAGATAAAACTGAAGGGCCTGCAACATGCCTCAATTTCTTGGGTATTGAATTGGACTCTGATAGAATGGAAGTGAGGTTGCCTAGGAACAAAGTACAGCAGTTGATTTCTATGTTGGACGAGGCTGTGAGGAAACCCAAGCTGGAGTTGGGTCAGGCACAATCGTTGCTTGGACATTTGAATTTTGCCTGTAAGGTGGTAAGGGTTGGCAGGGCGTTTTGCCGCAGGCTCGGTTTCGCAATGCGGGGTGCCTTTTTGCCACATCATCATATTCGCCTTCAGGCATGTGTTAAGGAAGATTTACGGATGTGGATTGTATTCATGAGGGATTTTAATGGTGTGACGATGCTGGTGGAGGACGAGGATTGGTTTTGGCACATTCAGATATTTTCAGATGCGTCCGGTGCTCATGGTTTTGGATTGTTCTGGGATGGTCATTGGGCGGCAGAGGCCTGGCCTGTGAGTTGGAAGCGAGCAAAATTTACCATTGCATTTTTGGAATTTTTTCCTTTAGTAATTGCTTTGACAATTTGGGGTCGGTTTTTGGCCAATAGGAATGTAATTTTCAATGTGGACAATCAGACTGTAGTGCATTTAGTTAATTCCCAGAAGGCAAAAGATGAGAAGGTACTTAAGTTGTTGAGGATTTTCTTGCTGAATTGTTTAAAGATCAATATTTTGTTCAAGACTCGACATGTGCCTGGCATTAATAATGACATTGCTGATGCCCTATCTCGTTTTCAGTGGCAGAGATTCCGTGGCTTGGCGCCGGGAGCAGACGTTCAGAAGATGGTCATACCTGGGGAGTTGTGGGAAGTAAAGGATTGAGAATGTTGGAGCTTGTTCAGCAGTCTATAGCTCCGTCAATGAGGAGGACTTATTTTCAGGCTTGGTTGGAATTGCTGAACTCAAGTGCGGTACGACGATCGGGTGGGTTTGATGTGATCTCTAGGAGACAGGATGATGCTGTTCGTTTTGTTATGCAACAGATTGAGGCTGGTTTAGTGGCGGTCACTATATCGGGTAAGTTATCTGGGGTTTCTTTTTGTGGTAAGTATTTTTGGGGTTACGATCCTGTGGTAGGTGAGTTATGTAGGAGGATTTTGGCAGGTTGGCTAGGTCAGGTGGTGTGAGGTGTGATCGGAGGCGCCCTATCACGTCTCATATGTTGAGGACTTTGTTGGGTAGTTTGGGAGTCATTTGTTTTTCGGATTGGGAGGTATGTTTGTTTTCTCTCTGTATGTCTTGGCTTTTTCATGGGGCATTTCGTATTCCTGAGCTTTTAGGTGTGAAAGGGAGAGACAGGCTTACATATGAGAATGTGTAAGTTGGAGCTGAAGGCATTTGCATATGGTTGCCTTTTCCCAAAGGGGACCAGTTGGGGAGGGGTCAGGAGGTGATATTAAAAGCTAAACAATCAATTGATTGTCCAGTGCGATGTTGGTTTTCCTTTGCAGCGATGTTGCCACAATCGTCAAGGTTTGTATTTGTTCATCAGGATGGGACGCATTTGTCAGCATCACAGTTGTTAGCTGTATTGAGGATGTCTGTCAGGAGGTTGGGCTTGGATCCCAGTAGCTACGGTACACATTCTTTCAGGATTGGGGCTGCCACGGAAGCGAGAAGACAAGGTAAATCAGACCAGTCGATTAAGCAATTGGTTAGGTGGAGATCGAGATGTTTTCAGAGGTATGTGCGTTCTTTTAAGCAGTAGGATTTCTTTTATGGGGTTCTCAGACTGTTGTATCTATTCTGTTTTCATGCTCTTATAGGTCTTTACTATACCCCTTAACCCTCTGCTATGTCTTATTCCGTTTTTGTTTCTAAGGGGTCTTGGTATACATGAATGCAAATACGTTACTTAACATATTTTTTCTTGTAGGTTGCTTTGGGGGTCCTGACAAGGTGTGCAGCGTGTGGATTGTAGGACACTCTTTTGTTCACTGGGCAGAGAGGCAAGCTTCATTGCACCATTTTGGGAGGCAGTTGGGGCTTGATGGGACAAGGATAAAGATTAGTTGGGTAGAAAAAACTGTCATGAGATGGGGTGAGTTACTTTATGTGTTGGCTAAAAGGATGGAATAAGGGGTTTGTCCAAATTTATTGGTATTACACTTGGGAGAGAATGACTTGGTCACATTGTCAGGTATTGGTTTGTTGAATGTCATGAAGTTAGACTTATGCAGGATTAAGGAACATTGGTCAGAGGCGCATATCGTTTGGACGAGTTTGGTGCGGAGAAGGGTGTGGAGGGGCGCTAATTCATTTAAAGGGATAGAGAAGCAGCGTAGAAAAATTAACAGGGAAATGAGGAGTTTTTGTAAGTCTCAGGGTTTTTCGGTTCTTACACACGAGAATATTGTGGTTTCTGATGTTGAATTATTTCGTCAAGATGGTGTGCACTTATCGTTTTTGGATAATGAACACTATTTGTTGGAGCTTCGGCTGTTGATTGCTGAATTAATGGGGGAACGTTTATGGGACAGGTAGATAGGTTTGGGTGGGGCAGGAAAACGCCTGCTCGGGTTTTCCTGGGTGCTCTTTCGGGGAGGAAGGGGTAGATCAGAAAAGATGAGAGGGCATGGAGTTTTCACAGACAAAGGTAACTGGAGAAGGTGACTGCAGGACAGATGGGTTAATGGGTTGGATGGGTCAAGGTGGGGATGGGATAAGGGGTAGTGCGGTGGGGTCAGTTTAGAGGGAGGGGTTAGGTGATAAATTTGTATTAGTAAGGTTTGGGTAGTTTTGTGAGGCTTTTATGCCAAGGTTGTATTTTTGCCAGACCTGTTCTATTAAAGCGGCCTTTTACCTCTTTAATGAGTGTCGTGGTCATTTCACTGCTTCAGCCCGATGGAGGCTTGGGGGGAGCAAAGGGCTAGCCCTGTCTCCCCCCGGGCTTATCAGGCTGTTGTGGAATGATCCACGAGCCCGCAATGGGATTGGTCAGGGATCCGGTTAGGGCGGTGCTTTGGGCAGGGGGATAAAAGGTAGGGGCTGGGTGTGGGCGGCCTCTTTGGCCGTTGTCACACCCAGTGGCCGTTTTGTATTCATGTCCTCCCGCCCTCCTGTGTGAATTCTTCCTTCCTTTTTGGTGTTTCCTTGGGGGGGGGAGGGGTTTGTTGGTTATTCCCAGTTCCTTTTGGTTCCTTTCCCTGGGTCAGTGGTTAGCTGTTTCAAGTTTTAACAGGGCAGGTCTAATTTTTTGTCTGTTTTTGTTTGTGTTGGCTACGGTGTAATGGGCATTTCGAATCATGTGGGAGGGGGTTGTTGTTTTTTGCCGCTGATAGTCAGGTCTGGTGTGGGTAGGGTGGGTTAACTGTTCACTGAGGCATTTCGGAGGGGAAGGGGTAGATCAGAAAAGATGAGAGGGCAGGGAGTTTTCACAGACAAGGGTAACTGGAGAAGGTGACTGCAGGACAGATGGGTTAATGGGTTGGTCGGGTCAAGGTGGGGATGGGACAAGGGGTAGTGCGGTGGGGTCAGTTTAGAGGGAGGGGGAGGGGTTAGGTGATGAATTTGTATTAGTGAGGTTTGGGTAGTTTTGTGTGGCTTTTATGCCAAGGTTGTATTTTTTGCCAGACCTGTTCTATTAAAGCGGCCTTTTACCCCTTTAATGAGTGTCGTGGTAATTTCACTGTTTCAGCCCGATGGAGGCTTGGGGGGAGCAAAGGGCTAGCCCTGTCTTCCCCCCGGTCTTATCGGGCTGTTGTGGAATGATCCACAAGCCCAAAATGGGATTGGTCAGGGATCCGGATAGGGCGGTGCTTTGGGCAGGGGGATAAAAGGTGGTCATTTCACTGTTTCAGCCCAATCACATTTTGGGAGGGTGGGGTAGCCAGTGTTAGCAGCTGCTAGACCAAACTTAACATTTGGTATCCCTGCCAGTGCCCTGTGTCCCCTGGACTCCAAGGTCATGGAGGCAAAGGCATGAACATAACATAAATGTATACTCTTGAATTACCCCAAGCATCTCAAAGTGTAAGAGGAATTAAACTAGATGCCAACATACCTAAAAGCCAGGGAAACCATTGTAGTTCTTGATGCACAAGAGGCAAACTCATGTGAAATCCATATATTGAGCTCCATGAAGCCACAGAAGGCCTTTGCCTCTCAGTAAACTCCAGAAAAAGATTCAGCAGTGTCTCAACCACAATCTCAAAAGTACTGGACATGAATGCCAGCAGGAATACAGTGGCAAATGAGATGATGAACTGTTGGAAATGGAATGTCTCCTGCGTGACATACAGATGTGTTCCCCTGCCCTGAGTGCCCGAATGCTTGTGAATCAAATATTTGTTTATTTTGGCCCTGGTGTCACTCTACTCTACCATATATATAGAGAGGTCTAGGCCTGTTCCCAACAGTGAGAGATCCTGGATCTGCCTTGTGACCTGGAGGGATGCACCCAGCAAGTCCTCATGGAGTGAGTGGACCGATACCCTCACCATGGGTTTAGCACAGAAGGCTGTGCCGGCTGTACACTGTGTTTTGTAATTCATAGTATTACTAGATGTTTATATCTATGTCAAGGGAATGTGGCCTGTCTATTCTGAAGTAAAGTTCCACGTTTATGTGAAATTCAGCAACTTGCACTGACATCCATTATGCAGTGCAAGTAAGTGTGTACAATGAGATTATGGTGCATACACAGTAGTAGGCGAGGCAGGTTGGTGTGTGTGTTTTTTGTGTTGTGTCTGTCTCTCTCTTTGAGTAAAAAGCCATTGGGATCCATTTTGAATGCCTCTTGTTTGACATGGCACAAGATGGAAGATGATGACAGCTTCCCCAGACATTGGAAGTGAATTGCCTGCATTCCTATGGCTGCAGGATGGACATCTAGACACTTAGGTGAGGAGGATGGAGAAAAGGCTATCTATACTTTGTAAGTAAAAGATTGCTAATTAGATCTTCTTAAGTACTGCCATTAGGTTGACGGTAGGACTGAAGGGTGGAACTGAGTTTCTAAGTCAGGCCTGCCTTTTTGTCTTCCCCTGACTAGTGGCCAGAAAGTATGGTGACAGACAAAGGAGAAACCTCTCAGGTTACTATGTTCATGTTTTGGGGGCGTTTCCTTAGAGACAGTCACATTGCCACCTGCTTTGAGAAGCATCACTTTACACCAGGGATACCCAAAGTACAGCCTGGGGGCCGCATGCAGCCCTCCTGACCTTTAATTGTGTCCCCTCTGGTGAACAACAGTTTGAGCCTGTGGCGGATGTAATCTACACCTCAATCTCCCCTTGTCTGTCCTGTGGCTCCCCAAACAGTATCTGGCAATGGAAATAAATATACATAAGTCAGGTCAGTGACCTGCAAAATAACATATTGTTGTCTGGTATAATATTGTCCTGGATCATTGGTAAACATATGGAAGTCAATAAATTGCCTCTGCCACAGATTAGAAGCAACTATAATAGGCTTAGATGCTGCAGATGCTTGGCCCAAAAAGAACAGGAGATAAGCACCTTATGTGTGGTGACCATAATACTAAAATACTTTACAAAAGTATTGTGAAACATCAGTAAAGATGCTTTATAATAAACCATATCATATTACTACACAAAACTTTTAATTCTGACTGACCACCAGTCATACTCAACAGCAAACAGTGCAACCCTGCATTATTTAGGAAGAGTTATAATGATTTTGTTTTTGGAATAACATTGCCTTAAATGGTGTGCTTTTGTACTTTTGAGACTTTTATATGGTGCTGTATTCTACACCTCTTTTAACCTTGAACTTTGTGTGTACCTTTGTTTATTCAGTCATCAAATAAATAATTTAGTTTTTTCCTGAGCACGTTCCACAGCACAATTTGCAGTTTTACAGTTCTGTAAATGGCACGTGTTGTCAAATTAGTGATATCTATTATACTGTATATTAAACTCAGAATAATGAATTGCAGAAATACGCTGCTGACAATCAAAAATAGACCATTAACATTTTTTTGCAGAGGTTACATAGCGGTACATATAACTACCTGATTAAAGCTGCATATCATATATTAAATAGAGCTATCAGTAGAGCATTTTTTTAATGCAGTATATTATGTTTACATATGGAAACCAACAATTATCCAGCTTTCCATAGCACCAACTGCCTTTAACCCTTTCATTCGAGTTCCTTATTTGTCTTTTGTTGCAAAATGGTGAAGCAGGGCACCCCTGTTATTTTTCTGTACATGATAAAGTGTTTCCTAACAGCAGGTTTCGACCCTCTTTGGTTTTACCCTTGTGCCCTGGACACTTTAAATATCCTAAGTTACTGCTCGTTATCTCTGAACAAAAGTAATATAGTATTGACATCACATCACTTACCTCATGGAAAATTTGCAAAAGTAAACAACTGCAGGCTTGATTAAGCCTGTAAAAGACATTAGCAGGACATGCAAAATATTAACTGAAATTCCGAGCGGCAGCAAGGCCCTGCCACTGCCTAAGCATTGCCACCATGCAATTGCAATAAAAATGTAAAAAACATTCTAATAGTACAGGTGCTTCCTACCAGGCAGGTCTTATTGGAACAGCCCTAGAACCCAGAAAATGTATTAATGGTTTTTGAATGACTGTAACCTGAAAACATTGTTTAAAGATAAAATGATGACTAAGAAACATAAAAAAAGATAAATTATGGAAAGAAACAGCATTGGCAAAGGTAAATATTGTCCCTCCGACCTTGGGACCTAGATGGACATCTTTAGAGTAGATGTGCACGTGATCAGGCAAAACACCATCACTTACAGAGTCCAGTGACTGAAGTAGGCTGACCTGCTGCTCCATGTAGTATGCTGTGGTGAGTGGCAAAAATGCAAATGATAGTTAAACAGATCAATGAATGAAGATTGTTGGCACAAAGCCCCTATGTGTAAATGTATGAAGTATAGAGATTATATTCTATATATTTCTTAAAAGCAACGCAGGAGCCACGGCAGATCTCCAGAAAAGATTGCAACGGATACAGAATGCTTCCTACTGTCATACTTTCTGGAAATAGACGAGCTCAATTTAATTGAGAGTACTGATATTGTGAGGGTCTTACTTGACTACAGCAGGGGCAGGAGTAAGGCAAAGGTCTGGTTCTCTTCCAATATTATCGTGAAATTAATTTTGGTTAATTGTACCCAACTTCAAGGCAGAGGTATAGAATTCATACCAGGCCGGGAGAAGTCAATGTACCCCAATGGCACACTATGACTCCTGGATAAGATTCTACAAACTCAGTCGTGAATTGGGGGAGAAAATTCTCTCTTACCTCAGGTGAAAGCGTCCAAGTCTCGTTATATCAAGGTACAAGGGTAGTGAATGTCTTGGAAGGACCTAAATCTCAGGGCTACGGTCTAAATCAAGAAAAATTGAGTTGGGTAGCGGGAGCGTTGAATAGACCTAAGCCCATGGATAAGCTGAATCAGTCACGTTACTAGTGTTAGCCTTTCCCTGGTCTCTTGGAATGCTGCAGCTCTAGGTAAACATCAGTGTAAATTACAAGTTTTGTGTTCAATGATGGTCGATTTGATTTGCATTCAAGAGACCTGGTGTTCAAATAAGTTTACATGTCCGGGTTACACGTTTTAAGCAAAAAAGCACATCCTTCAAAGAAAGGGCGTGCTAAAGGGGGCACTGCCATGCTTTTAAGTGACAGATATAATTGGGAATATGTCAGCATCCCGACTCTTCAAATGTTTGTCAAAAAGTACAAGTACAAGTTCAGGTGGAGAAGGGCGGGAAGCTGCCCCTAACGATCGTAAATGCATATATCCCTCCCAATAAGGAATGGGATTTTATTTTACAAAAACTCTTTTTACAAGTTCATGCTATAGGAAATCCTGTTAATCTAATTTTAATAGGGTACTTAAATTGTAAAGTTTCTAATACTACGCTGTATTCCTTTAGTAATCTAGATAGGGAAAACGAATATCCCTTCTATCATGTTCCCTTCTAGAATTAGGACAGATAAAAGAGGATTGATCTTTTTGAAAGGTCTAAGGTCCTTGAGTTGTATTATTTTGAATGGGCGCTTCAGTATGGACTCACCCACAGCCCCCACCCATAAGTCGGTTAAGAATAACTCCATTATAGACTACATCTGTGCTTCGTACAACATAGCTCAAAAAGTTGAGGAAATGGCTGTATTAGACACCCTTTACAGTGACCACAAAATCCTAAGGCTTACTTTGAGCTTGAAGTTAAGGGCCACAGACTCATGGTCCTTAAAAGGCGCAAACCTTAGTATTAACGGAAAAAATAGGAGAATGTCCTGGACGACAGTTAAAATGATATTGATTAAGCCATAACTGGAAAATATTGTGGGAAATATGGAGATGTTGGGGGAAGACATATTAATACAATTTTCCAACTTAATAAATCATATTACTTCACGTAAGCAGCCCAAGTGTATTATAATTAGAGTGAAAAAAATTCAGTATCCTATTCTGATTCTGAACAGAGTAATAAATAAGCGAGTACGGCGTCAATTGGAACACAAGTCTAAGGAAATGAATAGGGAAATAACAAAACTTAGGAGAAGAAGATCACGACTGAAACTGGCAATCTGAAAAAAAGAAGAGGATCATAAATGGATTGCATTAAGGGAAGCGGCTGTAAAAAGAAATCCCAGAAAAGTTTGGGCTATTATCTCAGAGAGGTGCGGAAACTCTAAAACCTTAGCCGCCCCGATAGCGGGGGAAGATTGGAAATTGTATATTCAAGATCTTTACGCTGAAAATCATGGAGTTGACCCAGGGAGAAAGGTGTTAGCATCAAACAGAGGGGGAGAAATGGATAATACGGGGGCTCCAACAGTGGTGGAATTAGAAGGGATCATAAAATCAAAGCGCCCTTCAGGTGCTATGGGCCCCAACGAGGTTCCAATTACCCTAATTAAAAGGGAGCTTCTGCTCTGGGCAAAACTACTTCCACCAGTATCTGGCTCCTGTTATGCCCAAGGTAATATCCCGTAATCACGGACGGGTAGTATAATTCTTCCTCTATATAAAAAGGGAGACAGAACAATACCGTCCAATTACAGACAAATCGTCTTATTAGACGCAACTGGAAAGATATTCACAAAAAGCATTTTATTGCAATTGACTGATTGGGTGGAGGAAAATGGTAGTCTACCAGTGGAACAGGCAGGTTTTCAAAAGGACCATAATACCCTAGATAATATCCTGATTATGCAAATTATAATTGATGAAGTATGTCCAGTTAAGGGGAGGTGCAAACTCCAAGATCTAGTGGTCCCTCCTGGCCTCCTGCGATTGTTGATTGCCCTACACTCATCAACCTGGTGCAAGATTTTAATGGGTGGAGAGCAGGGACTATCTTCAAAGGTTTTGACCAAAAATGGCCTGAAAAAAGGCTGTCTACTGGCCCCATTGCTTTTTTCCCTTTATATCCATGACTTTCCCATAAGTCTTAGGAACTCTCCGGGCGATGCCCCAGTGGTGGGTAGCCGGCCAATCACGTGCTTAATGTACACAGATGATATAGTAGTGTACGACCTTACCCCAAAAGGCCTAAACCACCGCTTGGCCACCTTAAAAACCTACTCGGAGAAGCACTTCCTGAGAATTAATAAAGCAAAGTCCCAGGTGGTTTGTTCCTCCGGGAAGAAAAACTGAAGGAAAGTCTCTCATCCTTGGGTTTTGGGTCAACATAAGCTGGAACAGCAAGTCTCATTCCAGTTGTTTGGGTAAGATCTTTTCGGCTTCAACGAAGGATCAAGACCACATTTGTCATAATACCAATAAGGCTATCTGACTTGCTCAAGGCCTGTCAGCTTTTTATAAGGCAAATGGTAAACGTCACTTTTTATACTTACTATCTGCCTACCAGGTCAAGATTCCAGCGACTCTCTTATATGCGATTGAATTTATTGATATAACCAAATGGGATTTTCTTGACAAGACAGAAGGCTGCATTCTGAGACGCATGGTTTCTTGCAATCATGCAGTCTCAGGGCGGCATTACGTCTTGAATTTGGCATTAAGAATATTATTGTGCAAGGCTTTGCAGCAGTGGTAAGAAGGGCGCATAACCTCATGCATAGCGAGGAAGTCACATTGAGAAACCTAGCCTACAGTGAGATCTTTAACAGCCTGAGAGAAAAGTCTGGGTTCTTTAGAAATTATACCAAAGCGATCCGGCTCTTAGAGCTAGACTTGGACCTCTGCCCTTCAATTTCTTATATATTGTTTAAAAAAAACTTTGAAGGAAGTGACATGGTCCAAAGGCTTCCTGCTGGACCTGGATGCGTGCCGCCAAAGAAGAGATCTAGAGAATTTAACTAACTCTGTAACTATGAAAATGGTGCAACCCTATCTGACCTGGAATCTACACCATGGGGTGAGGCAAGTGTGTATCCTGCTTAGACTCAATAGAATGCCCCTGTGAGTTCTTACTTCTAGGTGGGATGACTCTACTAACATTTGAGAACTGTGTAAAGGCGGGATACAGACTCTTTCACATGTTCTGTTTGTCTGTCCTGCTTTAGCCACACCAAGGAAACTATGGTTGAAACCTCTCTTTTTGCGGCTTAATATTAGATGTCATAGAGAGGCCTTAGATTTATGTTATACTCCCCCACCCCCCATCAAAGATTTTGTTACAGGATTTTTACATTTTTTCAATCATTCTTGCAGTTATTTTCAATCCTTGTGTTTTAAATTGTGTACTATTTTACCATGTATTTATATGCCCCGTCTTAGTAATATGTATCATTTTATGTTGAGCCAATACGATTTTTGTATCTCTACTCATGTGGATCTCTTAGGAGTTCCAAATCATGATAATAAAATATTGATTGATTTTGGAACAGCACAGGTGCTTCCTACCAGGCAGGTCTGATTGAACAGCCCTAGAATCCAGAAAATGTATTAATGGTTTTTGAATGACAGTAACCTGAAAACATTGTTTAAAGATAAACTGATGACTAAGAAACATAAAAAAGATAAATTATGGAAAGAAACAGCATCGGCAAAGGTAAATATTGTCCCTCCGACCTTGGGACCTAGATGCGCTGCTTTAGAGTAGATGTGCACGTGATCAGGCAAAACACCATCACTTACAGATTCCAGTGACTGAAGTAGGCTGCCCGCTGCCCCATGTAGTATGCTGTGGTGAGTGACAAAAATGCAAATGATGGTTAAACAGATCAGTAAATGAAGAGTGTTGGCACAAAGCCCCTATGCGTATGTATGAAGTATATAGATTATATTCTATATTTTTCTTAAAAACAGCGCAGGAACCACAGCAGCTCTCCAGAAAAGACTGCAACGGATACAGAAAGCCTCCGCATGCCTCATCCTCATCATCCCCAGCCACAGCCACATCACAGCCCACCTGAGAAATCTGCACTGGCTTCCCATCAACAAAAGGATTCTCATTCAAATTCCTAACCCACGCCCACAAAACACTCCACAACCCCAGACCAGCATAGCTCAACGAGCGTCTCACCTTCTACACCCTGAACCGTCAGCTCCGCTCTGCTGACCTCGCTCTCGCCACCATCCCACGCATCCAGAGGACAACAACTGACAGCAGATCCTTCTCCTGCCTCGCGGTCAAGACCTGGAACACCCTCCCCATCCACCTACAGCAGACCAAGTACCTATTGCCTTCAGGAGACTCCTCAATACCTGGCTGTTGGAGCAGTAGCAGCTCCCCCCCTCCTCAAAGCGCCTTGAGACCCTCACGGGTGAGTAGCACGCTCTACAAATACACTGATTGATTGATTCATTGTTTGAATAGTCTGGTGAGCATCTAGCGGTATCTCAAAGGCCAGGCGTAAGATATATAGGTCATTTATTAGGATTCTGAGATTCCTTTGTAATTTTAAGTCATTCGTCTACCTTACCCTCATACACCCCTTGGAATCTTGAAAGGGATTTATGGGCAATGCCCTTCACTGGTTCTACTTTTACCTTTCAAACTACAACCAGTTTGCTCACTTGGCTGAACTCTAGGTCCCAAAAGATTTCTATCACTTGTGGAGTTCACCAGGGTTCTATACTGTCCCCTTTTATTTTCAACCTCTGCATGGAGCCTCTCATCTACCCACAGATAACAGCATCAAGATTCACCAATATGCCAATGATGCACAAAGCTAACTGAAAGTCACCTCTGCTTCAGGAATCCTACTCTTCAAACGCCACCTTTACATTATGTGGAACTTCATGTCCTGTGCCTACCTGAAGATCAACCCAATCAAGACAGAATTTCTGGTATTTGCCAAGAACAACAAACAAGAAACAGTAGAAACCTAGCTCAATGACATGAACCTTGTACATGACTCTCAGGTCGGTTTTGCTCCCTGATCACTCCTCCAGGAATCACTTGCAATGTTTATGAATTGTCCTCTGGAAAGTAAAAGATGACATGGATAACAAAGTTTCTGATGGATACAACTACCTGTGGATTCCTCACCTTATGAATTCGATCCTTGCGCCAGCATCCGACGGAAAGTCTTCTTCCTAGCTGTCTACATCGACGAGGATGTCATAATGGCACGGCTCCGCGTGACTCTGTCTGACGTCAACATGCCAATAAGAGGTCCCTGTCGCCGTACTAACGTCAGTTTTCCTTTTTCCGTGCATTCGACTCCAACGGTTTTTTCTTCCTGGCCCGTTGGTAACTGTAGCGATCTCTTGAAGTTACAATGTCCCCTCCGAAGAAGTCCGGGTTTAAGCCGTGTAGGGAATGCGGGGGTCGTATGTCAGTGACCGACCCCCATTCGGATTGTATTTGGTGTTTAACCTCCGAACATGATGTAGAAGGTTGTTCTTCGTGCCAGAGCATGAATCTGAAAGCTCTGAAGGAACGCGAAGCGAAGCTCTTCTTGGCCAAGGCAAAGAAGAAGGAACACAAGAAGGTTTCTTCCCATGCTTCTCCCAAAAAACATAAGAAGCGGCGTCATCATGACTCTCGGCGCCGTCATGACTCTCGGCACCGTTCGGAGCAGAGCCGATCGAGGAGTCGTTCGAGGTCGAGATCTCGTTCATCACGGCGCCAGAAGACGTGGGAGATGTGTCCTACGGTCACGCCTCAGCCGGAGAGTCCGGGGTTGTCACCGGCGCCTTCAGTCTATGAGGTCACTCAAGGTAGTCCTCGCTTCTCATCGGCGCCGAGGGATCCTGATGTTCCCCAGACGTCTACACAGCAGTACCCGGCTTTCCCGACTCCAGGGACGGATCCAGCCGCATTTTTGAATGCAATGTATGCTGTTTTTCAATCCATGGCCCCTGCTGGTGCACCGGCGGGTCCCACGGGGCCATTGGCATTCAATTTGGGCTCGCCGGCGTCGTACAGGGCTGCTCCTTTCATGCCCTTCTGCCCTACAGAGCCTGGTGGTCCGGCACCGGTTGTTTCCCCTGGCAGGAGTCCTTCGCCTGGGACCGTGGATCCGTCGGCTTCTCATCCGACTCCTTCTCCACGCCATCCGGCGTCATTGGTGGCCTCATCCAGACCGGCTCCATCTCCTTCTGTACATTCGGCGTCGAGGAGGTCATCTGCCGACTTCGGGCCAGCGCCGGCTCCGGCGCCGGTTGAATCCGGGAGCCTTCCGGAACCGGTTCAGGGTCTGAGATCATCGGCGTCGATGGAGTCCTTCTCGACGCCGGCTCTGGAGACGCATTTAAGATCTCGAAGGAAGGCGTTGAGGCTTCTGGAGGAAGAGGAATACAGAAGGCTTGAGGAAGGTGAGATAGAGCCTTCTGATGATTTCCAGGGACTTGCCACTGCAAGTGGTTTGGATACTTCCCCGGAGTGGGACATTGCTTCTCCGGGGGAGTTTACTGAGGAGGCCGCCTCTTTCCATGCTGTGGTGAGGAAGTCAGCTGATTATCTGGATTTGCCTTTGTCCACGGCAGAAGTTAAGACTAATCTACTCACAGAGGTTCTTCATCCTTCTTCCTCCAGTGCTGTCCCTTTGTTGCCTTTTAATGAGGCTTTGACCGAGCCTATTATGGACCTATGGAAAAAGCCGGTGACATCTCATACGGTGAACAGGGCAGTGGCGAGAAGGCATAGAAGTGCCCCAGGAGATCCAGTTTTTCTATCTCGTCACCCGACTCCGGAGAGTTTGGTGGCTCAGGCATCATGTTCTGCAAAGTCTGCCCCCGGTACAATCCCTGGTGTTCCGACATACAGAGAATCCAAGAGGATGGAGCAATCCTCGAAAATTTTCTCCTCCTGCAGCATGGCCCTGAAAGCTACCAATTCCACCTGTGTGCTAGGCAGATACATTCATGCCCTAATGGACTCTGCTAAGGAGATGGTGAAAGATCTGCCACAGGAAGTGCACAAATCTTTTGGGGCTCTTTTCTTGGATGCGCAAGCTGCTGCACAGCAGATTATTCAATCTGGCTTGGATACTACGGATTCTATTGCCAGGGCCATGGGAACATCGGTGGCTACAAGAAGGCATGCCTGGCTAAGGTCTTCGGGCTTCTCGTCAGATGTACAATCCACTTTAATGGACCTTCCATTTGATGGGGAAAAGCTGTTTGGGGACAAGGCAGACTCTGCCCTTGAACGGTTTAAGGACTGTCGGGCTACTGCTAAGTCCCTGGGTTTGCAGGCCCCTTCTGCTACATTGTACAGGCCTTTTCGTAGGTTTCGAGGGTTTGCTAGAGGTTCTGCCTTTCGTAGGTCTCAATCTTATGCCCAACAACCTGCCAACCCGCCCTATCGTGCCTTCAGAGGGCGAGGTAGGGGTAGGGCTAGAGGTCCAGCCCAGCAGCTCTCTTCTTCTTCATCCTCCTCTGGTGGACAACAGCAGAAGCAGCCCTAGTTTTCCCCACTTTATCAGTCACACTTCTCCTGTAGGGGGAAGATTGAGTCTTTTCCTGCAGCAATGGAGGTCAATTACAACAGACTCGTGGGTGCTAGGAATTGTGGAAAAGGGCTATGATCTCCCCTTTCAGGAGTTTCCTCCTCCCTCCCCTCCCCGTCCCTCCTTTTGTTCAGAAGAACATCTTCTGTTGTTGCAACAGGAGGTTGTAGTCATGTTGGCAAAGGGCGCTATAGAGTTGGTACCATTGCAGGAAAGGGGTCAGGGGCGTTATTCAAGATATTTCCTGATTCCCAAAGTGGACGGTCGTCTAAGGCCGATCCTAGACTTGAGGATTTAGAATTTGTTCCTAAAGCGGGAAAAATTCAAAATGCTGACCCTAGCGCAGGTGCTATTGGCATTGAACGAAGGAGACTGGATGGTGTCTGTCGACTTGCAGGACGCGTACTTTCATGTTCCCATAATCAAGTCGCACAGGAAGTATCTCCGTTTTGTGGTCAGATCACAACATTACCAGTTTGTGGTTCTCCCGTTTGGTCTTACTTCAGCACCCCAGGTTTTCACAAAGGTGATGGCAGTTGTTGCAGCACATCTCAGAAAGAGGGAGGTAGCGGTTTTTCCCTACCTGGACGATTGGTTGATCAAAGCCAAGTCTCCAGAGATTGTGTTGTCTCATCTGAGAATGACAACGCAGTTGTTGTTCGATCTGGGTTTTTCGGTGAATGTACCCAAATCTCACCTGGAGCCCTCTCAATGCCTCCTGTTCATAGGGGCAGTATTGGACACAACAAGGTTTCAGGCCTACCCCCCGCCTCAGCGGGTACGGGACATTCAGGCACTGATTCCTTTGTTTCAAAGAGGAGCGGCAGTTCCAGTCCTCAAAGTCTTACGCCTGCTAGGTCTGTTTGCTTCTTGCATTCTGTTGGTCACTCATGCTCACTGGCATATGAGGGCTCTTCAGTGGTGTCTCCGCAGACAGTGGTTCCAGCACAAGGGGGATCTCAGGGATTCAATAAAGATCTCCAGGGATGCTGTAGCGGATTTTCATTGGTGGACAGTGGACGGCAACCTTTCCAAGGAAAACAGTTTTCACTACCACCTCCGGTGGCCACAGTGATATCGGATGCTTCCACTCTAGGGTGGGGAGCTCATCTGGGGGTCCTGGAGATCAAGGGTCGTTGGTCTCCGGCGGAACAGATGTTGCATATCAATCTGTTGGAATTGCGGGCTGTACGTTTGGCGCTCAAGGCCTTCCTCCCTTCCCTTCGTGGTCAGTCAGTTCAGATCCTGACGGACAACACTACTGCGATGTGGTATATAAACAAGCAGGGAGGAGTGGGGTCGTATCTTCTTTGCCGAGAAGCCCTACGACTCTGGTCCTGGGCTCAGGACCATCAGATTTGCTTGATGGCAAACCATTTGGCCGGAGTGTTGAATGTACGTGCGGACGTTCTCAGTCGTCACTTCTCATTAGATCACGAGTGGCGTCTCCATCCGGATCTAGTCCTCCACATCTTTGAGATGTGGGGTACTCCTCAGGTGGATTTATTTGCCACTCAGGAGAACGCGCATTGCCCGTTGTTCGGCAGCCTCCAGTATCCGATGCAAGGGGCGTTGAGGGACGCGTTTCAGATGTCCTGGAACGGCCAGTTGCTTTACGCGTTTCCCCCCATACCCTTGATTCCTCGGGTTTTGAGGAAGGTTCGTCAAGACTGGGCCCAAGTCATATTGGTAGCACCGGACTGGCCGAGAAGGGTATGGTATACAGACCTACTTCAACTCTCTCAGTGCCCTCCGCTCCGTCTCCCGCTCAGGGCAGATCTCCTCTCTCAATCGCAGGGGCAGGTTCTACACCCCCACCTCCAGAGCCTGCACCTTCATGCCTGGAGATTGAACGGGGCAACCTGAGTTCTTTTTCTCTCCCACCGGATGTAGTGGATGTTATTCTATTGTCCAGGCGACACTCCACTAAGTCTATTTATGCCGGAAGGTGGGCAAAATTTGTGTTGTGGTGTGGAGAGAACCAAAAGATCCCTTAAGAGCCCACCTTTCAGATGTACTTTTGTTTGCTCTTAGTTTGGCGAAGAAGGTCTGTGCTATAGCTACAGTTAAGGGTTATTTGGCAGCTCTGTCGGCGTTTCTTTGCCTTCTGGATGAGCCGTCTTTATTCAAGTCTCCCATTGTACATAGGTTCCTTAAGGGTTTGGTGAATAGCTTTCCTCCTATTCCTTTTCACATGCCTCAGTGGGACTTAAATCTTGTTTTAACATTCTTAATGGGTTCGCCTTTCGAGCCCATGCATTCATGTCCATTAAGATATTTAGCCTTCAAGACTGTTTTCTTGATCACAATTACTTCTGCCAGGAGGATTGGAGAGCTTCAAGCACTTTCCATTAAGCCCCCTTTCACTATGTTTTTCCCTGATAAAGTGGTTCTAAAAACCAGGGCTGCTTTTCTGCCGAAAGTTGTCACCCCTTTTCATTTGGGGCAGAATATCACTCTTCCTGCTTTTTACCCGTCTAAAGAAGAAGAGAGACTCCATAGGTTGGACCCTAGGAGGGCCCTGAGTTTTTATCTCGAAAGAACTAAAGACTTTCATTTGGATGAGCAACTGTTTGTTGGATATGCTGGTCAGCAAAAGGGCAGAGCTGTACAGAAAAGGACACTCTCCAGGTGGGTCATCTTGTGTATCAAGATCTGTTACTCTTTGGCAAAAAAGGTCCCTCCTGAATGTATCAGGGCCCACTCTACTAGGGCTAAATCCGCATCCTCGGCTTTGGCGAGGGGAGTTCCATTGATAGATATATGTAAAGCGGCAACTTGGGCATCCCTCCATACTTTCGTGAAACATTACTGTTTAGACTCTGAGATGAGGAGGGACGGTCACTTTGCTCGCTCGGTATTGCAAGATTTCTTAGTGTAATCAGGTGGGCACCCACCACCGAGTGCGGTACTGCTTGGGACTCTATTCATAAGGTGAGGAATCCACAGGTAGTTGTATCCATCAGAAGAACAAGTTACTTACATTCGGTAACGCTTTTTCTGGTGGATACACTGACTACCTGTGGATTCCTCACAGTCCCTCCCGCCTCCCCGTTGCCTGCCTGGTTACACTCTTATCTTGCAGTATTTCGATTAAATATTTTTTATTATATTTTTATATTTATATATATTAAAGCACATATATATGTATATTTATATGTATATAGTGATATTTCTCTGTTTATTTTGTATATTTATGTATTTCAGCTCTCAATAAGAATGGATTGTTTAAATAGTCAAGGTTTTTGTGTGTGTATATCTTTCTATATTATTTATCAATTTTCATGGTCGGTTTACTCCTATTTGCTTTAAGGGCACGAAAAAAGTGAGGTGAAACTGACGTTAGAACGCTGACGGGGACCTCTTATTGGCACGTTGACGTCAGACGGAGTCACGCGGAGCCGTGCCAGTATGACGTCCTCGTCGACAGCTAGGAAGAAGACTTTCTGTCAGATGCTGGCGCAAGGATCGAATTCATAAGGTGAAGAATCCACAGGTAGTCAGTGTATCCACCAGAAAAAGCGTTACCGAAGGTAAGTAACTTGTTCATCATGGTCCTTGGAATCAGAAAAGGCATTCAATAGGGTCAAATGGGGGTATTTCCGAGAATGCTGAGGAGAGTTCGTACACTCTTGACATCACACATTTACACCTGTGTCTAATCCTTGCATTTTAAACGTCAATCATTGATTTTAATAGTTTTGCACTGTAGCAGGCATTATTTCACTGCTTTTGTTAGTGCTTGAGTGTGAACAGCAAATATTCATCAATGCTTTTTAACATGATTATGCAGTCACTGCTTTGGTAATGATATATGAATAGTTTGGACATCTCTACATTCCGTTTGAAGGGATTTCTTCTTGTAATTCTTGTGTTAATGTTATATTTCAAATGGCAAAATAAAAGCATTGTTTTATGTTTCCAATGTTTTTACTGGGCAGACTGTAGACCTCTGGCCAGGTGACAACCACAGACTGCATCTAGGTTGAGGGGAGAGTGTGAAGGTGGGGAGAGCGCAGTGTTCACGTTTACAGAGCCCATAAGCGATCAGCTGGTCAAATCCAGGTTTTTACCTTTGTATCTGAGACTTGTAGTCCTGATTTATCTATGGCAAAAAAATGGCTAAAATGCCAGAATATAAATAATAAAACCTAGACTGGATGAGCTACTCACACATGGATGAGGGAAACTTGAGCGTTCTGGGGGAAAAGAGACAACGAGTTAGTGGAGAGTGGGTAAACACATGAACAACCACTACAGCTATCACCCTCTGACACTGACAATACTGAGGTGCCCTGAATTCAAGGAGCAGCATCAACCATACTAGTGCCTCTGCTCTCCAAGTCAGCAGGGTCCTGGGAGAGAGGCAATAAAAAAATAAAAAAAACATCCATTGCTAGTGCAGCTAACTGTCGATTACCACTTCGCAGGACAATGTGCATGAGAGGATCCAACAAAACATATTTATCTGGGGGCTGCCATCGAAGATCATGGGTACTGAATGCCTTTTGGGGGGTTCATTCCTTAACACCCTTCTCTAAACTGCAGCTTTATTCTCCTTAAAACATAGATTTTATCAGACATTGATTTTATCTAGTGTAATTACTGTGTCGATTCTGAGACGCAATTCCTCTACCACTACTTAGAGTTGTCCTTGACTGCTCTTTAGGGCTTCCCTCGGAAGGTTAAGTGCACAAATATTTGTTATGAAATTATTGAATTTAAATAGTATCTTAGGGTCTGGGAACATCAATTGTAAACCATAGTATCCAGTATGGATACTGGACAGTATCATCCTACTGCTGGAAAACCTGCCAAAAGAGATGACTACATTTCTCACACCTTTAGTTCATTTTCTGCAGACATTGGGGTGACTTGGAAACTAGCTCAGCTCAGAAAGTTAGTGCCATTTAAAAAAAGAAACTTGAAAGGACCCCCAGAAATGTAGGGAGTTGAATGGGTATGTTGACCGCACCATCCCCACCAGTAGATGTGCTCCAGTGGGTAAATCGTCCCTGTATTGCTATGAAACATTGCATTCCATCTTTACCAAAATAAACTGTAATAAACTCTATTAAAAACCTGGACGGTGCTCCTAATACAGTTATATTTTATTGAGAAGGCAGTCCCTCTGCATCTAAATCACCCCAACCCCGTAGTAACTTTATTTTTTGATCACAAAGGTCATGAAAGTACATATGTAAAAAATAAATAATACATATTTATTACATCAACAATTAAATGAGTACAAAATACAATATTATAGGCACAAATTTATAAAATCACAATTATAAAATCATGAACATTCAGGGGTTCCAACGATTCAGATCAACATTACACAAAATGATAACTTCATGGCGGTTTCTCACACTTTGCTTATTAAAGATAAGCAGCAGATCTCAGTTTTCTTGTTTGAAGCAAAGTGACCAGTGCAGTACCTTTTCCCCCATCATTAGGGATCATATTAGAACTGGGCATCTGACTACCCAAAGAGATTTGAATTATTGAAAAAACAAATTTGAATATTGTTCCATAACATGAGAGAAAAAACATAAAACACAGTCATACATATTGCATTATGTTTAGTCTAATATGTGCATTACCAGCTATATTAGAGCATTGCACCCCTTTTGCCACTATGGGATATGTATTGTGAAGTAGCACATGTGCCAGGAGCGGGTATTCAACTTCCCATCCATAATTGACTCTCGCTTTCTAGACACTTGATACGCCTTATCCATAGCGCCATTAGGTATTTTGCCAAACCAAACACTTTCTCTGCTTGTGCTGGTTCTCAAGATTCTAAAGGCGTCTATAAGAGATCTCCTAGTGCCCAAGTTCTTACAGAGGGGCACAATCCACTTGGCCCGGAGGTTGTGATAGCAAGGGCAACAATTTGGTACCCCACAGCATGCTGGACACTGGACATCCACCTCGCTTTTTGCATGCCATTTAGAACTAAATGCTTTGATGGGAAGAGTGCCGTATCTAAATTGGGGATCTAGCTTGCGTGCTAGAGGTGGTACAGTTTAATCAATGGTCGTCTCATAGTACACAAGGTTTTATATCAATAAAATCTAGTGTTAGTTTTCCTTTGTTCTGTGTCACATTTTCAACAGCTACAGCCTCCCAGTACTGACTTGTGATACTGTCTTGTAGAAGCATACTCATCAGCTCTGGGGAGGACCAAAAATTGTCAAACTCCAGTTTCTGCAGGAGTGGATTTAAGGTTCGGAACCAAGGGATCTTCTCCACACACTGTATAGTCATAAGATCACCTATACCTTCTCAATATGATTCCAGTTCGGGGGTAGTTCACAGGTGGTGCCAGGAAGTAAGAAGTCTGCATTAAATTTTATTCAAGATCTTTCTCTGTGCTAGATCTAGATACAGAGGCATGAGTGGGGTACTCAGGGAACAGGTAAAGCCCTCAAAAAACAGTGTTCTGGATATCTAAGCTATTAGTATTTAAAGTGCCCAATAATTTAGCACCATATAAAACAGCCCCTATTATAGATTTTAATGGCAGGAGCAACCCTTCAAGAAGTAGTTCTACAAGGAATCTTTGCTATATTTGTAGTCTGCTGGTTAATGGCTGTGTGGGCCTTCTCCAACTAGATGGCACAGCACAGGTTGTGTGTCAGTGTGATGCCTAAATAATCAAAAGCAACTACCCAGTCAATGTAGATGTTACCCACTAACATGCGTCTGTTGCAGTGGCTCACCTTTTGATTAGAAAAGAACATGCATTTGGTCTTGGTATCATTAAGCTGTAAGCGCCGCTCATCGCAAAAATAGTTAAAAAGCTCTAGCAATGACTGAAGCCCCAGCAGGGACTTAGAGATCAGTAGGGTATTGTCAGCAAAGAGGAGGGCTGGGACTCTCATCCCCCCCACAAGTTTGGGCTCATCACATCCATCCCTGCTTAATTGCTCAGTCACCCCATTGATATAAATTGACAACAGGGTAGGGGCAAGAACGCAACCCAGTCTAACTCCATGATGTACCTTAAAAGGTGTGGGCACCCATCCTCCCCCATCTGACCTGAGACATGTTTCCAACATGCAGCCTCACTAAGATGTTTAATAGTGGAGGAGGAATGCCCATATTCTTCAACAACGTCTAGAGCTTCCACCTCGGGACCAGGTCAAAAGCCATGTGTAGATCAACAAAGGCACAAAAAGCTTTCCATTTGTTAATCAGCACCTCTTTCCAATAAAAGCAAGCGAGCCGGAAGACCTGTTCTAAGGTCATTTGGGATCCTGTCTGGTCTTGGAGCACAGGCAGAAATGCAGGAGTTAATTGCGGCCAGGGTCTCATTTAGTGAGAAAGCAAGGGTACATGAAAAATCTATGGTACCCATGTATAGAGGCATTCTATCATCCTCCTCAAGAGCACCCCCATTTGTGTACAACTTACTGAAATGGGCCACCCACTCGCCTGGTTGCACAAAAAACCCAACTCGGTTTGGGGAACATTTAGACAGATTGCTTTGGTCCTCCAGAAAGATTTGTTATCTTTAGCAGTAATGGCTTTGTGTAGAGTGGACCACATGGAGTTTTCCCACTCCTTTTTAGCTAGGATCAAAACCTGACTATAACTAGCCCTGCAACTTATTATATCTGGGCAGGAGTTGGTTTTGACTGCAGCAAGGAGCTTGCTTTTAACTAACCTGCAATCACTGGGAAACCGGGGATTAGTCTTGGACCCCCTCATATAGTTTTGCCTAGCAAATCCCTGACTTGAGAAAACAGGGAAACATAACTGTAGCTCAACATCACTCTCATTTTGTCCACTGCGAGAAGCTATAGATAATCAACAATTTTCTCCACTCTGGCTATGGCTGCCTTTAAGGCTAAGGGATTTTCTTCCACCCATTTCCACCTAATGCTCTTCCTGTTCATAATTGTGAAAAGGAAACTCAGATCCAATGAACCCTTGAGTGTTGGTTTTAAAACGTAGGTATCTAAGAGTGACAGAGTTAATGAATGATGGTCACTATCGGATCTGTCCACCACTACCATGTCTAAAACTGCTGGCCAAAGCTTCGCAGGAACAAAAAAAATAAACTATTCTACTACGGTGGCCTGGCCTATTTAATGTATTTTTTCTATGTCCATCGGATGGTATCCTACCATTTGTAGTTCTGAGGTCAAAGTTAAGTTGATGTTTTTCTCCCCCGACAGTGCCCCAACACACACCCGGGATTTGAAAAACATTTGGGGTATGCACTTGGTAGACGCAACTGAAATGGACGCGAGAGCATTGTTGCTAGATGTGGAGATTGGATTAATGATGTTCACACATTCAGAAAGTAGATCGATTCTCTCCATTACACAGTTACCAGCTGCCAAGGATAGGGTCTACTTTTTTCGCTTTTGACGACACAGAAGCCCCTTCCACTGTCTTCCTTTTATCCATTTTAAAACTGAGAAACCAGTAGTACACAGACAATAAAATCAGGATATGTGGGCAACAGTTACATCATTCTTGTCTACCCAACAAAAGGTAACTTCAGGTTGACATTATGCCAGTAAGGCTGTTGACAGAAATCTTCCCTTGATCCCTCAACTCTAACAAAATAGGAGGGTCACACTCTCTATAACATAAGATAGAAGGTGGGAGGCTGGAATTTAAAGTCAAGGTTTCCACCAGTGTCAAATGGTGATGCCCTCAATGGAGTACGATTCAGCCCAGATTCTCATCTTGCAAGGGCACAAACAAAACTAACAAAGAGAGCACTAAAAATACCTTGTTAGGAGGAAGCTGTAACCACAGCTTAGTTAGAAGGAAGATGTAACCACAGCACAGTTCGATGGAGATGGCTCCAGTCTGGTAAACTAAGGGGGGTGGCCCTGCCCTTCCTCGTGCTGACGGGTGCAGGACAGGCGCACTCTTTGGCCTGGGTGCCACCCGTGCGTGTCCCACGCTGCTGGGGAGAGGAAGCTCTGTAAGTGCAATGCCAGGTGACTCCCCCTGATAGCAGCAGCAGGCAAGCGGCAATCGGGCAGATGGACCCTGAGACAACGAGTCCCACCAGCAGGGGTGTAACAAAAGCCCCCACAGTGTGTCAGGGGCCCCATGCTCCAGGTGGCCCCCTCAGCAGCTTGCAGTCATGCACTGGCCGGCTCTGTGTAGTGCTGGTGGGCCCCTGGTTTAAGAGGTCCTGACTGAGTCAGAGGGTTCAAGATGGGGGCACCCTCAATGCACTTTGCAGGGGGAGGGCCTTAAGTTTTTATTACATCACTGCCCACCAGGGTATACGTACAGATGAGCCCTGGGGCAGAGAGTCCCACCAGGGCAGCCATTTGCAGACAGAGTGATCAACAATAAAGAAAACACAACCCCAACTCCAGTTCTGGTATATTGGACAAAATGGAAACTGTGAAAGCAGGAGGCCTGGTTTTTAATCTCAACCTCTCCATGCAATCAAAATGCGTACTCATAATCATGTTTTGAATACTTTCCTCTGCTCTCCCTTTTTGCAGATATTAAAAGTGCAGTGCATATCCTCACAGTATAGGCAACTGAATTGTGGTATAAGGTGATAATTAAGGGCCATTAAGTGAGATTTTTTTCATTGCAAACTGGTTGTTCTATTTGATCAAATATTTGCTCTTAAGCTCTTCATGTTCTTTACCTGCCAATATGCAAGAACCTCAAAACAGGCTCAGTGCAAAAAATGAGCACCAAGGGCAAATTCCCAGGACATGCCACTAGCACAGTTTTATGAATGCATGTTTATGATTTCATAATTTTCTGGATCTGAATGGGGGATAGTTGACAGGTACTTGACCGCACCAGGTGCTTGACCCACACCCGTCCCAGCGTAATAACACATCCTAATAACATTTGGTCTGAAGTGCTCTCTTTGCTCTTACATTATTGGTACAATAAAGATGTGCAGAAATACTAGACTTCCAACACATCAAACAGTGGTAAGAAATAGGTGTTGAAAGACCTTCACTCCACAACAGTGTAATTTCCATTTTTTAAATACAGTACATTGGTCAAATTCAATGCTCTGCTTAAAAAGGAGTCCCATAATATGCAGAAGCCTAGTCACAAAGGAAAATTTACACATGTAGATTTACTAATAGTAAATTTAGTCTTACACTTTTGAGTAATTTCACCACTTCAGGCTATTGACAAAATCTGAATACAAAGTTACTGAAAAGTGTAGACTTACGCATCCCCACCCCTAAAACAGGGGTTCGAGTCAGTAAAACATCAGGTACAGCTACTAATAGTGACTTCACAGACATATTTGACATACACCGCACTCTGCTGGATCTCCAGAATGAGGGCGGGGGGCTCTCCATAAGGAAAAGTGCAGGGAAATTCGAATTAACGGTATTAAAAAATAAATAAAAATGTTTGTTATATATTAATGTTTAAGAATTCTATATATTTAATTCAAATGTAGTTTAAAATAATAGAAACACTATTCCGTTTTCAACTTACATAATAGTTATTAAAATAATGTAAAAATCTTAAATTATTAGCTAAAATAATTATAATAGTCACATTCATAATTACTTTAAAAAAAATAAAGTAAATGTTTTTATTCCAAAATAAAAAGTTAAAATTAATTTTAAATTCAAAAAGGTAAATAATATATTTATAAATATATTAATAATTACTATTTATTTACATATAATTATTTCAACATTAAATACATTTATATATATCTGAAAAAAATAACTTTTCACATATAATCTGATGCCTCAGCCTCTGGGGCAGAGCTGTCTGTATCATAAAATATAGAGAACAGTTTAAAAGTTTCTAAAACTTAAAAAAAATTGCCAAAAATATGTTAACATTAAATTGTTATTTAAAGTAATTTTATGTAATTATTTTAAATGTGGCAAAAAATTTAAATATGGTACGGCATAATTAACTTTATTATAAGTAAATACCTTAGTTAATTATATTAAATTAAATAAATGTTATTTTGAAAAGATTTTAAGACAAAGTCCCACCTAAAGTATAACATTTTTATTTATTTATTAGAAATTACTAAAAGGTATGTATTTACATTACTTAAAGTAAATTAATTGTTTTTCTTTTTTGACCTAAAAACAGTGACTGTTTATTGGGCAGTTCTTGCTTCTTGACTTTGGGGGAAAGAGTTTATTTTATTGTCTAACAAACACGGTCCCTAACGAACGTCACTTCTTCAGTTCCATACATGCCCCATTGTTACATGAGTTCAACTCCTCTATGTCATGATTCCTCGTCTCTAGATGCCAATGTGTTTCAAACCTCCCTGGTGGTGTTAAAATCAATGAAGGTCTTCCTCTGGGCTGACTGTTTATTAGAAACAACAAAGAGCTCCTTTGTGAATCTCAATTGATGTGTTCTTATTTATGTATCTTAATGAATACAAAGTTGTTTGCAGTTTGAGACTTCAAAGTCCGTTGGCTCTCTTGATGCCATTGCATTACAATGCCAAGTGGTTTGTCTGCAATGGGTCCTTTCTTTGTTTTTAATCATTCTTTATTATTTTATAATGCGAGATGTTCAGTCCATTGATGTTAAGAGAGACAGTACAAACGTTTTTGAGGTGTGATGCTCCCGCCAGTGCGGGGGCGTTTCAAATCACAAGTGGGCAGTATTAGCACGGAGATTAACTGTTGTTGGGGGGGGGGTTAGATGTTGGGGCTTAGCACCCCGTTAGTGTAGATCAACAGGGAAAATGTAAGTGGGTTTAGGGATGGTCTCAGTGACCGTAGTGGATTAAGTACAGAGAATCCAGAGGTACACATGAAATCTCAGAAAAAAATAATACCTACAATAGACAACTTAAAAGAAAAGGAAAGAAGAACAAGTGAGCAAAGCCTAAACAGTGTACAGTATGTGGTCTCAAGTAATACTATTTCAGCTACCAACAATCCACCTAGGGCCTGATTTAGAGTTTGGCGGACAGGTTACTCCATCACAAAAGTGACAGATATCCTGTCCTCTGTATTACGATTTCCATAGGATATAATGGGATCATAATACGGTGGACGGGATGTACGTCACATTTATGATGGAGTAACCTAAATCACACCCTAAGTCTTTAAATGGGTGCCTCTCCATCTAACTCAGTCACCCCACGCCCCTCACATACTATGGTCAGGGCAAACTTTGAAGACCAAGTCCAGGAATTGAGTGGTCCCTATAAGACAGATAGGTAGTGTCGGGGAGGGGCTGAATGGACAGCTTCAGATTGATATCCCCAAATTATATATGCTAAAGCCAATCCAAATCAACTGAAATTGTGTTAGTCTGAGCCGGCATGTGGCCTAGGGCCTGGGCTCTCCAGGGGAAAGATCTTACCTGGCAGCAGGAGTGATGTTGTCATCAGCAGATACCTCCCAACATGGTCTGTTCAATAGTCCTCAGGGTTTCAACGGGGACCGCGTTTTGTCTCTACCCCTATTGTTCTTTGCATTGGTCTGTCCTCTGTCTTTGTCCTTCCAGTATTTAGTCACAGCCTCAAGATGTTGTCTTTCAGTAGCCCAGTCTTCGGTGAGGCCAGTTGTTAGCTGCAGATTGGTTATGAGACGGCTGGTAGAGGCAAGAGGCATTGCCCCCTACGTGGATGTGTCCTTACCAGATGGTTCAAAAGAGTCTAGGAACAGTTCAAGTTCAGCCAGATCTGTGAATACCCTGTGGGTACCATTGATTGTAAGCAGCATCGCGAGTGCTCCAGGAGGCCATGTTGGATTGCCAACTTTCAGAGTAAAGGCATCAGTGCCAGAAACATCTTCTGACAGATCATGGTGTCATGGGAAAAGTCAGCGATGTGGATGAGCACACCTTTAGAGTTAAAAGGTCCATTGTGCTGTTTGTCCACCATCACCAATTATCTAGCCTGATAATGACGACGGCGGCAAGGGACTATCAGCCGGAGTCCTGTACGATTTTGTGTTGTGCATGTTCGTATCTGATGATCACTTTGAAATTCTAAGGGTGGTGTAAATGTGAGATCTTTGAGTTATGGCAGGAAGGATGTCAGGAAGTTGGCTATATTGTCTGATTCAGCCCCCTCACACCAAGAAAGCAGACATTGGAGGTCATTATGACCCTGGTGGACTGCGGTAAAATGGAGAAAAGTACTTCCAACAGGCTGGTGGTACTTTTCTCCATATTATGACATTGGCGGTTTGGCTCAAGCCAAACTGCCAATGTACCACACCGTCCGCCACGGCGGTAATGACCTCCAGCCCGGCGGCCGTCACTAGGCTGCCTTCTGGATTATGACCCCGCCTACCACCATGGTTTTCGTTGCTTCCTTACCGCCACGAAAACCATGGCGGTAGGCACTATCAGTGACAGGGAATCCCTTCCCCGTCACTGATAGGGGTCTTCCCCGCCCCCCTCCCCTTGTTTCCCCAACCCCCCTCTCCCTCTCCAGGCCCCCTTCACTCATGCACATTCATGCACACACACATTCACGCACTCATACCCACATTCAACCATGCATGCATACATCCATTCACACACACATCCACACACACTGACATACATACAAGCACAAACACATTCACACAACACAACATACATGCACTCACACATCCATACAGGCACACACATACAACACGCATCACACACTCGCATACACAGACATATACACACACCCACAAACGCAACACCACCCCTCCCCTGTCGGAACACCCAACTTACCTTTTGTGAGGGGGTCCTCCGGCAGGAGATGGGATGTGGCGCTGCTGTCAGCAGTACCATCCACCAGCAGAACACCGCCAGGCCGTATCATGGGTCATGATATGGTCTGCGGCGGTCTACTGGCGTGGCACGGCTGCTGGTAGCAGCGCCACCTTACCGCCGTCCGCCGGCATGGCCACAGCCGGATTTCCGCCGTTTCTCTGGTGGAAATCCAGCTGTGGGCATAGTACGACTGACGGCGGTAGCCGCAGCGAAGGTCTTTTGGCGGCCGTCACGGCAGTGGTAGGCGGTATATACCGCCAATGTTGTAATGACAACCATTGTTTTTTCTACTCTGTTCATCCATGTCCACTAGTTTTCTAACTCTCGGTCTAGGTCTGGTTGATTCTCAAGTACTATCAGTCTGTCATCCAGTGCCAACCTTCTACTCAGTGCAGTCTAAGCTAGTTTGAAAAGCTCCCAATTCTGTTTGTAGGGACTTTATTTCAGTGGATGTGGAACTGGTGTCTTCTCAAGCCAAATTATTAGTGTATTTAATGGAAGTCAGTTCCTTTAGAAGGGTTTCCAGCCTGACTTAGGCCATTGCTAAATTGGGCTGTTTGTACAAGCCTGACACCACCTCTGCAAAAAGAAGTTGACAAGTCGCCTTAACCTTTGACATCATGGGTGACAAGGATCACAACATGAGTCTCAACAATGTTGAGTATGTCATCCAAAAGCGGCCAGTAGGAAAGAGTACTGACAGCAATCTCCTGGAGACTGGAGAAGATCAGTAGGTGTGTGGTATAAGATATTAGAGCAGGGCTAGTGTCCAAATGTGCTTATGCATTGACCAGTAAAAAAGAAGGTAAAGCAGAGGGTGAACAGCGAACAATCTGGCACTAAAAGATGTCAGTCCGCGTGTCACCTACTACTGCGTGCCAGAGCCAGGTCCAGATCACCATTAGAGTAGGTCTGGCTAATGCTCAAAAGCATGCATTGTTGGCCTTATAGAGGTTTTTAAGAGCTAAAGGGTGATACAAGGCGTCCAGGTGAGATCCTAGGTTGTAGGGATGCTGATGATTCCCTGTGAGGTGCACCCACTCAGCAACTTTTTCAGGGCCCTTTAACAGTAGAGGTCACAGGTTGATTGTCTGAGTCAGTCTCCAAAGGGCCAACGTGCTCACATACCTGCCCTGTAGTAGCACAGGGTGTGCTCCCAATTCAGTTCTCTGTGTGTGTTACTGGGGCGGGCAATCGCAATCAGGGAATCACAGCCTCAGTTTATAAATGTTGTTAAAATCCTATAAGCCCTGCTGAGGCATGAATCGGCTAGTAGACTGTGTTACTGTTGGCTCTTCTCAGCTGTTGACAAGTATGCAAGCCTCCATGGGCCGATCATGGTATGCAGGCTTGTTGGTAAGGCGTCCAATACCTTCCCTCAATGGCAGCTGTTGTTCATTGCCATTATCATCCACCTGGTTCGGCACAAATCAATCTGAGGTACGGGCCGGCTGGAGTAGTGTATCGAGAGATGGGCATCTTAGGTAGGGCAAGACTATGCCCCCCCCTATTTTTGTATTAATATTAAAGGTTAGACCATTTTGAATGTTAAAATATAGCTAATATTCAAGTAAGCGCATATACCACAATGCAAAGGGGCGAACTGTGCTGTGATGTGAGGCGGTGTACTCATCTCCCTTCTGTTTAAAAAGGCTTCCTTGAGCCAACAAACTGACAAGTTTTGGAGATGCACTTGTGCACTGGTGAGAGGTACTAAGACCTAAGAGGACTGTGGCAGCATCATCGGTAACAACTGATGAAATTAATTTTTTGATCTCTACTGATGAAGAATAAAATCCAGGAACACGTATGTCTAGAGATGTACAGCACTATCTGCACCAACTCTGGTGAAAAACCACAGCTAATATTCAAGTAAGCACAAAGGTTGTACTGCATTTACCACAATGCAAAGGGGCAAACTGTGCTGTGATGTGAGGCAGTGTGCTCCAATCCCCCTACTGTGGAGAACGTCTCTGCTGCTTCACTGCATGTTCTCATATTTCAGTGTAGTAGCCTATCTGAAGGTGTTTCTGGTATTGTACAGAACACCAGTGCTCCAGCTCTTGAGCCAGTTATCATGTAAACATGTGTTGCACCTTCAGAGCCTATTCTGCAGAGTTCTTTTTTACAATATCGGATTGGTCTCTCATCCCCCGATTGAGGAGCTGTTCTGAGCAGATTAATCTTTTTTTCAGCGATTCAGAAGTCCCTCAGTCTTCATTATTCTCCTTGAACAGCAAAAAGAGAGACATTTGGTGTCCTGCACTAGCCTGATTCAAGAGATGAGAAAGGCATCTCACATCCTACACAATCTCTTTGAGACTGAGTTAGTTGGCTGGCAAGGGTGGCTGTGGAGCAAGCAGCTCAACAAGCAGACCAGGGAAGCAGACATGCTCAGTGAATAGCAGGTAGGAGAAGAGTTAGGCTGGGGATAGAAGAGGCAAGCTGGAGAAGACCAGGCAGACTGGAAGAGAGCAAGCACACATTTATCACATACTATTTCCCATGACCTTCACCATTGACCACCCTCACTGAGCACCATGCAACATCACACAATGCTGCTGCCCCTCTCCAGTGACACTGCTCCTTGGAGTTAGTGGAGTCAGTAAAAAAGGCCCTACAGTCATAATGAGGAGTCTGCTGGACAAAGAGTATGTAGGGAGCAGAGCAGGCAGCTTGGAGGAAATATGAGAAGACTAAAGATGGAGGAGATTCAGCAGACTGAGGAGAAAGTGCTGTATCAAGGTAGAGCTGGGACAGTGAATAGGGTATTGTGAGAGCTGTTAAACTGGGTGAGAGTGGGCAAGCTAAAGAAATCTGGCTCCCACGCACACTCATAAGCTACCACATTAACTATCACACACAGAACCCACCATAAATTAGGTGCTCTGGATTGAAAGATCAGCTCCAAACACTTTAGGTGGTTCTAGTGCCCTCGCGTCCCAAGTAACTGGGGTCACAGCACTCAGGATAAATATATAAAGTGGAATACAGTCACTTGCAACACTCATTTTCATAATCTGTATATCCTTTTATATGTTAACCTAAGTGATCTGTACCTATGCTAAATGCCAGAACGAAATAGTTACAAAATTCAAGGACATACTGCTGGCTGAAGTGAAACATGTCAGAATTTGACTGAGCTAAGATCTTTCATTGCAGAAAGCAATTTTCACACAGTAGTTCAGAGACTGGTTGTCTGGCAAGGCACTATTCATGTGGCTTCTAAAATACAGGCTCCAAATGTTCTACACATAAAAGAAAACTGAATGACAATAAAAACTGAAACTAATCCTAAAACTGAAGATTCATTTACTGCTGGAAATCTAGTCTTTGATAAAATGACTACTAGGCATGCCCTAATGTCATGACCTCCAATAAACAATCCATGCTTATGTTTCCACCCATACACATAAGAAACACTTGGACTCCTAAGGTCTGGGTATGGAGAAGGCAAAGGGTAGTAGAAACAAGTTGTGTACAAGCAGGTGTGCCTTTTCATCCAATCGGCAGTCATCCAACGTCTGATGAGCCCAACTCCCTTCCTCTTTCTCCCTACAACCCCTCTCTAGGTCGAATTTAATTACTCCTGTTTTGAAGTCTCCGTGCCTGTCAAGAACCGAATGATTAATATTAAATCTTAATAATATATTGTCTCAACTAACCCAACAAAAATTTAAAATCTCAACATAACGGCTTTACAAACAAATATACATTTGTATAAAAATAGTAGTTTAAAATACATCTTCTGTTGTGGACATAGAACTTACAAGACAGTTTACCCACCTGAAATGGGGGGGTCCTTGTATCAAGAGGAAAGGGAGGGACTAATCCTCACCTCCGTGTCCTTAATAAAATTGAAACTTTCCATTACGGTAGCTAGGACATTTTTCATTCTATGTCAGGACCGGAGCTGAGGATTAGGCTGGTTTAAAGCTTATCGACCACTAGCCTGGCCACTGTTTGAATCGGTTTAAAATAGAACTTCTTGAAGGTGGAATCAGAGGACCAGTCCGCTCCCCTAAGGATATCTTCCAAAACGCAACCCCAAGGTCCAAGCCTTAGATGCCATCGCGCCTCTTGCGGAATGCGCCCCAAAAATCGATACATCTATGCCTGCTTCACTCATCGCCCTTCTAACCCACCTAGCGATCGTAGGAGACGCCACCGCTTTATGGGGCTTCATTAGAGTGATGAGAAGTTGATTTTCTCTGTGTGGCTAAGGTCATTAGTCATGGCTTCATAAGCCCTAATCATTTTGACTATGCATAGTTGAGGAGTCTGTGGGAATCGCAGATAAGAAATCACACGAAAGTTAGATTTAGCATGTCTATGAATATAAAATGTGACTCCGTCTTGAGTAAACACGCTACCTGTTAAGTCTAATGCCCTGACATCTGAGACCCTACGACAGGAATGCAGGCAAAAAAGAGTCCCCAGTTTGGCCAAGAGTTGCTTCCTGAAAGCTATTTATTGGATGGCCAATTCCAGAAGAGAGTCAAAACCTTATTAACATCCCAGAGGGAAGAGTACCGAGGTTGGGGGTAGGAACAGCCTAATGCCCCTTAAAAGTTTGCAAACCATGGGGTGTTACTCTGCGGGAGAACCTTCAATTGGGCAATGACCCACAGATATGGTGGAATGGAAGGTATTTATCGATCTATAAGCCATCCCTTCTGAAGTGAGGGATGCCCAAAAATTAATTATATGGACAATGGCTGCCCCCATTGGATCCAAGCGTTGTTGAAGACACCAACTCAACCAACCTTTCCATGAAGATTTGTACCTCTTGTTAGTACTCTTCGACCAGGCTCTGGCGAGGAGGGTGGAAACCGTTGGTGAAAGCCCCGGGATCTTCCAACGTTTCTTGTAATCCTCCAAGCCATTAAGTTGAGTCCACCCCTCTCTATGTGAGGGTGGGGAAGACTGGACAGACTGAGAAGGAGATCTGGAAGCAGGGATAGACGGATTGGAAAATCCCAAGAAAGGTCCATCAGAACTGGAAACCAGGCTTGAGATTTCCACATCAGCGTGACCAGCATGAGATACGCTTGCTGTCTCCGGAGTTGGGATAATACCCTCATTATCATTGCGATGGAGGTAAAAGCGTAACCTTGTTCTTGGGACCAATCTTGGAGGAAGGCGTCCGTGGCTATCTCTCCGGGATCCTGTCTCCAACTATCTTTCGAGTTGATGATCCAGGCGAGACGCAAGAAGATCCACAGAGAAAGGACCCCATCTGGCCTGGATCACTTGAAACACTCGTACATACAGTTTCCATATGCTTGCATTGTGCCAATGACGCGAGTGCCAATCTGACACTTCATTGGAGGCTCCCGGAAGGTATTCTGCCACCACCAAAATCTGGTGGGTGAGACAATACTCCCAGAAGGATCTCGCTAGATCGGACAGAGCCTTCGAGCGGATGCCGCCTAGATGGTTGATGTAACGCACTGCTGCCACATTGTCCATTTTCAGCAAGACGCAGCATTGCGGCTTGTCCTTTATCCAACACCGCACCGCAAAAGAGCCCGCCAGGAGTTCCAGGCGATTGATGTGGAGGGAGCGTTCGTCTGAAGACCACACCCCACCTGTGACAAATTCCCCATAGCGCGCTCCCCAGCTAAAGGCACTGACGTCGGATTCAATGACCAAGTCCGGTTGTGAACCAAAAATGGCGCAATCGTTCCATTCATCCATGTGAGTAATCCACCATTGTATTTCCTCCTTGGCCTCATCTGAGAGGGAAATCACTTGAGAATAAGTGAGGCCCTTCTGCAGATGGGAAATCTTTAGCCGCTGAAGGGCCCGATAGTGGAAAGGGCCTGGAATAATCACCTGGACGGACGAGGAAAGCAGGCCTACAATATGAGCCAGATTGCGATAATGAAGTTGTACCCTTGTTCAGAGTCCGTCTGAGTTCATGTCATATTTTGGACAGCTTGTGGGTCGGGAGACTGAGGATGGCTCTGACAGAATCTACCACAAAGACCAGAAATTGGAGGGACTGGTTTGGAGTGAGAACTGACTTTGTTTCATTGATAACAAAACCTAGGGATTCCAAAAGATGGACACACGATTGAAGGTGAAGAGAGAGACGGCGGGGACAATGGTCAATCCGGAGAATGTCATTCAGATATATTATAAGCCTGATGCCTCTGGACAGAAGAAACTCCACCACTGGGCGGAGGAGCTTGGTGAAGCACCAAGGAGTGGAAGAGAGAACAGAAGAGAGGAGAATTAGAAAGTTTGCCCTCTCCATTGGAATTGAAGGAAGCGATTGTGGGGCGGAAAGATGGGAACAATTAAATAGGCGTCCTTCAGATCGAGCTGTACCAGCCAGTCATTGACTTGCAGGAGATACCAAAGAAGGTGGATGCCCTCCATTTTGAAATGTCGGAACATCACCCACTCGTTGAATTCTTTCAGATTGATCACAGGACAATAGCCTTGGTCTCTTTTCTCCACTAAAAAGATGTTGCTGAAGAATCCCGATGGATGGGAGAAAGTGGGAACAATAGCTTGCTTCTTCAAGAGATTTGAGACTTCGGCATCAATAAGACGCATCTTTGTTGAAGAGAAAGTCAACGGACAAGTCCTCCTTACCTGTATGGGGGAAGCGTAAAATTATATGTGAAACCCCTCTATGGTCTTTAGAACCCATGCCCAATTGCAATAGAAGAGCGCCAATCTGCCCCCCCCCCCCCCAAGAATATCCCATGCCAGGAGAAAAACTCACCTTGTTGGGTATTGAAGGCGTGGAGGTTGCCTCTGCCGGTGCCTCTAGATCCTCGGGGCCGGGGGTATCAGTGGGTTGGGTAAAAAGGCCCAAGGCGGGACAAGTCCTGCCATTGTCCTCGTCCTCTGGAGGCATTCTGGGTTGCACAGACAATTGAGCGTCCCCTTCCTCGATTGGCCAAGGTGAAAACCCAGGAAGAGAAGACCTTCTTGATAGAAGTCTGTGCTTTATCCAAGGACGTGAAGGTAGAAACAAATTTACTGAGTTCCCAAAGAGATCGACTTGGGCAAAAGGGCCTGCCTCTGAAGAAGCCAGTTCCCCCTGTTTGGGGTCCACTTTGATCATAAGGGAACGGCGCCTTTCTGCAGAAAGAGCGCAGTTGGCATTGCTCAGCAGGATCATCGCCCGCTGTGCCCAACATGACAAGACATCAGGGGATATGAGGGATCCCGAAGCTCTGGCATCCTCCGCCATGTCTAAAGTTTTTGTGAGCGGGCCAACCACGCCTAGAAATTAGTCCTGGCAGGCTCACCAGGACCAGTCAATCCCTTTTTCGGGATCCTTCATAAACTTCCCCAGGAATATCGCCATGTTGGTGTCAATCTCTGGAATTCGCCCAATGCTACATATACATAAATCTGCTTTAGTTTTTGTAACAGAAATCACAAACTGTTCTTTCTTGCCAGAGTCTCTTATATTTGTGAAGACATATGGTATTGAAACATTGTCCGGTTGATACTCTTCCCATTCCCATTTAGTTCCTTTGGCTTGGGGATACCCATCTTTGTCTTGGTAGCATACTTTATTAAGGCGAAAAAGAAGTCCGCCCTCTGTACGTTTTCCAGATGCAAACAAAAGCGTGTACCAAGCTTGACAAGAATCATTGTGTAAAAAAGGAAGAGGAATGAAAGGTGTTCCTCCTTTCTTTTGATGCGCAGGTATCATTCCACATACCCAACAGTTAGTAGTATTTGTAGCATTATGAGTATGATGCAACATCTGAATGAAAGTTTTGAAGTACGATTGACGGTGCTTCTGCTCCTGACAGGGAAACATAAAGTAATAGTGATCCTCTGGTACTGGAGTAATGGCAACAAAAAACTCACGAGCAGGAGCCTTCTTTTCAACAAACCAAGTGATTATTGCTATAATCACCAAAACAACAACAAACCCCATAGTACTAATGATCAGTTTGTTATTCATTTTAGCAACAGTGATAATCGACCCTTTCAGAAATGAATTAAAAACAATCGTTGGAGCGCTTATCTCTGGGCAGCCGCTGATTTCTTCACCACGGGCCAAGACGGGTGTCACTACTCTAATGAATGGCTGATCTCCCCCCCCTTGCCACATTGGCTCTCCGTTTTACCAACCCAGGGCGGTAGCTCAACCAGTTTTTTTCAAAACAATTTCAGATTCTTTCCTCGGTCTCAAATTATATCGCGTCACTCCAGAAGTCGTATGGTCCAGGAAGACCTCTGCAGATTCGTCAGGTGATATAGCACGGCCTTTCTCCGTAGTCAAAATCTCTCGATGATCGGTCAGCACAGCAGGTTCCACCAAGGTAGGTAGCACTCTCTTGCAGTGAGTACTATGGACCCAATTCTTTCGGTTTTTCACTCGAACTGCTGTCCTTGTCGCAAGGAGCACCTGTTCTGGGCCTCGCGCCACCTTGGTTCCAAGCTGCTTGATCTTTCAAAGGACTTAATCATCACCTGGTCACCAGGTCGGAGTTCATGGCCTTCACCTGTAGATCTGTCAGGAAGTGCTTCTCAAACCTGTTGATGAATAGAAACCAAATTGTCGGTTAACTGTGCCAAATAATCATTCATCAGGACACAAGGTACATCATATACAGAATTTGGCTTAGGAACTCCCCAAATGTTCATTGCCCTCCCAAATACCACTTCGTATGGGCTAAGGCCGAGTCGAGAGTGTGGCACTGACCTAATAGACAATAATGCCAACAGTAATGCATCCGGCCAAGTTAAGGATGTGGAAGCCTGTATCTTCGCTAACTTCAGCTTCAAAGTAGCATTATACCTTTCCACCAATCCTGCTGATTGTGGGTGGAAAACCGCATTGAACTTCTGTTTGATCCCTAATCCTTTCAGGACATACTTAATAACTTCCCCAACAAAATGAGGTCCGTTATCATTCCATAAAAGTCTGCAAACACCAAATCTAGGGAAAAATTATTTCAAAAGCACCTTCGCTGTGGTAATGGCAGTATTATCCTTTCTGGGGTACGCCGCTATCCATTTACTGAAGGCACATACCACCACCAAGACATACTTTAAATTGTTGCAGCGTTCAAGCTGAATATAATCCATTTGTAGAACTTCAAAAGGTGCAGTTGGTGTAGCAAACCCTCCCGCAGGAGTACGTGTCCCTTTTCCAGGATTGTATTGTAAACAGATCAAACAAGACTGTACTACTCTCTTAGCTGTACTGGAAATTTCTGGATGCTCCCAAACTTGCGTAAGCAACTTCGTTATTGTTGAAGCTCCAACATGTACCAGCCCATGTGCCATCTGAACCATAGGTTGTACAAAAGCTATAGGCAATTTCCATTTATCCATCTGCTTATTCCGCAACAGCCCTCATCATCCAATTCTCTATCTTCAGACCATTGCTCACGTTCTTTCACAGAAGCAGATTTCTGTATATCTAATACGTCTTGTCTAGCATTATGCCAACGTTCAGCTTGTGACTTCACTACATACATAGAAGTAGTACTTCGCTGCATCGCAGTCTCACATGCTACGCGGTCCACAAGAGCATTACCTTGCCCTATCTTATGGGTAACTTTCTTATGTTCACTACATTTTACAATAGCTAGTTTCTTTGGATATGTCAATGCAGTCAAGAGGTTATGCACTAATTCTCCATGCATTATCTGCATCCCGTGGGATGTGAGAAAGCCTCTCTCCTTCCAAAGCAAACCAAAATCATGAGCCACTCCAAAAGCATAGCGGCTGTCTGTATAAATGTTCACACATAAGTCAGTACTAAGCTCACATGCTTGTGTCAAAGCTATTAGTTCAGCTGCTTGAGCTGACTTCTGTGGTATATGAGCTGTCTCCACTACCGTGTGTATTGTGGTGATTGCATATGCAGCTGAGGTCGTACTGTCTGGCAACTTCAAACAAGACCCATCAACCCACAGTTCCCCGTCTACATCTAGAAGGGGCGTATCTTGTAAATCAATACGACCCTTTGTCCGTTCTTCTGTAAGGAATATACAATCATGTGTTTCTTGTGACTGAGGCTGAGTCACCGGATATGGCAACAAAGTGGCTGGATTTAGTGTTGCACATCTCTTCAGTGTAATGTGAGGAGCCAGCAATGTCAATTTATATGCTGTTATGCAAGCACTTGTTAAATGTTGTGTCTTTGTTTGATTTAAAAGAGCATCAACCGCATGGGGTACTAACACCAACAGCTTATGTGACAAAACTATCCCTTCACTCTGACGTATTGACACAGCTGTTGCGGCAACTGAACGAAAATACCCAGGCAACTCTCGAGCGACAGGGTCAAGTACTGCTGAAAAATCTGCACAGGGATGCTGCTTATCGTCATGTGTCTGTACTAAAACTGACAATGCACTTCTCATTTACGTAAAGTGCAAAAGGCTTCATGTAATCTGGAGTACCTAACACTGGTGCTGAACAAAGGGCTTTTCGTAGCTTCCGGAAAGCAGTCTCACATTCATCTGTCCATGGGAGGGGCACTGGAGTATCTTTAGTCAAAAGTGCTAGCAAAGGTTTGACAATGTGTGAAAACCCTAATATCCATTGCCTACAAAAAGAAGTAAGACCAATGAATGCACGAACATCTTTCTGAGTAGAGGGTACTGGTGTGTCTAAAATTGCTTGAATACGATCTGATGTAAGTGCACGGCCCTCCTTAGACAAAAGGTGACCTAAATAGGTTACCTTTGGTCTACAATATTGCAATTTCTTTCGTGACACTTTATGATGGTGTGAAGCAATAAAAGAAAGTAAGGACAAAGTGCACTTTTCACATTGCTCAGGGGTATCAGCCGCCAACAAAATATTATCGACATATTGTATGAGAGCCACACCTTCAGGCAAAACAAAAGAATTGAGTTGTCGTTTTAACGCTTGACTATAAATACTTGGACTCTCAGTATAGCCTTGAGGAACTCTGCAAAATCTATATGATTGTTTATTCAAAGTAAAACCAAACAAATATCGGCTGTCAGGATGAATAGGGATCGAAAAGAAAGCATTCTTCAAGTCTATCACAGAGAATGTAGTTTCTGTCGGGGGAACCAAAGTAAGAAGTGTTGTGATGTCAGATACCACAGGATATTGTGGTATCACAATCTTATTGACTTCTCGTAAATCAATAATGAATCGGTAAATCCTGGTATCAGTATCCTTTTTCAGAATAGGAAGAATCGGACTGTTACAAACATTATACAGAACTTCCTCAACAACTCCAGCTGCAATAAGATCATGCACAATTCGTGTGAGTGCTTCTTCGCCCTCCTGTGAAATTTTGTATTGAGGCAAACGTGGCAATACAGCTCCCTCCTTGACACTAATATGTACCGGTGGAATAATCATTTGTCCCACATCAGTATCTGAAGTAGCCCACAAAGTACTAGGGAGTGAAGCTAATGCAATATCCTCTTTAACAAGACAAACTCTTTCCATCACAGGATGATTATCATTTAAAATAACACGCACCCCTTCAGGAGATTGTAGCCCTGAAATACTTGAGCATATCAAGACCCACAATATTGTCTGGTGTATTTGGAGAAAGCAAAAATGGACATGTAGCAGTAAATTTATCAACATGGAATGCAAGTGGTTGTGACAATGGGCTAGGGGAAGGTGTTTCATCGAAACCTATCGATGTAATGGTTAAGCCAGACAGGGGAGCCCTTGGAATCAATTGTTTAGACAAGGCGCTACGAGTAGCTCCTGTATCAACCAGAAACTGATCAGTAGAACCCAAAACATGTGCTGTAACATAGGGACCCCTCTGATCTACTGGAACTTTAACTGATTCCTTACCCCATCCTAGCCAATCCTATGCATAAGCAGAATCTTGGAAATCAGGCTGCACATGGTCAGACATCTGGTATTGGTTCCGTCTATCAAAAGTGTTAAACCCATCCTGCCCTCGTACATTAGCATCAACCCTAGCATGATCATTCGTGCTTCTTCTAGGTCCTGAATATCCTGAGCAATTTCTCATTTGTCCCCGACCACGTGCACTGCTGAACACGTAGTGCTGGACAATCGACAGCCCAATGCCCAACTTTCTTACAATACGCACACTGATCAACAGACAAATTAGAACGAGAAGAACCATAAGATCCACGTCCACCTCTATCACTTCCTCTAAAAGGCGGACCATAAGCTTGAGCCAACATAACCTTCGTCTTTAATTCTTTAATCTTTTTATCCTCGCTACCTTTTGCTTCTAATTCCTGACGTTCATAATACTGAGCCATAGTCAAAAGAGAAACCGGAGTAGAGGTAGTCCATGAACTTTCACTAGCTTTTAGACGACTAGCTATTCCTGGTAACAGATTTGCGACATATTTATCGACAAACAAATGTCTGCCCATATCATCTGACAATAACTGGCGATAAAATCATGAAATGCTTCTTCAAAGTGTATAAAGAAATCAGAGACCGATTCATCTGCCTTTTGCTTACAAGACGCTAAAACAGTCCAATCTATCTTTTTAGGGGGAATAAAAGTTTTTAACTTAACTAATATGGCTGCAGGAAGATCTAGAATCAACTGATATGGCTTTTTCGCAGGTTCCCTATCCCCGTCCATCTGTTCTAATTCTTTCCATGACGCCCCAAAAACTGCACGATCATCAATTTTACGAACTGTTCTCCACATATCTGGCGGTAATATCAAGTCGAAAAATAAATCAATGTCAGCCAAAGTCATAGTACAAGAACGAATTGCTCCCTCAACTTCCTCATAAAAGGCGGCTGGATTTTTCAGCGGGTCAGGTAATGCTGTTTTAAGTGCCATTACATCTGCCCTATTCCAAGGAGTATACACCCAATTATAAATAAAATAACCCTTAGCATCAACAGAGGTTTTATCATCACTTGTACCCAATCCTTTAGGAGGAACATACAAAGGCGCGGCCTCCCGCATTGGTTTCGCATGAACTATCATAGTCTTATCTGTACTGAAGATGGAAGCTTGCACCCCATCGGTCTGGGATGTCCGTGCAACTACATCCACAGCCCTTTTCTCCTCTTGCAAACGGACTGCCGCAACACATAATTTCACCAAACGCCTGATTGCATCAGCCACCTGGGAGAAAACAAAAAGACCATCACACATTTGCTTATGATCAGCTGCTACATCATCGGGCTCTAACTCATCAGAATATTTCCGATATAGTTCAATAACTTCTGAGCCAAATGCCTCAGTAAAATATAGCTGCTCCTTTTCCGTCCACCCTTTCATGTTGTCTAAAAGTTCAGAAGAAGAGACAACGCTACGAATTGTTTTACGAGCAATAGATCTAAGCTCAGACGCACGGTCAGCAGGCAACATAGAGCGACTGTCTTGCATCTTCTGTTGCTCCGAACTGGAGACCTTAGCTAACTCATGAGGGGCAGAAGGAACGACATACGGAGGTGGAGGGCGATCTAATAACAATAAATCATCATGTTGTTTATTAAGGATAGGATAGAGAGGTTGCCTAACGGTGTATTGGCCAGTTACCTGTAATTTACGTTCTTTCTCTTCTAGCTCCTTTAAGTCATTTATTTCTTTCTTTCTCATTTCCAATGCTTTCACATATACATTCTTCTGCTGCTCTTTCTCAAGCAAGGCTTGCTCATGCTTCACTCGTCCACGCACTTCTTTCTCCTACATTCGTACACAGTCAAACATATCTTGCCTAGACTTTCGCTTACACATACATTGTTCCACATACTCAATCTTTCGCAAATCAAATGACCCATGCATAGGCTATCGTAACTCAGGATCCGCACAAGTGTATTTATTCCATAATGTGCTGTACATTATAGAAGAAAGACCATGTTTAACATACATATCTCTATTGGGCGTCCCCTCTGGGGGTGCCGGTTGCGATTCTTCCAGTCTCAAATTGGTACCATTACAAAAGCAACACATCCTACGAAGTGCGCTAAAAACAGGCATGCCAAAAAATAGTGCACAATATGCAATATTATAATCAAAGTAGCACTTAAGGTGCCGTTCAAATCAAAATTAAATTGGAGAAAATTCTCCTCATTACCTGCCTATATAAATTGCAATTTATATATCAATTCAAAGGACACAAATTGACTAGTCACCCAAAACACGAGAGCCACAGTAAGTAGTGCTAAAGTACATTACCAAACAAAGGCATCAAAACCCACAGCAAGTGCCGTAAAACGTCTCTTACCAATCACAGGGTGTCCAGGTTCCAACTGCCAAGTTCTAAAATCGACCAAATGGTCACTGCATGACGAATGAACAAAAAGGATCTCAGTTGAGGACCCGTGCCACCTGGATGGTCAAATCAGAAAGAAGGGAAAAACGCCGTGGTTGCCAAGACTCTGGTCTCCTCAGGCATTGATCGTCCACAGGGAGATCCCAGTCCTTCGTCGCAACCAATCCGTTGGGCGTCCGAGTCACAGATGAGTCCCAGTTCGGGCGCCAATTTGTTGAAGTAAGCCTCAGCAAGGCCTACTAGTGCAAGGGGTTCACCTTTCTCTGCACAAAGTCCTCAGACCATGTAGGAAGAAGTTGGCACAGAAACTGAAATAAAAGACAAAGTTTATTAACCTCATAAGGTGGTACTACAGTTCAAACAGCACCCTTCAGTAATGTTTGAAGTAGCACACTGAACTGAGAGAGCATGGTCCTTTTATACCCACTAAAAGGAGGTGGTACAATTATAGAAGCAAGACTTGCATACATGTAAGGTCATGTGGAAATGCACAGTCGACAGGTAGGAGGGGCTGACAGTTTTCAAGGACTAACAGCTGCAGACCTTACGGAGCATGTGCGAAAGTGGGAGATGCTAAATATAACTTGTCACTAGGCAGATTTTCAAGAGTAGTTAACAGAAAGGCAGGACAGAGCACATGGCAGCATGTGGCAGAGAAAATGGCTGCCATGAATACAAAATGGATTCCGCGAAATGTTCACAATAGTTACTAAATACAAGATGTCTTCTGCTAATGCTTAATCTAATCGCTGCTAAACTACAACATTGGGTGCAGGCAGCCACTCACTTGACCGTGGGTGAACCAGATCGTCGGGATCAAGCATATCATCCGTAGGGACTTCATCCGGTCTGGGGTTTTTATATGGAAAGGGTGCAGGACCCTCCGGACCCAAATCCACGTCTGAAGAGCATGGGGAATCGATGGGTTTGTCAAGGTGGGAGTCAGGATCTTGGGATTGTTTCAAGCAGGCTTTTGTGAGGCGTGTAGAGGCCTCCAGAGCATATTCCCCTGTGCGCTTACGTGTAGGTTCCGGGCTTCTCTTACGTCCCCAAGAAGAAAAACCTGAGGGGCCGGCAGGGTCCTCGGGCGGCAGAGAAAGTGAGCATTGGGACGCCATTAAATTGATCTTCTTCTCAAGGGGAGCGATTAGTTGGGTGACAACCTCATAGATTGAGGCATCCATGATGTGACAGAAATTGTCATCGATAGGGAGGTAGGATATCTGTGCCTCCTCCATATACTCCCCTGAAGTATCTTTCAAACGGTGTTTCTCTGCCATGTTGAACCAATATGGCCCTGCGGGCACTATTAGTCACTTCCAGTGACTTGAGGGTAATAGGGGTGCTGATTAGCAGGATACGGTAGCGCCAGGCACAAAAAATTGCACCAAAACTCAATCAGGATGCACTTCCCCCTGCCGTTTTCGAGGGGCAGAAAGGCTGTTTGTGCCGACTCCAAGGCCTGGGCCACGTCCCTGTGCAGAAAAATTAGCCTTACCCCTCAGGTGTCAGGCTCCAGGCCGGCTCCGATATTTGACAGCTCTCACTGTTTTTTCCGAAGTAGGGTTTAGAGAGAAAGACTTCCCAGAGTCAAATGGCGAGCACGCGTCAGGATCGCTACGTAAACTATGTGAAACTGATGCGTGATCGCCTCCGGGATCGAACGCGCAAGGCACGGAATGCCAGGAATGTGCAGGCCTTCTAGCGGTCGGAAGACTGCACTGCGCACGGAGCCGTGCTGTAATGAGTTGCGAAGGATACAGAAGTGTTCCCCCGGCTGGAAAATTTATGTGACAATTTGCATTGAAATTAACGTTATAGGGAAATAGCAGAGTAATGAGAACATGCGACTTATCTGAACAGGGAGCAGTGAAGAAAGAGGAAGGGAAGACGTGGAGTTGAGCTTGTCAGACATTGGAAAACTGCTGATTGGATGAAAAGGAAGCCCTTCGTTGATGTTGTTTCTTTACCTTTCTACTGTTTGCTGGGAAAAGTAGTTTGGACGTTTCGCTTACTTGTTTAATGCTGCTGTTTTGAATAAAGTGAAGAATGAAAAGCCTAATCCTCGCCTCCGGTACTGACATAGAATTTATTTGTAATAAGGAGATTGCTATTTTAAAGGTGCACACTTGTTAATGGATGATGTATTTGTCCTGAGACTAAAATGTTGACGTACTTTAGTGTGTGATTTCCTGATAATCATCAGAATAGTTTTTTTAACAGATAGCAAAGCGAGGTTAAACGGGAGAGATGCATCTTCTGAAAAGAGAAAAGGCATAGAGGCTGAGTGACAGATGGAGTGAGTAGCCATTTCATCTGCACGAAATCACACATAGCCCTCCTTTCCTCCCTTCCCTTTGTCATTGTTTTGGTTTGAGTATAAGTATTAACTAGTGCATATCATGGAAAATACAGTTGGGCTAAGGCAGCAAGTACTTCTGTGCATTACTTCTTCTAGGTCAGTGTGATGCTATTAATTGTGTGTGACCAATGACTTTGTGTTTCACCACTGCGCATATTAGTTGCTCAATGTTCACCAGTAGCACATTACATGTTGTGTTCAGTTTAGCTGCCTATTGGCTTTGACATGGCATTAGCCATTACATTTTGTATTCAGTTTAGCTGCCTATTGGCTTTGACATGGCATTAGAGATTACATTTGGTATTTGGGTTAGCTGCCTATTGGCTTTAACGTGGAGTTAGACATTGCAGTTGAGACATTGCAGATGAGCTGTGTTTTTCCACATGGTAGACCAAGCTGTGTTTTTCACACCAGACCTTAGCTGATAAGAGCGTGTAGATTTTGTGTTTACCTCTCAATCCAGTCTGAGAACGAGTGAGGCTCTGAGAATTGGCCACTCTCCAAGTTTCTTTGGTTCTCACACTGAGTTTGCTTTTAAGGATGGCTCTGGAATACAGCAGAGTTAGATTGAATCTATCTTGACTTCAGACAGGAACCAGACGTCAGTTGCCTGTCTCCCATTTGGGTAGAAAATCTCTTTCTCGCAGTTGAACTGGAGTCATCAACTTGAAGCCCCAGAAAGATGAATCTGAGTTATAGGCCCTACGATGATGCAATTTTGACTTTTATTCTTTGCTTTGAAGTTATGCTATAATATAATCACATGTATTTATTTGCTGTGTACATTGCAACTGAGAAGTACTTTGATATATTTTGCTTTCATTGCTGCTACTACTTTTGAACGTGTGCTTCCAATCTTCTAATTTCTTCTTTCAGGAACCTCGTGGTGAAGTAATAATAACAATAAATGTCTTCGTTAAACTCAGAAGTGCATTCCAGAGAGGTTCTGTAAGCTCGGTCATGAGATAAGAGCAGGAAAGCAGAATATTTTGGCGGAGTCGTCAGTTTTGAGAGTCGGAATTGGAGATTGGAAATGCACTATTTAAAAGTGTAATTGTTTTTTTGTTGTTTAGAGAATTAAAGAAGCACAGCAGACCATGTTTGAAAATGCATGTGAAGCTAAACTGCCTTATGGTGCTGTGAGAAACATGTTTTCTTGTTTATCAGGACTGTGTGAGTCTTGGGATGAGTGCTGTGAAAAAGCATATTTATAAAATGTGCCTTTTGAAAGAAATGATGTTCCTTTTGTTCTTGACAGAAGGGTTTGTATACTTTTGTCTGCTTACAGAAAAATGCAGGAGAGATGTAGGCAGTTAGAACATGAAAATAAGAATTTACGTTAGCAAATTAGCCAGAACACATTAATGCAAAATAATGCTGAAATCTGTAAAACTGCTGTTTTAGAAGAATCTGGCTTTTCCCATTCCAGTAATGAGGAGGTTAAGACAGCTGTGAGCCAGTCTGAGCCTCAGTGTAAGCAGAGCATAGCGCAGAACACCCCACAGTTTTTGGCAGTGGAAGTGCATTCCTTAACAGATAACACTGAGAACAGAGCTCGGAATGTGATTTACAGACCCTTTTTGCAAAGTAAAATTAATTCGGACAAGGCAGAAGTACTGTCGCAAAATGTGCAGTTACTGGGAATTCAGTGGAACCAAGAAAATAGACAGATGTTGTCTTAAGTAAAACAAAAGATTTTAAAGTTTCTTACTATTTGCACTAAGCAAGAGACACCGAGTTTCACAAGCTTGTTTGATTTTCGGAAACAGTATAGCCCTCATCTGAGTGAAATCTTAACACTTTGGTACAAAGTAACTAGGAAAAAAATGAGCAGCTGCGCGCTTTTGATTTGGCAAATGAAATAATTCAGACTTTAGGTTTCTGCACAGTGCAAGAGGGAAACACTGATTTACATGTAAATCCGGAACAGGGGAAGACAAGAGTGCCCCTGGAACTTTGGAGTAAGCTTTTGAATAATGTAATTCTGAAACCTGAAGTATCAAGCATGCAGTGGGTTATGAATTCACCTAACTCTCAGTTTAGGACAGGCACAGGAGGCTAGTATCATACACTGGATCTGGTACATGCAAGACAGGCCTAGAGTCACTGCGGCCCTACATGAACAAGGGTCACAAGCCCCTTTTCAGGATGAGGAGAGGGGGCAGGGAGTACCACAGGTAAAAGAGTCACCAGTGAAATTGAGTGCACCATTTGAATTCGTGTCCCCTGAGGATAAAAAGCATGTTTGTTTGACTATTGATTCAGATTTGTACAATGTGTGTCAGACTTTAAAGCAAGAGCTGCTTGAGATGTGTCAATTTTACACTGATTCTTGGTTCACTGCCAATGGTTTAGCCATTTGGTTTTCCACATGGCTTGTACATAACTGGTTCAATTCCCTTGCAGATGTTAAAGAGAAAAATTCAGAGTCCGAAGTGTCCACCCAGAATTCTGGCTTAGTGGGATGGCTAAGTGGGTGCACCAGAAATGTGGACATCTGGGAGAAAAAGCCACTTACAGGTGGGCAGAGATTAGAGGGATGCACATTCCCCTAGCTTTGATAAAAACTGTGATTCAGCACGCACAACAGCAATCTGTCCCACAAACAGTCAAAGATCAGTTGGGGAGAGGAAAGTTACCAGGACAGATATGGCAAATTTATCAGGTTTTAGGGGGAGTGATTGCTGCAGATTACCAAATCGAAATCAAAATTATGCTGATAACTAGAAAATAATCTGATTCATTCATACAGATTGGAGACAGAGCTGCCCAACTTGTCAAACGTGCAGTGAATGGAGGTTTGGTAAAGAAGGAGTCTGGCCCACCCCTTCTGACAGTGCAAGAAAAGGGAAGCTGTGGTGCAGCAGATAAAAACCTCAGTGCTAAAGTTTGGGTTGAATCCCCAAATGACCCTCCAGAACCTGCAGAAATAATGACAAAGGGCCCCAAGATTATAAAATAAGAAAAGGAAGAGGAAGGGTACATTTCAGATGACAAATTTTATTTGCAAGAAAAGTCATACTTTTTTCTTTTGCAGATCCTACCACGTCTCGCCACTGCCAATGAGTGTGCTGTGTGGTCTCCCTTCGGGTGTGTGCGTGTTGGGTCGGGGGAGGGACCGAACCCCCCACCTGAACCTGATTGATTAAAGTACAAACCCCATGGATCCATTTTGCGCAGCTGGCGCTTTCAGTTCAAGTTCAACTTGTTTGATTACATTCTTCCACTGGAACTAAGCAACCTTAACAGTTAACTGTCTGTGTTTTTTCCTATAGAACTCTGACTTTTGCTTACATTTCAGCAAACCTTTCAGGTGGACCGTGTACCTTTACATGAGTAGAACTCATGCTACATCAAATTGCTGTTTTAGAGACACTATTATCCCAAAACACCGAACACCACCGCACCCCTCTTCCGCCTCACCGCCGCTGGGGAAAAGTCACCGAAGACCAACTCACCAACAACCTCGCCAAAAACCCTCCACCCGACCCCACCGACCCGGACTCCGCCGCCATCAACCTCCAACAATGGATCCTCAACTGCGCCAACATCCTAGCCCCACTCAAGAGACCCACCGCCAACCAAGAAAAGAAAAAAACAGCCTGGTTCACAGACGAACTAACCACCTCCAAACGCACCTGCCAGAAACTCAAGAAAAAATGGATCCTCGAGCGTACACCCGAGAACCTTGCTACCCTCAAGGAAGCCAACCGGAAACACCACCAACTGATCCGACTCGCCAAGCGCTCCCACTTCACAGAACGCCTTAACAACAACGCTCACGACTGCAAGGAACTCTTCAGCATTGTGAAGGAACTCTCCAACCCCAACGCCAACGTCAACGACATCCCTCCATCCCAGAAACTCTGCGACGATCTCTCCACCTTCTTCTACCAGAAAATCGCAGCCATCCACGACAGCTTCAACACCTCACCTCCGCCAGACCCCACCCCCAACAACTCCTCCCACGCCGACCACATCACCACCTGGACCCAAGTAGACGACGCCGAAACCCTTAAAACCATGAACTCCATCCACTCAGGATCTCCATCTGACCCCTGCCCACATCACGTTTTCAACAAAGCCGACGTCGCCATCACCCCCATACTCCGCAAGATCATCAACCTTTCCTTCAACACAGCTACCTTCCCGGACAGCTGGAAGCACGCAGAAATCCAACCTCTCCTCAAGAAACCTAAGGCTGACCTCAACGATCTCAAAAACCTCCGTCCAATCTCCCTCCTCCCGTTTCCAGCAAAAGTCATCGAGAAGATTGTCAACTCACAGATCGCCCACTACCTAGAAGACAACTCCATCCTAGACCCCTCCCAATCCGGGTTCCGAAGAAACCACAGCACTGAGACTGCACTCCTCGCCGCCACAGATGACATCAGACTACAAATGGACAACGGCGAAACCTCAGCCCTGATCCTCTTAGACCTATCAGCCGCCTTCGATACAGTCTGCCACCGCATCCTACTAACCCGTCTACACGAAGCCGGCATCCAAGACAAAGCCCTCAACTGGATCTCCTCCTTTCTCTCCGACAGAACCCAGAGGGTCTGACGCTCTCCTTTCCACTCCAAAGCCACCAACCTCATCTGCGGCGTCCCCCAAGGCTCCTCACTAAGCCCAACGCTATTCAACGTCTACATGGCCCCCCTCTCACAACTGGCCTGCCAGCACAACCTCAGCATCATCTCCTACGCCGACGACACCCAGCTCGTCCTCTCCCTGACCAAAGATCCTCTCACCGCCTTAAGCCAACCTTCATGAGGGACTGAAATCCATCGCCGAATGGATGAGCAACAGCCGCCTAAAACTTAACTCCGACAAGATGGAAGTCCTCATCCCCGGTTGCACCCCCTCGGCCTGGAACGACTCTTGGTGACCCACCGCCCTGGGCCCCCCACCCACCCCAGGCAGCCACGCACGAAACCTCGGCTTCATCCTCGACTCCGCCCTCACCATGTCCAAACAGGTCAACGCAGTCTCATCCTCCTGTTTCAACACCCTCCGCATGCTCTGCAGGATCTTCAAGTGGATTCCAACAGGAACCAGAAAGACGGTAACCCAAGCCCTCGTCAGTAGCAGACTCAACTACGGCAACGCACTCTACACAGGCATCTCAACAAGAGACATCAAACGACTCCAACGCATCCAAAACGCATCCGCCCGCCTGATCCTCGACATACCCCGCCGATGTCACATCTCCCCTCACCTGAGGGACCTCCACTGGCTCCCCGTGGACAAGAGGATCACCTTTAAACTCCTCACCCACGCACACAAGGCTCTACACGACACCGGACCCACCTACCTGAACACCAGACTCAACTTCTACGTTCCCTCACATCAACTTCGCTCTGCCAACCTTGCCCTCGCCATCGTCCCCCGAATCCAGCGCAAGACCTCTGGCGGCAGATCCTTCTACCTCGCCGCCAAGACCTGGAACGCACTCCCTACCTCACTACGCCAGACCCAGGACCTCCTCACCTTCAGGAGACTCCTCAAGACATGGCTCTTCGAACGATAGCAGCACCATCCCCCCCTCCCCCCAGCGCCTCTAAACCCTAACGGGTACATAGCGCGCTTTATAAATTATTGCTTGATTAAATCAGAGTATATAAGTTTCAGTCTTTTCTGTGTAGATGTATCTGATGTGAAAAGTTATGAGATCAATATGTTAATCCACTTCCATTGCTTTACAGTGATTGCTTTTATCATTCAAATCTGATTTGCTTATAATGTTTTTGTGTTGATGTTTTTGTTTTTTTGTTTTTGTTTGAAATAAGAGGTATGTAAACAACAATTCATTGGTCATAGGGTGGAATGTGATGCTATTAATTGTGTTTGACCAATGACTTTGTGTTTCACCACTGCGCATATTAGTTGCTCAATGTTCACCAGTAGCACATTACATGTTGTGTTCAGTTTAGCTGCCTATTGGCTTTGACATGGCATTAGCCATTACATTTTGTATTCAGTTTAGCGGCCTATTGGCTTTGACATGGCATTAGAGATTACATTTGGTATTTGGGTTAGCGGCCTATTGGCTTTAACGTGGAGTTAGACATTGCAGTTGAGACAATGCAGATGAGCTGTGTTTTTCCACATGGTAGACCAAGCTGTGTTTTTCACACCAGACCTTAGCTGATAAGAGCGCATAGATTTTGTGTTTACCTCTCAATCCAGTCTGATAACGAGTGAGGCTCGGAGAATTGGCCATCCTCCAAGTTTCTTCGGTTCTCACACTGAGTTTGCTTTTAAGGATCGCTTTGGACTACAGCAGAGTTAGATTGAATCTATCTTGACTTCAGACAGGAACCAGACGTCAGTTGCCTGACTCCCGTTTGGGTAGAAAATCTCTTTCTCGCAGTTGAACTGGAGGCATCAACTTGAAGCCCCAGAAAGATGAAGCTGAGTTATAGGCCCTACGGTGATGCAATTTTGACTTTTATGCTTTGCTTTGAAGTTATGCTATAATATAATCACATGTATTTGCTGTGTACATTGCAACTGAGAAGTACTTTGATATATTTTGCTTTCATTGCTGCGACTACTTTTGAACGTGTGCTTCCATTCTACTAATTTCGTCTTTCAGGAACCTCATGGTGAAGTAATAATAACAATAAATGTCTTCTTTAAACTCAGAAGTGCATTCCAGAGAGGTTCTGTAAGCTTGGTCATGAGATAAGAGCAGGAAAGCAGAACAGTCAGAGAACAACAAGTTAGTGCATCTGTTACCTTTTATAGTGAAACCTGCTCTGACAATACCAACCAATGGGATAAGAGTTTCTGGCACCTACCCTACCCACTTTGAACATTTTGAAGATGGCAGAAGTCTTTGGCCACACTACATTTAGGCTCCGAGGGATGGGTGTGTGTGAGTGTGTGTGGGAAGTGTACTATGGTTATCCTATTGCCCTCCCACATCTAGCACTTTTGGGGCAGTCACTGTACCACTTGTAAACTATGAGACGGAAGTCTTTCCGAACTAAACAAACAGGATTTTCCAAAAACCAAACAGTGTATCCAAAAATAATTATTTTGGCTTCATGTTTCCCTTCCGTTCAAGTATTCCTCCAGTCTTATGAGTAAACCCCCAGATACAGAGGTCTAGTGGCACAAAGCAGGCCCTTCAGCAACCAGACTGTGGCTACCCAAGAATTGCTTTGGCATCCTGTTTCCCTTCCTTTCAAGAGCATAGTTATATGTAAAAATCCAGCATACTCATCAAGCAAGATTTGACATTCAAGCAAGATTTGACACTATAATGTAAAAAAGGAAGCACACAGTCCCACATTGCATATTCTGTGAGTTTCTGATGAGTCATCTCTACCCATTAAGGTCAGCTTGTTTGCACCTGAAAAGCACTTCATACCTTTTTCCTCACCTATTAAAATGTGAATTACTGGCTGGCAAAAGTAGGAGAGCATGTCAAAGCATGATGCAAATGATGCGTCTTAGGATCAGTGCAATGCGCAAAAGGGATCACCTCTCAACCTTCACAATTTCAGATACCATAAAGGCACAGAATATTGAGGCGATTGAGCGAGGGAAACATTATGGGTTGGTAATAGGGGGGTATGAGTACTGTAAAGAAGAAGAATATCCAATTATTTACTATAACTTCTTCCGCTCAAAGCACTAGCCTCCAATGGTTATTTTTCTAAGTAAGACTCAAAGATTCTATAGCCAAAATGCACAAGGGATCCTGTCTTCTGATGCTGTCTATATTTGTTTAGGCCATGTAGTCTTTCCCCAACTGAAATGATGGAACTATATTGTGCCTGCTGAAAATAAAGAAGTAGTGATGCAATATCACATTCAAGCACACCTATTAGTAATATCTTAACTTCAAATATTCAAGAAGGACTTACATACCACAAGCATAGTTCGTTTAGTATCTCAGATGTTTTTTCCAAGAATAAAGTCTCGTAGATCATGAGTTTTCTGATAGTCTTTGAGTTATTTCCAGTAAAGCGTTTGCACATCAACAACTCGTTTTCGGCATAGTAAACTTTTAATGTTTACATGCATATAATCTGTAGCTTGTCCCAACAGTTCAATTGTTCTTACACTAGTTACCGCACCAAATGTGGAAGTTTTTGCTCACATTGCACATTACTGCAACTCTGTGACTTCATAAGCGTTCCAAAAATAACATGCACGCTTTATTGAAAGGTGGTGGTGTGCCCCAGTATTAGTTCAAAAGTCTCTTCTAATGTTCGCTGTGGATCTTTGCTAAAATAAGGATCGGATTTAACATGTGCGCTGATGAGCGTAGTCTTACCAGGATTCTCAGTGGTTCTCAAAATAACAACAAAGGGAGCAGAAGAGACTCCCCTTTCCTGCAAAGCTAGTCTGGGTTCCTCCAAACAAAGGATTGCAAGCCAATGAAGAGAGCATTGGCCAAGCTCCATCCACTTGGGACTTCCTAGAATGACACACATTGGCATTCTGGCACGGCTCTGTTTATACACATGCCCTGCCCAAGATAACTGTGCACTGGTAATTTTGGGACATGTGGTCATATTCGCTCCCTATTAGGAAAAGGACAGGAAAAGTCAATTTGAGACCTGTGAAGTAACAGAACAGGTCTTGTGGCGAGAATACTCATTATGACTTATAACCAAACACACTCATTTGTCACAAGGCGTAGTAATATGATTGACAGGTGCAATGGGAGCCCCAATACATTAGACTGCAGAGAGTTTTGTATAGTTCCATTCACTGTGCTTGTGGCAATTTCAGTCTCTACCCCTATGACCTCAGGCATTAGAAGGTACTGGGCAGATCGTATTGCTTTCTGACAGAGGAATTGCAAATTTAACTTCCTGAAACTCCAGACAGGGAAGAGGTAATTTCATAAAATTTACTTTTCCTCAATATTTATTACAAATCTGACTTCACCATGGAATTGGATTTTAATAACGATTAAAAATAGATGTTTCATTATTTTTCTAGATAGTCCAATACCAGAGGTATGATTTTTTATTTCTACTTTGGTTTTCTACATAGCACAACTGGGCCTGCCACATTGAGAACTAAGTTTTGGGTGGTAGCCATTGTAAAGACATGAAACTATTACATTTTTACATGTACTACTTTTAAATACCATGTACCCTGCCTTGCGGGCAACAAGACACGCAATGGGTTGACTTATTCACACTGAAAAAGGAGGATTCAACTTGTCAAAAGGGTTTATTTTGACAGAACAAATTCCAGTTTTTACACTTCTACAGTCAGGCTCACTGGTAGGCCAGAAGCCTGTTACTGGAGTGAATAGCACAGTAGGAGCCGCAGTCCATTAGAACAATTTAACGTATAGGCCCTGGTACACTTTGTACCATATGCTAAGTACTTATAGGTGTGCTAAATATACCAATTGGCAATATCTGGGGTGATCACGCAGAAAAGGTTGATTTCCTACAATAACCTTTGTTGCTTCCATTAGACAACTTGTCATGTCAATTATTAATGGTTCTGGGTGTCATTCTTATTCATTGGCTATGTTCAGTTGTGTTTTTTTTTCCAGAGATTTGAATTTTGTCTGTTTCTTTCTTAGGCACTTCTGCAACTGGGAATACATAAAGTGTTGGTCCTGTCACCACCTGTACCATGTCTTGCTTGAAAAAGCTGAGATGGTCCTCCTCCAGTTTCTTTAGCAAATGTATGGGTACCCTAGAATGGTTTGAGGCCATAGGACAGATTGCCTTGTTGATAAGTGAAAATATTTGCATATTTTGCATTTTCCTTGGCAGTCAAGAAGATGGGGGATTTTCTCGTACTCCTAATCCCATGAGCTGTGCTATTACATTATTCAGGAGGCATGGCACTGGTATCTCGCCATTAATGTGTGTATTTCTACTCACAATAATGTATTTCAGTATGTTATGCTTTTTTCAGACTTTAACATATTGACATCTGGGTCATGTGCACTCCACTGAAAAATACTTAGATTTGCCTTTATAGCATGATTTTGTAACGCCGCGCTCAGACGCACTGTCTCTTTCTGTCCTCGCGGATGGAACACGCAACCGATACTCGGAGCGGCGTTCCCCGTGTTTTTTGACTACACATTCTGGGAAGCATATATTTCGCTCCCGGTCGCGCTACACTTACCTGTAGCCCTTTTTTCTTCTTTTTTGGTGGTGGGTTTGTCTGGTCTTTTTGCCTGTCTTTGTCCATGTTGAGTCCATCTTGTCTCCTTTGTGTTTTTGTCCCAGCATGCTCTGTTTTTCTTTTATACTACTTTCTTTTTCCTATACTGGTCTATGGGCTCTTCCTAATTCAAGATGGTGTTATTTCCTTTTCCTGTGATGTCACTTCCCTTTTCTCAGTATATAAGTCAGTCAGTCTTGTTCCACCTTGTGTTGCAAACATTTCCTTCTGGTTGTGCTGTTCGCTCCTGTTCTTTATTCCTGCTTTTTGGCTTGGGAGATTTTTGCCTGTTCTTTGTTCCTGCTTTTTTGCCTTGGGAGATTTTTGCCTGTTCTTTGTCCTGCTTTTTTGCCTTGGGAGATTTGCCTATTTTTGTTTCCTGTTGTCAAGTCCTGTTTGTTCTTGTTTTTCTTCAGGAGTTCCTGCTTGAGGTTTTTTCCCCAGTGTTGTTTTTTTTTCCCTCTGGGACTCCTCCTGGAGGGTAATGTCTGCTTTGGCATAGCCTTTCAAGCAGCACCATGGCTACTAGAAGGGGTCGCCCTTATCTTGGAGTATCCAGAACCTGTAGAAGACTTGGTGTATTCACCAACCCGGTATCCAGAGGTGAGAAGTCCAGCGCAGTACGTAACAGATTGCAACGCCAAAAGATTCCGCATTGCGAGATCGCCATGGAGGATCCACAGGGAGAGGCGTCAGAAAATGCTCAAGCCATGTTGCAGACTGTCCAACAACAAGCCCAAGAGTTACAACAGTTACGGGCAGAGAACACTGCACTACGACAGGTCTTGTCTTCCCGATCAATGGACATACCACCTGTATCTGCCACTACTCCTCGATATTGTGGAGATCCTCTAAAGATGAAGGAGTTTTTGGATGCCCTGACAGTTTTCTTTGCCTTTCGTCCACTCCAGTTTTCTTCGGATAAGGCTAAGGTGGGCTATCTGATCAGCGCCTTGTCTGGTCCGGCGCTTGCTTGGGCGACTCCTCTGGTTTCTGCAGAAGACCCAGTCCTGGCTAACTATTCCGCATTTCTGACTCTTTTCAAACAAATGTTTGTGAGACCTGGGGTAGAAGCAGCAGCTGAAGAAGTCCTATGTGACATTCAGCAGGGTAATCAGCATGTTCTGCAGTATATAACCTGCTTCAAACAGCTGGCAGCTGAAACCTCCTGGGTGGAACGTACCTTCATAACCCTTTTCCGCCGAGGCCTGTGTGAAGAAATTAAAGATGAGCTTGTACATTCTTCTCCAGCTTGTTCTTTGAAGGAATTAATGGATCAATCTATGAGCATTGAATATAGACTTCGAGAGCGCAAAATGGAGAGACGTAGAGCGTGAGCTCCATACCAGTCTGGTACATTTTGTGGTAGCAGTCGGCGAACGGAAGATATTCCATCCAAAGCCTCTCCACCTCCCCCTGAAGAACCCATGCAGATAGATCTGGTTCGTGGGCCACTGACGGAGTCAGAAAGGGACTTTGTCTGTACTGTGGTAAGGCTGGCCTCCTGATCCATAGTTGTCCGGTACGTCCCTCAAGACCTGTGGGAAACGCCAGCTCCCGTCCCCTGTAAGGAGGAAGGAGACATGAGGAGCTGAAGTACCATCAATATGTTCCTCCAAAGAAAGCATGTCTACCCTGTTTATCCTCTTGGTCAAGTTACAAAGTTCACAAGATCAAGAAGAACACCTTCTGGCTCTCCTTGCTTGTGGAGCCAGTGGACTCTATCTGAATGAGACCTGGGCTATGAGTAAAGGAATTTCCCGCATTCTTAAAGAGACTCCTGAGCAGGTTCACTCGGAGGATGGCTCTCTGTTAACCTCAGGACCTGTGGTGGCCTCAACTCTTACTCTTTATTTGACATTTGGGGGGCATCAAGAACATGTTGCCTTTGATCTCATAGCCTCACCAAATCACATCATGATTCTGGGAATACCCTGGTTAGCCCGACACAACCCCTATATCAATTGGGAAACAAGAACTATATCCCTAACGTCTTCATTTTGTCAACAGAATTGTTATTCCACTACTTCTTATTGGACTCCCAAAAGGTCCTGTCAGTCAACTAAGGATAACACTAACTCTATCAATATGATCCAGGGAGCTCCAGATTGTTATCAGAAATATATATCGGGATTTTTTAGAAACCTAGTAATCCTATTTTGCCGCCTTATCGCAGTTATGACTGTGCTATTCCTTTAATTCCTGATGAAGTCGTCCCCTTTGGTCGAATGTATTCTCTGACAGACCAAGAAAAGAAGGTGCTGAAGGAATATTTAGATGATAACTTACACAACGGTTTGATTGCTCCTTCCACGTTCCCTGCTGGGGCTCCTCTCTTCTTCGTCCCAAAGAAGACTAAGGATCTGCGTCCTTGTGCTGACTTTCATGAACTCAACAGAATAACGATTAAGGATCGATATCCGCTGCCTTTAATCAGAGATATATTGGATGCCATTCAAGGAGCCAAGATGTTTACCAAATTAGAGTTACGGGGTGCCTATCATCTCCTTCGGATCAAGGAAGGAGATGACTGGAAGACCGCTTTCCGTACCCCTTTTGGGCACTATGAGTACCGTGTTATGCCTTTTGGACTGACCAACGCCCCTTCTGTGTTTCAACGATTTATGGATTCGGTGTTCTCTGATGTACTCAACCAATATGTAGTCATTTATTTGGATGATATCTTGTTATATTCCCGTGATCCTAAGCAACATACAGATCATGTCCTGCACGTCCTGGAAATACTCAAGAAAAAACAATTGTTTTGTAAACCTGAGAAGTGTGAGTTCCATAAATCTGAAGTAAAGTATTTGGGGTTCTGTATTAATCAACACAGAATATCCATGGATCCTGACAAGGTCAGTGCCATATTAGATTGGCCTTCTCCAACGTCCATTAAGGAAACGCAATGTTTCCTTGGTTTATCAAACTTTTATCGGCATTTTATTTAGAACTTTGCCCACCTACAAAGTTTCATAACACAAACAATTAAGAAAGAGAACCTGAAGAAGGGTTTCCTTTGGACCAAGGATGTTGAACGCACATTTCAAGAATTGAAGACAGCCTTTACCCAAGCACCTGTGCTGCGTCATCCTGACAATACCAAGAAATTTATCGTTGTGACTGATGCCTCAGACAGAGCTATTGGGGCAGTTCTGCTACAGAAACAAGACAACGATGGATTGGAACATCCTATCTTTTATCTGTCTCATATCCTATCAGAGGCTGAACGCAATTATTCTGTATTGGAACGAGAACTACTCACTCTCAAAGTAGCTTGTAAAGAATGGAGGCATTTTTTGATGGGTTCCAGAGAGCCTTTTGAAGCCAGGACTGATCATCGTAATCCCCAATGTCTTCGGAGTTTTCAGTGTCGCAATAGTCGTCAGGCTCGATGGGCCTTCTTCTTTAGCCGGTACGATTTTGTGATCACGTACATACCTGGTTCCCAGAATTCAGTGGCAGATGCCTTATCCCGCAGATATCCTGACATAGCCCAGAACTCCTCTCCACATCTTATTGAGTCTAGCAGAATCATCGGAGCTACTCAATCTTTTCATTGTCACGTTCAATCCGATTACCAGTTTCTGTCTGCTTCCGAATGGGATAGAGTGACTCCTTTTTTGCAGAAGAAGGACAATTACTTCTATCATCAACATGCTCTTTTCCTACCTACCAAGAAAGTGCAGACAGAAATACTACAAATGTGCCATGATTCTCCGATAGCCAGTCATCGAGGTATCAGGAAGTCCCAGGAGCTGCTTCAGCGATCTTTTTGGTGGCCTTCGCTTAAGACAGACACTGAAACCTATGTGTCAGCATACCCAGTCTGTGCTCAGACTAAGACACCCCGAACTAAGGTGGCAGGTTTATTAAGACCTTTACTGGTTCCTTCCGCTCCTTGGTGTACTCTATCCACGGATTTTATATGCTCTCTAGCTACCTCCTCTGGTAATCAAGTAATCATGGTGACCGTAGATTCATTCAGCAAAATGGCCCATTTCTCAGCCTTGAAGAAACTACCGACGGCTCCAGAAATGAGTCGCATTTTTCTGCGGGATATTTTTTACCTCCATGGTTTTCCGCAAGAGGTCATTTCGGACAGTGGGCCTCAATATATATCACGTTTCTGGAGAGCCTTTTGTGCCTTATTTAACATTGAGATTTCTTTATCCTTTGGTTTCCATCCAGAGACTAATGGGCAAACTGAAGGAGTGAATCAAGAACTTCAGCAGTATCTGAGATGTTACTGTAATGCCACACAAAGTAATTGGTCGGCGTATCTTGCTCTTGCCGAGTTCTCCTATAACAACACAATATAGTGTGTGAAAGACCACACCCTTTTATTGTACCTATGGATTTCATCTGAGGACTTTCACTACTGTTTCCCAAACATCCTCTTCTGTGCCTGCTGTCACTTCTTTTTCAGGACAGATCCGTCAAATCCAGGGCCTACTTCACACAACTCTCCTAGCTTCGAAACAAGCAATGAAACGAAAGGTGGATTGTTCTCGACAAGCCGCACCTTTGTATCAAGTGGGCCACAAGGTATGGCTTTCTTCAAGATTTCTACCTTCCCGGTTTTCCACCAATAAGTTCAAGCCACGTTTTTATGGACCCTTTCGGATTTCGCAAGTCCTGAATCCTGTAGTTGTGCGTCTCCACTTACCTCATACCTGGATGGTTCATCCTGTTTTCCATGTGTCCCAGTTAAAACTCTTTGTTCCTGATCCATACCATCGCCAGTTCCAGCGTCCACCTCCTCTTTCTATTAACGGACAGCCTGAGTATGAAGTCCAGAAAATATGTGATTCCAAAATTGTTCGACAAAAAACTACAGTTTTTGATCCATTGGAAAGGATACCCTCTCAGTAACTGTTCTTGGGAGGATGCTTCCTCCGTCCATGCTCCCCGTTTGGTCCGCCTGTTTTTTGACAGTCATCCTGACAAACCTGGAGCCTCGGGGAGGGGACCTACTATAACGCCGTGCTCGGACGCAGCGTCTCTTCCTGTCCTTGCGGATGGACCGCGCTACCGATACTTGGTGCGGCGTTCCCTGTGTTTTTTGACTACACATTCTGGGAAGCATATATTTCGCTCCCGGTCGTGCTACACTTACCTGTAGCCATTTTTTCTTCTTTTTTGGTGGTGGGTTTGTCTGGTCTTTTTGCCTGTCTCTGTCCATGTTGTGTCCATCTTGTCTCCTTCATGTTTTTGTCCCAGCATGCTATGTTTTTCTTTTATACTACTTTCTTTTTCCTATACTGGTCTATGGGCTCTTCCCAATTCAAGATGGTGTTATTTCCTTTTCCTGTGATGTCACTTCCCTTTTCTCAGTATATAAGTCAGTCAGTCTTGTTCCACCTTGCGTTGCAAACACTTCCTTCTGGTTGTGCTGATCGCTCCTGTTCTTTGTTCCTGCGTTTTGCCTTGGGAGATTTTTGCCTGTTCTTTGTTCCTGCTATTTTGCCTTGGGAGATTTGCCTATTTTTGATTCCTGTTGTCAAGTCCTGTTTTTTCTTGTTTTTCTTCAGGAGTTCCTGCTTGAGATTTTTTCCCCAGTGTTGTTTTTTTTCCCCTCTGGGACTCCTTCTGGAGGGTACGGTCTGCTTTGGTGTAGCCTGTCAAGCGGCACCGTGGCTACTAGGAGGGGTCGCCCTTATCTTGGAGTATCCAGAACCTGTAGAAGAATTGGTGTATTCGACAGCCCGGTATCCAGAGGTGAGAAGTCCAGCGCAGTACGTAACAGATTTGCTCTCTTGTAATAGCTTCCTTGTTAACTCTAGGCTAGTTTCCCTTTCTCTTTGACTTGCATTTTTCACACTTGTTCCATTTTTCTGTTCTTTCCTGCTTCTGTTCTTAATGGATATGTTTCTGCTCTGACTTCTGTTCATGCAATTTGCAATATTTCATTTGGTCTAATGGGTCTTTTAGTAGTTTAGTCTGGAATGTAGTGGAGTGGCATCCTTCTACATTTCATTTACTTACTGATACTGACGTCATGGTCTACATCATTATCCTACACAACTGATGGGCCAGGAGCAGTGTTAATCCCTTAACAGATTTTGGTGCTCCTTGCTACATCTGTTTTCAGCACTTTGAAAAGGAACTTTCAGGTTAGACATGTAGAACCCATTTGGTCCTACAAGAACAACAGATAGGGAGGGGCTAAACCACAAAGGTGTATTTTCAGATTTGGTCATACAGAAGTCAAGTAATATATTCAAAGTCAGTTAATCAATGGATCAGAGTCAAGGTTCAATTAGAACACAGAATCAATTATAGAACTCTAGGAAAATGGAAGTGAGCCAAACCAAAGTGTGAGAAAACACAGGCTGCTTACTACTTATAGGATTATTAGTAAGGGGCGTAGTATCATAGTATCAGCTTTAAAATTCCTCCTCCCATGTTTTTAAACTAGTTACTTACCTGTGCACATTTTCCTTCTGTGACACTAGCCAAAGAAGCTATTCCCTCCCATACTCTAGTCTCCTGCAACTCCTTATCTTTGGAAGTGATATTAATAATGTTGACCACAGGATTGTTAATCAGATTATCTACTTTAGTAATAAAAGCACAGCATTGCTGTAATTGAAGCATTTGGCAGACTCAGTCCTCTTTTAGAAGTAACATGTCTAATGCAAGGTGATTTTGCGTAACCATGGTTCTCATAGGAACTTATTCCTTTTGATGACCTGCCGTTGCAACTGCAATGTTAGTAGCAAGCCTATCTACTAAGGTAGACAATTGTCTAATCTTCACATTGGCTAAGCTACTCGAACAGACAGCATTAAAGTACCAAATACATCTCCCAGAAACAGTCCAAAGCTACAGCTACTCCTCTTTAAACTATTAGAAATCCCTCTACCCAAATCATCTGTATGGTGTATTCTGGGGTACACTAAAGCTGCGTAACAGCTTCCCAGCCAATGATGTAGTAACTGAAAGTATTCACATTTACCACAAACATAATATGGTCCCCAATACTTGCTTCCTGTCCTGTTAGTACTTGATCCCTCACCAAATAAATCTTGTCACAGTCATGCCATCCCACCATTTCTGCAGTCTCATTCTCTTCCCTTTCACAAATGACTCATAGTTCTCCTCTCTTTACCACACCTAAGAATAACCTCGGATATCTTTCTGTCTCTTCAACCTTTCCTATACCCTGCCATGACTAACCTTTCCCCCTCCAGTTGAACTTCACCTTTCCTTCATTATTGTTTTGTTACATTTATCTATAAAAACTCTTAAGGCATGGTTAGTTTTACATGAAACCTCATGTGCACTTGCGTTATTCCACTGGGTTGAACATAGAGCTGGACATACTTCACAGTGTATTCCCTTCTACTCACCCTCGTAAATGCTTTCGAAAACCGAGAAACAGAGTTTGTCTTTCAAATGTACATGTTTGAGGAATTAGTGAAAGGACCTTCTCTAAATGAAATTTATAATCAGAGTAAAACAGTTTAATGGTACTTGGTGATTAAACAAATTCATAAACACATTGCATGAGAACAAATAGGACAAAGGAAGATGAAAATAAGTATATTTCTCAGCTGTAGATGCAAGCAAATAATAGCAAACACAAAAATGTTCTTCTTTTATTAACTTTATATAATCAGTTAAGACTTGATAACAAACATAACTAACGACCGTTTCAAAGTTAGCCTTGCACGTTAATCTTCCTTCTAACCTTTCTCTACTATTCACTAGCATTTGATTGACTTTCATTAGGTGAGGCATATCCAAACAGAAAATAACTGCAGACCAACCACAGAAGCTATCAATACAATCGCCACAGCTATTAAAAAACATTTGCAGCATTATTGTGTCTGAAATGCCATGTTAGTCTCTTTACAGCTCAAGGTGGAGAAAAAAATAAAAACTAAGACTTTGATCTCATCAGCTTTCAGTTTCAGTTCCGTTTTTAATTTGTCAGCTCAGTTCACACTCTAATATGCAATACATACTCTATCAAGATTTCTCTCTAGACCATTGTGGTCTTCATCTGTATACCCAGGGGCTCCATAGTCTTTCAACTGTCAGCCTAAGGTACAAATGTAAACATTGTCTGTCCTTTCAGTGTGGTTTTGTAAGTTCAAAAATCATTAACATAACTATTTTCCACCTAGGCAACAGTCTCTGCATTTCATGGAAGCTGGTTAATGTCAGATGGGTAATCAAGTAGTCAGCATCACTTCTCACAAAGTAAGTCCATTCAAGGTTTTAGTATTTCTTGTTTGCTTTTTTCAGCCCTCTTGGTCTCTTGACATCTGGATGCTCACTGTCACTACCACTAATCCCTAACTGTTCTTCTTACTCTTGTTCTTCTACATCTATTTCCTGTTAATAGTCTTCGGCCTTTTTTGATCATATCAGCACATTGTCACCTTTCAGAGTCTGGATTTTCGCCTTTTGCTTACCTGGCTGTGTATTTCTTTCTGCTTGGTTGTTCTTGAGAACTCGCCAGGAAGTCAGCAAATACAGAGGTTCAGTTCTGGTCTCTGAGTTTCTCGCTGTGCTGGAAACCGTAGCACTTCTGTTGGCCACAAACCTGGCTGCCGTTCAGTTATATGATGCTGCAGACTCTCAGTAAGGCTTTCTTCCTATTCATCTGCTGGTGCCTCGGAAACTTCGAATCAAGTGGACTCGGAGAATCAGCGGGTGTTGTTACCACTTATCCTGCTAGTCTCTTTCTCTGCGTATGTGAGGCAGGCATCTAATTCGGAAGGCTTACACATTTCACTACAGTGTTGGTCACAAGGATTACTGCACTATTCTCCATTTTTTATTTGGTTGTTGAAGGGCCATTATCAGAGAATTACATGGACTGCCATAGACTTCCATCACAGGGCCCTGTTCTATCATGCCTTCTTTCATAGATAGGTGTTATACCAGCTATTGCTTCTAGTGAAATGCTTGTACTGGGCATCTGTGGAAACACTGCATCTTGCCTCAACATGATTATGAGGTTTTCACATTTCTGATTAGCCCAGTTTCCTTTCATGTGAATCCCATAGAGCCTTATGTTTGTACATGTAATTTACAGATTCGGTATTTGTGAGAAAAAAAACATTGCATATCGAATTGGTAAATCATATGGTAAAAAAAATAGTTTTCTCTATTAGCATTTTGTTCGGATTTGCAATTCCAAATAGCGATTCTATATTTGCGAATTGGAAGAAGTCACAAATAGAGAATCACAAATTCTGAATGTAGCGCAGAGTGCATTTGATAACCTCATAACCAGGAAATGAGTTACCAGTCTCACATTGCTTTGTTAACACTTTCAAGACATATGTAGGAAGTTGGCTCTGTATGTGCTATTTCAAAGTAAGGAATAGCATGCACAGAGTCCAAGGGTTCCCCTTAGAGGTAAAATAGTGGTAAAAAGAGATAATACTAATGCTCTATTTTGTGGTAGTGTGGTCGAGCAGTAGGCTTATCCAAGGAGTAGTGTTAAGCATTTGTTGTACATACACATAGACAATAAATGAGGTACACACACTCAGAGACAAATCCAGCCAATAGGTTTTGTATAGAAAAATATATTTTCTTGGTTTATTTTAAGAACCACAGGTTCAAATTTAACATGTAATATCTTGTTTGAAAGGTATTGCAGGTAAGTACATTAGGAACTTTGAATCATTTCAATTGCATGTATACTTTTCAAGTTATTCACAAATAGCTATTTTAAAAGTGGACACAGTGCATTTTTCACAGTTCCTGGGGGAGGTAAGTTTTTGTTTGTTTTACCAGGTAAGTAAGACACTTACAGGGTTCAGTTCTTGGTCCAAGGTAACCCACCGTTGGGGGTTCGGAGCAACCCCAAAGTTACCACACCAGCAGCTCAGGGCCGGTCAGGTGCAGAGTTCAAAGTGGTGCCCAAAACGCATAGGCTTCAATGGAGAGAAGGGGGTGCCCTGGTTCCAGTCTGCCAGCAGGTAAGTACCCGCGTCTTCGGAGGGCAGACCAGGGGGGTTTTGTAGGGCACCGGGGGGGACACAAGCCCACACAGAAATTTCACCCTCAGCAGCGCGGGGGCGGCCGGGTGCAGTGTTAGAACAAGCGTCGGGTTCGCAATGGAAGTCAATGAGAGATCAAGGGATCTCTTCAGCGCTGCAGGCAGGCAAGGGGGGGCTTCCTCGGGGAAACCTCCACTTGGGCAGGGGAGAGGGACTCCTGGGGGTCACTTCTGCAGTGAAAGTCCGGTCCTTCAGGTCCTGGGGGCTGCGGGTGCAGGGTCTTTTCCAGGCGTCGGGACTTAGGTTCTCAGAGAGTCGCGGTCAGGGGAAGCCTCGGGATTCCCTCTGCAGGCGGCGCTGTGGGGGCTCAGGGGGGACAGGTTTTGGTACTCACAGTCGTAGAGTAGTCCGGGGGTCCTCCCTGAGGTGTTGGTTCTCCACCAGCCGAGTCGGGGTCGCCGGGTGCAGTGTTGCAAGTCTCACGCTTCTTGCGGGGAGATTGCAGGGTTCTTTAAAGCTGCTCCTTTGGATAAAGTTGCAGTCTTTTTGGAGCAGGTCCGCTGTCCTCGGGAGTTTCTTGTCGTCGTCGAAGCAGGGCAGTCCTCAGAGGATTCAGAGGTCGCTGGTCCCTTTGGAAGGCGTCGCTGGAGCAGAGTTCTTTGGAAGGCAGGAGACAGGCCGGTGAGTTTCTGGAGCCAAGGCAGTTGTTGTCTTCTGGTCTTCCTCTGCAGGGGTTTTTCAGCTAGGCAGTCCTTCTTCTTGTTGTTGCAGGAATCTCCTTTCTAGGTTCAGGGAGAGCCCTTAAATACTAAATTTAAGGGCGTGTTTAGGTCTGGGGGGTTAGTAGCCAATGGCTACTAGCCCTGAGGGTGAGTACACCCTCTTTGTGCCTCCTCCCAAGGGGAGGGGGTCACATCCCTAATCCTATTGGGGGAATCCTCCATCTGCAAGATGGAGGATTTCTAAAAGTTAGAGTCACCTCAGCTCAGGACACCTTAGGGGCTGTCCTGACTGGCCAGTGACTCCTCCTTGTTGCTTTCTTTGTTCCCTCCAGCCTTGCCGCCAAAAGTGGGGGCCGTGGCCGGAGGGGGCGGGCAACTCCACTAAGCTGGAGTGCCCTGCTGTGCTGTGACAAAGGGGTGAGCCTTTGAGGCTCACCGCCAGGTGTTACAGCTCCTGCCTGGGGGAGGTGTTAGCATCTCCACCCAGTGCAGGCTTTGTTACTGGCCTCAGAGTGACAAAGGCACTCTCCCCATGGGGCCAGCAACATGTCTCTAGTGTGGCAGGCTGCTGGAACCAGTCAGCCTACACAGATAGTCGGTTAAGTTTCAGGGGGCACCTCTAAGGTGCCCTCTGTGGTGTATTTTACAATAAAATGTACACTGGCATCAGTGTGCATTTATTGTGCTGAGAAGTTTGATACCAAACTTCCCAGTTTTCAGTGTAGCCATTATGGTGCTGTGGAGTTCGTGTAAAACGGACTCCCAGACCATATACTCTTATGGCTACCCTGCACTTACAATGTCTAAGGTTTTGCTTAGACACTGTAGGGGCACAGTGCTCATGCACTGGTACCCTCACCTATGGTATAGTGCACCCTGCCTTAGGGCTGTAAGGCCTGCTAGAGGGGTGTCTTACCTATACTGCATAGGCAGTGAGAGGCTGGCATGGCACCCTGAGGGGAGTGCCATGTCGACTTACTCATTTTGTTCTCACTAGCACACACAAGCTGGTAAGCAGTGTGTCTGTGCTGAGTGAGGGGTCTCTAGGGTGGCATAATACATGCTGCAGCCCTTAGAGACCTTCCCTGGCATCAGGGCCCTTGGTACCAGAGGTACCAGTTACAAGGGACTTATCTGGATGCCAGGGTGTGCCAATTGTGGAATCAAAAGTACAGGTTAGGGAAAGAACACTGGTGCTGGGGCCTGGTTAGCAGGCCTCAGCACACTTTCAATTCAAAACATAGCATCAGCAAAGGCAAAAAGTCAGGGGATAACCATGCCAAGGAGGCATTTCCTTACAACATACATCTCTGGAGCAGAAGAGTATTAGAGAGTTGTTACAGTTTCCAGTAGGATAAAGGCAAGAGTGATGGAGGGCGCAAACAAAAACAGAAGTTTTCTGATGTTGGATTGGAGATTTTAGTTGAAGAATGGGCCTCCAAGGATGACAAACTTTTTGGGAAAACATCTTTGACTGTGACAGGTCAAGAAAAAAAATCTGGCTGGCAATCCAAGAAAGAATAAATGCTTTTGGTGTCACCAAGCATGTCATTAATAAAATCCATAAGCACTGATATGATACATATTATTGCACAAAAGAGACGCTTGCACAAAGAATGTCTGATGCTCAGCAAATGGAGGTGGTTCTTCATTTGTTCCCCCTGCACATCGGATGGAGCAAATGATAGGAAGTAACTTCGCACCAGAAGCAGTGTTCGGAGTAACAGACATCGACACATCAATTCTTCCACATCAAACACTGTTAGAAAGTCACCATGTTTAATAAAACACTGAATTTCATTTTATTGGGAGTTATTTTAATAATAAATAATGCACACTTAAAACAAATATATGTATATGTTATGTCTCACTCGAAACATTGCTGCACCAGAGAGTATTAGAAATAAAGATGACAATGTTGAAAATATTGTTGATGAAGAGATGGGTGAAACGTCTGCTGCCCAGCATCCGAGCAGCAATTTACAAGAAGAGCCATCGGAAATGTGAGATGAACCCCATGGAAATATAAGATCTCCAATATGTCCATCCAAGCAGATAGTTAGAAATATCTTTCCATCCACAAGACACATTATGAAAAGCAGATTGTTGCAAAATCCTAGATCTAATATATGGCCAATGTAAGCAATGTCTCTTAATTTAGAAGCAGAATTACAATCTTCTCGAGCATTTCAGAACATCTACAAATCCGTGCAGCAAATAAAAAAACAGCAACTATGGGAAATACGTTCTTTTGGGGCACAATTAAGTGCTATTGAGGAAACTATAATGATACAGGGGTTTTATCCTGTTGGGGGAGGGATCCATAAATAGTCTGCTCAAAACATAAAGACCCCCCCCCAGTAGCCATAAATCAAGCACTGTTTGAAATATTACACAACAAGAACACGAATCATTTGTGATGAGAAAATTTTTTGGATTGTTTAATATTATTTGATCATTATTGTGCTTCACACTTCCACAACAAACTGGGACCGGCCTGGGGTGTACATGTGTCTCTTTCTAATAAAGGGTGCATTCTATATATTAAATCTAAAACAGCACTACTAGTAGGCGGACCATACTTCTTCCTTCACTGTTTCGTTAAATCCAAGAATACAACCTTTGTAAGGACTGAGGACAGCCCAACCGTTGACCTTAGGGACCTTATTTTGAATTCTTCATTAGCTGCTAGAATCTCAGTAGGTTCCCAGTAGGTTCATGGGATTTAAAACCCATACCTCACATTGATGATTCTCTCTGATTGAATCTATTCACAGCCTCAAACTTTGTTTGTGCACTGCTTACTTCTGATGCCTACAACTTGGATCTCTGTTCCCAAGAGAGGAAGGTTTAAGATCTCAACCATTTGAATGATTGATGGTCTAGCTCCAGTATCGATCAAGAATGATATAGGTTGTCCATTCATCTCACCTTCTACATATAGGCCACACTGGTCTACCTCCAGAATCCTCTCTTTCATTTTCCTCTCCTTTTCATACTGAGTTTCACTGCAGTATTTTGCATACAGAAGGATTTTATCAAGAGACTACATTCTGCTGTATATGAGCGCTAATCTCCAGGTGCAAACCAAGAACAGAGGTCAAGACAATTCTGCTCACATTCTTGGGAATCATGCCTTTAATTCCACTCTATTCTCTGTAAACCTGCGTCAACCTCTCAAAGAAAGCATCTACTGACTCTATCTGTTCCTTTGTCACCCTCACGATATATTAGGCCAATTTACTTGCTTCAATGGTACCTTTGTTATCGAATGTGCAATCACAGCATCTATTTAGCCTTAACCAAAGGAGAAGGCCAGTTTCCTTACACCCCTTCCACAAATCCCCGGAAATCACCACCTGTGAGAACATGTCTTCATACAAAACCTTGGAAGCATTCACAATTTAATCTAGGTGGTGTAATCTTTGTCTGGGTTCTCTTTCTACATTTCGGAAGACTGTTTGTGAAATGGAAAAGATCTGCTCAACTTGATGGAATATGCACATATGTTCCTCGCTGTACCATTCTCTAAGGTTTCCCTCTGCACCTTCGGCACTACCACTTTTGTCACCTTCAGTCTCCACTCTCTTCTTTCTCACTGTTGACCTTTTTTTCTTTTCTGACCATAGTTCTATGATATTTTCTAAATCTTCCTACTATCTGATACAATTTAACAATTCCTTGACAAGTGTTTTCGATCCTAGCAGTTTTATTGCCTTTAAATCCTTGTCACTCGGTCACTCTGAACTTTTTGTAACTTTTTCCTTTGTGACCAATCAAACCCAAATTCAACAGGTACAGCCTCCATCTTTACATATGCTGTACACTGAATTCTAGCAGTTTCCTTACTCATATATATCAGTTCATTCTTGCTATCATGTTTCAGAAAATCTATAGCAAAGTTTCCTTTCAGAATCTCCGCATCTCAGTCTTCACCTGCACAACATTAATCTTTTGGGGGACATGTTCTTTAGGCTGAGGTGATGATTCAGTTATTGCAGGGGGCCCTGTGTCTGTTTCATGAGTCAGTACACTCTATTCAGACTCTATCTCTGAGGATTCTACTACCAAGTGAACACCTATGCTTACTGGAATCATTGAGGTGCTCTCAATTGCTTTTACCTGGGAAGTGCTTGTAATCATCTATATTGGGGACAAGCTTATGATTACAAAAATCTGGGGAGTACTTGTGGCACCTCACATTGGGGTAGTACTTTGAGTTGCTGGAGTTGGGGGGCACTTGTCTCTGCATATGTCAGGGAGTGTTTGCATCTGCAGAGGGATCTGTCACTGCTCCTCCCTCTGAGGGTCGCTGTTGGGACTGACCTGCTGGTCGTAGTAAATTATAAGGGGTCATCTTGACCTTAACAAATCATCCAAAAACTCATCTTCATCACTTATAGTCCGTGTATCATTTTCCTGCTTTTTCTGGGTAGGGGATTTCTCCCATTCTGACGTTTCACTCACAATCACAGGGTAAGCTAAATCTTATGCCTCTCATTATATTGTGCTTTCAACCAATGGGTAATTTTATTTTGAGACAGAATCTTGTACCTCTCACGTTCCTTCATATTCACTATGTGTTCCCACATATTTAAAGGTTCTTATTGTGTAAGTCTAGGTTGGGGCTTCATCTAATAATTTTCTTCCTCAGATGCTTAAGCCTCTTAATGTGAAAAGTGCTGTATAGAGGGAATTGCTTGTCCCCATCTTTCTCTGTGTGCTTACGCTACTGTTTGAGCCACTTGCACATATATAACACATTGTGTGTGCCATTTCTCTGGCAGGGGAGCCTTTGGGTGGTAACTTCCCTCCCTTGCAAATGGGCTTCACAACCGTAACAGAAATATTTCCCATAATTTTTGCTCATGTGTAAACACCACACGCAAACGTTTACAACAGTGAGCCAATCGCAAAGCACTCTTAACGTCTTTCAGCCAATACCAGTGTGACTAGTGCAAAGGTCAGGCAATCACAGTGCAACCCTTGATGCGAAAAGACCTATCTCAGCTTAACACCTAGGGGTGCAACAGCACAGCATAGACTGCATTATCAATGGCAAAAACTAAAGCAAACAACTTTTGTCTGCTCTTATCTACATAGAAAAGAAATCAATGCTCAAAAATACAGACTTTGCATTTTACAGCACTCCCAAACACACATCAAACTCTTGATCTGCGGAAGCATACTCTTATCCAATAAGTTTACTTCTGTGCACTGAAGAATAAATGAACAATGATCCAGATTAGTACACACATACAGTTGATATAATGTCCCTATCTCAGTGGGTCTGCAGCACTTCACAGTACACACATCAACTTTTAGCAGACAATTCAACAAATCAGCTAGAGTTTGAAGCACTCCTTGTCACATCTCGACTGGCGCTTTAAAAAAATCAAGGCTAAACATTAAAATGACAATAACCATAGTCTCCACAGGTCTGCAAATTAAGGCTGCGTAGTAGTACATATACTCAAATTCAGACACATTTTTGACACCACACTCTCTCCCGCTGTACAAGACCCAACATGCACCATTTCATTCTAAATTTCCTCAAACTCTAGGTCATACACAATGCTTCTTCCTATTGATACTCACAAAAACGACTTCAGAACCCCAGGACAACTGCCATTACTTCATATGGCAGCCAGGAATCAGGAATGCTGATCGGGTTAAGGGTTAATTCAAATTAAAGGTCACAGCCAGCTGTACCATTAAGGTACAGTTTCTAGTCTCTGGTCCAATTTACTTATACAGGTCCACACAGAATGGAACAGGTCCTGTGCCGACCACCCTCTGCTACCAGAATTTGGTGTTGTGCTCTACTTCATTCTCTTGCGCGACGGGAGAGCAATATGGCATGGATTCCCCTTCTAAAGTCAGTCAAAAAGGGGGCTCATAATACATCCAAAAAGAGCATACTTTCATAGGTTTCTGAACAGAGGATTTCAGACATTGAATACAGTAGTACACAGTTCCCAGGGAATGAACCACATAGATTTTACTAGTGTGAAACAGTTGTAAGAAAATACATTTGCAAAGTCTCTTATGATTCTACAACATGAAACTTCTCACTGATGCCATAAGTAGTAGAAAAATATTGTTACAGTTTGTGTGACTCTGCTAAGACAGCTAAGTGAAACCTTGAACAACATTTTAAAATCTGCGTGAAGGTTGTTGTCTTGCATGTGAAAACATGTGCAACATTAGTCTACTGAGACATGAAAACACGAGTTGGTCCATGTGATATAGAACCTTGGCAACAAATGCCACAAAAAATGAAGTAAAGTATAAAGATAATACTCCATGTTGAATTTGTGAAAGTCACAACATGTTACTAATCTCTACAGTCTTGTTGCGAAATCATCCTTAGACTCCTCTTCTCCTTGTCCCATATTAAAAGTGTATCTTTCAAAATCAGAATATCTTTGTGGGTTAAATCATTCATTTAGGCTTTTTATTATAACTTCATATGTTTTTGTTTGTTTCCTGGCGCACAATGCTAATAAATCTTCCACCTCATCACTTATCAGGTTTATCAGCAAATCTTGCCCTTGTTTATTTCTGTTTCTTTTTCAAGTTGACTGTACATAATGTTAAAATCTACACCTTCATTTTTCCCATCTTGCTCCTTGTGTTTGTGTATCTGAAATGTCAAAGGGTAGAGGTTGTCCATAAAGTGAGTTGATGATGTTTTCTGTTTTATTTTGTCTTCTTGATATAGCCTATGAAGCTGTTGTTTGTGAAAGTATAGGCAGTGCTGTTGTTGCTGCCACAGTTTGCTGCACATTTTTTGTACAGGTCTTAGTTCTGTTTCTGCCAAGTTCTTTTGCCTTTAATATATCCCTATATTTAACATATCCCTGTAAACGGTTGTGTTTTCCTAGGCTAGTCTTCAATTGCTGTAATCTTTCCTTTTTTGCCGTTAACTGTCTTTTTATGTTTCTTGCATGTGCATTTCTAATTCATTTTATATGTTTGTGTTTTCCTTTTACTTCCTTGTTTAAGTGGAAACATCCATTTTATATGTTCACATTTTTGTCAGCTATGCACTTCGCTTCATCTCCGCTGTGTTGGCATTAGGGTCCATTGCCCAGCCCAGCTCAGCCTGGTTTTGATTTTCTCCAAACATTCACAGCAAAATGTTCACCTAATTATTCGTTCTGTATTCACCTGGGCACAGCAGCACTTCAGCCGATTAACTCTACAGCAGTCCACCTTCGTTTTTAGTTTACAGATTGTTCCTATTCTTCGGGTCCAAATTATGAGGCACACTTGGAATTATGAATATTTTTGATAGAAAATGGCAAGAAAAGTATCAATACTTTACATCGACCATCCTGTGTAAAAAAACAAAAGCATTACAACTCTCTTCCAATTGTAGACGTGCTTAGCTCCTCATTTACATTGGGAATAATCAGTTCAGTCCTTGAAAATCAGTTTGAAATCATTTTTGTGAGTATGAAGGAGAAGAAAGGTAAGGTAGGGCCAGGGCTGTATTTGTAATGGTTGTGTTCATTACAGTTAATGTTGATTAATTTATTTACATAGTCTCATTTTTTAATGTTGACTTTTTTGACTTATAAGTCTTTGGTGGTTCTCCTCAATCTCTGACATGGATGCAGTCTTTATTATCTGTAAAATAAGGAGAATGGGAAATTTTCTAAAACACCGTCAACGGTGAACACGGTTGTGAGGGGTGAAGGAATATCTTGGTATTGTATGAAGAGTCAAGTAAAAAGAGGGCAGAAAAATGATGAACCATTGATACACATTATGATTAAGTTTTTACCACATAGAGAGTGTTGAATAACTTTTCATACTTTAGGGTTATAATAGTAACTGGTCAGTTGGTTCCCCGAGCTTCCAGGTGAGGGGACGGTAACTTGGTATCACACGTTGCACACTTTGCTGTGGTTACAAGCCAGCATCGAATTACAAAAAGCTTGGGACGCAAGGTCCTGGAGATACTGTTAAAGCTGTTTCACACTTACCACCCTGGAATCTCCTAGTTGTCTAGTTTTCAAAACTATCTGTGGTTGGTAGGTTTCTGTAGGTGGCACCACAACACAGCCCCAAATACTGTAGCTACCCTGACTGCTTATCTCTTAATGTAGCACTTTAGGGACTTTGTGTTGTGGTCTTGTGGCTCACCGCACAAGTGGGGTACCGTTCTTATCGGGGGACAAGTAGGAATTCAGGGTGGTAGGAAACATGTGGCTCCCCACAGATTCCAGAACTTTCCATCACAGAAATGTGAGGAAAATGTGTTTTTAGTCAATGTTTGAGGTTAGCAACGGATTCTGGGTAAAAAAAAACCTGGTGACAACCATGCACATCACTCTATCCTGGATTCCCCCAGATGCCTGTTTTTCAAAAATGTGCCATTTGCTAGGTTTCCTTAGGTGCTGGCTGAAATATGGACCAAAATCCTCAGCTACCCACTTTGCAGAAAGAAAATGGTTAGATTGAGTGGAAAAATGTGATGTATCCATGTTGTGTTTTGGGCCTTTTCCTGTCACGGGCACGTTTGTGGCTTCCTACAGGTTCCAGAGCTTTCCATCACCGAAATGTGAGGAAAATTTGTTTTTTAGTCAAAGTTTGAGGTTTACAAGGGATTCTGGGTAAACAAAAAACCAGCTGAGAGCAACAGAAATTACCCCACTTTGGATTCCCCGAGATTTCTAGTTTTCAAAACATTTGCAAGTTTGCTAGGTTTCCCTAGGTGCCAGGCGAGCTAGGGCCCAAAATCCACAGCTATCCACTTTGTAAAAAAAAAAAAAAGGTTTGTTTTGACTGGAAAAATGTGATGGATCCATGTTGCATATTGGACCATTTCCTGTCACCTACTTACACAAGTGAGGTAACATTTTTATCTGGAGTCTTGAGGGAATGCTGGGTGGAAGGAAGTTTGTGCTTCCTGCAGATTCCAGAACTTTCCATAACAGAAATGTGAGGAAATGCATTTTTTAGTCAAAGTTTAAGATTTGTAAAGGATTCTGGGTAACAAAAAACCCTGGTGAGAGCCACGGACTCCCCCCACCTTGGATTCCCCCAGGAGTCTAGTTTTCAGAAATGTGCAAGTTTGCTTGGTTTCCCTAAGTGCCTGATGAGCTAGGGCCCAAAATCCACAGACACCCACTTTGCAAAAAAGAGATACATTTTGAGTGGAAAAATGTAATGTATCAATGTTGAGTTTTGGGACTTTTCCTGTCATGGGCACTAGACCTATCCACACAAGCGATGTACCATTTTTATCGGGAGACTTGGGGAGGAATGCTGGGTGGAAGGAAGTTCGTTGCTACCCACAAATTCCAGTACTTTCCATCATAGAAATGTGAGGAAAATGTGTTGTTAAGTCAAAGTTTGAGGTTTACAAAGGATTCTGGGAAAAAAAACCGCTGAGGTCCATTCAGATCACCTCAACCTGGATTACCCCAGGTCTCTAAGTTTAAAAAATGTGCCAGGTTGCTAGGTTTCCCTAGGTGCTGGCTGAGCTAGGGCTCAAAATCAGCAACTACTCACTTTGCAAGGAAAAAAAGGATTAGTTTTGAGTGGAAAAATGTGATGTATCCATGTTGTGTTTTGCACCGTTTCCTATCAGGGGCACTGGGCCTAACCTCACAAGTGAAGAGCGATTTTTATCAGGAGACTTGGGGAATGCTGAGTGAAGGAAAGTTTGTGGCTTTCAACAGATTCCAGAATCTTCCATCACAGAAATATGAGGAAAATGTGTTTTTAGTCAACGTTTGAGTTTGCAAGGGATTCTGAGTAAAAAACCTGTCAGTGACCTGGCCAAAGAGGGAATGAAAGAGCTGAAATTGGAACATAAATTCAAAGCTTATCTGAACAGGGACCCCCAAAATATGTTTGGCCCAGGCCGCCAAAATTCTTAAGATGTCCCTGAGTACGGGTGCCCACAAATTCAGAGATGTACAAATAACCAGTGCTCCCAAACTCTACATCTTGTGTCCATTTAAAAAATGCATAGGTTTCCTTGGTAGCCATTTTCCACTCTATATATTTCACCTAGTCTATACTCAATACATAAAGAAAAACCATTGTATGGTGTAGCTCAGTTGTTAGCTCTGGTACCTTGGTTCTTGGAGAACCTACAAACGCTATATATCACTGCAACCAGAAGGTTCCAGCGGATGTAATGGCATTTTGCTTTTGTGAGTCAGCCATTGTAACAAAAAGCCATGGATGAAAACTTTGTCACAAATGCCTCTTCTTTTCCTAATCATTTAAATATTTATTTATTTCAGCAATTTATTTCTTTTAGAAAACCTTGAGGGACCTACACGTGACCCCTTGCTGGATTTGCACTTTGCCTCATTTTTTAGAAATCTAGAGCAGTGGTTCCCAACCTGTGGTCCGGGGCCCCATGGGGGTCCACGAAGCCTCCTCAGGGGGTCCGCAACTGCTTAGAAAATAAAATAATAGTATCAGAATAGGTCCCCAGTTTTCAGTAATGACTCAAGGGGGGGTACCCAAATTCCATTAATGATTCAGTGGGGGTCCTCGGGTTCCAGTAATGATAAAGTGGGGGTCCACAGAAGCCAAAAGGTTGTGAACCACTGATCTAGAGCTTTTCTGGATCACCCATGGCTTTCACACTGGTTTTCACCAGAACTTAATGGGTTAATATTGGGTTTGTATGTGTTCTTAAAACACCCTATGGTGGAACTGAAGGAAGTAAAGGACAAATGCATATGTATATTATTTCATGAATATTGTGTACAAGGTGTTAGGTTTCCAGTCTGTGTATACATTGCCAAGAGTAGGAGACATCAGGATATTAATGGTAATTACTTGTTGGCTCTTATTGTACCCATGAGACTGCTGGATTCAGATGGCAGCACCACCAGGTTGTGGGGAACTTAGTCTAATTTCACACCTTGTGACAACCTTTGGCCTAATCCTTTCAGGCAGCTAGCAGTACCTCACCAGCACCTGGAAGTGGCAGTGATTTGTGACAGCTGTGCGCATAACATTCTGACTTCTCAGGGGAAATCATTGTAGAACAGATCTCATCCTTTGCTCCCAGTTACATTTGTTTCACACATGCAAAGAGAAACAGAGCAAAGATTGGTTCAATATATTTTATTGAATTAATTGCGTTCTAAATAAAATGGCATGTACTGCAATCATTAGAATGATAAAACATAATAATAATGCTTTGACAAAGAAAGTGAAACATAAGAAAAGTCCCACTGTAGTGTCAGAATGCTAGGTGTTGAAATTCCTACCTATGCCACTAAAGTACTATATCAGAGCACAGCAGTGTTAGCCCTAATCCACCCTTTAGAATCCCTATGAAGACACCATCACCTGTACCTGGATTTGGTAGTAGCGAAGAGGGCTGCTAATCTACTGAGAGTCCTCTCTCATGTAGGCAGAGACAGAAGTCAAGTCTCAGCAGACATCTAAAATGAAATGACAGCATGCAGTGGCAAACTTCTAGCTGAAACTCTCCCTCTAATGTATAGGGGGCACAGAGATATTTTATAATAAAACAGCTAATGTTCTAGGAAAACTATCCTAACGTAAAACATGCATGTTTCCATGAAGTGGCAGAGATTGCGGTGTTCCACTTTGTGCAGGCCACATATTGGAGACAGCCTTGAGCAGAGAACAGAACGAGAATGTCAGATTACAAAGATTGAAAACAGTTTCTGTGCTAAAAGCATACAAGATAAAGGAAAATTAAACATCACTGCAGAAGACAGACTCTGCTCAGAAAATAAAATTGAATTGCAACAAGGCTGCAGGCCTATGGCTAAAATAGCATGTCCATAGAAAGCTGCTAAGGTAACCTCACAACAGTAATTTTATTTTTTTCAGTTCAACAGAAGTCAAGTAGATACTATGCTAATCCTCCAATACAATGTATAGTGACAGAGCTTGAGGTAGTTACTCTAAACTTAAGAACAGGCAATCATGCAGTCATATTTGTGAGATATTAAATTGACTAATGTTTGGTTTTCAGGAATTCCCAATTTCTTATGGAAGTATAGAGAGTTGGGTATAAAGAGATTTTGTGTTAAGTATTCTATGTCAGGTTACTTAAGATACCTCTTATTTGGTAGACATCCATTAAAGCCAACAGGCTTATTTGACTCCAGAAGTGATGAAGGAGAGTGTGGAGTCCTGTGTCTTTGTTTTCTCCTTCTCCCTTCCTTTCCCTACTTCTACCACTGGTCTTGTATCTTGAAAATGTGATCATTGATAGGGATATTGAGAGATGGAAAATAGCATTGCGTTTGTTGGATTCTATGCATAAGGTTAGTGCAAACTTGGCACAAGGCCATTTATGCATTTTATCCAGGTGAGTCTGTGCCAAATACGGGGAGTGGTGACATTGGTGCCCCCTCTTATGCATCCTTCTATATTTATGAGCACAAGCTCATTATTTCCAGGTCTCAAGACACAAGGACATACAGGCGTGGTTGCTTTAGCTGTATGGTTACCCTCAAGCTCATTCAAGCTCTTCCACATCCCTACATAACTGTGCTTGTTGTGCCACTGCAGAGTTTTTTTAAACTAAAGGATTAACGTTTATGTGAAAATTTGTAGTCATGAGGCAGAAAGAGATTTTGCATGCATGTTGCCTCATGAATATTTTCTCAGTAGCATATGAAAGTATTGCCAATTGTTTACATCAATAGGATTAAACATTACTTACTCCTGGTTTCCCTTCATGAGGTGTGTTACCTTTATTTCTCCAGGTTCTTGCTGCCAGTAATTTTGTATGGGCAGTAGTTTAGGTTATTCATAGAGGTGTGGCGGATACATACTGGGAAATCTAAAATTCTATTACAGATTATTTTCCATGTACCGAACTGGCAAGTACTATTTGGTACAGGGGCAAAAGATGGCACGAAAGAGGACCATAGTCTGAAGATTACAGAGAAGATTGGTAAAATGTCACTATAAAACATTGGAGTTCAGATATTTAAACCAAAACCTTTAGTTTTGAGGTTGAGAATCAGGGCTGTTTACTGAGGGTGAACAGTGTGTTTATAGAGTTTGCATTCCAGTGAGGACAGCATATGCCAGGTCTGATTTACAATTTGTTTGAAGTCTGTGTTATTAGAGGAAACGATGGGTACACATTAATTTAACTTAATAGCCTTCTTATATCTGCTATAATTAGAAGTGTCTCCCTAGGAATAAACCAGACATTTCAGGGAGTCTTTAAGGTTAAAAGCCCACGATTTACGATCCAAAATTTTTAACAACCATCATTTTGGATTTAATATTTCAGAGTCACCACTAATTCGGATCTCTTTATTGTCAGGAGTCATGGCATGTGCTGGTGGAAGGGTAGACGAAGTAAAGAGAATACTCGAGCCAGAGCTGCCCAAAATCACACAGGGAATTGGCGAAGGCAGGTGATACAATGGGGAAGCTTTGCACATGTGTAGAAGAAAGGCAAAGCTCAGAAAGATCTGACACTCAAGAGGCAATCAGCATTCACAATAACTAAATAACTAACCCGTCCAAGCAAAAAACTCATAGAATGTGGTGGGTAGAGCCCCTTAAGATGGTGGGGCATGCTCTTTGGACATGTTATGTTAATGTCTATGTTTTGGCATTTTTATGTTATGATCTTTTTATGTTATGGTATATGGTTATGTTTATTTTATATTTAGTTATGTTATGTTAAATTATGTTGATTAATATAGCACACCAAGAGGGTATCCAGGCACTTGTGTAGGTGTGTGGTCCCCAGGGTGGTTATACAACGAACCAGATCTTCACCTACCTGTGGAACTCAAGAAGTGAGGAAGAGCATCTGATGTGTTGAGGGAGGTCAAACCATGTATTGTGTGCAAAGTGGGAGAAAGAGGGACCTCCAGTTTTGCTTTTGTGGATGTGGGAAGTGTGTGCGAGAGAGAGTGAGGCAGAGCGCAGGTGTCTGGTAGGTTGGAAAAAGTGTATGCAGCTGTTCAGGTTTTCTGGTCCTGTGTTCTGTAGGGCTTTGTAAGTAGACATGAGAAATTTGAATTGGCTGTGTTTGTGAATGGGGAGTCAGTGAAGCATCTTGATGTGCTGTGTGATGTGAGTGTCCCAGGGAGTCTCCCAGGAGTAGTTGCACTCGGAACCATTCGGGACTTGTGCACACCAGTGGTTCCTCACAGCATGGAGCAGGCGTCTCCAAGGCTTTGCAAATGATTGACTAAGACAAGCACAGATTAAAAGTAAAAAATAAATAAAAAAAATGCTTTTGGACCTCACGTTGGGACGCGAGTCATAACAACGCCTTCCCGCACATTTAATGATGGACGTTTTCAAAGGAATTTGGCAGGTCTCGCTTGTATAAATATGGTCGGGCTAATGCCCGTGACCGCCATAAAGGTACCACTCCTATGTCCTGATGAGGCACATAGATGGAGGGCCGAAGTGCGTTGACAACAACCTGAGGAGTGTTATGAATTTATGAACTAAAAGACTATGATAAAGGATTATACCACACTTAACCAGTACGAACAATTATCTATTACTGATGGTATAGATAATCACTACCTCATATAGAGGACTGCTCTTGGAAAAAGTGTTTGGCAGCCCACAGTTGTAAATAGCATTGCAAGTTTTGAGTGCAACATTTACTACACTTAGTACCTGCTTTTTGAAAATTGTGGTGTATATTTTTGTGTGATGTGACATGTATATATATGTTTTAGTGTCATGCATTGTGTCAACACTGTATATTATATGTGTTTTCTTAGAAGGAGGAGTGAGACAAGTACACATTTATATAAAGTGTGAGTGCCAGAATTAAAAATCCTTCCAGTGATCAATTAATGTCTTCACTGTGATGTATAATATATGTGTATCTTTCCATACTCTATACCAGCTTTATATCAGTGTTGTGTGATGCGAGTGAGGAATGAGAGGTCGAGTATCTTCTTGTGGTGTTTTGGTTAGTCCGGAGTTGGTGTAAGAGTTGTTTAGAGATTTCCGTTTAGGGAGTGTAGCCATAGTCCAGCCTCCTGGTAATGAGTGATTGTGTGGCAGTCTGTCTGATGTTCTGAGGCAACCATTTGAACATCTTTTGCCACATGCGTAGGATGTGGAAGCAATAGGTGCATACTGTATTGACTTGAGCCATCATGTTGAGCTTGTCATCTAGGTTGATCCCTAGATTTCTTGTGTGGTCTCTGGGTGTAGGTGAGGGTCTTAGTTCTGAAGGCACCAGGTGGAGTCTCATGGGGAGGTCTTGTTGCCGAAGACAAGTACTTCAATACAGTAGCTTGTCGGAGGTGAGCTTCACACAGTTGGTTCACATGCAGTCTGCTACTATGGTCATGCTGTTGGTGAAGTTGGTTCTGATGGTGGTTATTGTGTTCATTAGGGAAAGAATAAGTTGGGTGTCATTGGCATAGCAGATGATGGTGATGCCTTGTGATCAGATGATGTTGGAGAGCGGTGTGATATATATGTTGAAAAGAGTGGGGGTGAGGGACGATCCCTGTGGGACTCCACATATCAGTTTCTTGGTCTCTGATATAATGGGTGGCAGCCTGACCCTTTGGGTCCCTTCGGAAAGGAAGGAACAGATACATTTGAGATCAGATTTTTGACCTCAAATAACGGTCTTGCTCAAGGCCAAGAGGAGACTAATTATCCACATACCCCAGGCTGGTGATACCCATCTCCACCACCCTCACAACTGACTTGACTTCTTCCACCCAAAGACTTTTTGTTATTGAGTGTGTTGGTCTCTGTGACAGGGCATGAGAAACTGGGGTGGACGTGGAGTACCCCGGGGGCACTCCGATGAGTGCCAGAGCCTATCTACGTCCAGCACGGCCTGACGTAGAAAAGGAGCTGGGAGGAGCGGCTCGGTACCCCGAAAGGAAAGAAGCCGTATCCAGGTACGAGGACGGGCAGGGGAAGGAGGTGAAACTATCAGAGGGGAGGGAAGAGGAATTCTGGGAGGGGGAGGGCAACGCGTTGGGCACTAACAACCAAAGGAAAAGAATAAGAGCACAAGGGCACTAGGTGAAGGGAAATGAAGGGTGATACACATCAGAAAGGAAAAGAAAGAAAAAGAAGAAAAAAAAAAAAAACACTCCATATTACTAACATAAAAATATCAAGAAGCAACAAGGAATTAATAGTTGCACAACTCACCAGCGGAACGGAAGGGTCAAAGAAATTCTGATGGGAAGGGAAAAGTAGAAAGAATGTAGTAAACTACCACCCCCTACTTACCTAATAAAGGCTTCGTGTTTTCTTTCCTCTCTTGATGTGGACGACATTCTGGAGCTTTTGAACCACCTACCTGGGAAGAAGAATCGAAAGAAAATACGTGAGGAACTTACAAGAAGAAAAGGAATAACATAAGGATAAAACAAACACTGTAGAATATACTGATATATGTGGATAAGAAAAGAAGGACATAGAGAAATTAAATGAAGACGAATACTAAAGACCCTTAATACTGGTGCAAAGAATTATTTAAAAAAATAAAACAGAAAATAAAGGAAAAGGGGGAAAGTATCCCGACCTATTACTTACCTGTCAAAGTCTCCATGTGGACACCTTTTCCCTGCTAGTAGCATGTTTCACCTCCTCATTGCCTACTTTGTAGTTGTGATGTTTTTTTTTTTCTTTCTGGGTCCTGCTGAGATACTTCTTGGACAGCTCTATCTGCTGAAAAAGAAAGAGTATGAAATAAAAGAACAACGAGTGCTTAGAATTTTTTTGGATATAATAAATCTAAATACAAGATATATTGACACTGTGTAGACTTTCACTAACCTATGCCATGATAATATGCAAGTCAGATGAAAAGATCACAAAATCAAATAGGTAAATATGTAAAAGTAGGTTGAAAACGTTTTGAAGTTCATATGCAGGACATCATTTTGTGATTAGAGACATGAACAGAGTAAAATATTATCACAGACAATGAACAATAAAGTAAAAAATATTCTCAGCACATCCTTATAAATTAGGTGTTTTTAGTAAAGACTCTTCATTGTTATGAAACTTTTATCAAATTTGTTTTTTTCCTACAAAGTAGTTGTAGGTGTTTATTACATTTGCATGTTTGAAAGCAAGTTAAAGTTACACAATGTCAGCCTTATATATACATGTTTTTCCAAAATGAAAATGTTAAACAAGTGAAATGTAAAAATGTTATCAGCTATATAATCTGGACACCAAATATGAAGCCTTAAAAATATGTTATGCCCACTTGAGATAAGTTTTGCATACAATAAATTAACATTGATATGCTTAATAAAACAATTATATTCTTAAAACAATTCAAGACATGTTACAGACAATATAGGATGATGATAGAACAAACATTAGACTAAAGGCAATACTGAACAACGCTTCTCAAAATGAATCCCCTCTTATTGTAATAAAAACATATTACCTTTACCACTTCTGGGCTATGCAAAAGCTTCCATCTGACCTAAGCGTACAGGGTTGACAAGGCTGTTCTAAGGAGCCCCCTGTGCTGTATAATCATCGTGGGGAATGTGGCTGTGAGGACATGCTATGAATGTCCTGGACCTTCATCCTGGCCCAGCAATTAATGTCTTTACAATGCTTGTACCACTCCTTCCCTTGCCGTACTCAGCTGGGTCTCAGGACCCCCACTGATTTAAGGTGATTTTAGAGGACCCCATCAGAAATTATGCTAAACTCTTTATCAGTGCAGGTGGGGTCCCTCCCATCTTGTTTTCTGGTCATTCAGCCGTGTTGGGGGTTTGGATAGCAAAAGGAGCAGTCGGAAGGAGGAGGCGAATGCTGTGGTGAGACAAAAGCTAGGAATGACCAGAAAATGGCTGGCTTCCTTTCCTGTAAGTAGTGTTTTGTTTGTCATGGTACGATTGCGATGTCTGCACCACAATAGAGGTCTCTGCCCTGCATGCGGAGATCTCTCTCCAGCCTTCAGCGCAGAGAATCTGGAAGTGGAGAAAACGCCAAATCCACCCCCCCCCCTTGATAGAAAAAGCTGAAACTATTAGGGAAAATAAATTTTTGTTAGAGAGAGCGGGACATCACTTGTATACAACAATTACATTGTTACAATGTATGTTTAAATAATTTTAAATACTCAAGTGTGATTTTAGGTTTGTAAGTTAAAGTGATAAAATGATTGTGTAAGTGAAATGTAAATGTAATAATGGAGCATAGTACGTTTGTGATATTATTGTAGTGCAAGTGGGGTCTCAGGATGATGTTTGTAGACAATGCACTAGTGACATCATTCACTTTGATTAGACACTGTCTAGCCTCATAAATGCAGCAACTAAAGTAGCAGCTCAATTTAAAAATGTATTTACTAGTCGATCCCGCACCTCTGCTTTAACCTTAGTTCTGTGCCTCACCCCAGGAACCTGGATGTAGCTGTAGAACATGGATAATAGCTTTATGTAACCCTTTTTCATGGTGATGTTGTGCAAGACATTTGGATCATGACTGAAGGATACTTAAACTACATTCAATGACGACTTGTGTAGGTTTGTGTGCCCTATTATACATCTGTTGAGGTAATTTAGTTAGACCTGTGAAGAGTATGAGGTGATGGGAAGAAAAAGCATACCTAGCATTGCCTACAACAAAAACAAATTAAATGTTCCTATGTGTGTTTCTATTCTAAATATACTACATCACGTATACATACATGCAGTGACTATTGTAGTAATGCATATCTATAGTGTTGTAGTGCACACTGAGTATGATGACGAGCCCATCTATAGGTGCAAATGCAGCCCCATTGTGTGACCTACACATGAGCAACATGTTCCCAAAATCCCTGTCAACCAGCCAATGTGCAAGATGTGACTGATGAAAGATGTTGCAGGTGTGTGTGCTTCCAGGAAAGGCAGCGTACGTATTAAAAATGCACCCCGGCATTGCAGAGAGCTTACAGGTTGATGGAGTGCCTATTGCATCTGTTGCAGAAAAGATGTTCTCTCTGGTGAGGTGTATGGTGTGCCCCATGGGTGCAATCATTGGCAACTAAGACATGAAGGAAGTGGCAAAGGTGCAGAATTCCCCTGCCAGATTTTGCTCTTATGCCAGTGTCCGGGGCATGGCAATAAAAATGCATCTTTTTATATGAGGTAAGCATCAAGACTGGCTTGTCTGTGAGATGCCCATGTTGTCCAGTCTCACCCTCTGCCAACCTAGTGATAATGAAATGGAATGCAGTTAGTATTTTGATATAAATGGTAATATCCTGGGAGCACCAGGCAGGTCGCTCCCCCCATCTGCCACACAGCCCCCTGTGGGTTGAATCTCCGTTGCCGCTTTTGCCACCTGACTACTCGCTCCCTTTTTTCTGTACCCCTGCGCTTGGCTTCTGTGCCACTTCGTTTTTTCCATTCTGTGCCCCTGTGTTTTGCTTTCTGTACCCCTGTGCTCTGTTGTCCCTCTCCCGCCGTCTTTTCCCACCGTTTTTCCCTCGCCGCTGAGCCCCTGCTGCCCCGCCCCCTTCACTCCCATTGGCCGCCCCGCTCCCACCTCCCAGCTGCTCCTCCCTCCCTCTGCCCTCATATGGAGGCCGCGAAGCGGGCGTGCTGCTGGCACGCCTAAGGCAAGCCCGTCTGCGCCCGTCCGTGCCTGGACCGCACCCAGCACCAGAACCCCTGGAACCCGCACCGCCAGACTGCACTACGACGCAAGCACCCTCCACGCACTCAACACCAAACGAGACCACCCCTGCTACCGGGCCACCCCGAAACGCACCCAAGGGCCTTTCACCTGCCGGAACTGCAGATTCACCAGCATCCAACCCTCCACACCACCAGCCAGAGAACCCAACCACCTCGGCTGCATCCTCCTCAACACCCGCTCCGCTCGCAAGCACGCCATCGAACTTTGGGACCTCCTAGACTCCACCGCCCCCGACGTCGCCTTCCTGACGGAGACCTGGCTGAACGCCACCTCAGCACCAGACATCGCCATAGCCATCCCACAGGGCTACAAGATCTCCCGCAGAGACCGCACCAACGGAGTGGGAGGAGGAATCGCCATCATCCACAAAGACTCCATCAAAATCTCAACGAACACTGATGACACCCTCACCACCACCGAGCACATGCACTTCCAGATCCACACTGACCCCAACACCACCCTCAGAGGAACTCTCATCTACAGACCTCCCGGACCTTGCCCACAGTTCATTGACACCATCGCCGACCTCAACAGCACCCACGCCCTCACTTCCACAGACTACATCCTCCTCGGGGACCTGAACTTCCACCTCGAGAACAACAACAACGCCAACTCCACCGCCCTGATCGACAACCTCGCCAACCTTGGACTCAAACAGCTCGTAACGACACCCACTCACGCCGCTGGACACACGCTCAATCCCATCTTCTCCGCAAGCCCCCACTTCTCCTTCAACCACACCACCGAACCACACTGGACCGACCACATATGCGTCCACTTCACCTTCAGAAAACCCACCACACACCACCGCACCCAACAGCTACCACGCCGCTACTGGGGCAAGGTCACCGAGGACCAACTGACTACCGCCCTCGCCCTGAGACCACCCACCGACCCCACCGACCCAGACACCGCCGCGACCAACCTCACACAGTGGATCAACGACTGCGCCAACACCCTCGCCCCTCTCAAGACCTCTACAAACAACCACACCAACAAGAAAGCCGCCTGGTTCACCGAGGACCTCCGGATCTCCAAGCACACCTGTCGGAAGCTGGAGAAGAAATGGCTCCACGACCGAACACCAGACAACCACACAGCCCTCAAGAGCGCCACCCGCAGACATCACCAACTCATCAGGACCGCCAAGAAGAATGCCTTCAAGGACAGCCTAGACAACAACGCACACAACACCAACGAGCTCTTCAGCATCGTGAAAGAACTCTCCAACCCCAGCTCCATCACCAATGACATCCCGCCATCTCGAGACCTGTGCGACTTCCTGGCCACCTTCTTCCACCGCAAGATCACCGACATCCACGACAGCTTCAACCCCGACCACCCCGCACCCACCACTGAGTCCACCACCGCTGCGACTACCACTCGCACCAGTCGCCTGACCGTCTGGTCCAGCGTCAGCGATGAAGACACCTTCAAAACCATGAACTCCATCCACTCCGGATCCCCATCGGACCCCTGCTCTCACCACGTCTTCAACAAAGCCAGCGCAGCCATCGTGCCCCACCTCCGGAAAACAATCAACTGTTCCTTCGAGACAGCAACCTCCCCAGAAAGCTGGAAACACGCCGAGATCAACGCCCTTCTGAAGAAGCCCAAGGCAGACCCCAAGGACCTCAAGAACTTCCGGCCCATCTCCCTGCTCCCTTTCCCGGCAAAAGTGACTGAGAAGATTGTCAACAAACAGCTGACCCGCTACCTCGAAGCCAACAACACCCTGGACCCTTCCCAATCCGGTTTTCGCAGTAACCACAGCACCGAGACTGCCCTAATCACCGCCACTGACGACATCCGGACCCTGATGGACAAAGGAGAAACAGCCGCCCTCATCCTCCTGGACCTATCAGCAGCCTTTGACACGGTCTGCCACCGCACCCTATCAGCACGCCTCCATGACGCCGGTATCCAAGAGAAGGCCCTGGCCTGGACCACATCCTTCCTCTCCGGCAGAACCCAGAGCATCCGCCTCCCACCCTTCCGCTCCAAAACCACCGAGATCATCTGCGGCGTCCCACAGGGATCCTCCCTCAGCCTGACACTGTTCAATATCTACATGGCCCCCCTCGCTCACGTCGCACGACAACACAACCTCAACATCATCTCCTATGCCGACGACACCCAGCTGATCATATCCCTCACCGAAGATCCCCACACCTCCAAAGCTAACCACCACCGAGGAATGAAGGCCGTAGCCGACTGGATGAAGGACAGCAGACTGAAGCTGAACTCAGACAAGACGGAGGTCCTCATTCTCGGACCCACCCCATCAGCCTGGGACGACTCTTGGTGGCCCACGTCACTAGGCACAGCCCGCGTTCTGCTTCAACAACCTCCGTATGCTCTGCAGGATCTTCAAATGGATCCCCCTCGACACGAGAAAAAACGTTACCCAGGCCCTCATCACCAACAGACTCAACTACGGGAACGCCCTCTACTCAGGAACTACACACAAGCTCCTGAGATAACTCCAACACATCCAGAACGCCTCGGCCCGACTCATCCTCAATATCCCCCGCTGCAGCCACATCACACTCCACATGAGAGGCCTGCACTGGATCCCCGTCAACAAAAGGATCACCTTCAAGCTCCTTATCCACGCACACAAAGCACTGCCCAACACCGGACCCACCTACCTCAACAACCGACTCAGCTTCCACACCCCCACCCGAAGCCTCCGCTCAGCCAACCTCGCCTTCGCCACAGTCCCCCGCATCCGAAAAACCACACCCGGCGGCAGATCCTTCTCCTACCTCGCCGCCAAGACCTGGAACACTCTCCCACCATCCTACGACAGACCCAGGACTTGCTGGCCTTCAGAAGACTCCTCAAGAACTGGCTCTTCGACCAGTAGCACCCCCCTTCCCCAGCGCCTTGAGACCCTCGCGGGTATGTAGCGCGCTTTACAAATGCAGTGATTGATTGATTGAAGTTGGAGGTCAATCAGGCTCCTTCTTCCTGTCTGAAACCATGTCTAGGATCACTTCTGGGGAGACATGTTGTCTGGCTTCCCTGGGCATCCCAAAGATGTTGATCCTTTCCCTGAAAACCCTTGCTCTCCTTCTCTAATAATTGTTCCTCAAAATGAAGGGCAAAGCAACACAGAGATTCACCACCATAGCGAAGGTGTTTAGTGTATGAGTTCATTTCTTATGTGGTCAGCAGGTATGTGATTCGTTGGTATTGTAATTTGTTTCACCTGTAGATGAGAAGTAGGGTCTAAAGTCAAAACTTCATCCCCACTTGAATTACAAGATGTGTTGTAAGTGCAGTAAGCCTACAATGTAAAAAAAAAAAATATATATTGAAAAATCTACGATAAACTTTTTTCCATTACTTTAATATTTTTCTGTGTCGTTATTTTGTGCCTCAATCATTTTCTGTGGGAGTGTGTAGCCTCAATCATTTCCTATGTGAGTGGTCATGGATAGTTTATAACCTACTCCAGGGCTTAAATAGAGTACATTTTAGTCTGTTTATGTTATGCGATTCCTACTCAGATAACAGGGCTGTGTGTTACAAAGTGGACCTTGCTATATTACAGGAGACATATTTAACGCCGGACAGCCCGATGCTCAGCAACAGGCGATTGCAGGGACAATTTTTGGTGGCAGGTTTCACTACTCATGCACGTGGTGTAATGATTTGGGCTTCATGTCCCTCAGGGGTGGACCTCAGGAAAGTTGTGGCAGTGCCGGGAGGGAGGTATATAGTAGCACGATGTGAAGGGAGCATTGCCCCTTTTCTACTGGTGGGGATTTATGGCCCAAATTTTGAGAATCCTCACTTCTACTATGACTTGTCCACTAAGGCGGACTCATGAGGGGGTTGCCGCAGATCTGGGTGGGGGGAGGGGGGGAACTTCAACTGTACACTGGACCCTGCGTTTGACAGATCGGGTGGGGGCGACCGTAGGCCAGCAGCTGCAGCTAGAGCAGTGATGAAAGTGGCATCCGATTTGGGGCTGGTGGATGTGTGGCGCGATAGGCATCCAGGCAAAGGTGGTTACACACACTACTCACCTGCACATAATCTGCACACATGCATAGATTTATGGCTGGTTGCGGGGAGCCTCTTGGGCGGTGCACACCCGGGAGCTCCGTGGCCGAACACATACTCTGACCACTCCCCGGTCCCGTTGAGTGTGGCTGTGGGTGTGTGGTGCCCCCTCCTTTCTTGTGGCGCTTCCCTCCCTATTCATTGTTGGATCTCGTTTTTCGTAAAGGTCTAGCTGCGGCAATTGTAGACTTTTTCCAACTTAATAAGGGCTCGGTGGCCAGCGTAGGCACGGTGTGGAAAACATTCAAGGTGTACATTAGAGGGGTCACAATCTCAAAGCATGCTGGGGTTTTGCAATCGGTCAGGGGGCGCCTAAGCACACTAGAGCGAGAGCTGGTGCAGTTAGAACAAGAAAAGGAGCTCAATGCTGATGACCAGACCCTAGGCTGCATACTACCTAAGTTGACTGAGTTTCAAGACACTGCGGGCCAAGGTTCAACACATGGGGAAATATGCTACGGCTCAGGTGTATGGAGAAAGGGATAGGCCGGGATCAACCTTGGCGAAAGTGATTCGTCCAAATAAAGATAACAACCTGATTGCAGTAATACAGGCAGAAGATGGTAGTGAAATCCGGGAGCCAGAATCGATACCTAACAGATTTCGTGAGTATTATGAGTCACTTTACACCTCTAAGATTGGTCAGGACTTGGAGGGGCTACTGGACTATTTAATGCATATTGAGATGCCCAGATTAGCAGAAGCAGATAGAGAGTCTCTCAGGGCAGCTCTGACATTAGAAGAAATGAACAAGCAATGGTGGCATGGCAGAGGGGAAGGCCCCAGGCCCTGACGGGCTCACCGTAAAGTTTTATAAGCCTATAAACACCTATTATTCCCTCATCTCAAAGAGGTTTTTGAGGAAATGGTAGAGAATGGTCTTATGCCCCCCTCTATGCGCGAGGCAATGCTAATCGCGCTACTTAAGCCGGGCAAGCCCAAGGTACAATGCTCATCTTATCGCCCGCTATCTTTATTAAATGTGGATGTTAAAATATACGTAAAGATATTGGCGGATCGGTTAGCCACACTGCTACCAAAAATGGGAGCAGCCGGAGCAATCGGGATTCGTGCCGGGTCGCAATCTTACCACGAACCTCTGAACACTGTTCGGTACCATACAAAATATAAAGCCGGAGCTGAAGGCCGATGCATTTTTTTTAGACGCTGAAAAGGCGTTTGACTCAGTGGAATGGTGTTTTATGAAGGCAGTTCTGCGGCGATTTGGGGTGGGAGATATATTTCTGCGTCTGGTGTCTACTCTATATGGGGAACCATTAGCCAGAGTGAGAATAAATGTGATAGTCACTGCCGTGTTCCCTATCACTAAAGGCACTAGACAAGGATGATCAAAGTCCCCCCTACTGTACGCTATCGTAGCCAAGCCTTAGGCCTGCACTCTGCGAGAATACCATAGTCATCGAGGTCTCCCTTTTCCGGCTGCACCCTACTACTTTCCACCTACGCTGATGACACGTTATTATATATCAAAAACCCACAGTGTAATGTTGCTTTAGTTCTGCGTGAGATAGCGCAGTACGGTACCTATTCTGGTCTTAAAGTAAACTGGGGCACATCCATTTTGTTCCCCCTGACGCCAGCGACATCATAGGTAGAAGTGGGATTCCCTCTCCTTTGGGAGGCAGGCTCGGTCAGATACCTGTGCTTTAAGGTCCATATGGACCCACAGGTGGTATTATCAGATAACTACATGTCCACTTTAGAGACCCTAGCAAGTGATATTGAGAGATGGATTAGACTACTGCTCTCGCTGATGAGCCACGTAGCACTTCGGAAGATGGTAGTGCTCCCTCATTTTTTGTTCCTATTTCAAAACATCCCTATGTCACTACCGAAAACATACTTTGCGGCTTTGAAAAAGTTACTTATCAACCTGGCATAGGTGGGAAAGCAGCCACGAGTCAAGTGGCAAACCCTGATGCCCCAGACTTGGAAACCTACCACATAGTTGCACACGCAGCAGCTGCACATGCTTGGATCCATGGGTCTAATGATGTCCATTTTTTGCCCATAGAACGTGAACTGGCATCCCTGTTACCGCTACAAAGTAGGTTATTCCATACTCCAGATAGGCGATGTAGCAAGCTAGCGTCTCTGAATTCAGTCACACGTACTTGGCATTCCCTATTACATAGGGAGATTGGCTTTGCTGTACTCTCCGCATGTGCCCTTGGGGTGGTGTGCCTGGTTTGAACTGTGGCGAGATAAGAGTTTGGTGCGGGCCATGGACACCTTGGGCATCGCCACTATGGGGGATCTATTCGAGAACGGGGTCATGAGACTATGGGAGGCGCTGCGTGGATGGATCTCCGGACCGTCTATGCTGCCCCAATATCAATACTTCCGGGCGAGACATGCTATGGCAGCACACTTGGGGGAAGACATGCGAGAACCTCCGGATATGCTGGCCTTATCTGCAGTGTTGGTACACGACCAACCCCGTAGACTGACATCATGTCTGTATGCCCAAATGCAGACAGCACGTCACAACAACCTAAATACAGCCCTGCTCGCGTGGCAGAGGGATTTAGAGATGCAGCTTACAGATGAGCAATGGCGTCGCTGTTGCGGACTGACTTGTACTGTTTCCCTGATTGGTCGACATCGCCTGATCCACTTTAAATACCTTAAAAGAGTATACTAAACTCCCCTTAAACTTTATGGCTATGGCCTGCGCACCAGTGCAGCCTGTCCCAGGTGTAGTCCGGACCGCGCGGACCTTCTTCACATGTCCTGGGCTTGTGCGGGGGTGCAGTGATTCTGGGTGCTGGTTTTCAAAGAACTGGAGGCGATATGCAAACAAAGACTTGGTTGTGAGCCTGTCCTGGCGCTTCTTGGGTGGGATGGAGACATACTGAAATCAATTAGACAGTTGGTGGCCATTGGCTTACTGTTAGCCAAGCGACAAATTGCTGTGAGGTGGGATCGCGGCCAAGTGCCGACAGTCGAAGACTGGCACAGAGATATGGTATATTGCAATACACAAACAGATGTATATAGTGAATTACTACCACCAGTTCACAAACTAACAAACTATTGGGACACTTACAAGAAATATTTAATAGGTAAAGAAACCGGCGAATCAGAAGACACATGTAATGATACCCAAGAGGAAAGTGGGGATTGGTCGGGGATGGTATCAGAACAGATATGGATATTAATAGTGACATACAGCTTCCTGCCAGACGTGTTTGGATGATGACGAAATGGTTGAAACTTACAAAATGGTCAGCTATACTGTGTATAGATGCTCCTGCATTTTTTTTTCCTACCTTACTGTATTTGAAAGTGTTTAAAAGTATAAATAAAATAATAACAACAAAAAAAGTGTGTTTAGGATGGCCGAACGGCAGACTGTGGAAGATGGAGTCTATCTACACCATTAGTAAATGTCAGCCTTATTCCTGGCTAGCTCATAGTGCCTCACCTGCACCCTCCAACCTACCTGGGTGGAAATTGATTATAGCAACCTGAACATGACACTCTTGACTCCTCAGGGAAGTCGTGGAAACAGAACTTACCCCTTTGGTGACATTATTCATGCATGCCTACACGAAAAACAAAGGATGCAAGAAATGTTTTCAATACGTTTATTGAAACAGTCACAATCTGGCATATAGAGAATGAGCTGTGATAATTAGACAGATAAAAAAAGAAAGGTAATCAGCATTACAAACATTGTAAAGATGATAAACAAGACAAATAATACCACCATGGTGATTGTGGGTCTAGATGTTCTAGAGGTTCCTACCTAACCCTATGTCTATGCTGAAGGCATAGTGGGTGTACGGGGATTAGCCCCAACCCCATACCTGGAAACAGTGTAAGGAATTGGCCTGTGATATAGATGGCAATCCTCTCAGGAGGCTGGTAGATCAGGGTCAGCCGAGCTGCCTGTCACACAGCATGTGTCCCAGGATAGACATGGCCGGAATGCGCTTTGCCCTCTCTGGGTCAGTGCACCTTTTACATAATAAACCATACTGTGTTGGAAGTATAGTCTTGATGCAAAGCTGTGTCTGGGTGTTACAAGCTGTTTCCTGAACAGGTAACACAAATGTGCATATTGGGTACAGTGTTCTTAGTCTTGGACAGAAAGTACTGATTACATGTCATACAAAGGGTAACTAAACAAGGAACTTGTACTATAACTTCCTAGAGACCTATCATTCAAGAAATGTGTGTAAATGTATTTGCAAAAGCAACTTAGCTAAAACGAATAAAATATGTAAAGTATGTTAAACATAGCTAAAACAGGGATGACCAATGCAGGTCCAAGAGGTCCTTACTACATTTGTGACCTCTCTGGCTGCAGTAACTTTAGAAGTGTAGTTTGTAAGTAGCAATGGTCTTGCTCATGGGTGGGTGTTTGTTTAGATGAGCTTTAACTTCCCTAAATCCTCTTTAATTTTCTCTAAATCACTCCCATTTTATAGTAAGTATTCCTCATTTTCCAAGCTTGTCCACATTTACCCCAAAAACATATACCTACATATTCGAAGATGACTGTACATGTGTCACAGACATCTGCACAGAAAAGATAGGAGAGGCAGAAATGGAGATCTAAGCCTGTACATTTGTGAATAACATTTTTTGGTATATGAGTAGTACTACTGCAGTTATACTTTACATACTACAAAAAGGAAGTTTGTGAGTAGGTCCAAAACATGTTTTCTGGACAAGCATTGTACTCATGTTTGTAATTTCAAATTCTCTCTTTTTGTAGATAATAAAGACCACATCTGTGTCCTTGCCCTAAGGACACACACCAAAGCCTTATGGGTCAACAAGCGTCAACAGTGAAAAAGGAGAGACATCATAAAATATTTGATTGACATTACCCTTAAGGAACCGAAAAAAGGATAACACAACATTATCTATAGCCACCTTAAAACTCACAATATGGACTTCAAACCACTTTTTAAAGACTGGTTCTAGTTACCCTTAATTCTATAGAACTGCTACTCTAACATGATTTATTAATGCAAAACATTTTCATTGTTGTGAAGTTTAATATGCAAACGATATCTGTCTTAGCATGCCATTCTAATATGTGACGAATTATTGTTTTACAAAGATAGCAATATTTAAGATGAAGCATTTTAAGTAAATTCAATTTACTTGTTACATTGCCTCTAAGTTATTGATTTTCAGTTTGGTGTTTGAATTATTTATAGGGCTTGGGGTTTTATATATATTTACTCTGTGTCTCTATGTGTAAGGTCTAACCCCCTTTGAAGCCTTTAGGGAAGCACATACAAATTGCATCAGTTCTTGTCACTGTCGAGCACAATAACAGTCTCTTCTATTTTTATCTACTCAAGCTCCCTGAAAACTCTCCTCATTCCCTTTATCTTCTTGTCACTGCATTTAATTCTACAGGTGCTCTTAAGTGTACTGAAAGTAAACACTATTTTATTAATAAATAAGTAAAGCCAGCTTCAGCTTGTGCTGGAGTTCCAAGGACACTGGTATTAGACAAAGAGATGCAAATGTCTCTTCTTACTTTGAAATGCACCCTGTATAGTATAGATCCCTGCTGCAGAATTCAAAGACCTTAGTATTTTTTGTTCTTTATTTTGAATTGTGGACCTTCATGTTACCATGATCGACAAAGTGTTCCACGTCAGCAGGATGATCAGTTTTCACTGAAATCAATTCAGAGTTTATCAATTTAAATCAGATGGGAACTCTCCTATTTAGAAACGGAAAAACATTGATACAACAGCCGTGCAGATGCATGCAGTATCATTGTTACCAGCAGCTGTCAAGGTACTTGAAGGCGATTATGCAAAACAGCTATATGGCTATATCCAACAAGTTAATAACTTTTACTTCACACAGGCAGGCTTTTCACTAGCGCACAATATGGAGACCATCCTGCCTGGAGCCACTGATGATCTTAAAATATCTGCAGATGGCAACAGTGTCAGCGCTTTGATTTTACCAGATCTATCAGCTGTGTTTTATATTGTCAACAATTACGGCCCATATTTATACTTTTTGACGCTAAACTGCGCTAACGCAGTTTAGCGTCAAAAAATTTTGCGCCGTCTAACGCCATTCTGAAGCGCCATGCGGGCGCCGTATTTATGGAATGGCGTTAGCCGGCGCAAGCGGACCGGCGCTGCCTGGTGTGCGTGGAAAAAAACCACGTACACCAGACAGCGCCGGCGTAGGGGGAAAATGGCGTATGGGCGTCTTAAAATGGGGCAAGTCAGGTTACGTCGAAAAAATCGTCGTAACCCGACTTGCGCCATTTTTTTTCGACGCCCATCCCCCATCAACATGACTCCTATCATTGTAAAGATAGGAGTCATGCCCCCTTGCCCAATGGCCATGCCCAGGGGACTTATGTCCCCTGGGCATGGTCATTGGGCATAGTGGCATGTAGGGGGGCACAAATCAGGCCCCCCTATGCCACCCAAAAAAAAAAATATATATATAAAAAATAATACTTACCTGAACTTACCGGAATGTCCCTGGGGTGGGTCCCTCCATCCTTGGGTGTCCTCCTGGGGTGGGCAGGGGTGGCAGGGGGGGTCCCTGGGGGCAGGGGAGGGCACTGTGGGCTCATTTTGAGCCCACTTGTCCCTTAACGCCATCCCTGACCCAGGCGTTAAAAAGCGGCGCAAATGCGCCGTTTTTGGCCACGCCCACTCCCGGGCGTCATTTTTGCCCGGGAGTATAAATACCACGTAAAGGCCTGGGAGTCATTTTTTAAGACGGGAACGCCTCCCTTGCATCTCATTAACGCAAGGAAGGGGTTCACGCTAAAAAATGAGGCACACTCCGGGCACTTTGGCGCCCGAAGCGTCTAACGCCATAGTATAAATATGGCGTTAGTTGTCGTTGTTTTTGCGTCGAATTTGCGTCGAAAAAAACGACGCAAATTCGGCGCAAACGGAGTATAAATACGGGCCTAAGTCTAGATGTAGGCCCGTATTTATACTCCGTTTGCGCCGAATTTGCGTCGTTTTTTTCGACGCAAATTCGACGCAAAACCAACGCCAACTAACGCCATATTTATACTATGGCGTTAGACGCTTCGGGCGCCAAAGTGCCCGGAGTGTGCGTCATTTTTTAGCGTGAACCCCTTCCTTGCGTTAATGAGATGCAAGGGAGGCGTTCCCGTCTTAAAAAATGACTCCCAGGCCTTTACGTGGTATTTATACTCCCGGGCAAAAATGACGCCCGGGAGTGGGCGTGGCCAAAAACGGCGCATTTGCGCCGCTTTTTAACGCCTGGGTCAGGGATGGCGTTAAGGGACAAGTGGGCTCAAAATGAGCCCACAGTGCCCTCCCCTGCCCCCAGGGACCCCCCCTGCCACCCCTGCCCACCCCAGGAGGACACCCAAGGATGGAGGGACCCACCCCAGGGACATTCCGGTAAGTTCAGGTAAGTATATTTTTTTTTTTTTTTTTTTTTTTTTTTTGGGTGGCATAGGGGGGCCTGATTTGTGCCCCCCTACATGCCACTATGCCCAATGACCATGCCCAGGGGACATAAGTCCCCTGGGCATGGCCATTGGGCAAGGGGGCATGACTCCTATCTTTACAATGATAGGAGTCATGTTGATGGGGGATGGGCGTCGAAAAAAAATGGCGCAAGTCGGGTTACGACGATTTTTTCGACGTAACCTGACTTGCCCCATTTTAAGACGCCCATACGCCATTTTCCCCCTACGCCGGCGCTGTCTGGTGTACGTGGTTTTTTTCCACGCACACCAGGCAGCGCCGGTCCGCTTGCGCCGGCTAACGCCATTCCATAAATACGGCGCCCGCATGGCGCTTCAGAATGGCGTTAGACGGCGCAAAAATTTTTGGCGCTAAACTGCGTTAGCGCAGTTTAGCGTCAAAAAGTATAAATATGGGCCTTAGATCAACTGAAATGACCTCCTCTATATTAACATATTTAAGTTATCTTTTTCTCAGGTTGAACTCAATTGATTTGGGTAACACCCTTGGTTGCCACCAATCTGCACCGTGCTTATGGTGTCAGGCCAGGTTCAGTCCTTTCTCCATCGTGCTGCTTGCCAAGCTCATCCTCTCTATGGGTATTATGTTCTACATGTACACCAGTGACATATCCAACTTTTGGTTAGGCTGGGTGGTGAGCTCTTGGAAGGTGAGCATTTTCAGCATTTTCTGAGGTGCATCTGAGAATGGATGGACAGCAACTTACTCAAGAGCTGGTACAGGGGATATGGGTGGTGAATGGTAGAATGGGCCTAAGGCTAGACACTTACGGGCCTAATGAAATGGGCTCTCTCCCAGTGCGGGTAGAGACAGTTAAGAGTCTTGGCATAAAAATAATTTGTTCTTTGTCCCTTTTGACCCAAATTGTGACATTACTGTATACTTATTTTCTCATGAGGTGCCTAGGCTTGTATGATGGAACCACTCATGCCATTATCATTCATAACTTTACAATGCATCTATTACAATGCATATGCCTTTACCACACAAATGTTTGCCATGCATATGCCTTTACAACAAAAAGGTAAGTATTTTGCTGGTAAGTAAAATGCCTATATATGTGTGTGCCTGTATGTATGTGTGTGTGTGTGTGTGTTTACATGTATAAATATATATATATATATATATATATATATATATATATATATATATATATATATGTACATATATATATATATATATATATATATATATATATATATATATATATATATATATATAAAAAACCTTAACCTCAAGACCTAAACCCTACCAACCCATAAAATACCCCTGCCACACTAATACATCTACCCACCCTAAATATACCCTTGCCACCGAAATACCCCTACCCAACCTAAAACCTAGAAATAATCTTGGCCCCACAAATACCCCTACCCACCCTAAACCCTAAAAATATCCTTTCCAACCAATACCCTCACCCACCCCTAAAACCTCAAAACACCCATATATATATATATATATATATATATATATATATATATATATACTACATTTACCAGCAAAATACTTACATTTTTGTGGTAAAGGCATATGGGTGGTAATATTTTGCATGGTAAGGGCATGCGGTGTAAAGCCATATGAGCTGTAATGGATGCGTGGTAAAGGTATTGCATGGTAATGACCGCTGTTAGACCTGGCATCCTTAGGGTGGTGCCCCAGACTTTTTGCCTTTCATCTCCTGCTTTTAGCTGTATTGTTTGTTGGCCTTAGGACTCTGAGGACTTAGCCACTGCTAACCAGTGCTAAAATGCATGTGCTTCATCCCTAAAATGTGGTAACATTGGTGTATCCACATTTGGAATATTTAACTTACTTGTATGTCCCTTGTACAGTGGTGTACAATATACCCAGAACCTGTAAATTAAATGCTTCTAGCGGGCCTGCAGCGCTCATTGTGCCACCCTCTTAGGTAGCCCTGCAAACATGCCTCAAGTCTGCCATTGCAGAACTTGTGTGTGCAGTTTCACTGCCACTTCGACTTGGCATTCAAAACCTCTTACCAAGCCTTAAATTCCCACTTTCTTACATAGGTCACCTCTAGGTACTTTTAAGTATAAGTACTGGGTCTCTTACCCCCTGAAATTGGTACACTTCTGGACCAGGAAGAACCTCTACTGGAGTAAAGGCTGCAGCTCTGAAAGGATTGCCACTTTGCTGTGCCTGACTTTTCCTAGGAACTGCTGCCCTGTTTTGCTGAGTTGCCCTGATGCCTGCTGACCCCTGCCCTGCAAAAAGATGCTACAGACTGCATAAAAGAGTGACTCCAAGGGCAAGCTGGCTTGCCCCCTGTGCTTCTCGAGGCCTCAGGGACGTTAAAGACCTCACAACACAAGACCTACAACTTTCTGGTAATTAGCTGTGCTGGCCCGGTTTCCATGGAACCAACTGCTTCTCCCCCACTAAGACTTGGCAAGCCACCTGCCTTGCTCGAAGGGCCATTCAGCGTTGCACCCTCAGAGCCGGCATCACTACCCTGAGAGCCACGGAGGACTCGTGCTTTCCACCCCTTCAGCGTGGTTTGTCCAGAATCTACCACTTCCCTGTGGAGTGAACACTTTGAGAGTCTGTGCTCTCCAACCCTGCATCGCGGTGGGTACTGAACCTCCCTCTTCCCTGCGAAAAGCACCTTGAGTGTTCACGCTCTGTGCTCGGGGCCCGGTGTCGCTGAGTGCATTTCTCTTGTGGGGCCCTCTGGAACTAAGATCATCGATGACTGGGCACTTTTGCCCTGACCCAGGGAGTCGACCCGCATTGGTTATACGCTGTCCTGGGCCCAGTGCACAGCGATGCAAGCCTACTGACTGAGGCCCACAGTACCATCTCAAAGGGCTCCCACCAGGTACTTTGCCATCAACTCCACTGCATAAGCGGGTTTCAGCCATGCCGAGCCCACCCCCACACGGTGTCTGCAACTATAATTGCTGGGCGCCTTACCTGTACTCCAACCAAAGTGGTCTCAGCAAGGACACCCCAGTACTTCTCAGCCTTGTCGATCGCAGCCTGGGATCGCTCATAAATTTCCCTGGTGGAACCCTAATCACCGTTAAAGAAGCACACTCGCTTCTCAGACTACATGCATTGTTTTGAACCACGCAGATTGCTAAAAACAGTGCCTGCTTATTCTCCAAAATGAACACCCTATGATATTTATTGAATTCTTGTCATTTTAATCTGCATTTACACAGATAAAAGCATTTTTTATTTTTCTATTCCAGTGTGGAGTCTTTTTGTGGTGTCTTTCACTGTGTTACAGTGAGTGTTGCACAAATACTTTACACATTGCTTCTTAATTTAAGTCTCACTGCTCTATGCCAAGCTACCATAGACTGAGCCCAGGTTAATTTAGGGAGTGTAATTTACTTACCCTGACTAGGATTGTGGTCCCTACTTAGACAGGGTGCAACCCACTGCCAACTAGAGGCCCAATTTCTAACAGCTGTGTTGTGTAAAGGCTATTAACCGGCCCCTAGAAAAACCTTTTTCCATATCTTTGTTAGAATGGAAAAAGATGAAAACCATCTGCAATTTTCAGTCTCAGGCTGGACTAGGTCTTCATGTTAAGACATATTCTTCAGAATTAAGTTGTGTGGCTTATTTTGGTTACTTACAAATAATGTCATGCTCACCTTTTTCTCTATTCCCTTTCTAACTCCTGACTCATGAGCATACTTTAAAACATCATATACTGTCAATCAAATTATTCATAGTAATGCGCCACAGTTTATATGGTATCTCTAAAGCATGTGAGGAATTATGGCTTACTACCTAATACTTGACATACAAGGAGGTGTAATACTCCAAACCCACTCATGCCAAGTCTCATTCAGAAAGGAAAGGCCAGCACTTTTTGTAGTGAGGCTTTGCATAGTGAACGCATTACGTAATGGCATCCCAATGATAAACTACACTTCCCAGGACTCCCTGGTCTCTCACATTGTTTGGAGATGGCATTGGCCTTCTTGAGCTGTTGGGTATATCTTTCCTCATGTCTCAAGAATGTTTTGCTGGGCAATAATAGTATAATACTGCTGCAGCCATATACTTGCTACATTATTCAATATTTCATTTGTAAAGAACAATTCATTTCTTTGGAGGTTGTTGGATGAAATTGAAAATATGGAGAAGTGTTTGAGAAATAAAGTTGTTCTTAGAAAACACACTTGGAACTTTTTCTTTGTGAACTTTTCACCTTGGATCTTGCTAAAGACTTAAAGATGGTTTCATTTAAAACTTGAAGTGTAACCCTACGATAGAACAGGAGGTATTCTAATGTCAAGCTTGATACACATAACGAGTTTATGTGATTATGTGTAAGGTGTTCAGAGTTCTTAGTAAGTGATCTCTGATTTGCCATTTTAGGTACCCACTTTGACATGCAGCCATCAGCTCCTAGCAGGAGCTACAAGTTAGAATGCTGGTGTGTGCTGTCTGTTTTCTCTCTTACCCTATTCGCCTTTCCCTTTGTCTACTATTTGCCCTCATATTATTTTTGTGTTTGGCCCTGGTGGAAGGAGTTTGCCTTACCCACGTTATAGACTATCTCGGATATTAGATGCAGTGACTAAGTTGGTACTGGGGGGCAGTCCAGTGAAATATGAGCAAAAGTCTCAGCAGTCAGAAATGATCACAATGAAATAGGAGATTGGTATAATATTTAAAACAGAAGAAATATGCTAGTCATATGCTCTTCTCACAGAATCCAAGAATGCTGATTAATGGGCATTACCACCTTCCTTACAATAAATCATGTTGTTGAGCATTCCTGTTTTGTGCCGACTGCAATCACGCAAACATTTATTTGGAGATCAGTTAACGAGCCAGGTGAGTTTCTTGTCCAAACATGACCATACCCCAAATATCAAACTAAAATGCAAATGGGAATGCTCAAATTGGAGTATTCTACTAGCTGAAATAAATCATTGTTTGTTGTATCATTTTTGTGTTTTTTTTTTATCAGGTGGGGAAACTGATAGAAAATCACGCTCTCTTTCCTTAGAACATTAGCTACTAACCTTGAAACGGGGCCACCAAGATTTGTTAAAATAAATTATCACATTCAGTACCTTGGTAGGTGACAATGATTGGCCAGAGCAGGAAAAGGCATCCTTATTCTATCAAGAGCTGCAAAATGAACTAAAGGATGTTTTGGCACAAGCGGTAAGTCCTTCTATGAGTCGATTTCATAGACTTAGTAGGCCTGTTAGACCATCACTTATCTAAGCATCTTTCACAAAAGACTAAAGTACTGGCAGTCTGGCCCAAATAAAGGAGAAGAGTAAAACAATTCAGAACCTATGTAATTGGGCAGTACAAATGGACCTACAGCTAACAATGAAAGAGAAAAAAAGGGCCTGTACAGAGAGTACTGGTCGTCTGGCCCAAATAAAGGAGAAGAGTAACACAATTCAGAACCTATTAAATTGGGCAGTACAAATGGACCTATAGCTAACAATGAAAGAGGACAAAAAGGCCTGCACAGAGTTCACATTTAGGTTGTAAAATATCAGGTCATTGTGTAAAGGATTATAGAAATTAAGTTAGACCCTTTAAGAAGCAATCATAACAGACATTGGGCCTGATTCCAACTTTGGAGGACGGTGTTAAACCGGCCCAAAAGTGGCGGATATACCACCTACCGTATTACGAGTCCATTATATCCTATGGAACTCGTAATACGGTAGGTGGTATATCCGTCACTTTTGGGACGGTTTAACACCGTCCTCCAAAGTTGGAATCAGGCCCATTGTCTGCTGAAAGATTGCAGCAGGTAGAAAACTTGCTTCTCAGTCAATGAAAAGAGTTGCTTTGTTGAGTGCAAATATTAAGTCAACTTCCAGCTGGGGAGGGCAGTGGCTCATATCAGTTTCATGAAAAGGTCTGGTCAGAAGGACAGGGGAAGGCAGTCTTCTGGATTTTAGATTCAGGAGGCTCAGGAAACTATATAGGCATTACGTTTTCTCAATGTTTCCATAATTGTCATTAAGAGTAAGATTCCTGAAGAAGTCAGGGCATTAGACAATTCTATTCTGTCCTCAGGTGCAGTACGGTTTCCTAGGAACACAATTTATTTGAGCTGTTTTGTAAATCATAATGAAAAGATTTGCTTACATCTGATCAATGTTCTTCAGTTCATGGTAATCTTGACAATGCTTTGGTTGGCTTTACATAATCCTTGTTTTGATTGGCCCACAAGAACAATACAACTGGTTTCTAAGTATTGTCAGGATAATTGTATGACTACATGTAAATATTGAGAAACAGGGAATTCTAAGGTAATTACTGGAATTTGTTAATCACCTGTTACTGGCTGTGCAGTAATGAAGAGTTTAGGGATATATTAGATATGAAAAAACAGATGTGTTACCCCCACACATGAATTATGTTTACAAGGTAGAATAATTTAAACAGTACTTAGATGAAAAACGGTCTAATTGGTTTATTAGGCCATCATAGTCCCCTGCATGTTCTCCATTATTTTGTTTCTAAAAAGGGGGTCACCTGAAAACATGTATAGGTATTAGACCCCCAGATAGAATCATGGTTAAGAATCATAACCCTTTAAAAATAATATCTATTCTGTTAGATGAGACCCAAGCAGAAAGATATTCACAAAGTTGGATCTCGCAAGAAGATTCTTATCTAGTCAAAGTCAGAGCAAGTGATGAATGAATAGGAGCATTTTCCACAAAGTTAGGATTGTTCGGATTACATGTCATACGTTTTGAACTCTGCAACACCCCACAAGCGTTTCAGTATTTTATTGATGAAGAACTGAGAGGATTTTTGGATGTGTTATGCATTGTCTATTCAGATACTATTTAGATTTTTTCAGACTCCTTGGAAACTCACATAATACATATTAAGCCAGTTCTACAAAGACTGAGATGATCGGTAGTAACTGAGCTTATCTTCTGAACAGAGATAAAAATTATGAAGTGTGACGTTGTTGTGTACTTTAGGGGAGAATGTTGGTGAACTTATTCATGAGATACTCCTCTCCTGTGTGCTTTAGTTTCAGGGATAATGAGATTCATACCAAAACATAGAGATATATAGCTAAAATGTATGCGTTAATACTGATGGTTAGATGGGAAACTTCCCCAGCTTGAAGGGATCTCTTTTCTTCTTGAGATACCCACTTCAACCTGCAGATATCAGTGCCCAGCAGAAATTATGAGTTAGTGTGGTGTATTCAATGTCTCTTATCACATTCGCCTTTCTCACTATTGACCCTCCTATTATTGTGGTATGTGGTCACTGTTGGAGTTTGCTAATGAACAAATGAAAAAAGTATTTGTAAGCACAGTGTCCACCCAACGGTCTCTTGGCACTAATGAAGATGATAAAAAGCATAAAGGTAGATATCATCTCAGACAGAATCTAGGTTAACTAAAAGGAAGAGCTCATATCCTCTACTCAAAAAGATACAGTTTCAGATTTTGGGGAAATGCTGTTTGGTCTGCAATATCACAGAGATCCACAGTAAGATGATTACAGGCTTTGCAGGCCAAACCAGAGAACGGTTTTCATCCCAATCAAGATCATCTAAAATGGAGAACTGATGCCATGACTTGAAGCGCAAAGGGAAGGGGTGAGACAAGATTTATCTAGTAATTCAAACCGGAAATCTCCTTTGTAAATTGTTTGAACAATCACTTACTTTGAATTAGCAAAATTAAAGTGTATAAATTACACCAATATTGTTAATACCATTCTGTATCAATGCCAGCGGTCAAGCAAAAAATACATTATAAAGTACAGACTACGGATGCATTCACATTCACTGAACGAGAAAGTACATAAAAGGAAGAAGAAGCTGTCACCCATGATCAATCTGTGACAGAACGTGTTCACATTATTTAATAACAATAATTTTTCAATTTCATAATAGGAAGCATCAATAAAAACTGTAATAACCAAGTCTGAGATTTTAAGCACACATGATGGGAATTATTAGTAAGACTGCATCAAATTATTGCTAACTTCAGCTCATTAAGGTGTTAAATGAGAGTCCAGAAAAAAAGGGTCTATTGAATGAAGTTTATAGAGCTCAATCAAATCAGTTAGACAGTGACAAGGAAATGACAATGTGTTTTGACCCCACATGTTCCAGGGTCTCCCATGGACGTCTGTGTATCCACGGATAGGATTTATACTGGGCCTCAGTGAGGTGCTTGTTCTCACAGCCATGTTCTGGATTAATTGCACTTTAGAGAGCAACTTTGCAGACAGACCTATGTAGCAATCATTAATATAGTCCAGCCTAGGGAGTAAAGTAGCAGCCACCAAAGCCTCAATGTGCTTGGGAAAGTGACCATTTAAATTTTCCTCAGAAGCTACATTTGGTGCACACATACTGACACAACAGAATTTACTTGCACTTCCAGTAGAAGCTTCATGTCCAGTCTGGACCCAAGACTTTTTACCATGCTGGCAGTGGAGAAGGGTCCCACAGTTTAATGGGGCAGAAAGGAGCATTACAGAGATAATCTGGCCCACAGATGAGCATTTCCTTTTTTTGGTCAGTGTTAGCATATTTCAGCTTTTCAAAGACTGAATGACTACTCGCTGCTTGTTCAATCTCCATGGAACAGTCAAATCTGAAAAAGAGCACATGTCTGCATAGGCCACGCAATCAAGACCAAAGGATTGACTAAAATTTATATTGAATAAGATTGGGAAAAGTGAACATCCTTGGGGGATTTCAAGATTCCCTTCAGTAAATGTAGATGAAAAGGCACCCATCTTTCAGCATCAACAACAATTTGTATAAAAAGAGCAGAACCATGCCAGAGCAGTGCATCTGAGTATCCCCACATATTTGTTAAGTTGTATACATTTTGAATCAGGTGAAAAAAATCAAACTGATCACTTACATAGAGGTACAGCTTTGCCCTCCTTACTTAGTGCTAAATTACCTCTTCTTGGTTACCATTGGTGATAAATGCTGTGGTCAAGATGATTATCCTAAAACTATGGAAAACATTGTACAGTTGCATATAGATGATTAAGGTAATGATTAACCAAAGAAGCAGCTTTAGCGCGAATACCCTATGGCCTAAAAAAAAAGTTGAATCCCCATTCAAAACCGCACGGCGCAAACACTTATGCCTGCATGATTAGATTGTGTACTCAAACCTTGTGCCAGTATGGCTTGGTTTTCAGTAGTATTTCACATATTGTGTTTTGCTTACACACCATCCAAAAACCTGATATACTAACTTAAGAGGGCAGCCATTTTCACGTGTCAAATGTTTACTGTTGCCATTGCTCTGGCTAGTATTATGAACAAATCAAAGTAATAAATTCAGTTTGCCGATTATTTAACACAAAGTAAAGATTTCCCTTTCTCTGTGCTCTGCATGTAGCATGTATGCAGCTCTGCTTTATAAATGTACACACGTGTTTTTCCATTATATGCTTGATTTTGGGAACCATGTTTGTGAGGATGTAGCAGTGTTCTCAAATTGAAAAGGTCAAAGACCCTCATTATGAATGGCCCTATAATTCCCAAAATGCTTAGTCACTTCTGTGTGTAGGAAAGTACCATCTTGCCTGGCATGTTACCCCCATGTTTCACTGTATGTATGTTGTTTTAGTCCTTGTGTCACTGGGACCCTGCCAGAGAGGGCCCCAGTGCTCATAGTATGTGCCCTGTATGTGTTCCCTGTGTGGTGCCTAACTGTATCACTGAGGCTCTGCTAACCAGAACCTCAGTGTTTATGCTCTCTCTGCTTTCCAAATTTGTCACTACAGGCTAGTGACTAAATTTACCAATTCACATTGGCATACTGGTACACCCATATAATTCCCTTGTATATGGTACCGAGGTACCCACGGTATTGGGGTTCCAGGAGATCCCTATGGGCTGCAGCATTTCTTTTGCCACCCATAGGGAGCTCTGACAATTCTTAAACAGGCCTGCCACTGCAGCCTGCGTGAAATAACATCCAAGTTATTTCACAGCCATTTACCACTGCACATGAGTAACTTATAAGTCACCTATATGTCTAACCTTCACCTGGTGAAGGTTGGGTGCCAGGTTACTTAGTGTGTGGGCACCCTGGCACTAGCCAAGGTGCCCCCACATAGTTCAGGGCAAATTCCCCGGACTTTGTGTGTGCGGGGACACCATTACACGCGTGCACTATACATAGGTCACTACCTATGTATAGCATCACAATGGTAACTCCGAACATGGCCATGTAACATGTCTAAGATCATGGAATTGTCACCCCAATACCATTCTGGTATTGGGGGGACAATTCCATGATCCCCCAGGTCTCTAGCACAGAACCCGGGTACTGCCAAACTGCCTTTCCGGGGTTTCCACTGCAGCTGCTGTTGCTGCTGCCAACCCCTCAGACAGGTTTCTGCCCTCCTGGGGTCCAGGCAGCCCTGGCCCAGGAAGGCAGAACAAAGGATTTCCTCTGAGAGAGGGTGTTACACCCTCTCCCTTTGGAAATAGGAGGAAATGGAGGCCTCCCCCAGCCTCTGGAAATGTTTTGATGGGCACAGATGGTGCCCATCTCTGCAGAAGCCAGTCTACACCAGTTCAGGGATCCCCCAGCACTGCTCTGGCACGAAACTGGACAAAGGAAAGGGGAGTGACCACTCCCCTGACCAGTACCTCCCAGGGGAGGTGCCCAGAGCTCCTCCAGTGTGTCCCAGACCTCAGCCATCTTGGAAACAGAAGTGTTGGGGGCACACTGGACTGTTCTGAGTGGCGGCCAGTGCCAGCAGGTGATGTCAGAGGCTCCTTCTGATAAGCTCTTACCTCTCTTGGTAGCCAATCCTCCTTCCTTGGTAGCCGAACCTCCTTTTCTGGCTATTTAGGCTCTCTGCTTTGGGGAATTCTTCAGATAACGAATGCAAGAGCTCACCACAGTTCCTCTGCATCTCCCTCTTCGCTTTCTACCAAGGATCGACCGCTGACTGCTCCAGGATGCCTGCAAAACCGCAACAAAGTAGCAAGATGACTACCAGCAACATTGTAGCGCCTAATCCTGCCGGCTTTCTCGATTGTTTCCAGGTGGTGCATGCTATGGGGGTAGCCTGCCTTCACCCTGCACCAGAAGCTCCGAAGAAATCTCCTGTGGGTCGACGGAATCTTCCCCCTGCTAATGCAGGCACCAAAAGACTGCATCACTGGTCCTCTGGGTCCCCTCTCATCCTGACGAGTGTGGTACCTGGAACACAGCAACTCTGTCCAAGTGACTCCCACAGTCCAGTGACTCTTCAGTCCAAGTTTGGTGGAGGTAAGTCCTTGCCTCCCCACGCTAGACTGCAAAGCTGTGTACTGCGTGATTTGCAGCTGCTCCGGGTCCTGTGCACTCTTCTGGGATTTCCTTCATGCACAGCCTAGCCTGGGTCCCCAGCACTCTGTCGTACAGTGCACAACCCTCTGAGTTGGCCTCCGACGTCGTGGGACCCTCTTTTGTAACTTCACGTGGACTCCGGTTCACTAATCTTCTAAGTGCCTGTTGGGGTACTTCTGCGGGTGCTGCCTGCTTCTGTGAGGGCTCTGCATTGCGGAGCACCCCCTCTGTCTCGTCCTCCAAGTGGTGACATCCTGGTCCTTCCTGGTCCTCAGCAGCACCCAAAAACCTCTACCGCGACCCTTGCAGCTAGCAAGGCTTGTTTGTGGTATTTCTGCGTGGGAACACCACTGCAAGCATCATCGGGATGTGGGACATCTGTCTTCCTAAAGAGAAGTTCCTATTCCTCTTCTTTCTTGCAAAATTCCAAGCTTCTTACATCCGGAGGCAGCTTCCTTGCACCATCATCCGGGGTTTCATGGGCTCCTGCCCCCTCGGACACTGTCGCGACTATTGGACTTGGTCCCCTTGCCTTGCAGGTCCTCAGGTCTGGAAATCCGTTGTCAGTGCTCTGCTGGTGGTTGTTGTTGTTCTTGCAGAATCCCCTTATCATGACTATTGTGCTCTCTTGGGGTAGCAGGTGTACTTTTCTCCTACTTTTCAGGGTCTTGGAGTGGGGTATCTTGGACACCCTGACTGTTTTCTTACAGTCCCAGCGACCCTCTACAAGCTCCCATAGGTCTGGGGTCCATTTGTGATTCGCATTCCACTTTTGGAGTATATGGTTTGTGTTGCCCCTATATCTATGCTTGCCTATTGAAACCTATTGTATTTCTACACTGTTTGCATTACTTTTCTGACTCTTACTTACCTATTTTTGGTTTGTGTACATATAACTTGTGTATATTACTTACCTTCTTACTGAGGGTACTCACTGAGATACTTGTGGCATATTGTCATAAAAAGAAAGTACCTTTTTTTTTTTTTTTTTAGTAACTCTGTGTATTGTGTTTTCTTATGATATTGTGCATATAAGTGGTATAGAAGGAGCTTTGCATGTCTCCTAGTTCAGCCTAAACTGCTTTGCCATAGCTACCTTCTATCAGCCTAAGCTGCTAGAAACACATCTGTTCTACTAATAAGGGATAACTGGACCTGGCACAAGGTGTAAATACCTTTGGTACCCACTACAAGCCAGGCCAGCCTCCTACACTGTGCACATTGGGATTATACATTTTGAGGTCCTTATCACACCTGATACACACTCTGTGTGGCATACAAAAAAACACATCCCTCATTAAATTTGGACAGGTCAAACCTGCCAGAATTTAATGAGTAAAAGAAGCATTGAAAATATTGAGACATTTGCGGTTTTGCCGCTATAAACAACAAAATCTGCGTGCTATGCCCCATTTTAGGGGAAACACTTTTAATAAGTGTCATTTATAAACTCCAGTGGTACATTTATTTATTAAGCGCAATGAATATCACACCTAACACAGGACCACTTGTTATTAGGGTAAACAGACTAATGGTCATGGCGTCTACAATACCATACACTAACATGCTAATTTGGAGCAAAATAGGGAAATAAACACAGGGACAATAATTTATGTGACTACTTTGATTTCATGCAAACAAATGTGGATTAACGTGCTGTAACAATGCCATTACATGTGTTTGCACATTTATTAGCATGGTTTAGCGGTTGGCCTCAGGCTCTTTGTAAACAGAAACATCATTTCTATCCTGTATTGCTCATGCGGTAGAATTTATATTCTAAACAACTTTATATATATATATATATGTGTGTCCGGAACTTCCCACCGGGATGCCGGTCCTTGACCACTGCTAAATCATCCACTCCAAGATCAGGGCACCTGTTCTCCTCCGATTGCTTGCTTTCTGATTGGTCGTCCTTCGCTTTTTTGAGTGGTTTCCACATCCAGCTCGGTTGGTTCCCAACGCAACCCAGCTGGAATACAGTCCAGTGGGGGCTGCCTGAACATCAGTGCTGCCGGAGCACAGCCAGTGGTATTGTGGGGCGTTTGCCGATAAGCTCGCAGAAATTTGTGCATATACCACTCAACATAATCCCCTTGTTCCACACCAATTCGTAGGGTTCTATTGAGAGTCCGCATGAATCTTTCAATGTCACAGTTGGCCTGCAGCCAGTAGGGCATAATCTTTCGGTGATGAACTGCCAACTGGCCTAAATAGTCTCAGAGCTCTTGGCCCTGAAACAGTGGACCATTGTCTGTTCTGATCTCATCAGGGTGGCCAAACAGTGCAAACGTTTTCTCCAGGACTGGCCTTACGTTTTCAAATGCAGTTGACGTGACTAGTTCCACCACTGGGAACCGGGTACAGGAGTCCATCATAACTATCATCAGCTGCTCATAAGGAAAACTCCCAAAATCCATGCTGACCTTCAACCATGGGTTTCAACTGGGTGATTCTGTGATCACCGGGCCGTGGGCTGATCGATGGCAGTGATGGCACAGAAGTAGCACCTCGTGATAAGGATGTCAACCATGGTGTCCCTTCCAGGAAACCACACCTTGGCCCTGAGACGAGCTTTGGTCTTAGCGGCCACTTGGTGTCCTTGATGAGGCAGTTCGACCACCCGGTCCCACAGGCACGGGGGAGTACCATCCGACAATTCGTCCCTCATTTTCCAAACTCCTTGCATAGCCAAACACTCCTCTTGGTCAAGCGACTGCGTGCCCTCCAGGAAGCGCTTCCACTCCCGTCGGTTCAAGGCATCTTTGGCACAGCCTATGACAGGGACTTTGCCCAAAGCTTTGGCTATCTCTCCTAGTGTTAGGACCATGGGGCAGGCCGCCTGCACCACCATTTTCACAAAACTTTCCAACCTTTCCCCTTCGTACTCTGTCACATCACTTTGTTGCGAAGAAGGGGGATGCTGTGACATAATCAGCTGGGTTGTTTACCCCCAGCCTGTAGGTGACCTTAAACCTGTATAGCTGAAGCAAGACAGCCCAGTGCTCAATCCTCGGGGGAGCCAACCGTGTGGATCCCGCAAACAACAACACAAGGGGTTTATGGTCTGCAAACCACCTGAAATTTTTGTCTTTACAGGTACGGGTGAAAGTGCTGACAGGCCCAGCGGATCTCCGGTGCCTCTCTTTCGACCTTTGCATAATGAGCCTCTACCACTGACAAAGCTCTGCTGACATACGCCACTGGTGCCCTCTCCTGGTCTCGCTGCTCCTGGAGTAGAACTGCCCCTCCCCCTAGCCCAACTGGACTAGCATCCACGACGACCTCGGTCTTTCTCTTGAGGTAGAAATAGGCCATAGTCACTTTATCCAACAACGTCTCCATCTTATCCTGGAAGGCCTTGCCCGCTTCGTGGCTCCAGTCCTACTTAGTATCAGCCTTTGTTAGTCATCTCAGAGGCTCGGCCATCGTAGCCAGATGAGGGATGAAACAACCACAGTATGTTGCCATACTAAGGAGACTCTGGATTTCCGTGGCATTTCCCAGAATTGGGGCATTACGAATGGCATCCACCTTCTTGGGGTCCACTCGCAACCCCTCAGAAAAGAAAAGAGAAATGAGTTTTGGTAAAATGCACATTTCTTTTAGTAGACTGTGAGACCTGCATCGGACAACCGCTGAAGCGTGGCCCTTAACTGACGATGATGATCTTCCAATGTCTCGGAGAAAATCAGAATGTCATCACTAAGGTTGAGCACACCCTCAAGGCCAGACAGTGTCTCTCTGATAGCATTTTGAAAAACTTCAGTGGCCAAAGACACATCAAAGTTAAGCCTTTTGAAACGCCGTAGCCCAACATGCGTGGAGAAAGTTGTAATATTCCTGCTTTCAGGTGCTAGCTCCAGCTAATGGTAGCCGCAATTTCATATTAAGTTTTGAGAACCATTGAGCACCATTTAAATGTGCGATGGTGTCGTCTATGGTTGGTGTGATGTGTCATTCTTCTTAATAGCATGATTCGGCAACTGTGTATCCACACAGAGGCAAATGGCACCGGGCTGCTTGGGTTTTGGTGCGATCACCAATGGCAACACCCAGGGAGTAGGCCCCTAATATTCTCTATCACCCCTTGGTCTTCTAGGGTTTGCAGCTCTTTCTCACCCACCAGGCTGGAGATGAAACGGAACTCGGCGGTGCTGCAACGCCATAGGGGTCACTGCTGGGTCAATATACAGCTTGAACTGTTTACCCTTGAGTTTGCCAAGTCCTACAAACAACTGTGGGAAGTCATCAAGTATGGACTCCGCATGTGTGTCATAGATCTGGGATGCAAAAAAAACAAGTTCCAGATCGTCAGCCATGTGGTATCCGAAACAGGTACCCTTGTTCCCCTTCACAGCGTAAAACTTGGCTTTTGTCGAGCGACGGTGGCTGACCACCTTCACTTCAATGGCACCTTGCAGTGGGAGCGGGTCACGGCCACCATAGGTGTACATTTTCGTGTTGCAGGGCATTAGTTGTGGTCGTATAGCGCACTGTCCATCACATTGACTGACGCGCCAGTGTCACTCAACACAGTCACTCTGGCACCATTGATCTCAACATTGCACATGGAAGACGGGTGCTGCTTTTGCTGTCTCCATCCAGTGAACGAGATGACAAAAATGTCTTCCTCATACTTCCTGTCCCCGCCGCAATAGCCTCTGTGCCTTCGATGGGCATCAGTCGCCTCACTGTGGCAGTCTTTTCTAGTGTATTCTTCTGCTTGAGCCATCCAGTTTGATATACCTTGGCAAAATGGTTCACCTTCCCACACTTATTGCAGCTTTTCCCTTTCACTGGGCAAACACCAGGCTTCTTGTGGTCATATCCACAGCTACCGCATTCTCTCTCTTTTGGGCACGTGTCGAACGATGGGCGATTTGACGTGTTTCTTTTCAACCTGTTCTTCTTTCTCCACCGGCTGTTTAGCGGCACTGGACGCCGCCGATAACTGCCCTCTCGCAGCGGCCAAGACATCTGTCCAGGTGGCTGAGAGTTTGTGTGAACGAGCAAGGATCAGAATCTCATCCAACGCAATGCCAGGCTGTTGCAGTATAGGTTTACGGAACACGTTCGAACAGCATCCCTGAATGACCTGAGCACAGATCTCCTTGTGCTGGTTTAGGCCTAGCCTGGTACTTGCTAGTTTCCGCAACTGGGTGTAAAACGGGAAACTTCCTGAACAACTAGGTCTAAACCACTACTTACCTGAACCACTACTGCTAAACAACTGAAAAGTCTCTACAACAAAGTACTAAACAACTACTCTCTAACAACGATTTTTCCATGAATAACGATTGCCTGAACAACGAATGTTAAGGTAAGTTTTTTTTTTTTATGGTTTATTAGTTGTTTAGAATTTTATATATATATATATATATAGGCTCTCCAATAATATGTTGCGTATGAGGTCAAGGGGGCTGGGCTCACCACCGACGTTTGAAATAAAGCAAGCGCTATTGACCCTGGCAGTAGCTGATGATCCCACTCTGTATTGTGTATTCATTGTGCTAACCAAGCGGGCGCCCAGCCACAAGCCACATACTCCGCAGCTATACTGCCTTCAGCCTGAGTGGCAACAGTATTTGACAGAGCGAAAACGTCATGCTATTTCAAACTTTATGCCACTTCAAATAGACTGATTTACTGCACGTTTCTTTCATATATGCACATCTCTAAATGTATACCGTAGAGTGTGGATGTGAGGTTCAGAGGAAACGCTAGGACAGAAAGCAAACATTGCATTCAAGTCATGGTCATCAAAAACATATTTATTGTATTTCAAAAACAAAACTACACACAAATATAAAACATTTGAAACATGCCTTTGAGGTAACGGAAAAAGTTTTTTTTTAAATCCCTTGTACACTGCCTAAATTGAAACAGAGAGAGACACTGTAAACGTCTGTCAAATTCTCAATTGTTCCCACCTTGTGTGTGGAAACTGCAGTTTGTTCCGGTTTCCCTTTTTGAGTCCCAGTGCTTAAACCACAACTCTCCTGTGCTCGTACAGTTTCAAACAGAAAGGACAGGTGCGATTGGTGCTTTCCCTAAAAGCAGAGCTGACATTTTGGAACATCTAGTGGTTCAATTGCTACCTTCATTTGAACCCTTGGATTACTTTACACCTCATTTGGATTGACATAAAATACTGATCTTTTAAAACAGGAGTGTCCAGTTTTTTTAACTATCTACCCAGATCCACGTAAGACTTTCGAGCTAACCACTGACAGTGCAAATGCTTTATATTTAGTTTATGTGGAGATTTGTCCTGAAATTCTGACATAAATCCAGGGCCTAACAACACTATTCACCTCTGTTTTAGTAGGAGTAGCGTAAACGTTTATTTAATGTACTAGGAGCTATAAAACTTAGAAACCAGAAATAGCGCTCATAATAAAAACATCTCACATAAAAAAATATTCACCTATTCAATAACAAGAACTATGAAACAACAAATAAAGCAAATAATTTACAATGTTTAACAGCAATGGCTTCAAAAAGTAATTTCAAAGTTTTTTTATGCGTAGTCGCCAAGATGGTCAGACGAATATGGACGCAGCGAAGGTCGCTGGCAGAATCATTTGTAAAATCATTAATCACTGTGGGCACCAGCCAACGCTTTCCAAGTGTCTCATACAACATGTAACGGACAAAGGAATATGACCTTCATATATTTTACTTCTCGGATTTGTAACATGAACATCTCCTAAGAGGGTCATCAAGACTCATCAGGGATTAATACAAATGACCAAAGGAAACTAGCCAAGTCTAAGCTTCATGAGTCAGACGTTGATATATGATGGTTCTACAAAGTCCTTAGCATTCTCTCCCTGGTTAAAGTTTATATTCCAAATAGCCCCATGACATAGTTTTGGACTTTAAACTCTGTAAGCCATCTTTCTGGACTTGTAAACAAATGTGAATTTAGAGCCTTACCTAGATGTTTTGTTGACTGTTTTTTCCTTTTTTTATTTTTTTTATTTTTTTAGGTAGAATCAAACCTTTTCTAGCCCAGTGAATAACTTGGGAGATTTCAAGGAAGTTTACCAAGGAAGGACGCATCCTAAGCATTAAGAAAATCGGAGTACACAGCACAGTAGGGCGTTAGGCACTCGCTAGCCAAACCCTGGATTGATATGAGAGTGGCCTGAATGTTGCACTGTGTCCTATTTCTTTTGTAGCCAATTCTAAATCACGATGGACCATAAGTGGATCTGGGACCAGATACATATATTTTGTTTTTAAAAACCTTTTTTTATTTACAAGACTGTTCAAAGGTTTATAATCCCAGATTTCCGCCCCATCTATAGTGCAGGAGAGACCCCGTAGATGGTAAGTGTGAAATGCAATTCAAACATAATTTCCATAAAATGTTACAGTGAAGCACTCCTTTTTCCGTATAGGGCATCTTGGATGAAAGGATTTTTCTGAGTACCGGATAAAATAAGTTTGCTGTTTAGGCACTGCCCCCTTCCCTAGCAACAAGGTGATTTTAATGCCATTAATTGCAGTTTGGAACACTCTTTAATGGAGGTACTTTAAGAAGCTGCCAGAGTGGTATGATGCCAGGATATCATTTGACATAAATGCCATGCCCTATTTTCCACAAAACTAGCACCCCATTAGATTTAGTAACCAAGAGTCCACACCCAAAGGGACAAGATTTTGGTAAATTCTATTTGGGAAATGATATTTATATCAGATAATATTTCTGTATGAGATATTCTGACATGCAACCACTAGAGCCTCCTTAAATTAGAACTAGTCCTGCTTATGGGTTAAGCTTAAAGCAGCCTTCTCCAAATGGGTAGCCAGCTGAATCTTAACTGCCATCACTATGATCAACTAATCGTAGAGATGAGATCTTTCCAATGATTCCTATTAGACTGCCTAGAGAAACCTGCTTGTATGTTAGCTTAGTCCTAGATGTTCTGATCTTCAAAACTTTATGTTGGCCATAACCAAAGAAGTAAATAAGCAGTTGTTGAAGGCTCTTCAGAATGTTTTGAGAAAAATGTTACATTAACACCAACAAGCAGAATTGCAATTTTGATGTCTATTCATTTATCCCTATAATGCCCAGTTATACAGTATAGTACATTTATACCAATTCTTTTGTCTCGTACTGCTTCTTACCTCTGAAAGTGCTTTATGTTTTTAGGATTGTCACTGTCCTCAGAAAAGGCCCTGTGCATTTTTGTTTAGTAGAGGCTGAACTGTCCACTGTATTCTCTAATAATTGCTCAAGATTAACACTGGCATATTTAATGTGTGTGAATTTGAAACTGAGAGATTTTGCAAGAGTTCTTTTTATCAGTATTATTTAGTCCTCATTGCCCACTGCTCATGGGTTAAATATGGTTAAAACCTTTTGCAGAGGTCGTTAACTGCTGTTAGTTTCCTGCTCCTTAACTATGGGTCTGAGCTGAAGCCAATGACACGTAATGAGAAGGTCAATTAATAGCTGGTAATGCTCAGCAGCAATTGGGTGACATAGCTATTCGCACCCACCATCTAACCACATCCAAAAAAGGCAAACGACCCATGTGTCTGTGTCTCCTCTATGTCTCTTTCTTCACACTCTCACTGAACTTAGAATGCAGAAGAGCATCTTAATCATTCTGGTTTACAGAGTCTATCTCAGCACTCCATAAAGCGTACTAATAGTAAATGAAAACAAGCTGTAGTCAGGGACACAATATTGCCAGCACACTGAGTTGCGGAAATCTTGTGACACCTAACTAGCTGTTGACTCATACTTGCTCAGGTATCCAAAACAAACATTCCATATCACAATCAAAAGCAGATTGTAGACCCAAAAATGAGATATACAGGGATATGATTTAACTACTTGAATATTCAGCTCTACTAGATGCAGCCAAAAGGTTTTGTTGATGGCACCAATGCCTTAGAAAAATACAGGCTGCAATCTAGAGGGAAGGCAACTACCTCCAGCCAAAACTCAATATTCCTTAAATTTAATGATTCACAACACTTATCAAAGCATCAATAAGGGATATTGGATGGTTGTTGCTGGGGTCCTTTTTATAGACCAGAACAATTTATGCACCATTGCATGTTTCCAGTATTTGCACCCCTCAAGATGCACTTTTACTATTTTTGATGTTATGGGTCTCATGTGTCTGGTTCACCTAATGATACATCAGATAGTATTGTATCAACACCAGGAGTGTAATCATGTTTCTGAGTTTCACAGACATTCCCAGCTTCCCCTAAGAACATGAGTCCACAACTGTACCACCCATACTTCATGACTTTAGATCCGGGAAGGGTTAGGTATAAACTACCAGTTATGATGCAAACAATTATGTTACAGTTAAAGTGTAAATATCAAATAGACTAGGTATTTTCGCTCCTTCGAGTAAGGGATATTGGATGTTTAGGAGTAGAACTAAGCCAAAGCACTATTCTGCAATGGGAAGAGCTGGGTTTTCAGACCCTAGAGGATTTTTACGTAGTGGACCGTTTGAAAACATGGGCACAGTGTAATGGGCGCAAGCAATGTTCCAGAAAATTTTAAATTTTCATATTGTCAAATTCAACACCTTTTGCATCTAGTGCGACAACCATTGAACTATGCAAAGAGACACATTGCTCAGGCCTTCTATAATAACCAGCAAGGTATTGGGAAATGGTATAAACTACTTCAGGATGCAGGGACAATTAAGTTAACCGCCCAATTTCTGGTGCGAATAACTAACATGACAGAATGTAAGATAGAGCATTGGAGAAAACACAACGAGGTGTCCCACAAAGCACTTAGAGGGGCCAATTTTAAAAAGATCGCTCTGTTTTCCAGGTGGTTGATGTACTACACTCCCGCTGTAGTAAGAGATATGCATCCTGAGACATTTGGCTCCTGCCCACGTTGCCAAACCTTCCAGGGGGATTGGATACATATGTGTTTTAGTTGCATATCTTTAGCAAGGTACTGGGAGCAGATCTTTCAGAGGTTAAGCTCCTGGATAGGCCATGTGATTAATCCTAGCCCTTTAGTTGCGCTTTGGGCTATGAGGCAGAACATTAATCTCTCTAACGCATCCAGACAAATGGTATTTGTAGGTACAGTGGCAGCTTTGTCACTTATCCTGCAGGCATGGAAATCACCACCCCGACAAACACACTATGGGAGGCGAAAATGGAATATACAAGGGCTAAAGAAAAGCTGTATGCCCAGAGGATAGGAGGCATGAAAAGATATCACGCGATTTGGGCCAGAATGAGTAAGCCGGCGGAAGATCAGGAGGAGGGCTGGGACAGTCGAGGAAGAAGAGTAAGCAATTTATTTCAAATTTTGAATTCTTGAACTATATGAAAGATGTAATTGTATGTTATAAGCTATTGTGCCATACCAGTCATGTATGCAATGAGGAAAGTTGGATTTTTTATACACATGTAACGCAAAGTTGCACCAGCTAAAAAAAAAAATTTAAAAAGACTTTAAATCCGGGCAAGCTCTTAAGCAGGTGTGTCCAGCCTAGGTCCAGGAGACAAATGCAAAAACAACAGATGGTGGATGGCATGCAGAACAAATCAAACGTTCAACCAGTCACAGATCTGCATTTAATCCATCATTTTTTTTTTTGCTCGCATGACATTCCAGTTTGGACCCAGCCATATGCAAATCAGTCTTGACCCTGCTTCCCATGGGAGCAGTCCAGCCTGAACTGCCAGGCTAGGTCCTCCCTGGACTAGAAACAAGCATCCTGGGTTTTGAGGCGTCACCCCTCATCAGCCAAGCTATCTTGAATCTGATGGCATAGTTAGCACTGTGCAAATGGATCCAAGCTAGTGAGTTTGAAAGGTTTCAGCACGTCCATCTTTCTTCTGTGTTGCTTAGGTCCAGGAGAGCCAGATTCATGGAACATTCAGGAAATCCACATAAGGTGCATTTAAAGAATGATGGTAATTTTTGACATAGTCAGTGATTATGGATCCCTTAGTTCTAAATCAGGACCAAGCGGGCTGTAAAGTGAGGAAAAATAATCACACCTGTCCTGTACATATGTTTCCGGCATTGTAACAGTCGCTATGCCACCCACAGAGGCACACCTCCATAATAATTTCTGATCTTAAGTACATACTGCAAAGTTAAGAACCTCCAATTGTGATGTTCTTCATTTTTGTTGCTAGCCTTAAAGCTCTGCCTTGATGTGGAAATAATCAATAAATATTTGAAATCTGACAGGTTTAGAAACTACAGTCCAGTCTGCAAGCCAGGCCAAACCATACTGGTGGAGCAATGTTACCATATGTTACCCAGCCATGTTATGGAGTCTGCTATGTTTTCCGAAGACTTTTTTCAAACCTCTTATGCTACTGCTGTATCTGCAACTATGGTGTCACCTCTGTCCTATATGTAGGCCAGCCTTTAGCTTTATCTTATTTTAATAAGTGGTACTTTGTGCTAGTGCTCAATCACTGTTTATTAATATGCTGAAGCACGCAGTTTTGCAGTTTTTTAAAGATTCTTTTACAAAAAGTTGTACCTTCTCAGAGATCGCCATATGACATGTTATGGCACTTTCAATGATGCCATCAAGTGGCAGAGTGCGTGTGATTTCACACTTGCTACTGCAACAATTTATTGACCCTTCACTGTTGCCAAAATATCAATACTAGCAGGAATGTGACCGAAAAGGAATGATCATTAACTTAATTTACCATGAGGAGATCCAGAGAACACAAGGAGTTCTGCAAGGAGAGGAAGGGGGAAGGGTCTCCTTGCAAAGATAGCTCTTCCGCCATTTGATTAAAATTACTGGGGTAACTTAGGTGACATAATATGCTCTAGGAGCCTCCTGAAAGCATTACAGGGAGCAATAAGACGTGACCTTTGACATTGTAGGAAGTGGGCAAAAAATATGCTAGAAGAAAATTAAAATCTCACAGACACCGGTGCCAAGCATCAAGAGCACAACGAGGATCATGGGGCCCTCATTTTCAACTACTGGGACCCACTGAAGAAGTCTCTACCAACTGAAACTGTGACAATGTAAGGCTGGTCATCAGTTCCTTGTTTGGTGCTGCTGGACTGTGCAAACATGGACATACATTTCTGCTCATGTGTTTGATAGCTAATCAGAAGACTGCTCATATGAAAGGTGACAGTCTAAAGCATGTATTGATCCTTAGGGATTTAATAGGCTCTCAACTACCACATGGTCTCATCTGTGATAAGTTGCAACTGCGAAATTGTGTCTTTAAAAACGAGGAGCTCTGCCTGGAGATAGAGGGGAACAATGTGGGTACAGAGTCACCAGGGAGAGATGCGATCATTTGATTTTACTGTGAATCCCAAGACGTAAAGCCTTATTGGCGCACACAAATACCATTATATTCATTTTCTTTCGAATGAAACATGCATGTTTGCTCTAAAGCTACGTTGGAGCACATGGATCTGTAGTCACGAGATGCACTATCTGCATGTACTTCTTAAACCTTTAAAGAGAATTCACAGTATTTGACTCAGTATTACCTACTAGTTACCAACCCTTGACCTAATTAGTGATCTGACGTATTTTATATTATAGTGAGCCTTACAAGCTCAGAAGTCTACTTTATTTTGTATTTTAAGTGTATTACAATTTCAGCCAAAAAAGCACCAATGTAAAAAAACAAGGATACCATGACACGCAGAAATGAACCTGGTTAAGGAATGTTACATTAAATAACAATAGTTCATCTGCAGTACGTCTACGTCCTTAATCATTGAATGCGTGATAGCTGGGTTTGAGCTGTAAGTACCGTGAATAGTTACAACGGTTCCTTTCAATGTATAACACTTTTGTGAAGTGAAAAGTTGCAAAGTGAAGATAGCACTGTGCTTTGACATGCTGGTGCATTGAACAACATAGGACATCAAAGCACTACGGTGAAAAGAACTGGTGATACAATTATGTACTGTGTGCAATGCAATAGTATTTGTGCCACATCATTGAAAGATTGGGGGATTTAAAATCCACGTCATATCAGTGGATGATGATGGTGGGTGCGCCAGCTTATTTTCTTTTTTTTTATTTTGTGGATATTTTAACTGGCAAATATGCCATACTGGTATTAGCCTATCCAAATCATTTGTACATTGCACCAATGGGAATCTTTACCAACTTCTTCGTCGAACTCAAGGTAACTATTTTTATTTCCACCCTTATTCTTCTGACAAATGATTATTGATTTAGAAATCTTACACAAACAGCATCCCGAGTTTTTGACCACAAATTGTTCACTTCTTTGTGGACCTCTCTGGTGAGAAATCATTCGACCACTTCCATTCTGCACAAATTACTAACATTTTCCACTGTGCAGTAAAAACGTTTTTTTCCGTTTTCATAGAATACTACCTTTTGTCCCGTCATTTGATACATTTTCGTCCTTAATTGGTTTTATTTTAAAATCTAAAACCTGCCCCCTTTTTCCAGACACTCATGGTACAGTAAGGCCCTCCCACATATATATATATATATACACACGCACACACATACATAGATTTAAAACATTATGTTTATGCTTGATAAACTGAAACTAGTGTCAAGGTACAATTGATCTTATTTATTATTTTTTTCCCACATTATAATTTCCATGAGTTCTAAATAGATCCTCAATAACTATCATTCCTGATATAGACTAAGTATTTTTCCACTAGGATCCATAGGCCTTCGACTGATATCAAGCAGTTGTTGAGTGCCAGAAACATTCAATTATGTGCCAAAATATAATTGCATTGCACATTGTCCACAGGTTTCTTATCACGTTTCCAACGTAGTGTATTACTTATTTACCTTGCTTGCAACCGTAATTCAGAGCATTACGCTGCCTTGCTTTGCACATTTTCACTTACCTTATGTAAACTGAAATTCGATTTACGGATAAGAATTTTGTAATAGTCTGTGTTTGTTCTGACCATTCACCTCGGATCCAGACTCAAACACTAAGTGAGCAAGTATTTAGATTCAAACCCCAGTATCCTTTGTAAACTTATTTGTGTGCTTAGCCTAAAAAATGATATGAACCACTCTTATGTTGTCATAACAACATCAGTTTTCAGATATGTAGAATTACTATATATTAAGGAGGGTAAGTAATATGGGAGGAGGTACATGATTCTTTTACGCTGAATTTATTTGAAAGACATACATGTAATGGTGAGGAATGTACTGATATCATGCTGTCTTCAAAAGCCCCATAAATTACTTCTGCATTTGAAAGCAGAAGAACTTTAAAACGTATTCAGATTAAAAACAACAGTGCATTGTATTGCTCATAAACAAACCTTTCAATATACAAATCATCTCTTCATTCGAATAATTACTCTTTAGACCAGGACACCGAACTTGAGTCTGCCAGGAGGGTCACTTCATGATGAGACAAAGAAATCAGAAAATAATTCGGCCAACTGTTTGCAGGAGATGAACACGTGAATTACCGTAAAAAACCTCAAGTGGATATCAGCCAAACTAGAAAAGTTCATAGATGCATACGCTACCTTTTATCCATAGGTCAAATTTGTCAGAGAGTGGCCTAGTAACAAAAGCAGCAGTGTGTTACAGTGAACACCAACAACCAGACGAAGGCATCACTTTTAAGTTAAAAAAACATTTCTGTTTCAATAGCATTTAAGTGGTAAACAAGAGGAAGACTGGTTCTTCTGAAGTTAATAAGCAAGACAAGAAAGCAGTCTTTTCTTGGTTGGGAGTAAAAGAAAGGCCAGCTGTGGAGCAAAGGATGACCTGCTCTAATAAGGTAAAATTACATCCAGCGAAGAACGATTTCAAAGCAAAACCGTGCATGCACTCCACAGGTATGTGATTGTTATGAGCAAGTGTACTTGTTCCACCGCAGGTTCTAGTCAAGCTTTCCGTTCTCCTCTGTTTTGGTTGGCTGCTCTCCAATGAGCTGCAGAACCCTGAGGCAGCCCTTAGCCATTTTAATCATCCACATGATATTCATGATGTCCAACGAAATGCTGGAGACGATCCAGGCACACTGGGCAGCGAGACCCAGGCTGAAGAAAGCCTCTGTCCCAAAGGTGGAATACACACGCCAGTAATACACGGGCATGACCGATATCCTCACAATGAAGAACGCGATCGTCATCAAAACGCCATTAATTATGTTTGATTTGGAGGATTTTGCATACCCCAGCACTTCAAGAAACCACCTGGAAGAAAAAACGGATTTACAGGCGATTACAAAATCAAAAATTTTATGTGTATTTTTTTAAACATGTTTTTATTGCAACTGGTATAAAGGCAAGGCACAAGAAAGCAGTTCAGATAATGTTAAGAACATAGAGTTGATATGACTATTTAATATGTTGAGATAGTAGGAATAAATTAAAGTCCTCTTGGTTAATTAAATTCATGATTAAAGTGTTGTTGAGGCTAGAGGCCTTAGTAACTGTCTGCTTTGAGAAGTCAGCTTAATTTAAGAGGGTGTCATAGAAAATGTCCTGCTAACCTCAGAAAACATGAGGACATTTTCAATAATTCAAGAGGTGTGACCTGGGGGAAACGATGACCTCTAGTTGCTCTTAAATATTATTATCAGTATACAGTTTGACAACAAAACGTGTTGAATACAAAAGTAATTAAATGACGTGTAGGAAAACGTAAGTTTCTTTAAGTGAATTATTTTTAAGGGTGGGGGAAAAATTTGGCTCCGCTGGTGCAGTTTGCAGAGTTTTGCCCACTTCCCGTTCCGCTTGGAGCATGGAGTTCAGACAAAACTCTGCCAACTGCTGTGTGGCAGAATTATTTTTCGTGGTCGGCTCACCAACCTTAAGTTGGCGAGCAAGAATTTGCATCCTCTAGAGTGATTTTCAGGCACGGGAACGCCTCCTCCCGAGATTTCTCCACCCAGGGGGTCACAGATGGTTATGACAGTTCATGTTGATAAAGCTACCACTCAAGTAGCAGACCTACTTGAGTGGTAGAAAGAAGCAGCGCCTTTTGGCGCATCAAGCGGTGCTGTTTGCACTGATATTACATCACGGAACAAGATCCCAGAGCTAAATATCAGCAGCACCACGTGCCCGAATTCCACCCGCTAATGGAACTCCACAGAATCTTGCAGAGTTTTTATGTAACTGCGGAATTCCACGGAGTGAAACTCTGCGAGTTCCTCCTAGGCCTAATTATTTTGTGCTCTGTAGCACTGATTTGTTAATTCAATGAATAGATAAAGAAGGAAAGAAAACGATACGAAGTTGTAACATTTGGTTTGCATTTTGTTGTTGATTCACATGGTGTCTGCGTACTCTTACTGTGTCTGTACATGTGGGTGTGGGATTACTACTTGCTTTTCTCAAGTGTCTAAGGGGTTATTCCAACTTTGGAGGAGGTGTTAATCCGTCCCAAAAGTGACGGAAAAGTGACGGATTTACCACCAGCTGTATTACAAGTCCATTATATCCTATGGAACTCGTAATACGGCTGGTGGTATATCCGTCACTTTACCGTCACTTTTGGGACGGATTAACACCTCCTCCAAAGTTGGAAAAAACCCCTAAGTCTTTGAGAGAGTTAATCACAGGAATATCAGAATGTTTACCACCGCAAGGCATAGAGCTACAGAATCTCTGCTCCCTGTTTTAGTGTTAGATTGTTATTTTTCGCTAATTGTTTCAGAATTTGATATTGGTATATGGTTCCAAACTTGGCAGTTTGTAATGACTGTGTTCGAGTCTCCTGCAACCTGCAGAGCATGCATGTGAATCTATAACACTACACGGAACAAACTGATAGTTACAGGAAAATTACATTTTCTGTGTGCAGCATGTGTTGCTATAGCTCATACTGTAGATCATACTGCGCGCATAAACTGGAAAGTAGTAATCATTGTAAAAGAACATGGATGATGGGTACAAATAAGTTGGATATGCAGTAAACTCTACACCGGTGTTTGAAATGTTATTGTTAAGTACTGATGAACACAGTTCTCTGTGAGATGCGCACCAGGGCAGTCACACATTCTGTCGTTAACTATACTGGCTCCTTGATGAGCACACATTATAAAGGGTCTTCTTGCAGAGCACTTTAAGTGACAAATAAAGACATTGCAAGAACCCAAACGTCAAGGCAGTTAAAGTGAAAAGCAAGCACTTGATGATAATCTCCATCAAATATGGCAGGGCTGGGCTTTGTATTAGCAGCTTAACTTAATGTAAGAAATGTATGCATAATGCCGCGGCCTATCTGGCAACAGCAAGTGCTAGTATGATAGATTTGGGAGATGCTACATAGTGAACGAAGCAGTGAGTAAGACAGGAAGTTGAGGAGAATGACCACTTGATCAAAATTCGGTGCAGATTGCACACCCACTAACTAATGTTTAAACAGGGTGTGGTAATGAGCAGCTACGCCGGCCTCCGAGTTGCAAACCTCTGACTTTGGGGTGCATGCAAATTTCACATATTCTCACACAGCAAAGTTGAAGATGCTCAGACAGGCATTTTACAACCCCAGTGTTTTGTGCTAGGTTTTACCTGGAGTAAATCCAGAGGGCAACTTGCAGGAACTGAAACGCCAATCCAGGCACAAACGCAATTATGCACTTGAAACAGAATTAGTGAGCTAACTGTGTTCAGGCCTAAGTGAGCTGGTAAGTAAAAGTACAAGGGGAAGTTTGAAAGGGTAAGCGTGTTAGAGATAGGTCAGAAAGCGAGAAGAAGCGAAAGAGTAAGAAGACAGATGACTCTCCACAATACTTCAAAAAGGCAGAGTAATAAAGTCATACATCCACCTAAGGCTATTATATGGGTTTCTGTATCACAAGAGGAGGAGGAGGAGGTGTTACGCCTGCTCAATAGCTCTGTCCAAGCAATGACTTTAACTATGCAAACAGAAGGTTAGACAAGTTTCAATTTTATACGCAAACTCAAGCTGCTAAAAGTACACAATAGTGTCTGACCTAAAAAAAAAACTGACATTTTTCTTGTGATTGAGGATGGAAGACCTTGGACAGGTGTGTACATAAAAGGGCTTTGTGCTCCTTATGATTTCTATTTGGAAAATGAAAGCCTTGATATGTTTGTGTTTACTGATGTAAATAATGAAAGCCAAATGGTTGATAATTTAAAAAGTATGGGCATAAAATATAAAGCACATAGTAAGAGTGGCCTTAAAACTAGACCCAATACAGTTCCTAAGGTGCCCCTTGAGTCAAAAGATATATTTAGGAACCTGATGGTTAAGGAATTGAAACACATAAGACATGAACACGTCCATAAACCAGGAAGAACCAGACATGGTCCCAGTATCAGATACAAAAAAGACTAGGGAATGACCATGGGTTAATATTTTTTTTATAAAATCTTTTAATGGATTTTTGCATGTTTTTGCATATTAGGATAGAAACACAGGGCAACATCCCTATGGGAAACAAAAGTCACAGTGGTGATTACCCAGAGCCGGTTGTCACTTGGGTAGTTTAAGTTGTTTTTTTATTTTGCTAATGACTTTGTCACCGTTTGACTAATCTTCATGAAACTTTCCATGAAAAAAAACAGTCTATCCACCTCAACTCCTTCCTGGAAAGCTCCATGGTTATCTGTCAAGTGGCGACAGAGAAGAGGGGGTCCAAAATGCGATTTCCTCATGCATTTTGTCATTGGTAAACGATCCTAAACACAATTTCCCCATGCATTTTTTCATAGGAAAACAATCCAAAACATAATTTCATCATACATTTTGTCATAGGGAAACGATCCAAAACACAATTTCCTCTTGCATTTTGTCAAAGGAAAACGACCCCAGAACACAATTTCCCATGCATTTTGTCATAGGAAAATTGAACAAGAATACCACGAAAATGGCTAAATGGAATTGCACCAAATTTGGTAGAAAGCTAGATCTTAGTTCAGAAAGCGTGCCTTTTTTTATCTGGTGTAAATGTATTCAGTAATAGTTGAGAATTTGAGGTTCAAAAATGTTCTATATCTGGGAGGTTGAGTTCAAGAAGGCTTGGGAGAATACTGTGATTATGCAACGTGAAATAACAGAGGAATCTTATTGGCAAAGGGGGCTTTTCTTTCCCCACCATCGGTCGTGACACTTCAAACTACCAGGTAAGTTTGTGCTCTGATTAGATTGCCGCAACAAATGAAATTTTGCGGCCTCCATTTCAAGACACAGGGACAGAATGAAAAAATAATCTATAAAGGGGCAGGGTAGAAGTACCCTGATCCCCTGGACCTTGTGCGGGTCCAGGATGGACTCCCCTGGGTCAAATTGTAAAAAAAATATATTTAGGAACCTGATGGTTAAGGAATTGAAACACATAAGACATGAACACGTCCATAAACCAGGAAGAACCAGACATGGTCCCAGTATCAGATACAAAAAAGACTAGGGAATGACCCTGGGTTAATATTGTTTTTATAAAATCTTTTAATGGATTTTTGCATGTTTTTGCATATTAGGATAGAAACACAGGGCAACATCCCTATGGGAAACAAAAGTCACACTGGTGATTACCCAGAGCCGGTTGTCACTTGGGTAGTTTAAGTTGTTTTTTTATTTTGCTAATGACTTTGTCACCGTTTGACTAATCTTCATGAAACTTTCCATGAAAAAAAACAGTCTATCCACCTCAAACTCCTTCCTGGAAAGCTCCATGGTTATCTGTCAAGTGGCGACAGAGAAGAGGGGGTCCAAAATGTGATTTCCTCATGCATTTTGTCATTGGTAAACGATCATTATGCAACGTGAAATAACAGAGGAATCTTATTGGCAAAGGGGGCTTTTCTTTCCCCACCATCGGTCGTGACACTTCAAACTACCAGGGAAGTTTGTGCTCTGATTAGATTGCCGCAACAAATGAAATTTTGCGTCCTCCATTTCAAGACACAGGGACAGAATGAAAAAATAATCTATAAAGGGGCAGGGTAGAAGTACCCTGATCCCCTGGACCTTGTGCGGGTCCAGGATGGACTCCCCTGGGTCAAACTGTAAAAAGAATATCTTAGAGGGTTTCTGGTATCCTGCATGTGCGCTGGAGTCTAACAGGAATAACGAGGATGCGCTGTCTCCAACAAGAGTCCCATGATATAGTAATTTTTTTGTAAAAAGGGGGAGGGACTGAGTGGCTGCAGTGGGCTGCTGTGAGCAGGCAAAGATTGTGCGCGGTGGGGGGTTGGCAGCAGAGCCTGGCAACAGACCAGACCCTGAGACCAACCTATGTCGCACATGACAGAAGGAGGGGGTGGTCAGCCTTATGTATGGTAATAAAATATCACTTAATATAAAAAAAAACCTAGAAATTCCCAGAAATAAACTACAGGTTAAAGTAACGTTATAGGTAGGTATGATAAGAACATCTCACTGTGCACCTCCAAAATTAACTGAAAAAAAAACCCAAAGTATCTATAACTTGCGCCATAGCCCCATGCACTGCTTAGAACACTCATGACAAGTTCTGTGGCATCATTGATAACATTACTGATTGCAATTGAACCAATATCATTGATGATAACAACGTGCATTGCAACGATGCAAGTTATAGTAACTTAAATTAACTATAGCTGATATATTTTTGTGTTTTATTTTAGTTTTAAACATTATGGGCCTCATTACGACCTTGGCAGAAGGGTTTACTCCGTCCCAACCATGACGGATGGGATATCCATCACTTTTGGGGTGGAGTAATCCCCTCAGCCAAGGACGTAATGAGACCCTGTGTTTAAATTACATTTTCACCTTAATACAACATCACTTTAACCTTTGTTTTTTTTCAGTGAAGATAAAAATGTCCTTAGGAAAAGCATTTTTTGTTTTCCTAATGACTGGCGCGGTTCAACAAATCTGCACAAAACTTTTAAAAAACCCCAAAAAACAGTTCATCCACTTTGGCTCCTTCTTGTAACGTTTGATGCTGATTTGTAAAGCAGGGCCAAGAAAAATGGGTCCGCAACATTTCTGTTCAGATTGCGGTCAGCAAATCAGAGCGCAAGCTTCAGCGGGACTCCAAGGAGCCTCTCGCTCCCATGGGAGTGAGGAGTCTGATGTGAAAAAAAGCCCTCTCTACCAACTGCATCCCTCTGTTTTTTAAAGTTGCATGTCTGTGGTACTCTTGCGGGAGTCAAGTGAACCTAACATCCAGATATCTATAATCCTTTAACCTTAATTTCTCAAAAAACTACTAATCAGATTTACACAAAATCAGAAAAGCACTCTTTATGGGTAAAGATCAGTCTTTCTGACAAATGTGGTATAATACCATTATATTGGTTGTAGCAGTGTCTAACAATCCTTATAGAAACTGCATGGTGACTTTCTGTTTTGGGACCCCTACTTTTTCTGCCTCCCTTGACAAATCACCCTGAATCTTCCCAAAAGGAGCTGAAGGGGATGAGCTATAACTATAACTACACAGTGGTGACTGCCACTGTGTTTTATATATATATATATATATATATATATATATATATATATATATATATATATATATAACACAACCTTATTTTTTAATAAGGCAACCGGCACTCCGTGAATGTGCAGATCTAAGGTTTAATACAAACAAACAGGAACGCGTTTCGGCGTCTCCGCCTTTCTCAACCTGTGTGGGCCGCCATTTTTGCCCCATTTAAATACAAGTGCATTTCTTAAAGCAACAAAGTAACAAAAATACTGATAGTTAAACATATAATATTTACAACATCCATCATTACGCCTAATTGCAAAAACATGTATAAATGCATATATAAATAAATGCCTATGAACTTTACCTCCTATTTTACATGTTATGTCTATGAAAACCTTGTTCTTATCCAAAAACGAATCTAATCTAAGTAGTAAATAGAAGCAAATATGTAGGCAAAGATAACAAAAAGAAATTGAATTGAAACTCTCATACTAGTTATTAACTAAGCATAATTCAAAGATTAATTGCATACCTTAATCAACGATTTACCAACAACAAAAACAAAGTTATACTATACTATGTAACCATGGAAAAATCTTAGAAGAATCGTTAAACATGTTGGAAACACATATAAATACTGCAACGACCATGATATAACACAATAGCAATAACTATGTACTTAAACCTGTGGAATAGTATGGTACCATTGTTTTCACGACAGTAAAGAAAATATTATTAATTTTTAATTTTTATGAATGGTACCATATGTCTCATGCAGAAAAAATTTGTGTGTATCAACAGACAGAACATGTGACTAAAAAGGCCTAAATGAAAGAATATACTGAATAAGGAACCCACTTAGTTCAAATGAATATATAATTCTTCACTAGAGTTTAATCCTACTGGCTCTCTAGAATCAAGTGTCAAAATATATCTGGATTCCAACTTTCTCAGGTTTTTCTCCCTGTCCCCTCCACGTACATCTTTTTTTATTCCGTCAATTACACTATATTTGATACTTTCCATTCGTCCTGCATGGAACTCATGTACATGTCTAGCAACAGGGTATGAATCGTCTTTGTTGGTTATCGCCCTCAAATGTTGGAGTATTCTTTTGTGCACTTGGAGTTTAGTACTACCAACATATATCTTGGGACAACTGCATTTTAAAATGTAAATGACATATTCACTCCTGCAGTCGTATCTGCCTTTTATGGTGTGAATAGTTCTGTCTCCTTGCTGGATACTCTTAATGTTTTCACCATTTTTACATGCTTTACATTTGGCACATTTAAAAAATCCATTTTGCGATTGAAGCCAGCTACTTTGCATAGTCTTCCCCTGTCTCACATCGCTTTTCACAAGGACATTTCTCATTGACGTCCCTTTTCTATATGTTATTGTAGGCCTATTTTTCAAATTAGGGCCTATCACAGGATCACTTTTTAACATGTGCCAATGTTTCTGTAAAATCTTTCTGATGGATTCATGAGCCCTATTAAACGTGGTTATGTATCTAACATTAGCAGTATCATCATGTGTATTGCTATTTTTCTTTCCACCTTTACTGCTTTGTTCTGAAGCAAATAGCAACTGATCTCTGGACCTGGATTTGACTCTAACTGCACTGTGTTGTAATAACTCACTGGAGTATCCTCTCTGTTTTAATCTGTCAATCATGTTGTCTTGTACTTTTAAATAATCACTTTCTTTACTGCAAATTCTCTTGGCTCTCAAGAATTCTCCAAAAGGAATGTTATTCTTCAGAGGTTGAGGATGGTGACTTTTAGCATGCAGGATGCTGTTCCCTGCTGTGGCTTTCCTAAACAATGTTGTCTCAATTTTGTTATTTTCAATGAATACTCTGATGTCTAAGAATTCAATCTCATGGTTGTCAATTTTCCCAGTGAATTTCAAATTACAATGATTAATATTTATTTCTTTGATAAAATTGCTAGCAGTACCTCGATCACCCTTCCAAATTATGAAAATATCATCGATATATCTGAGCCACAGAACGATGTTATCATTCCATTTATCTAGCGGGAAGTTGTTAAGTATCTGTTCTTCCCACCACCCCATGAATAAGTTGGCATAACTTGGAGCAAAGCATGTTCCCATTGCTGTACCGCATACCTGCTCAAATATCTCATTATTGAAGAAAAACATGTTATGTTGTAGACACCATCTTATCATTTGGCTCAGCAGTTTGCTATGGTGGTAAAAACTGATTGATCTCATTTTCAAAAAATATTCTACTGCCTGGATTCCCAATTCATGTGGGATACTTGTATATAATGCTGTAACATCAAGTGTCATCAACAAGTATTCATTGTCACAGCCAACATCAAAAATCCTCCTCAGAAAATCACCACTATCTCGCAGATAGGAAGATAGATTTCTAACTAGTGGCTGTAAAAACTTGTCTATGTATTGTGATACGGTTTCAAACAAACTTCCTTTAATGGACACTATAGGTCGCCCAGGGGGTTTGTGTACATCTTTGTGGAACTTCGGTATCAGGTAAAATACAGGTAACTTGGGAAAGTCTACTTTCACAAAACTGTATTCTTGTTGACTGATGAGACCTTTGTCACGCCATTGTATCAATTCTGAATCAAATTGTATTTTAACACTCTCAACGTGATCAAGGTCAATCCTTCTATAACATTTGTTGTCATTCAATTGTTTGTATGCTTCATCCATGTATTGTTTTGTTGACCAGATCACTATATTCCCTCCTTTATCGGAGCCTCTTACTACAATGTCTGGGTTATTGGAAAGTTTATCTAATGTTTTATAATATCCACCCTTTTTGTTGTTGAATGCACTCCAAGTTCTGGCTCTCAAAATTTTCAATTCTTTAGTCACAGTCTCTGAAAATTGGTCAATCATATCTCCACTGGGTGATGGGACAGTTCTTGACTTTGGTTTCAGACCTGATGCTCCATCTTTGTTAAGACAGATTCCTTCTGATTCCAATCTGTCTAACATCTGTTCTTCATTAATTTCACCCATTGTGCTATCTTCCAATTCCCAAAGTTCTCTCATTAGTGACACATCCTCAATTGTTAGATTATGACTGATTAGTCTTTGTGTGTTATAACTGATTTCTTCTGTACACTCCCCTTGTGTTGTTACTTTTTTACACTTCGCTTGATGGATTGTTGACAATTTTAATTTACGTATAAACAGAAACAAGTCTATACGGCTTTGCACATAATCAAAATCACTGGGTTGGCAGTACGAAAGGCCTAACGATAAATTAACTTTGTCCTCCTGGTCCAATTGTATGTCTGATAGATTAACCACAGTTTTATTGTCAGTTAGTACCGTTTGCTGCTGCGAGTCATCTTGCTTCCCTCGTCGCTGTGGTTTTCTTTTGCCCCCTCGTCTTTTCTGCCTCTGCCTCTTCCTCTTATTCGAGTTCCTCCTCTCCATGGTCTGTGATTTGTTCTCTGATCCTTCCTTAAAAAATCAAACTCTTCTTGTAATGTGGTGTGTGACTTTGTTCTTGATGTTTCTTCAAAATCTGTATCAGAACTCTCACTCATGCCTACATTGGATGTCCTTCGTGCAGTGCTTTGAATTTGGCTTGCTGATTCCTTCACTTTCAATTGTCTCCAATAATCAAATTTCCTCGCAAATGTGTAAATTTGTCCCGTCTCATAATCAAATGCGTCTCTGTTGAATTTCCGTGATTTCTTGGAAATGATCTCTTCTTCGATCTTGCTCAATCGCTCTTCCATGGCATTACTCAAAGATTCAACTAACTTTTTGTCCGAAAAAGCTTCAATTTGCTTAGTAACACTATTGATTTGTTCTATAACTGTCTTTCTCTCGATTTGTGCATACTTGATTAATATTCTCATCATTCCTGCAGAGCTTGCAGCATTGTGAGCTGCCCATTCCTTTAGAAGATCAGGATTTGAGTCATCATAATTAGGCATAATAAAAATTCTTAAGCCCCTGGGTACTCTATCCACTTCCAAGTACTTATTAAGAGACTCACATTCCCACCATTTGCTTAGTTCTTTCTTTTTCAATTTTTCTAGTTCTTTAAATGCCCCATAGATGTCTGTGTTTGCTGCTGGGGAGTCCCCCCTGGTTGATTGATCATTCCCATTGTTAGTACATTTAGCAAAGGCTAATTCTGCTCTTAATTTTCTGTTTTCATAGACATTTGTGGTTTTGTTAGCCATTATTTTGTGTGTATATGTAATATGAATGTCTATATCCAAAAAATACCTTTCGATCCTCCAATAAATTTCTTATACTCTAATGTTGATCACAGAGCCGTACATCGCTTTTATGCACAAAGGCGCATCACACTGAATTCATGATGACAAAAAATCTTCGCATTAGGCCCCATAATATATATTTTTTGCCTAATGCGAATATTTTTTGTCATCATGAATTCATGAAGAGCAGAATTAGCCTTTGCTAAATGTACTAACAATGGGAATGATCAATCAACCAGGGGGGACTCCCCAGCAGCAAGCACAGACATCTATGGGGCATTTAAAGAACTAGAAAAATTTAAAAAGAAAGAACTAAGCAAATGGTGGGAATGTGAGTCTCTTAATAAGTACTTGGAAGTGGATAGAGTACCCAGGGGCTTAAGAATTTTTATTATGCCTAATTATGATGACTCAAATCCTGATCTTCTAAAGGAATGGGCAGCTCACAATGCTGCAAGCTCTGCAGGAATGATGAGAATATTAATCAAGTATGCACAAATCGAGAGAGAGACAGTTATAGAACAAATCAATAGTGTTACTAAGCGAATTGAAGCTTTTTCGGACAAAAAGTTAGTTGAATCTTTGAGTAATGCCATGGAAGAGCGATTGAGCAAGATCGAGGAAGAGATCATTTCCAAGAAATCACGGAAATTCAACAGAGACGCATTTGATTATGAGACGGGACAAATTTACACATTTGCGAGGAAATTTGATTATTGGAGACAATTGAAAGTGAAGGAATCAGCAAGCCAAATTCAAAGCACTGCACGAAGGACATCCAATGTAGGCATGAGTGAGAGTTCTGATACAGATTTTGAAGAAACATCAAGAACAAAGTCACACACCACATTACAAGAAGAGTTTGATTTTTTAAGGAAGGATCGGAGAACAAATCACAGACCATGGAGAGGAGGAACTCGAATAAGAGGAAGAGGCAGAGGCAGAAAAGACGAGGGGGCAAAAGAAAACCACAGCGACGAGGGAAGCAAGATGACTCGCAGCAGCAAACGGTACTAACTGACAATAAAACTGTGGTTAATCTATCAGACATACAATTGGACCAGGAGGACAAAGTTAATTTATCGTTAGGCCTTTCGTACTGCCAACCCAGTGATTTTGATTATGTGCAAAGCCGTATAGACTTGTTTCTGTTTATACGTAAATTAAAATTGTCAAAAATCCATCAAGCGAAGTGTAAAAAAGTAACAACACAAGGGGAGTGTACAGAAGAAATCAGTTATAACACACAAAGACTAATCAGTCATAATCTAACAATTGAGGATGTGTCACTAATGAGAGAACTTTGGGAATTGGAAGATAGCACAATGGGTGAAATTAATGAAGAACAGATGTTAGACAGATTGGAATCAGAAGGAATCTGTCTTAACAAAGATGGAGCATCAGGTCTGAAACCAAAGTCAAGAACTGTCCCATCACCCAGTGGAGATATGATTGACCAATTTTCAGAGACTGTGACTAAAGAATTGAAAATTTTGAGAGCCAGAACTTGGAGTGCATTCAACAACAAAAAGGGTGGATATTATAAAACATTAGATAAACTTTCCAATAACCCAGACATTGTAGTAAGAGGCTCCGATAAAGGAGGGAATATAGTGATCTGGTCAACAAAACAATACATGGATGAAGCATACAAACAATTGAATGACAACAAATGTTATAGAAGGATTGACCTTGATCACGTTGAGAGTGTTAAAATACAATTTGATTCAGAATTGATACAATGGCGTGACAAAGGTCTCATCAGTCAACAAGAATACAGTTTTCTGAAAGTAGACTTTCCCAAGTTACCTGTATTTTACCTGATACCGAAGATCCACAAAGATGTACACAAACCCCCTGGGCGACCTATAGTGTCCATTAAAGGAAGTTTGTTTGAAACCGTATCACAATACATAGACAAGTTTTTACAGCCACTAGTTAGAAATCTATCTTCCTATCTGTGAGATAGTGGTGATTTTCTGAGGAGGATTTTTGATGTTGGCTGGGACAATGAATACTTGTTGATGACACTTGATGTTACAGCATTATATACAAGTATCCCACATGAATTGGGAATCCAGGCAGTAGAATATTTTTTGAAAATGAGATCAATCAGTTTTTACCACCATAGCAAAATGCTGAGCCAAATGATAAGATGGTGTCTACAACATAACATGTTTTTCTTCAATAATGAGATATTTGAGCAGGTATGCGGTACAGCAACGGGAACATGCTTTGCTCCAAGTTATGCCAACTTATTCATGGGGTGGTGGGAAGAACAGATACTTAACAACTTCCCGCTAGATAAATGGAATGATAACATCGTTCTGTGGCTCAGATATATCGATGATATTTTCATAATTTGGAAGGGTGATCGAGGTACTGCTAGCAATTTTATCAAAGAAATAAATATTAATCATTGTAATTTGAAATTCACGGGGAAAATTGACAACCATGAGATTGAATTCTTAGACATCAGAGTATTCATTGAAAATAACAAAATTGAGACAACATTGTTTAGGAAAGCCACAGCAGGGAACAGCATCCTGCATGCTAAAAGTCACCATCCTCAACCTCTGAAGAATAACATTCCTTTTGGAGAATTCTTGAGAGCCAAGAGAATTTGCAGTAAAGAAAGTGATTATTTAAAAGTACAAGACAACATGATTGACAGATTAAAACAGAGAGGATACTCTAGTGAGTTATTACAACACAGTGCAGTTATAGTCAAATCCAGGTCCAGAGATCAGTTGCTATTTGCTTCAGAACAAAGCAGTAAAGGTGGAAAGAAAAATAGCAATACACATGATGATACTGCTAATGTTAGATACATAACCACGTTTAATAGGGCTCATGAATCCATCAGAAAGATTTTACAGAAACATTGGCACATGTTAAAAAGTGATCCTGTGATAGGCACTAATTTGAAAAAATAGGCCTACAATAACATATAGAAAAGGGACGTCAATGAGAAATGTCCTTGTGAAAAGCGATGTGAGACAGGGGAAGACTATGCAAAGTAGCTGGCTTCAATTGCAAAATGGATTTTTTAAATGTGCCAAATGTAAAGCATGTAAAAATGGTGAAAACATTAAGAGTATCCAGCAAGGAGACAGAACTATTCACACCATAAAAGGCAGATACGACTGCAGGAGTGAATATGTCATTTACATTTTAAAATGCAGTTGTCCCAAGATATATGTTGGTAGTACTAAACTCCAAGTGCACAAAAGAATACTCCAACATTTGAGGGCGATAACCAACAAAGACGATTCATACCCTGTTGCTAGACATGTACATGAGTTCCATGCAGGACGAATGGAAAGTATCAAATATAGTGTAATTGACGGAATAAAAAAAGATGTACGTGGAGGGGACAGGGAGAAAAACCTGAGAAAGTTGGAATCCAGATATATTTTGACACTTGATTCTAGAGAGCCAGTAGGATTAAACTCTAGTGAAGAATTATATATTCATTTGAACTAAGTGGGTTCCTTATTCAGTATATTCTTTCATTTAGGCCTTTTTAGTCACATGTTCTGTCTGTTGATACACACAATTTTTTTTCTGCATGAGACATATGGTACCATTCATAAAAATTAAAAATTAAAAATTAATAATATTTTCTTTACTGTCGTGAAAACAATGGTACCATAATATTCCACAGGTTTAAGTACATAGTTATTGCTATTGTGTTATATCATGGTCGTTGCAGTATTTATATGTGTTTCCAACATGTTTAACGATTCTTCTAAGATTTTTCCATGGTTACATAGTATAGTATAACTTTGTTTTTGTTGTTGGTAAATCGTTGATTAAGGTATGCAATTAATCTTTGAATTATGCTTAGTTAATAACTAGTATGAGAGTTTCAATTCAATTTCTTTTTGTTATCTTTGCCTACATATTTGCTTCTATTTACTACTTAGATTAGATTCGTTTTTGGATAAGAACAAGGTTTTCATAGACATAACATGTAAAATAGGAGGTAAAATTCATAGGCATTTATTTATATATGCATTTATACATGTTTTTGCAATTAGGCGTAATGATGGATGTTGTAAATATTATATGTTTAACTATCAGTATTTTTGTTACTTTGTTGCTTTAAGAAATGCACTTGTATTTAAATGGGGCAAAAATGGCGGCCCACACAGGTTGAGAAAGGCGGAGACGCCGAAACGCGTTCCTGTTTGTTTGTATTAAACCTTAGATCTGCACATTCACGGAGTGCCGGTTGCCTTATTAAAAAATAAGGTTGTGTTTGTATGTCAGACGTGGTGGCGCGCGTCTTATCCAGGCACCATTGGCGATTAGGAGCGGCAAGGGAATTGCCGAAGTTAAGTGTTTCTATATATATATACAGGGAGTGCAGAATTATTAGGCAAGTTGTATTTTTGAGGATTAATTTTATTATTGAACAACAACCATGTTCTCAATGCACCCAAAAAACTCATTAATATCAAAGCTGAATATTTTTGGAAGTAGTTTTTAGTTTGTTTTTAGTTTTAGCTATGTTAGGGGATATCTGTGTGTGCAGGTGACTATTACTGTGCATAATTATTAGGCAACTTAACAAAAAACAAATATATACCCATTTCAATTATTTATTATTACCAGTGAAACCAATATAACATCTCAACATTCACAAATATACATTTCTGACATTCAAAAACAAAACAAAAACAAATCAGTGACCAATATAGCCACCTTTCTTTGGAAGGACACTCAAAAGCCTGCCATCCATGGATTCTGTCAGTGTTTTGATCTGTTCACCATCAACATTGCGTGCAGCAGCAACCACAGCCTCCCAGACACTGTTCAGAGAGGTGTACTGTTTTCCCTCCTTGTAAATCTCACATTTGATGATGGACCACAGGTTCTCAATGGGGTTCAGATCAGGTGAACAAGGAGGCCATGTCATTAGATTTCCTTCTTTTATACCCTTTCTTGCCAGCCACGCTGTGGAGTACTTGGACGCGTGTGATGGAGCATTGTCCTGCATGAAAATCATGTTTTTCTTGAAGGATGCAGACTTCTTCCTGTACCACTGCTTGAAGAAGGTGTCTTCCAGGAACTGGCAGTAGGACTGGGAGTTGAGCTTGACTCCATCCTCAACCCGAAAAGGCCCCACAAGCTCATCTTTGATGATACCAGCCCAAACCAGTACTCCACCTCCACCTTGCTGGCGTCTGAGTCGGACTGGAGCTCTCTGCCCTTTACCAATCCAGCCATGGGCCCATCCATCTGGCCCATCAAGACTCACTCTCATTTCATCAGTCCATATTACCTTAGAAAAATCAGTCTTGAGATATTTATTGGCCCAGTCTTGACGTTTCAGCTTGTGTGTCTTGTTCAGTGGTGGTCGTCTTTCAGCCTTTCTTACCTTGGCCATGTCTCTGAGTATTGCACACCTTGTGCTTTTGGGCACTCCAGTGATGTTGCAGCTCTGAAATATGGCCAAACTGGTGGCAAGTGGCATCGTGGCAGCTGCACGCTTGACTTTTCTCAGTTCATGGGCAGTTATTTTGCGCCTTGGTTTTTCCACACGCTTCTTGCGACCCTGTTGACTATTTTGAATGAAACGCTTGATTGTTCGATGATCACGCTTCAGAAGCTTTGCAATTTTAAGAGTGCTGCATCCCTCTGCAAGATATCTCACTATTTTTGACTTTTCTGAGCCTGTCAAGTCCTTCTTTTGACCCATTTTGCCAAAGGAAAGGAAGTTGCCTAATAATTATGCACACCTGATATAGGGTGTTGATGTCATTAGACCACACCCCTTCTCATTACAGAGATGCACATCACCTAATATGCTTAATTGGTAGTAGGCTTTCGAGCCTATACAGCTTGGAGTAAGACAACATGCATAAAGAGGATGATGTGGTCAAAATACTCATTTGCCTAATAATTCTGCACTCCCTGTGTATATATATATATATATATATATATATATATATATATATATATATATATACCTTTAATTATAATTAGATCAGAGTTTCCATTAGAAAAGCATTCTATATTTTCTCAATGACTTTGGGGCTGTTCAATAAATCTGCACAAAATGTTTTAAAAGTTCATCCCCTTTGCCTTCATGTAAAGTTTGGTGCTGATTGATACAGCAAGCCAAGAAAAAGCAAGTTCCCAAGGCATCAATTTCCATTTGAATTCCTTTATGAAAGATTGCATTCTGATACAGAAACACAGGCTAACTAAATTACAGCAAATTTAGCAAAACAAAATGAAATTTACTTTATTTTGTTTAAATTCGTTCACTAGTTACCAAGACATTTGCATTTAAAGAGGTGCTTGGATTGGGCATGAATGGGTTAACCTACAGAAAAAGTTAGTGATAGTGGTACAACTTGTGTCTAGATATGCTCTAATTGGTTTATTTAAAGTACATCGGTCAATCCTGATTGGCTGGCCAACATAAACAAAATGTTGTGGCAGCTACTAAAGGACTCGAGAGACATGGTCCTTAAAATCTGGAAATAAAAAATAACACATAAGGGAGCAGAGTGAGCACACCTCAACCCCCAGTGGCATGTTGGGGACTCACCACTTGAACGGCTACCAACAACATGTTGTGGCAGTCAAAACAGGACTCAGGGACATTGTCCTCATTGAAATGCATTTTAGTGAACGTCTGGTTTTGAAAGTCACATATGAATGGTGATAACAGCTTTTAGTTACAATACAAATCTTCGGATGGCAGTACCATACTAATTTTAGGAACTGTGGAGTGTTCAAATATTTTACAAAAGATACTTTTGAAAAGTTAGCCTCTAGAAGACAATTTGCCCGTGTTTCAGCATGTCACCCAGGAGCTCAATAGCCCTTTGGGCCTACCCCCACTAATGTCCTTCTAGCTACTGAGGCACCAAGACCAGTGGGGAAGGAGCTACCTCCAACATATTTAGAGTGACCACAGGGGAGAGTTTGCTTATTTCCCTAGTCAGAACTCTGGAGTGCGCACAGTAAATCTGAACAGGGAAGTAAGGTTCTGCAATATTTGTTGAAGTTAGAGTGGGTCAGCCTGGGGTTATTTCCAATAGGGCACACAGGAACTGCTGCAAAAGGGGATAGGGTCAACTCTAGGGAACATTTTCCCTATTGGTCAGGGAGGGGCAGGAGTCACTCCAACCCACAGGCTAGTGTCAGGCATAAATGTGGAACACCAGGGTACCCGCTTCAGAAAACTACTTGACCTGTGGAAGAGAGAAGGACTGCACCTAATATTGTGACCAATAAGGAGCACCGTTAGAGCTGGACTTGCTCCCACTTGTACCCAGAGCAAAGTAGACTTCAAAGGTCACTGTGCTAACCTCCTATTAAGCTACAGCGACACAAAAGCTAAGAAGAACAGTTTCCTGCAAGAGTCCAACTGATTAGGTTCAACTGTAAATACCCTGGACACAGCTGGTGACTTCTGTTGGAGTGAATGCTGACCCTCAAGTGATGTTCCTGAGGTTCTGGAGCCCTTGGCTAGTGTTGAAGTACACTCCTCCCAAGTCCTTCCCAAACGCAGAAGGCTACACGGGACAAACGCAAAGCAGCATTCGATCAACACTGAGGCTTTCCTGGGACTTCAGACTTCGACTATTCAGAGCTTTACCACCATTGTCAACAATTGCATTGGGATCCTGCTCTTTGGCATCCCACCATTGATGAGCCCCACTTCGGATCCAGCTTGATGCTTGCCCCGTTGACAACCACTTTTTCTCCATGAAAGTTTAAATCAGAAGGTAAACAAGTATGTGCATTGCAGGGGCACGAATTAGTGTTGGCTAAGTGAAATACAACTGGTGAATCTCAGTGATTTTTTTAAACCTTAGCTTACTATAAAGTCTCTTTAACCTTCGTTTTTTTCAGTGAATTTCTAGGGTATTTAAAAAATTTAAACTAGGATCTTAATACCCTACCGAGCTAAAACGTAAATTGCAAACTGAAAGAAAAACACTGACATGGTGATGGTGAATTTTATAATTAATTCAGGGTTTTTTTGCATTCAAAATGTTTTAACTGAATTTTTCCCTTAACAATAGCATCACTCTAACCTTTTTTTTTTTTCCCAGTTTATGACTATACGGGGTTGTTATAGTTAGATCTGCATTTGACTAGGAAATGCATTTTTTGGTTTGCTAATAACTTTGCACTGTTTCATGATTCTTCACAAAACTGTCTAAAACTGGGCTCTTTCTGCCTAGTTTTTTCAAAAGTTTCCGGGTGAGCCATCAAGCGAAGGCCGAGAAAAAAAGGGGGGGTGTCCCTAAATCAAAATCCCCATGCAATTTCACGACCCTGGAGACCTCTTCCACTGGGGTCTGGCAGCATATTCAATAGGTTTGGGGATGGGCAGACCCTTCCTTCTGGAGCCAATTATGGCCCTTGTGATGCCATCCTCTGGGGCCCCGCGCAATCTTATTTTAAATTATATGATTTTTTATTTTATGTACATTTTTATTTATGCAATATAAAAGAATGCATAGAAAATTGCACTGCATTGTATCCACATTTCTTTAGAGCTACGCTCCATTCCAGCCATACAGGCCTAATGTCCAATCCATTTTAATGTCCTAGTTTCCATCTCTGCATATAATGCTATAGACACAGCGTGTATGGAGAGTCAACACAAGGATGGCAATATGTTAGGCTGTCTCAAGAAATACAGCACTCAGAAAGCATAGTGACTAGTGGTGTTATCCACAACGATTTCAGTTCATTATCATTGAAACTTTAACTATTGAACATTAACACTGTAAGCTTTAGTTATCAAAGACAAACCTGAAGAGAGAGCAACGGTTAACATCCATTCATTCAAGCAAACCGGTACATGCAGGGAAGGCACGGGGGTGAGGGTTTGCAGGACACCATCCCGCGGACGAGCAGGGACAACTCCTGAGGTGAGAAAAAAAGGAGGGCCATCTCACGAGGACACAGAAACCAAGAGGGAGGGGCGGGAGGACCTCTTCCGTCGAAAACTCACAACCGTGCACCCATAGCTCACATACGCATTGCCCGAGTGGACCAGCCAGGGTCAGAGCTCAACTAGTGGAAGCATCTGTTGAGGAGTCCTCCCCATCGCTCCTCTGCACACCGGGCAGCCCATCAATCATACTCTGCCAGATCTCCAGATTACGCTCAGCATGTTCATCCACACGAACCCTTCATAAGCGACACTGCTCCAAAGTCGCCCATTCAACAAAATCACCTAGGCAAGTAACATGCAGTGTAGTTGGGCTGGCCCACCAGATCGCAGTACGTCTCTTCGCCAAAATAAGGCCCAACTGCACAAATCTATATGCCATTTTGTGTCCTTTTTTGGGAATGGGGAGAAGACCCAGCAGGCAGTGCTTCATTGTGACTTTCACTCTAACAGCCACCACTTCCCTCAGCGTCTTCACCACCAGATGCCAAAAGGGTTGGATAGAGCCACAGATCCAATCCACGTTATGTGCTCAAAAGAAGCTGAAGGCGCGCCACAGCGCGCACAACTGTCGGGCCTTGATGGGAATATTCTATGCAAGCGTTGAGGTGTCAGGTATGCTCTACGCAAATAATAAAAGTGTTTCAACTTAAATCTAGCATTGCTAGTCGCATCCCGTACCAGGGAACGAGTTCTATTCCATTCCCCGTCCACAAGTGGTGTTCCCAATCTAGCCTCCCAATGGTTCCTAGTCCCCTGTATGTCTATCAGCCTATCACTCTTTAGAGCTTTATATGTGCGAGAGAGGAGACCCAGGTCGCCGCCAGGGTCAATAAGTGTCACCAGGAGGTTGGATTCGGCAGGTTCCTCTGGAAATGACATCCAAATTTCCCAGACTCTCTGCGATATGCTTGTATATTGCAGGAATTGCCTGATAGATTCCAAAAAGGGATTCGTCTTCCTTCCGTGTAATTAATGTACCATTTTGATATAAATCCCCTGCATTGTTACAGCCCCCTGAACACCACTGCGCAAACTCCAACATGTCAGCAGCTTTGGCAAAGGGCCGGATCCACCATAGCTGAAGCAGGCGCGCATATGGGGCCCTGCACAGAATCCCGCAAAACCGCTTGCTCCCAGGCTCGCGACACCTGCCCCACCAGTTAGGGGGCATCCTGCGGAAGCCCAGACCCACCCATTAGAAGGTACAGTAGAAGCGTCACACATATAGAGCCACCTAACAAGTTGGGGACATCACACCATCGGGCTGCATACTGTAGTAACCCAGCTAAGTGATATAAATATAGGTCTGGTAGCCCCAGGCCCCGCCTACTGCCATGGTTTTCGTGACAATCTTACCACCACGAAAACCATGGCGGTAGGCACTATCAGTGCCAGGGAGTTCTTTCCCTGGCACCGATAGGGGTCTCCCCCGCCCCCTCCCCAGAGTCTTCCCCCACCCTCCACCTCCCTCTCCCAACCCCCGACATTCACACACCTACATGCGCAGACATACACACTCATATACACATGCGTACCCACATCCAACTAAGCATGCATATATTCATACACACACAAGCAACACACACTAACATACATAAGAGCACACATGCATTCATACGACACAACATACACGTACACCCACACCCATTCATGCGCACATGCATTCCGCATGTTTCACACACACATGCACACACACAAAAACATTCACACACAGCCCCACACACACAAACCCCCCACCCTCCTGACCTGTTGGAGAACCCGACTTACCTGCTTGCAGGGGGTCCTCCGGCAGGAGATGGGACATGGCGTTGCTGCCAGCAGCAGCGTCCGCCAGTGAAACACCACCAGGCCGTGTCATGATACAGTCGGTGGCGTTCTACTGGCGTGGTGCTGCTGTTGGCAGCTGCGCCACCTTACCGCCGTCGGGCACCATGACCGTAGCCAGAATTCCGCCAGCCTTCTGGCGGAATTCTAGCTACGGTCATATTATGGTGGACGGAAGGTAGCTACGGTGACGGTCTTTTGGAGGCGGTCGATGTGGTGGTAGGCAGGATTTACCACCAATGTCATAATGAGGGCCTTAGTCTCCCAGATCAGATCCAACTGTGGTAATTCTGAAGCCACCACCATCGAGAGACCGGCCATCGGGAATAACACAGTCTTCTGAAGGTTAACCCGGGGACCCGATACCCGACCAAATTCATCCATCATAATTAACAAGAGAGGGACAGACTGTTCCGGGTCTGTAACGTACACTAGAGCATCATCTGCATACAATGATATAATGTGTGTACTCGTCCCCACTCGGATGCCCCACCTATCCAGGCCCATCCGCAGCTGTATGGCCAGGGGCTCCATGGCCAACGCCAACAGAAGCGGCGACAAGGGACACACCTGCCACATGCCCCGTTCAATGGTATAGGAGTCTGACACTATCGCCCCCCATACGCACCCACGCCTGTGGCACTGCATCCAACAGATGCACCCATGATAGGAAGTCGGGGACCTATGCCCATCATGCACAGCACCTCCCATAGGTATTCTCTATATCTAAGGCAACCAGTGCTGCTTGGACGGCAGAATCACAAGTCTTGTGCATCATATACGATAGGCGCTGTAGGTTCACGTGGGCCCCCCTCCCCGGTATGAATCCGCACCGATCTCCCTGAACTAAATGTGCCACCACTCGACTTAATGAGTTGCCAGTACCTTAGCTAGCAATTTAATATCAACGTTAAGCATGGAGAGCCCGGGTTTTCAACATCTTTCCCCAGTTTCGGTAACATAACTATCAATGCTTCTCTCATTTGTGCTGATAAAAAACCTTCACTCTGTGACTCATGAAGCGTTTCCAACAAACGGGGAAGAACCACCGCAGAATATGTTTGGTAGAATTTGACTGGTATCCTGTCGGGGCCAGGCGCTTTCCCGGAAATCATACCCCCCCCAAAGACCTCCTGTAGTTCCTCCAACAACACAACCCCCTCCAATTCCCGAACCTGAGCGTTGGTAACACGTGGTAGCCGGAGTCTATTTACGTACTCATGCATTTGAGAACCATCTACGCTCAGCAGTGAGGTATAGATATTCCTCTCGAAGATGTAAGCTCACTTCACTGTCCTAAAAATGTTTCCCCAGAAAGTCTGTGGAGAGCCAGGATGAGGAGGATGGGGCTTCCCTCCAGAGGATCCAAGCTAACATACGCCCGAACGGTCCCCTTCGCAAAACAGCCAATGTCTAAAATCCCGACGGACATAATTATCCAGCCTACCCCAAAGGTCTTCTAATCTACCATGCACCGCGAGGCAGTCAGACTCCGATGCATCGCCGATGTCCACTTGAAGCTGCAGGGCCGCCAGGGCATCTTCCTACTGTGTAAGCTCTCTGTCCAGTTTATTCCTGATACCATATGACTTACTAAGGCTTTCGCCTCCGATGACTACCTTTAGAGCCTCACAGTCAATGCCACAGGATCTGGCCGTGCCCCAATTTGCAGTAAAATATCCATTCAGCACATCCTACATGTCCCTTTTATATTCAGGGTATCCTAGTAATTTAGGTCGCAGTTGCCATAGGGGGATCGCTGGTTTTCTAAGAGCAGGGGGGCATGGTCTGATAGGAATCTGACCTGGTAGACAACCTGGCGGATATCAAGTGTGCCATTGTTAGCAAGGAGAAATCTATCTAGTCTGCTATATGCCCCATGAGTAGGTGTGTAACAAGAAAATGTTTTGGAAGTAGGGTGCATTTCTCTCCATACATCTACGAAGTGTAGGTTCCTCATAACGTCTTTAAGCTTGGCATTCATGTGCGACTTAGAGCCCAGCTTCGGTGGGTCTTATTCTAGAGTGGCGTTTAAGACACAATTAAAATCACTCGACCAAATGATGGGCATCCCTGTGTAAGGTATTAATTCTTGTTGGAACCGTTGATAGAACTCTGCATCATCTGAGTTAGGGGCGTAAATATTTAAAATGCAGAGCTCTCGGGCATCTAATGCTCCGTGTAAGAATATGTATCAGCCTTACACATCCACCGCTAGACTTTTTAGTTTAAAAGGAGTCCTAGGGGCAACCCAAATAGATACCCCCTGGCGTAGGATGAATACGTCGCCGAATAAAGCTGACCCCGCCACTTTTTCTGTAATTTTTGTGCTTCATTCTCCAACAAGTGCAGATCCTGTAGGACAGCAATATGCACACCAAGCCGCCTAATATAGGTATGTACTCTGTAGCGCTTCACAAAGGAGTTCAGCCCTCTAACATTCCATGTAACTATACACAATAGGGTACCTGCCCTGAATTGCGCAAACACACACTCATCTCGTCAGCACCCGACCCCCCCCACACAACCGCAGCCCCCCCACCGCAGCCAACCAGCCTGGTGTACTTGCAACAGTGTAGTTCCATGTCTCTTCTTCATTATAATGCATTCAGTATTCACAGTGTCAAAAACAGAACTCCAACTAGAACCCTCATACAATTTCTCCATCCCACCCCAGGTAAACACCTCCTGCAACTCGTGTCTGCCCAAAACGTGTGCGTACCCCGCTATATCCTCCAGTGTCCAGAAGAAAGGGAAAGCAATTGCAGTCCCTGCTCGATAGCCAGGTTCTGATCCGGACTGCGTACCGACACTCCCACCACATGCAGATGTTCCGAACCGCACACAGCCTATACCCAACAAACTGAAAAATAACCGGGGGGTATCGCAAATACATCTCACCGTCTCGGCCCCATGTCTAGTTGCCATCCCAGGCCCTGCTCTCCAAGCACCAATAGGCATCCGACACAGAGGAGAGGGGGGCAAGAAAGAGGAAGGAGAGCAAATAGAGAGAACATCCAAGTAGGAAACAAGTCTAACTCTCTCAGACCAACTCTGAACTGCCACCAAATCCCTCAGGTGCCTGCATTGTCCATTTCTGGAGATAGTTTATCTGTGCCACATGGAGACCTGGATCGCGAAGATGCCTCCGATGTGACAGACTGCACTAGCAGCCTAGCCTCTTCTCGCTCCTGCCTCCTTCGGTCAAGACTCAAGGTGCCATCTGGGCGTACAATCACTCTGCCTCCTCGGTCAGTTTCTCCCACTACTTTCCCCACATGGAGATTCCAGGGTTTAGTCCAATCACTCCATTCCAACCAATCCCAAACTGCTTCAGGAGACTGAAAGAAATGGGAGCGACCCGCACAAAGAACCTTCAACTTGGCTAGATACAGCAGCATATATGTGTAACCCAGTTCTTTTAATTTTTGCTTAACACCTGCATATGATTGTCTTTGGAGCTACACCGCTCTGGTGTAGTCAGCAAAAAAGCGAATGGTGTGATTCTCGTAGGTAGGGTCTCCATGTTTGCGTACCTCCTGTAAGAAAACGTCTCAGTCCCTACAGCTGAGAATCTTGGCTATAATCGTTCGTGGAGGGGCTCCCAGTGGCAGAGGCCAAGCCAAGGCCCTGTGTGCATGCTCCACTAGGAACACAGATAAGGGGGCAGCAGGTAGCATTTTGTGAATCCAGTCCTCTGAAAAGGTCTCGAAGTTCGCCCCCACCACGCCTTCGGGGAAGCCCACAATGCGGATGTTACATCTTCTCACCCTACCCTCCACATCCTCGCCTCTCGCTTCCAGTTGGCGCGCTTTATCTTCTAGGGGGGCCACTGAGGCCTTCAGCACATCCATATCAGACTGCATATATGTCACCTGTTTCTCAGTGGCCACTGAGCGTTCTGCCAATAACCTCAGGTCAGCTCTCAGTAAACTGACATCGACTGCTATGGCCGCAATTTGTGTTTGCACCACTTGACCAGATGCCTCAATGGCAGCCAGGATTTGTGCCCCGGTGGGCTCAGCTCCCTTTTCCCCAGGACTTGGTGAATCTTTTTGCAGACTCCCTCCTGCGTTCTGGGCTGTGTATTGGTCCATCCAGGTTTGCTGCGCTCCTTTGCTTGACCTGTCCTTGCCCATGTTGTACACCGTGTGAAGTGCCAGCTACTATCGAATTCACCAGATACTGGGGTGTACAATGCTGGCAGCAGCTCAATAGCTTGAATCACTCCAGGTCAGGGTCCAGCCCAAGTTGTACCAGAGCTGGAGTTGTTCGTGCCGCAGTCTGCTGGTCTCCAAGCCGGCCAGCCCTGCTCCCCAGGGACCGATCAACAAGGGTTTATCCAGCCAGGGGGTCACAGTCGGGAGCGTGCACTCATATCACCGGTACAGCGATGGGCCTAAGCTACCCCCAAAACTACGAGGGAACTCCACAGTTACCAGAATCCCGTAGCCAAGGTTCCCTCCTCAGCAAACAATCAACAGGGCAGGCATGCCCCCACTCTCCTCGTCTCAATATCTGTTACAGGGCCTGTCTCCCACCGGGGACAACCTCGCCACTGCCAAGCTGCACACCTACTGTATCCAGGCCTTCACTGTGGGCCTCCCAGCCCGGGAGCCCACCGCCAACACTGCTCGCTCTGCGCCGGGGGCGAGGGTTGGGAGCAGTATAGAGACCGCATCAACTTCTCACTGCAGGTGATCTCTCGCCTGGGCCACACTCTCTCGGGTGCCACCGAACGGGTGTGGCGCCCAAGATCTGTCGTCTCAGTCCACTGCTGCGCTGGCGGCCGCCCTCTTAGAGTCAGACGCACTCCAGGAGCGCTCCCTATGGCAGATCGCTGCGATTGTCTCTGCTCTTTACACCCCCATCTCCACCAACCATTCCGCCGGGTCCGCGGGGGCTTGGGTGGCAGGATTATCAAGGATTAAGATGCCGGGGCCGAGAGCACTCTTCTAGTGCTTCTGATTAGCCATCTTGCCGACCACGCCCGCGAGTAATCTTTAAAAAGGAGCGTGGCAAGCAGCTTCCCCTCCAAACTGCTTAAGGCTCTGGGGAGCCCGTCTCCTGGGTGCAGCTCTCTGCTAGTGTCCGTGGGAATCAACCTACCTCACAATGCCCTTTGAGAGTTTTTTTGTTTATACTTTTTGAGCTTGATGGTAACCCTTGAATACGGAGGGTACCAGCAAGCTTTTTTATGTTGGGGTTGCAAGGAGTGTAGCAGCTCCCCAGCAATATAAAAAAGCAGCAAGACTCCTTGGTCATTAAATCATGACCTAACAAAAGCTTGCTGTTAGACTTGTCAGTCGTAGGGTCTTCCCCCAAACCTTTTGCCTTCACCATTCCTGTTTTTTTGCTGATCTTGTTTTTATTGTTCTAAGGACTCTAAGCACATATCATTGCTAACCAGTGCTAAAATGCTTGTGTTCTCTCCCCTAACATGGTAGGATTGGTTTGTACCCAACTGGCACATTGAATTTACTGATAAGTCCCTTGTAAAGTGATACTCTGTGTATCCATGGTCTGTAAATTAAATGCTAAGGGTGGGCCCTGAAGCACTAATTGTGCCACCCACTTAAATAACCTTGTAAAATATGTTTCAGGACTGCCATTGCATCCTGTGTGTGCAGTTTTAGACTGCCATTTCAACCAGGCAAAAGAAAGCTTTTACTTGGTTTAAACCTTCCTTTTAAATATGTCACCTCTAGGGCAGGCCCTCAATAGACTATAGGGCAAGGTGCAGTGTAATTAAAAAATCTGGACATATACTTTTAGTTTTTACATGTCCTCGCAGTGAAAATTCTTCAATTAGTTTTTCCCTACTACAAAGCCTACCTCTCCCACAGGCTAACATTGATTACAATTAATAAGAGGTAACTTTCAATTGGGAGTAGGCAGACCAGTCGAATTTGTAGTCTGAAGACATGTAATTAAAAGTCCTCTTTAATGGTATAGTCAGATTTTAAATAACAATTCTGAAAATGCCACTTGAAGAAAGTTGGCATTTTCTTGTACAAACCATTTGGTGCCTGCAGCATGTTCCTGGGTCACATTACATGGCAGTTGGTATTTGTCTATTACTCACATACAGTGAAGCAAAGGGAGCATAGGTGTTTGTCAGGGTTGACCACTCTGACTTAAAGAGGGGGAGGAGCTGTCTCCTACCACACATGCACATCACAAAGCCCCTGCCTGAACACACTCACAAAGGGTTTGTCCCAAGTCTTTTGTGTTCTCAGACAAGCTGGCCCCAGAGAAGGGAAGAAGGGGATTCCTACACCTCAAAGGGGTGAAAACTTCCAAAACCTTCTTTTACGTCAAAGTGGGCACCAAGTATAAATATTGGGCCCTCAGAGCAAACTCTTCAATACACATCTGGACCTATGGAAACTCAGAAGAAGGAATTGTGTGTTGCTTTGCTGCAAAAAAACTGCCACCCTGCTGTGCTTCCCCATTGCCCTCCTGCCTGAGCGAGAAGGACTGGTCCTGCATCTTGAACGAAGGACTATCAGACTGACTCTAAGGGCTCGTTAGTTGGCATCCTGATCAGAGCTGCAGGGACAGAACAGGCTTCAAAAACTTTGTACCCAGCACCAGGACTCTTCCAGCTCTGAGTCCTGCCCTTCAAAGTGGTGCCACCCTAGTCCTGGGCCCTTGAAAGTGGGCCTGAAGGTGCTCTGCCAGCCAAACTGAAGTCCCAGGAGAGCCAACACAGTACAAAACATCACCACCCGGAACTCTGCATTGGAACTGCAGCATGATGAAACACTTCACCAAACTCCGCATCAGAACCACTGTGCAACACATTGCTGATGCAGGGCTTCACATCGCGCACTGCGACAAATCCACAAAATAGGACATTGCATCACAGCCCCCACCATGCGCTCTACCTTAAGTGGATTGGAGGCAGATGAGGTGGGGAAGCAAGTGTATGAGATATATATATATATATATATATATATATACACACATACACACATATACATATAAACACACACATTATATATATATATATATATATAAATGTATGACCTAGTGGCGATCGTCAATAGGAAGTACTTTCTATATAAAAAGCATTTTGTTTAGTTGGCTATATCTTTGGAGTCACTCAACGGATCTTCATGGAACTTTCAGGAAAAAAATTGCCTGTCATGTCAGCTGCTGTCTGAAAAATTTCACAGTGATCCGTCCAAGGGGGTCCAAGAAAAAGGAGGGGTCCCAGAACACTTTTTCATTTTTTCATAGAGATTTTGAACAGCCGAAGCTACTGGATTGAATGACACAAAATTTGGCAGTCCTTTTGTGGTAATTAATGGGGAAATAAAATTGTATATATAGGGTTGTGGATCCATCGCTCAACTGACGTGGACCGCCCCAAATCCGCGAGCCACACAGAGGAGTGTGATTGGCTGGGTGCAAGCTTTTCAAAAAGTTGTGGCCATTTTATTGACCGGCAGCGGTCCTGGGGGATTCATTTTCTTTGAGAAATGGGTAGAAGGGGTCGCAATAGAAGTATTCTGACCCCATGGGGGTAATGTATGGATTTGTGAGGGATGAATTACGGGTTTAAAAAGGCTAAAACTTAATTTTCTTTTGACAATAGTGGATCTGTGGATAGTTACTTTAGGGCACGAGTTACACTTACTTGAGATAACTAACTACAACTGTTGAAATTCTATGGTTTTGTATGTTTAAAATGTGAGCCTAACTATAACGTCCCTGTATCCTTTGATTTATTCAGTGAAATTCTATGGTTTTTAAAAATGTATTTCCTAACTATTATGTCCCTGTAACCTTGTTTTTGTTTAGTGAATATATATATATTCACACACACACACACACACATATATATACACACACAAATATATATATATAGCATACACACACATTCACTGAAAAAACCCAAGGTTACAGGGACGTTATAGTTAGATGCACAAAACCATAAAAATTTAGCTGTTATAGTTAGAGTTATTTCAAGTAACTCTAAATAGTGCCCTATGGTAACTATAACTCACATCCCTGCCATGCACAGTTTTCGTCTAAATTTGACTGCAAGTATTACATTGATATTATCAATGATGTTATCAAAGATATCTTGAGTGCTGTAATTTGTGGTGTCATTTAGCAGTGCATATCGCGGGCATGAGTTATAGATACATTAAGGCACGAGTCATAGTTACTTGAGATAACTCTAACAGGTGAATTTCCACTGTTTTGTACTTTTAAAATGTGAACCTAACTATAACGTCCCTCTAACCTTTGTTGTTTTCAGGGAATTTCTATGTTTTTTTTAACGTAAAGTGATTTTCATTACTATACGTTACTCTAGCAACTGCCGCGCACAGCCTTGGCAGCAGTTGGCCACAAGGACTGCTGTGCGGCCAGGCCCTCTGGCCAACCCTGTATAACCATCCATACATGCCCCCCCGTGGTTGGCCGCAGGGCATGTCCTGCGACCAACCCACTTGACAACGCAACTCAAAGAGAGAGAGAAAGTGAGAGATTGAGAGAGAGTGCGATTTAGGTTTTGATGATCGATATACTTGGAATGAGATATTTCCAGATAAATTAAAAATAAAAATATTTCTGTCAATTAAAAAAAGTGAGCTCACCTTTCAATATGTAACTTAAATTTTTATTGTTAAAAAATATCTAAAGCAGGAAATGACCACAGACTCACCTAGACTGGACCCCTTAACTTTTAGTGTACATGTCTGAGACCCTAAACACTCCTTATTGCACAGTGTCCAGACTTAGCTATGACTTTAACCCCACAAATGTTGAGGAAAAAAACTTCAAATGTTCCATCACCAGGAAAAAACAGTCAAAACACTAGAAAATAAACAGACACACTTTCATGAAATACTAGGTTTGGAACTTTAACCTACTGACAGTACAAGAGCTTTACTATTAGGCCAGAAGAGACCCTTACCTGCTGACAACTTAAAACGAAATAAACACGTTGCACCAAACATCTTGCTAGTTTGACGCTTTCAAGTCATTACATGAAGTGACCATTGCAGTAACAATCTCTCTCTTCTATCCCACTGTGGGATGGAAGAGAGAGAGAGAGTGTGATAGGATGGCGGGGGAGCCTCAAGGCTCCCCACAGTCCTATATACGGGTCCCTGCATCCTGTGGGAGCATAATTGCTCCCACAAGCAGGGAGCTGCTTCAAACAGCAGCCCCCTGCTTGTGGGAGCAATGTTCTAATCTGTTTCCCTGCACGCATATTTGCGTGCAGAAAAACATATGAAAACTTTACTTTCTGCTGTTAGACAGCTCTCATTTGCAGAAAGTGAATTGTTTGCTCTGGCTTGGCAATAGCTGTCAAAGCTCCCACCAAGCCAGAGCAAACAGTTATGTCCCTGGGGTGGGCACCCCGGGACTTGGCAGGAGCCAGCCCTGGGAGGTGGCTGTCTCCAGGGCCATCATTGGATCCACGAGGGGCCTTGCAGCCCGCCTCCAATGTAAAATAGCCCACAGGAGGTGCTGGTCCCCAGAGCTGAGGGGGGCAGGCAGCCCCCGGACTGTATTTGATTAGGTCGCCACATTTAATTACACATAAGCCCTGGGCCAGGCGCCCCTCCCCAAGCATTTATAATTTGAAATTCCCCCGGGACCAGGCCCACCCGGGGCTGAATTGAGGCGCTTGTTTTTTTTTTTTTTTTCATTTTCAGTGGATCCACAGCGTTCCCCACAGAAATGTTTTTAAAAAATGTTTTTTTTTTTTTACTCAGGACGGTCTAGGATCCCAGCACCAGAGCCAAGAGATAAGGGTGTCCCTAACCTGGTCTCTTTTTCTTTATTTTAATCTATTTTTCTGGGACTGGGCTTAAGCCGATTGCCAACATGACTGACAAAACTTCCTTGTTGAAGTGCTGGGAGCCAATCAGATCTCAGCAAGAGATTGGGAGGATTCACTGAGCCTTCACCCCTATATAAAATTAGTTTTTTTCTATAATATTTTAAAAAATACTGAACGGATAAAACCAAATAACAAAAAGGCCTCTTTCTGGACCATATGGGAATGACCATGGGAAATGCAACTTTTTTGACCACCCCCCCACACTTTTTCTAAGCCCCTACTTGACTGATCACCCCAAAACTTCCCAGAAAGCAGCTAAAGTGAACGTAAAACTTTTTGGGGCGAAGTTGTGAAGATTCGTCAACCTGCGCCAAAGATATAGGTAAGTAAAAAACGCTTGTTCTATAGAAACTAGGTCCTAACTATAACTACCTAATGGCGACCGCCACTAAGTTGGTTATATATATATATATATATATTCATTTAAAAAGTCAAAGGCTACAGGGGATACTATACTTAGGTTCTGAATTTACTCGCAAAAAAATAGAAACATTTAGCAATCATAGTTATTTCCCCCCTGCCACACACAGTTTTTCAGTAATTGACTTCTAAAGTTTCATTGATATTTTAATTGAGGGTATTAATAGTTGTCATGAATGCTGTAATACCTGGGTAATTAGCAGTGCATGGCTAGGGTGCGAGTTATAGTTACCTTAGTTCGCATCCCTGGGGACCACCACCTCCCCAGGGCATACATTGAAATGTGTGCTGGGGAGGCCGCGCCCCCCAAGCACCTCTGGGGACCACCACCTCCTGGGGAATTCATCATTTTCTGTGCTGGGGGGAGCATGGTGCCCCCCCGCAGCCCCGGGGCCATGCACTGCTAATAACCCTGTACATTACAGCACTCATTACATCTTTGATAACATAATTGATAATATCAATGTAACATTTACAGTAAAATGTTTGACGAACAAACTGTGCATGGTGGGGAAGCCAGTTATAGTTTGCTTAGGGTACGAGTTATAGTTACTTGAGGTAACTACCTAAAGCTAGTGAATTTCCATGGTTTTGTACATTTAAAATGTGAGCCTAAATATAATGCCCCTGTAACCTTTGTTTTGTTAAGTGAATTTTTATGTTTTTTCAAATTCTATTTCCTAACTATAACATCCCTGCAACCTTTGTTTTTTTTCAGTGAATATATACACATACATATCTATCCAAAAGGCAAATGTGTGTGTGTGTGTGTATGCGCGTGAGAAAATGCAAAAAATGCTTTTATTTTGGGATGCATTTCAAAAGCGATTTAATTATACGCCACTGGGTAGTTCTAGTTAGGACCATGTTTCCACAGGAAAAAAATTTCTTCCACCTCAGCTAGTAACTGGAAAGTTTGGGCTAATCTGTCAAGCGGGGGCAGAGAAAAAGGGAGGTCCCAAAAACGTTTTAAAACCCTGGGGATGATTTCCCCAGCACCGATAATGGCTTGAGGAGGGACCCCCTCGCCTTTATTTAAATAAGTCGCCATGGGGGATGGGGGGCCTAACAAGGCTTGGGGAGGATGGCTGCATGCCCACATTACCTTTAAGTTTTAGTAATGGCCCTGTGGGATGGGGTCCTGGGGCTTAACAGATTTCGCGGAGGGGGCTTTGACACCCCCTTCCCTTTAAATAAAAAAATGGGCCAAGGGGATGGAGTCTCCAGGGTTGATAATGGCTTGAGGAGGGGGGCCCTACCTTTTATTTAAGTAAGTTGCCCTAGGGAATGGGGGCCTAACAAGGCTTGGGGAGGAAGGCTGCGTGACCTTCTTATCATTAATTGTTAGTAATGACCCTGGGGAATGGGGTTGTGGAGCTTAACAAGGCTCCGCTTTAAATAATAAAAAGTGGCCCAAGATGTGGTTCCAGGGCCCAATTAGCCTAGGGGAGCGGGTCACCCGGCCTCCTTGTGGCCCTGGAGGATGGGGCCCCAAGAGTCTAGCAAGGCTCAGGGAGGAAGGGCTGCGCAGCTCCAATCTCCTTTAATTTTAGTAATGGCCCTGGGGTGGGATTCCCAGGCCCTAACATGGCTTGGGGAGGAGGGCCTTGTGGCACCTCCCCTTTAATAAAAATATATATGTATGGCCCTGTTGGATGGGGTCCCCGGATAATGGGAGGGAGCTGCACGGGCTCCTCCCCTTTAATTTTAGTTGTGGCCCTGGAGGATGGGGTCCAGGGCTTAACAAGGCTCAGAGAGGGGGGCTGTGCACCCCCTCACCCTGTATTTTCAGTAATAGCCCCCAAAAATGGGATTCCTAGAGCCTAAAACCTCTTGGGGAGGGGGGCCATGCAGCTCCCCTCCCCTTTAATTAAATAAAAAATTAGCCTTGGGAATGGGGTCCTAAGGGCCTTCGCCCCTTTTAAAAACATATCATAAGGTCCTGGGGTCCCCAGGGCCTAATAGGCTTAATTAAGCACAGGGAGGGGCCACATGCCCCGTCCCCTTTGAAAAACATAAGGCCCTGTGGACAACCTCTCACAGCGTATGGCAAACTATTACTTTATGCTAAAAAAATAAATTACTGAAAAGCTTAAGGTTAAAGTAACCTTATAGTTAGGTTTGATTAAAAAGATCTGTTCTTATTTTAAAAATATACCTTACAAATTCACCGAAAACAACAGAGAGGTTAAAGTGAGGTGAATTTCTCAGTGATGGCATTAACTTTTTGCACAAAAAACCCACAAATTCACCAGTTATAGTTAGCAGAGCTAGCTATAACTTGAGCCATGCACTACTTATTACCTCATATATTAAATCACTCCTGACATCTTCTATGAGATCACTGATGACATTTCAAATAACATTATTGATGACATCACTCATGACATTATCCACACTTCTTATGTACATATTACTCTATAAACTTGTACAGCATTAGAACTATGAAAGTAAGTGCAAAATAACTTAAAGCATCATTACTGCTATCATACATACAACTCCCACAGATGAGGCAAGCTTGTGTTATGTGTAACAGTGACCTTACACCATAGACTACATGGGTAGACGAGTTTATGTTGACTATAAACCACAGGTGAAAGGGTAAACTATCCTGCACACAGTGTTCAATCTGTATACAACTGTTCATGGAAAACTAGATACTGAAGCCTTGTTTTATAACTAAGGCCCTACTATGAACAGTCTTTGCCTGTATCAAACGCTTGACAGTTACTGAACCTAAATGGAGAAAATAAGTTATTATGAGAATTTACAGTACCTACCTTTCTAGTGTTCACTCTATGGAGAGAATTTATTTACTCTATACCACACTGAAACTCTCATGAGAAATGCACCAGAGTATTACAAATGTTCTACCAAGAACAATGAACACTCTGTTCAAAACTTGCCCAAAGTGTTACTATTCAGTTAAAATTACCAAGATCTGAAGGTGCTAAAGATCATCCTACCTGCAGCCTTCATATTGTGGTGTAATCTTTACAGATAGCCCATCTTCTGAAGCAAAACACACATGTATACATAGGTTAGTACCTGGTGCACACAGTGTTCTAAGCTAACTAGAAACTGTCATCCTGAGATGATTCTTTTTAATAACTCAACGCTGCCTACAATATTTAGTATGTAGCATACATAATCTTTGCACAGCTGGAAACTTTTTTCTGCACTATCAAAAGATATGTGTGGAACATAATTAACACAAGTCATCAGCTATCACTGTTTCGATTCCTGCAGTCTTCTTTAAAAATAATGCTTTTAACTTTACTGTGTATAAATAGCTTTATTTCAGCTAAAAGCCATAAAATTGTCCAGTAAAACAGCATACCACAATCATACAATAAATAAATGGTTAAGAAGAATAAAAAGGAAGAGTGGCGCATAGTACATTAAAAAGTCTTGACAACTTCCTTCTAAAATAAACTATTAGAGAACACAATTACAATAGCAATACAAAATGAGCATCAAGCATTGAAAATCTGAAAGCCTATTGTACTTAATTCCACTTAATAATCTACTTCAGCCTTCAATACTTATGGTTTTGCAGTCAGTCAGCAAGGATTCATCTGCTTCTTATGGCCCATGCACTTTGAAGATATCTTGCAACTGCAAAAACTACCTTATCGTTTGTGTCGCTCGTCAGGATTCGTAGGGATGTATTATATTCCCTTATCCCCATTAGTCTACATAGAGGGAGAATCCACTTCTTCCTTGGAACCAAATATCTGAGGCAGAAGAACATAAAATTTGCAAGTGTCTCTAATTGCTCGTGGCAAAAATTGCAGAAGCTCGGGTTACTGTCCTCCTTGCTCCACCTTGCAGTGAATGTCTTGAGTGGCAAAATCCCTAACCTGAGTTTAATAAAAAGGATTTTGGTGTGGGGAGGATTTATATTATCCATGTAGGCCTCAAATTTGGGACTGTATTTGTAATCTAAAAAATGTAGCGTCCTATTGCCTAGGGATTTCTTGGTCCAAATCTGCATCAAAATGGTCTCCCAGTAAGATCGTTTTATGCGTGCTTACACTTCCTTGGTTAAAGTATAAGGGTCTCGCCACACCTCCTCCATTGTAATGAGTTGACTCAAATCACATATATATTCAAACCAAGGAATTTTTAGTACGCCGTCATCCACTAAAAGCTCAGCTGCTGCTGCTTGATAAACAGACAGATGTTCGGATGTCCAAAGGCGGACCCAATACATAAGAGGTCTTAGGGCAATTTCATTGTGAATCTCATTTAAAGCTAGATCAAATCTGAGGGGTGTAAGAGGAGTACTCATCGGCAGCCGCAAAAAATACGCATAAAGCGATTTTCTGCCATTGTTAAACTTCTAGAATTACAGTACCCCCATAACTCGGCACCGTAAATTGAAACAGCCACTGCCGCTGCCTTGTATACTATGATGGCAGGTGAAATTTCCCCTTCCAAGGTGTTAGCAATTTCCTCCCTATCACTGCTGACCTCTGCCGGAGAACGGACAAACTCTTTCCAATCTGTGCCGCCCACTGTTGATCATCTGCTAACCTAATCCCCAGGTAATCAAATTGGCTGACTCTCTCAACCGTTTGTCCAGCTATGGTCATTTTCCCCCTGAATGACTTGTGTGGATTAAAGGCCATAAATTTAATCTTGGTTGGATTTATTTCGAGGCCCTTTTTGTCACAGAAATTTTAAAAAGCATAAAGTTGATTTTGGAGGCCTATTGGAGTTCTTGAGATCAATAGGGTATCATCTGCAAACATTAAAATGGGAACAGGGCTACCTGCTAACTTCGGGGCATCATGATTACAATGCATCAGCTGTTCTACCACACTGTTGATGAAGAGGTTAAACAGTGTGGGGGCCAAAACACACCCCTGTCTAAGCCCCCTATCAATGGGTATGGTTTTTGTCAGATCTCCACCTTGAGACCAGCATACCTGAGCATAGTTGCCCTCGTGAAGATACTTTATCAATCTCAGCAGTTCTTTGTCAAGATTGTAAGATTCCAGTGAATTCCACAATAAATCGCATGGGACCATATCAAAGGCGGCTTTCAAGTCAATAAAGGCCACATACAGGTGGCTCTTGTTGAGTATCAGGTATTTCCAGCATAGGAGATTAAACCTGAAAGCCTGATCTACTGTACTCACTCCTTTCCTGAATCCTGCCTGAAAGTTAGAGAGGATCTGACGGTCCTCTATCCATGTCTGCAGTCTGCACAGGACCTGCTTGCAGAATACTTTTTGACTCACATCAATAAAGCTTATTGGCCGTAGTTAGTCGGTAGTTCCCTTGACCCCTTTTTAAAGACAGGAACTTTGATTGCTCCTTGCCATGTGGGAGGAAGCCCACTACCCCTCAAGATCTCATTGCTAAGTGCGTTTGAATATAGAGACCAGGTTCTGGGTCGAGACAAATACAAGTCACCAGGGATACCGTCTAGCCCGGGAGCCTTTCCTTTACGCAGTGTTTGGAGAGCAAGAGTTGTTTCTTTTAGGGAAATCAGATACATATCAAAATGAGATGAAATGGCTTCCCCAGGCGTTGGTGTATAGGAAAAAGACCCCTCTGATGTTGGTGAAGGAACAGTGGTGCAGCTAGTCTGAGCTGCTTTATACAAGTTTCCAAAGTGTGACACCCAGATTTCTGGCTGAATTGCTGGACAGCTCTCCACATTTTGGGAATGTCCTTTCCCTGCCAGTAACTTCCAAAACAATTTTGTGTCCTTCTCACGGAGAGCATCTACCAGGGCATTCCAATGTTTGGTTTCCCACTCTTTTTTAGCGTTTTTCAATGTTTTATATACAATCCTGGTTGCTCTTATCTCTCAGCGACTCCCTACCTTTAGTGCTCCCAGTAGCTGTGTTTTGGCCTGTCGGCAGGAGCTAGAGAACCATCCCAGTTCTTTATCACTAGTTTCTAACGCCTCCTTGCTACCTGGAAATATGGTCTTAATCGGTTTACCAAGATACCATGCAAGTTAATCATGTCAACCAGCACAAAGTCAGTGTATTTCAAAGGGAAAAGCGTTTATATAACTACCCTATATATAGATATCTGAAAATTTGCATCTTCTGCCACCGTTTCCCATCTCACATTTTTGCGGTCATTCATCGCAACTAAAACATTGCCCTTCACCCATTCAGTCAGAGTATTACAATTAAATGTGGAAGTTGAGAAAGATGTACAGAGAGCATGATGGTCACTATCGTCTCGTGGAGAGACAGCCATATCAATAAGAGAATTCCAGAGAGTGTCATCTACTAAGATGTAATCTAAATGACTCGAGTCTGCTTTGATTCTATCAAGGTGAGGTTCAGGTGGGCCACACTTTTGTCATAAATTCAGAATGTTGGCACTCTAGTCGCTTATAAGAAGTCTGTTGTGAAGTCGATGGGCTGCTGCTCCAGTTGAGAATACCTGTTCAGCATACAAGACACTTTATCTGACACTGAAGAGGAATATATTTGTGAATTTAAACAACGTTTCCTCAGTTCAGCTTTCTAGAACACTGGCCATAACTTATTGACAAAATTAACCCCCTCATTTTTTTGGATTCAAAACGGAAATGCTTTCAATTTTACAGCTTTTAATCCATCAAGATGTTGTTTAAGTGTGTCACACATCTGTCATAAATACAGAATGTTAGCACTGTAGCTGTTCATTAGAACACTATGGTGAAGCTACAATAGGACAATGGAGAATCAACTGACAGGCTGCTGCTATAAGTATGTGTTACTCAGAATAACAGACTTTATTGTCACATGTGCTTTCATCTTAGTTGCTAGTGCACTGCACATAATGTGTACAAGAAAACCATAAGAGAAATCTGTTTCCTCTTAAACTGGGTCATCAAATCCAAGCAGAGAGTCAGCATTTTTAACAGGGAAAATAAATCAAAATCAATGGAGGGGGGTCTTTGAGACCCCTCACACATGCCCCTGGTGTTCAGGGTGCTCAAACCCTTGTCCCTTATATTTTGTATTCCTTTGTAGGATGCAGAGCCCAAAGCCACGAGTCCTGCAAAGACTGTCACAACATATTGTTTATGTTTTTGCCAGGCAACCAGGATTGACACTCCAGCCTTTAAATTGGTCAATCATACAGGGAGTGCAGAATTATTAGGCAAATGAGTATTTTGACCACATCATCCTCTTTATGCATGTTGTCTTACTCCAAGCTGTATAGGCTCGAAAGCCTACTACCAATTAAGCATATTAGGTGATGTGCATCTCTGTAATGAGAAGGGGTGTGGTCTAATGACATCAACACCCTATATCAGGTGTGCATAATTATTAGGCAACTTCCTTTCCTTTGGCAAAATGGGTCAAAAGAAGGACTTGACAGGCTCAGAAAAGTCAAAAATAGTGAGATATCTTGCAGAGGGATGCAGCACTCTTAAAATTGCAAAGCTTCTGAAGCGTGATCATCGAACAATCAAGCGTTTCATTCAAAATAGTCAACAGGGTCGCAAGAAGCGTGTGGAAAAACCAAGGCGCAAAATAACTGCCCATGAACTGAGAAAAGTCAAGCGTGCAGCTGCCACGATGCCACTTGCCACCAGTTTGGCCATATTTCAGAGCTGCAACATCACTGGAGTGCCCAAAAGCACAAGGTGTGCAATACTCAGAGACATGGCCAAGGTAAGAAAGGCTGAAAGACGACCACCACTGAACAAGACACACAAGCTGAAACGTCAAGACTGGGCCAATAAATATCTCAAGACTGATTTTTCTAAGGTAATATGGACTGATGAAATGAGAGTGAGTCTTGATGGGCCAGATGGATGGGCCCATGGCTGGATTGGTAAAGGGCAGAGAGCTCCAGTCCGACTCAGACGCCAGCAAGGTGGAGGTGGAGTACTGGTTTGGGCTGGTATCATCAAAGATGAGCTTGTGGGGCCTTTTCGGGTTGAGGATGGAGTCAAGCTCAACTCCCAGTCCTACTGCCAGTTCCTGGAAGACACCTTCTTCAAGCAGTGGTACAGGAAGAAGTCTGCATCCTTCAAGAAAAACATGATTTTCATGCAGGACAATGCTCCATCACACGCGTCCAAGTACTCCACAGCGTGGCTGGCAAGAAAGGGTATAAAAGAAGGAAATCTAATGACATGGCCTCCTTGTTCACCTGATCTGAACCCCATTGAGAACCTGTGGTCCATCATCAAATGTGAGATTTACAAGGAGGGAAAACAGTACACCTCTCTGAACAGTGTCTGGGAGGCTGTGGTTGCTGCTGCACGCAATGTTGATGGTGAACAGATCAAAACACTGACAGAATCCATGGATGGCAGGCTTTTGAGTGTCCTTCCAAAGAAAGGTGGCTATATTGGTCACTGATTTGTTTTTGTTTTGTTTTTGAATGTCAGAAATGTATATTTGTGAATGTTGAGATGTTATATTGGTTTCACTGGTAATAATAAATAATTGAAATGGGTATATATTTGTTTTTTGTTAAGTTGCCTAATAATTATGCACAGTAATAGTCACCTGCACACACAGATATCCCCTAACATAGCTAAAACTAAAAACAAACTAAAAACTACTTCCAAAAATATTCAGCTTTGATATTAATGAGTTTTTTGGGTGCATTGAGAACATGGTTGTTGTTCAATAATAAAATTAATCCTCAAAAATACAACTTGCCTAATAATTCTGCACTCCCTGTATATCTGCCCACCAACAGTTCAGTTACAACTAACCGTTTAATCCCTCCCTGCCCAATGCAAGCCTCCTTTTAAATGCAAATCTCTTGGAAGCAGGATGCATTTTAAAATAATTATAAAAAGCATGCATTGTAAGTAAAGTTCAATTTTATTGTCAGATTTGTTACAATTCTATTTAGCTAATTTGTCTGTATCAACAGCAGAAGTTTCTTATGGGAATTAATATGGGTAAATAATGTTTTGGGACCCAACCACTTTTCTTGGGCCCCACTCAATGCACCACCCCAAAACGTTCCAGGTAGGAGGTGAGATAGATGAAGTATTTATGTATATTTTCAACGAAGACAACCATAGTTTAAAAGGACAATTTATTTAGGTGAAATGTCAGTTATAACTTTTTAAATTAACAAAACCACTGAAATGTACCAGTTATAGTAATCTTGAGTACCTATAGCTCAAGCTCCTGCCATTCATAGTGATGTCATCAATGGTGTCATTTCAGATGTCATTACTGATGTTATCCATTATGTCACAAAACATTTAATGAGGGTTGTAATATGTGAGGGAATAAGCAGTGCATGGTGAGGTCACGAGTTATAGTTACCTTTGGGCATGAGTTTTAGTCACTTGAGATAACTATAATTTCAGTTAACCTGTTTTTCCAGTGAATTTGTAAGTTTCCTAACTATAACATAACTTTAACCTTCACCCTCCCCCCCCCACTTCAGTGCACCCAACCACCTTTGTTTTTATTTTTTCGGTGCACTGCAGATCCACAGATCAGCTGTGAATCTCCAGGAGTGTTGCACAGAGCGATGTGGTCAATCTGAAGATCCAAAGAAGCACCAAAAATATATATTTTAAATTGTCCCTGGAGTCCCATGGGGACCACTCGCCGCCCTCACATGGCCCAAGGGGTCATGGTACCCCCTACACTAGCCCCATATGTCTTATTTTGTTTTATTTGTTAGGACTCAGAGACTGAGTCCTTGAGTTGTAAGATGGCAGATGCAACTTTGTCTTCTGGTTGTGAGCAGTCAATCACAATGAGTGGCAGATATCTGGATACACAGATCCTTCCCTAATCATCCAAGGTGTGAAATATGCATAGCGTTTGAGCCCTAATTTCTTAAAAACAGCTGAACAGAATTACACTGTATCACAAAAAGCAGGCCTTTGGAGTAAAAACCTAACTTTATGCCAAATTTGTGTAATTCTGATCAATCCTTTTTTATGTACCCCTTCTTAAACTTCCTAGGGAAATCTGAGTGGGGGAAAATGTGCTTTAGGAACCATTCTTTTTTCTCAGCCCCGAGTTGATTAATCACTTTAGAACCCTCCAGAAGAATGCTGAGGTGGATGACTTTTTTTGGCAAAGTGTAAAATGCTGATCCTCTGCTCAGAACCATGTTGAGAGAAAATGTTTCTCTCCTGATGTTCTCAGACGATATGCAAGATGCCCCAGAAGCTAAAATGAGAACATATTTACTGTCAACTCAGACTGTCTTCTGAAGCCATGAGAAAATATGGTCTGACATACTTAGTAAAACGTACATCCAAAAGAAGCTGCAGTCTGTCCATTGATTCCGCAGTGCTCTACTGCAGCTTCCGACTGTGTTCTAATGACCATCTAGAGGGCTAACATTTTTATTTATGACAAAAAAACAAATATATCCGTCCCAAAAGTAGCCCAAATATACCTGATTGATAGAACTGTGCAAAATGCTTAAGTAACCTGTGTGACAAATATTCAAGTGATCAACTGAATAAAAAACATAAAAATAGCAACTAGTTTAAAAATCCCTTTGTCCCTATTTGGGAACTAAGAACATGTATTCTCATTTTTTTTCTAGAACACTAGCCACCATTTATATGAGGAAAAAAACACTTCATTTTAAAAAAAAATGTTTTTGGTTTTACAGTTTTGAATCCATCAAGATGACTTGAGGTGTGACACACGTTTGTCATATATACAGAAAGTTAGGTCTCTAGTTGTTTATTACCACGCTGTGGGGAGGAAAAGGCCAGGGGCATGACTTTCGACAACAGAGGGGGGGGGGGGGGTGGAGGAGAGAAAGGAAGATGCATAAAGCTAACCACGCTGGGCAGGCAGGAAGGGCAGGGACATAACAATGAACTGTGGAGGGCAGGGGTTGGTGGCAGGGGTAGCAAGCCAACTGTGCCAGACTGACAACAGAGGCTGCAGGAGCACTGTGGACCATGGAGGGGCACTGAAGGAGGGGTAGTGGCAATACAAAACACCATGGTGGGCATGAAGGATGTGTTAGAGGCACAGACTCTGACAGTGGAGGACAGGACGGCGGGAGGCAAGTTCAGCAAGCTGACCACGCAGTACAGTAGGAATTACAGTGACAGCACAAAGAGGGCAGGATGGAGGGGGAAGGTACACGCCTTCGGACCACGGAGAACAGGGGAAGGAAGCAAATCACAAAGGGCAAGCAGGAGGGGCAGTGGCAGCACCACGGACCATAAAGGACAGGAGGGTGGCGGCAGGGGCACACACTCTAACAACAGAGAGCTGGGAACAGTGGCAGAACATAAAGGACAAGTAGAAGGAGACGTGGCAGCACAAAAGGACCAGGCAGAAAAGGGGAGAGGCAGGGCACAGCATCGGACAGAGGGTAGGGAGGAGGGAGGCAGGGACAGCAAGCGGACCATGGAGGAATGGCCTTCATGGGCAGAGGCAACATAAAGGATCATGGAAGGCAGGAAATAGTGGCATGGACACACACAGTGCAAACGTACCAGGAGATGGACAGAGGCAGCAAGATAAAAATGGTACCTCACTTGTGTGGGTAGGCCTAGTGCCCGCGACAGGAAATGGCCCAAATCACAACGTGGACACATCACATTTTCTCAAAGAAAACAGATGTGTTTTTTGCAAAGTGCCTACCTGTGGATTTTGGCCTTTAGCTCAGCCACCACCTAGGGAAACCTACCAAACCTGTGCATTTTTGAAAACTAGAGACCTAGGGGAATCCAAGTCGAGGTGACTTGTGGGGCTCTCACCAGGTTCTGTCACCCAGAATCCTTTGCAAACCTCAAAATGTGGCTAAAAAAACACTTTTTCATCACATTTTGGTGACAGAAAGTTCTGGAATCTGAGAGGAGCCACAAATTTCCTTCACTCAGCGTTCCCCCAAGTCTCCTGATAAAAATGGTACCTCACTTGTGTGGGTGGGCCAAGTGTTTGTGACAGGGAAGAGCCAAAAACATGTCGAAATTGAGGGGGAACCAAAGTGGGTCCAAAAGGGCAGTTTGAAAAAAAAACATTTTTAGACTGACAAGTGCAGCAGAAATGTTATCGGTATAGATGAGACAATGCTGGGTGGTAGGAATTTTGTGGATTTCTGCAGATTCCAGAAGGTTCCTTCTCAAAAATGTGGGAAAAATGTGTACTTTCCAGCAAAGTTGAAGGTTTGCAGGGCATTTTGGGTAAGGAAATGGTGTGGGGTGCATGTGAAGCACACCACCCTGGAATCAACTAGATGTTCAGTTTTCAGATGTGTCTAGATCTTGTGGATTTTTCTACATGGCAGCTTCCCAAAGTAAAAAAAAGTGCAGCCCTCACCATTCCAAGTGGGACGATTTTGAGAGTTACCAAGCTCTCATGGGCCAAATGTAAAACAAAAACCAAAAATAAATGTCCTCTTGCTTGCCATGGGATAAGATGTTTTAGTGTGTGGGGGAGTGCTGAATGACTGTTTGCCCCTTCAATTCGGGGGGGGAGGCATAACCAGGCCCATACTGGTTGGTAGCCACCACTCCACTATTTTCTTTTATTGGTTTTATTCCCTGGCATCTAGTAGACTTTGTCCCCCCGGGATGTGGATTGGGGGTAATTGCCCAATCTGCCCACTGGTGGGCAGAACAACTTTGGCCCCATTTATTTGGGGTGGGGGTATGGCCATACCTCCAACCTCTTATTTTGAAAAAAAAATCTTCCCTGGTCTCTGGTGGGCTTTCTGCCCCCCTTGGGTCAGTTATGGCCAACAGTAATGTGCCCTCCCATTGGGAGCAACCCTTGCCCAAGGAGCTGCTCCCCAAAACAAAACACACACATACACCAATCCATAGTGTCTAGAGGTTTCTGCCTAACAAAAATAGGCCGATCTGCCCTAGTAATAATTTGCCCTCCCCCCTGTCCCCCCCCCCCCCCCAGGAGCGATCCTTGCCCAAGGAGTTGCTCCCCAAACATAAAAAAATAAAAATAAACAAATTTTTTTTTAGCACTGGTGTCTAGTGGTTTTCAGCCCCCCCTGGGGGCAGATCAGCCTAATCATTTCAGATATGGCCTAAATGTCATTTGCCCCCCTGGGGAGTGACCCTTGCCCAAGGGGCCACCCCCCTTATGCGCAAGGACAAAAAAAAAATCCCTGGTATCTAGTGGTTTGGCCTAATAATAATTCGACACCAACCCCCAAGGAGCGACCCTTGCCCAAGGGGTCGCTCCCCCCCCCCAAAAAAAAACTATAAATAAAATGGTCCCTGGTGCCTAGTGGATTTCTGCCCATCCTGGGGACAGATCGGCCTAATCATTTTAGGCCGATCTGCCCCCAAGGGGGGCAGAAATGGCCTAGAAATAATTTGCCCCCGAGGAGCGGCCGAAGGGGCCTCTCCCCTTATTTCACATACAAAAAAATAATAATTCCTTGGTGTATAGTGGCATTTCTGCTGCCCGATCGCATTGCGATCAGGCAGCAAAAATGCTCAGAGAGACATGAAAGGAGAAAAAAACCCTTTCCTCTCTGCCCCCTGCACATGATCGGAGCTCCTTCAATCGGGCGCTGGAAGCTGAGCTTCCTGCGCCGGGGGGAAGGCCTCTGATGAGGTCAGCGTGCAAAAGTGCACTGACGTCATCAGACACCCACAGGAGGGGTTACGGGGGGCGGGGGTGGAAGGGGAAGCGACTCTCCTTCCATCTCTGCCCGGGGGAGGGGGTTGCTTGGCCATCGCGGGGAGCGCTAGCGCTCCCCCCGGAGGCCCATAGCTAGATGAGGTGGTCTCATCCTTGGCACCGGACAACCGGTGCCGAGGACGAGACCACCTCGTCCGGGGCACCCAAGGGGTTAAACAAGGTAGAGGCTGAGATTAACTAGTGCAAGTTGCAGATGTATGTTACAAATACATTGTGGTTTAAATCAAAGTGCTGTTGCCAAAATATGTGAGAAAAACAAGTTACTTACCTTCGGCAATGATTTATCTGGTAGAGACATATTCTAGATGTAGATTCCATACCTAAGAATTTCCCCCCAGGCGTCAGACTGGATCCGGAGATATTTCTTTGAGCCGTATCCTTGCACACCGCCAGGTGGTGTTGGTCACCTCTGCGTCCATTGTGGGTGTCGTGGTCACCGTGATGATGTCGGGGTCATACATAGGCACCGCCTCGGCGATGTCAGTTTCTTTTCATGACTTTCCACGCCAAAACGCAGAGCCATGAAGAAATGGTGTTCCAGAGCTAAGGCACTGAAAAGGGAATCCCTGTCCCTAGAAATCAGTTCGCAAGGGGGGAGGATGGGTGGGTCGGTAAGGAATCTGCAACTAGACTATGTCCCTACCAGATAAATCCTTACCAAAGGTACGTAACTTGTTCATCTGATAGAGACTTCTAGTTGCAGATTCTTTACCTTAGAATAAATACCCAAGCAGTACCATCTTTGGTGGTGGGCTGCGAACTAAGATTATACTAAAAAGTCCTGCAAGACCGAACGACCAAAGTAGCCATCTCTGTGGACCCGACTGTCCAGGCAGTAAAGTTTAGTGAATGTGTGCAGAGATGCCCACGTTGCAGCCTGGCAGATATCCTGGACAGGAACGCCACGTGCTAACGCTGTGGTAGCAGCAGTTGCTCTGGTGGAGTGAGCGTGCAAGCCCTAAGGGGGTTGCTTCTTCGCCAAGTGTAGCACATTTTGATGCAGAGTAGTACCCATCATGAAATGGTACGCTTTTGCACTGTCTTCCCTTTCTTCGCACCCACTTATCCATAAAAAAGTTTACCATCCACCTGGAAATCTTTGGTATGATTGAGGTAGAACGCTAATGCTCTTTTTGGATCCATATGGTGGAGTCCCTCCTCTTCATGAAAAGGATGTGGAGGTGTATAAAGAGTAGGCAAAGTGATGGATTGGCCAACATGAAAAGGTGTAACTACTTTGGGAAGGAAGAGGCCTTCATACATAGCACAACTTCGTCAGGGTGAACAGAAAAAATGGATGTTGCGAGCAGAGGTGATGGCAACAAGAAATGTAGTTTTGAGAGTAAGGAGCCGCAAAAGACAATTGTGTAATGGCTCATAAGGAGCACACATTAAGTAAGTGAGGACAAGACTGAGGTCCCATTGGGGCATGTTAAACGGAGTGGGAGGAAGGAAATGGGAGAATTCCTTAAGGAATCTACCAACAATAGGAGACTTAAAAAGGGAATGTTGAGCTGGCAATCTGAGAAAAGCTGAGATAGCTGATAAATAACCTTTAAGGGTGCCCAAAGCAGAGCCCTTCTGGGATAAAGAAAGGATGAACAAAAGAACCCCAGGGTGTGGAGCAGAGAGGGGATCAACTGACTTGTTGGTACACCATGCCACAAATGTATGCCAATGACAGGCGTATACTGTTTTGGTGGAGGGACGCCTGGCTGCCAAGATAATGTCACAGACTTCGGGTGGAAGTCCAAAAGCTGTCAACCTCCTACGCTCAATCTCCATGCATGAAGACAAAGATTGGACAGGTTTGGGTGGAGGACCATCCCCTGTTGCTGCGACAAAAGATCCTATTGAATGGGCAGTCTGACTGCAGGATCTGTGGTTGTGCTCACTAGCTCTGGATATCACACTGTCCGGGCCCAGCCCGGAGCCACAATGATTACTTGGGCCCAATCGTTCTTGATCTTCTTCAGAACTCTGGACAAAAGTGGTATAGGCGGAAAGGAAGCCTGAGTTCCACTCGAGATGAAGAGTCGCCGAGCAAGTACCGACTTGAAAACACACAAAAAAGCTGACATTGCGCGTTCTCTGCAGGGGTGGCCAGATCTAACCAAAGCTCTCCCCCCTGCTGAAAGAGACCTTGCACCACCTCCTGATGGAGTTGCCATTAGTGATAGACTATGCATTGCATCAATGGCTGAGTTCGTCTGCTCTGGCGTTCAGAGCCCGCCAGATGTTGAACCACCATGGTAATGCCCTGATGTGCCAGTCACGTCCAGAGGCGCAGTACCACTTGGCGGTCGTGTTGTCCGTGAACACCTGCACCACTTTCCCTTTGAGAGAGGGAAGGTATGCCTTCAATGCAAGCCTGATCAACCGGAGCTCCAGAAGATTAATGTGTTCAGACTCTGCTGGAGACCAGAGAACTCTGGTCTGCCCCTCTCCTATGTGGCTGCCCCATCCCAGGAGTGATGTGACTGTCACTACTGTAAGATCTTGTTGGGGAAGGGAGAGGAATCTGCTGTTGACCTAATCCTGATTCGAAAGCCACCACTGCAGATCTTTCTCAGTCCCCTCTGAGATCTGGACCATGTCTGAGAGATTCCCCTGGTGCTGCGCCTACTGGAACTTAAAGTCCCACTGCAGAGCCCGCATATTCCATCTGGCATGTCTAACTAGCAGGATGCAGGTGGCCATGAGGCCCAGCAGCCTCAGAGTCATTCTCACCAAAACCCAGGCTAGAGGTTGAAACATCGGAATCGTAGTCTGAAAATCCTGGACTCACTTTTTAGGAGGATAGGCCAGAAACTGCACTGTGTCAGGAAGAGCTCGGATGAAACTGAGTGTCTGAGAAGGAGTCAGGTGTCACTTAGGCATGTTTATAGCGAACCCCAGCTACGGGAAGACTAAAACCCTTAACCTGCGCAGATGAGCTGCAACCACCGTAAACACCAGAGGGGCACTGGTAAGATTAAAGGGGAGCAAGGTAAATTGAAAGTGCTCGTGACCTACCATGAATCGCAAGTAGCATCTGTGGGCAGGCAAGATGGGGATATGGAAATAAGTGTCCTGCAAGTTCAATGCTATCATCCAGTCTTCTGGGTCTAAGGCAGATAGGACCTGAGTCAGAATGAGCCTTTTGAACTTTTTATTCTTGAGGAACAGATTGAAGTCCCAAAGGTCTATGATAGAACATAAGCCCTTGTCGTTTTTGGGCACCAGAAAGTAGCGGGAATAACAAACACAGCCTACTTCTGGCACATGGACTCTCTCTGTGGCTCCCTTGGCCAAGAGAGAGCGACTTCCTCACAGAGACGTGCCAGATGATCCTCCGGTAGGTGGCCGTAGGATGGAGGCTTGGCCGGAAGGGGCAGTATGGAAAGGGAGTGAGTAGCCTCTTCGGACAATCTGCAAAACCCACCTGTCCATTGTGATGGATTCCCAGTGGGGCAGGTGACACGACAAGGAGCCCGGGAGACAGGGAGTGAAAGGCAGACTGCTGGGGACGAGGGCCAATCGAAAGGCCGAGGGTCCATATCGTAGCCTGGGTCTCCTTGAACTTCTCAAGCGCCTAGTCTTGCCTTGTCTCTGAAGAGATGGGTGCCATCAAAAAGCACCCATAAGGGTCTGTTGGACATCCCCCTAAAAACAGATGTCTTCAACCAGACGTGGTGCCTCAAGGCCACTGTCAACACAACCGATCTTCCCAGTGAGACGTTTGTGTCCAGCATACATTGAATAGTGAACTTTGCTGCGTCGCTCCCATCAGCAACAGCTTGAAAGACGACAGTCTGGGCCTCCTCCGGGATCTATGGCAAGATTTGCATGACTGTATCCCACACAGAGTGGGTATAGTGGCCCAAAAGGCATGCAGTGTTCAATGAACGCAACACCAGACTGGAGGATGAAAACAATTTCTTCCCAAGTTGGTTCAGCCTCTTTGATTCCTTATCTGGATGAGCGGATGGGAATGCACCGGATGATGAGGATGCCTGAATGACAAGGCTCTCAGGCGTAGGGTGTTGGTACAGGACTTTAGGGTCGTTTGGTGCAGGCCAATGGCGGTGATCGATTGCCCTGCTCACAGGAGCCCCAGTGCTGGGTTTGGACCAAGTACCCACAAGAACATCAGTGAGGGCTTCATTGAAAGGGAGGAGAGGCTCTGAAGCGGAAGCCCCAGGCTGAAGCACCTCTTTCAGAAGACTAGTCCTGACCACTAGAGTGGGCAGATCAAGGCCAAGGACCTCAGCCGCCCTACTGACCACCATTGAATAAAAGGCCCCCTCTGCTGTAGCCACAGTAGGAAGAGAAAGCATGGCAGCATCTGGAGAAGTATCCAAACCAGTGGCCTGACCCAATTCCTGTGCCCAGTCCATGTTAGCATCATCTAGCTGATATTCATAAGGGTCCAGCGACCCCCTCCAATCCCTCCTCATATTCGTACCCATGGCAAAAAGCGTCTGAATCCGACCTGGGGTGTTTAGGCACCATCGAAGTCGGAAGCAGTGTCAGCCGATGCCATTCTAGCTCTGGGTCGTCAGTAAATAGGATTGGGTCGACGTCAATCGTAGGCCTAACCGACGTCAAGAGTGTCAATGACTTAGTCGTCGCCGGGGAAGGTTGCGATGGCACGACCGGCGTCAGCGTGGCTTGGGTAGCGGGTTCAGAGGGGCCCTCAGTGGCTGAGACCGAAGTCGCCAGCGCGGAACCCGAAGAGGCCCTAGCCAGACCCCCATGCCCCCAAGGCATTGCAGGGGGTTGGACTGCCCAAATATGAGATGCATGGCCTCAGAATTCTTTTAGTTGGGCAGGGGTCACTCTGGTTCCCATAACTCAGGGAGGCGCGGAGCGGACCGAGAAGAAGGCTCCGCAGACGGAGGCCTGGAGCTTCGACGCTCGTCTTGCGCAACATGAGCAGAGTGATGGGGAATGCCTAGCCTTCTTCGACTTCTTCTTCTTACCCGAATGACCAAAAGACTTGGAGAACGACGAGTGGTGGTGACTCCACGAGCGGTCTCGAGACCTTCCTCTCAAGCGGCACCAGGAGTGATGCGAAGTCGAGCGCTAGGCCACCATGAGCTTTAAGGACTGCTCCCTCAAAGCCTTCAGGTGCATGGCCCAGCACTCGGAGCATGACTTCAGGCCATGGTCGTGTTCCAAACAACACAAACAGATCGACATCATGTGGTGACAGTCCTCGCATGGTTTGAATTCGGTCTTTGGGGACATCCTAAACGTACCAAAAGTCACCAAAAACATAACAAAAGTGTCAAAATTGCTCTCTCCGGATCAGCACGTAGCACAGAAAGAAAAGAACTGACGTCACTGTACAGAGGTGGCACCTTCGTATGACTCGAAGTCATCACCGCAGCCATGACGTCATCAAGGGACGCGGAGTCGACCGCCGTCATGTGACGGTGCGCAAGGGTACTGCTCGAAGAAAAACCTCCTTATCCAGTCTGATGCCTGGGGTAAATTCTAAATTAAGGAACCTGCAACTAGAAGTCTCTATCACACGCTTCAGTTGACATTTTTCACCTGTGGATTTCTGTGCACATACAGACATTAAAGAGGTGTCATTTAGTGTTTTCTACAAGTTGTTTTTTTTAAACCGGAGATTCATAATGCACAGATGTTTATTTCCAGAAGTTCAATGACAATTCTGAGACATTAAACGGAGTTGAAGAATGGAAAATCTGTGGGTGACTCAAACAGTTCAAGTTGCAGAATGACTGTGCTCATTTTAGGAATATGTGAAAGGTATTTTTAAAAACATGCCTTATCATTTGTAGCCATTGACTTAAATGTCTATGTCAAAATATGTATTTAACAGGTACCTCTCATTAAGGTAAATAATGACCAATGACTCTTCTGATAATATTTGAGGTTTAATAAATTGCTGATTTGATTAATATTTAGAGAGGCTTTATGTTTCTTACGCACCTGAATACCAGTAAGAAAAGAACATAAGGTCTACGAAAAGTGGGTGCCAGCTCCACGTAAACTCAGTGGCATAATATATACAAAGTTTTTGAGACTTAATTCCTCAAAAACTACTGAACGAATTTACACCAAATCACAAAAAGTACTCTTTCTGGACCAAGAACTAGGTTTCTGCAAAAATGTGTTATAAATCAACTCAACTGGTGGACTGTAGCTGCGTCTAAAGTTCCTATGGCAAAATCAATGGAGAAAACATGTTTTGGGACCCCTCCTTTTTCTCAGCCCCTGCTTGCCAGATCGCTCCCCCAATTTATTTGGGGGGGAAAGTTTTGTAAAGATTCATCAAACTGTGCCAAAGATACAGGGAACCCAAAAAATAAATCTTTTATGCAAACACAATCCTAACTATAACTACCAAGTGTCAACTGCCACTGGGTAATATATAGCTAGGTATAACTGAGCATCTATAGTCAGGACCACATCTCCATAGGAAATTGATTTTTTTGTTTGCTAATAACTTTGCCACCATTTGACAAATCTTCACACAACTTTCCAAAAAAATGCTCATCCACCTCAGCTCCTTTTGGGAAAGTTTCGGTGTGATTCGCCAAGGGGCGATAAAAAGGGGTTGTGGGGTCTCAAAATGCATTTTCTCCATGTATTTCCAGCCCTCTCTGCCAGGCAAGGAACACAACTTTGTTTCCACCCAGGCAGGAGCAGAGAAAAGTTGCTCCTGCCCAGCCAGCAACAAGGTTAAAGAGCTGGCTCCAGCCAGTAGCAGAATGAGAGCTAGCTGGGGGAGCCAGCTGGGGCCATGAGGGCCGCAGGGCTCCCACTGTGCCCCCAAATATGGGACATTTTGTGGGTGCACCAAGTGAGCCATGGCAAACCTACTTTAACAAAACTGCAGGCTCCAACCACCACCAAGGCATTATTATTCACTACTCTGGCAAGAAGCATCCCATGATGCCCTCCAAGGGCTTTTCAGTCATATGTTTACAAACATGGTGGTGCCCCTAGAAGGCCAGGGGAACCACCAAGCATTGTAATAAGCTGCAGAGAGCACAACAACCCAACAGCAACATTTAAAAAAACATATATGTGTGTGTGTGTGTGTGTGTATTTTTATATTTATATACATACATATTACACAGTAGCATCGCTATAGTTCAGGCAAACGTTCCATAGGAAGCGTTTTTTTTGTTTCTCTAATAACGTTGGTGTCATTTGTGAAACTTTCCAAAAAAGTTCACCATCTCAGCTGCTTCGTGAAAAGTTGTGGGTTGATCTGTCTAGCGAGGGCTGAGAAAAAGAGGGAGTCCCAAAAAGTTTTTCCCACATACAATTTCCATAGAGAGAATTAGACATCGATACAGAAAAAAACTGCTCAACATATTTACACCAGATTTGGCAAAAAGCTAGCTCTTTACCCAGAAAGTGTGTTTTTTGTGATTTGTAGTAAATCTGTGGAGCTGTTTTTGAGAAATTAAGGTTCCTAATTTAAAGATTTCTGTTGATGTGGGACTTCCAGGTGACTCCCACGGGAAAAAGCTTAAAAAATAAAATAAAAAAGAAGGTCCCATGGGACCAAAGAATCTTATTGGGGACAGCAACATGAAGAAAATGTTGCAGTCCCCCAGTCCTGAAAATACAACCAAAAAGGACATATGGGGCAGAGTAGGGTAAGTCGGATTTCTTAGCCGTTGTCCCATTGGGAACACTCCTGGGGCTGAGATAAAAAGACAAATGAATAAATAAATTCAGTGAGACAGTGATAAAACCTCCTAAAAAAAAACCTTCAAGCACAGTCATGCAAAGCTTTTTAGAGAGAGCGCACTCCCAATACACTACGAAGCCCCACTGCTTGGGCAAGCCCTTATTATGCACAGTCTGCGCTCAGTGCACAGACTATGCGTCGGGCCCACTGCCTCCAGAGAGGTGGGGAGGCCCATATTATGCACAGCCAGCACTCAGTACGCAGATTGTGCGTAGAGCCTACTCCCTCCAAAGACCCAAGCCCCATTTGGTGGACAAAGTCCTAGTGTGCACAGCATGTGCTCAGTGCACAGACAGCATGTACAGCCCACTCGCTCTAGACACGCAAGTGCTATTAGTTAGACAAGCTCTACCTCCTACTATGCCCAGTCAGCGCTGAGTGTGCAAACTGTGCAAAGAGCACAGCCCCTCAAGAAACATAAGCCCGATTAGGTGGGCAGGCCCCAGTTGCGCACAGTCAGCACTCAGTACACAGACTGTGCCTATAGCCAACACCCTCAAGAGACACAAACCTCATTAGAGGGACAAGCCATGGTATGCTCAGTATGCGTTCAGTGGCTTTCCTCCAGACCTGAAAGCACTGTTAGGTGCACTGCACTAAACAAAAATGTGATGGTTGGGATTCCACTTTAATTAATCTCAGCCAGTGGTAATTACTTGGACAGCATCCCAGTCCATCGTTATTTTGAACACCATGCCACCTCAGTTCCGATGCAGCCATATCTAAATGTCTTGCTTCTACTCCAGTTGGAGCATTCCACTACGGACTGCCAGGGCAGGTCCTCTAAGGACCAGAACACAAACAAACCCAAGACCAGTTTAGTTCTTATTAGGGCTCATCAATCAGGTACAGCTTGCTTCCAGTGGCATAGTGTGCACGGGACCCACATCTGGGCATATCCATCTCACTTAGAGTGTTGCAGTAAAATATAAAAAGGTGATGTACAGAATGCTGGAATTAATATCAACCACTGGCAATTACTCAAGCTGCATTCAAGTCCATCACTATTTTGCATGGCCTCACTATGCAAAGTCAGCACTGAGTGTGTAGACTGTGTGTAGAATCCACTTCCATCAGAGACCTAATCCCTGTTAGGTGGGCAAGACCCTAAAATACAACTTCAGTGTTCAGACTGTGTGTAGAGCCCACTCCCTCCTGAGACACAAGCCCCATTAGGTGGGCAAGCTCCTACAACACAGTCTGTGCTCAGTGCGCAGACAGCGCGCAGAGCTCAATCCCTCCAGAGTCCTAAGTCTCCTTACATGGGAAACCCCTAATTATAACATATAGTGGGCAGACTATGCAGCCTACTCCCTCCATGCATTCAAGCCCCATTAGGTGGGCAAGTCCTACTACACACACCCTGTGCCCACTGTGTTGGTCTTCATGGAAAGCTAACTCCCTCCAGACACCCAGGCCCGTTTGGGTGGGTGAGGCACTACTACAGAGGCTGCATGGAGAGTTTACTCCCTCAAGCCTCCTTAGGTAGAAAAGGTCCTACTTCGCGCACAATATTTTACCTTATGTTAAGAAATCCCCTAGAAAGTTGGCTAAAAAACTGAAAGGTTAAAGTGACATTATAGTTAGGTAATAATATCCTACTTTACGTTAAGAAAAAAGTTAGAAATTCACTGAAAAAACAAAGTTCAAATTGAGGTTTCACTTAGATTAAAATGTTAGTTACAAAATAAAATTTTGAACTAGAAAACCCACTGATATTCACCAGGAATAGTTTAATGAGCTAACTAGAACTTGAGCCCCGGCCATGCACTGCTTACGACCTCATATATCACGTCATTCATGACATGTTAAATGACATCATTTATGGTAGAGGTATAGCCTACACCTTGTACAACAGTTTTCATGGACAGTCCACTTCTCCAGATACTCAACTCCCATTAGGTGGTCAAGCCTCTACTACATATACCTTACTTGTACAAAAGTATTTACAGACAGCATGCTTTCTTCACACACTTACGCCCCATTATGTGAGTAAGGCCGTAAAATACAGTCTTCGCCCTGTACAGAGAGGTTTACAGAGGGATCAGTTTCTTATTATAATCATGCCCCTTTGCTTCGGCATAACCCTATTTAGGACAGGCTTTCTCTTTTTGAGGGGAGGTTAGGAAGCAATATATATAAATATTCACTGAAAAAAACATAGGTTACGGGGACATTATAAATTTGCTCATATTTTAAATGTACAAAACCATAAAAATGCACCTGTTTTGGTTAGAGTTATCTGAAGTAACTATAACTTGTCCTGTAAGGTAACTGTAACTCACGACCCCACCACGCACATTGTTTCATGAAAAAATGTACGCCAAATATTACATTGATATTATTAATGATATTATCAAAGATGTAATGAGTGCTGTAATTTATGGGGTAATTAGCAGTGCATGGTGAGGCTCCCCGCATACTAAAAAGCACTTTGCACCAGGGAGGTGGCAGTCCTCAGGGCTGACAGTGGGGTGGGGTGGAGGGGTTGGGGGTGGCAGCATAAAGTTAACAACTTTTGCCCTGGGGAGGTGACGGTCAAAGGGGTTGCCTTGGGGAAGGGTGGTGAGCTCCATCGCATCAATTGAACAGCTCTTGCCAGTGTAGGTTGCGGTTCCTGAGGCACGGGGTTGCCCCAATATACAGTGCCCCGGGAAGGTGGCAGTTCCCGGGCTTTGATAAGCCCTAGGAGGAGGGCTCCATGTGCCACCCCTAACATCTTTCCAAAATGCCCATGAGATCTGGCCCACCTGGTGTCAATATTAAAAGCAAGTGCAGGAGACCACCACCTCCCGGGGCAATCGCAAGTAGTCACGATTTCCGACAATTTCTTTTTCAAAAAAATACTTTTTAGCCCTGGGGGGATAAATGGGGGATCTCTGCACCAAGGCTACGGGGGTTAAGCTAAAGGTACCCTGTCCCTTTTCTTTTTTTTACATTTAATTTTGAGACTCTCCTAAAACTGAGTCTCAAAATGGCTGCAAACACTTCCTGGTTGAAGTGCTGGCAGCCAATCAAATCTCTGCTCAAGATGGTTAGTATTCATGAAGTTGTCGCAACATTAGATATACAAATTTGGATTTCCTTTAACTTCTCCTAAACTACTGAATGGATTTACACCAAATAACAAAAAGCATTCTTTCTGGACCCAGAGCAACTTTTTTCAAAAACTGGTGTAATTCCGTCTAGCGGTTCGGGAGATCTAAAAATCTCTATGGGAATTGAAATGGGAAAGGCACTTTTTTTTACCCCCCTTTTTTTGGCCCCTGCTTACCGGATCACCCTGAAACCTTCCAACTTTCCATGCACAACAAGATTCTAGGGAGCATTTTTTGGGAAAATTTTGTTAAGATTCTTAAACGGAGCCAAAGATTTGGGCAAGTCAAAAAACACTTTCTATGGAAACTAGGTCCTAACTATAACGCCCATTTGGTGACTGCGAGTATATATTATATTATATACATATATATATATTTTTTTTCATTGAAAATAACAAAGGTTACAGAGACGTTATAGTTAGGGACTGAATTAACTCACACAAAACTGTAGAAATTCAGCAGTTATAGTTAGTAGCCCTAACTATAACGTATGCCTCTGCAATGCACTACTTATGACCTCACACATTATATCACTCATGACACAGTCAGTGACATCACTGATGACATCACAGATTACATCATCCACAGAGACTCTCACACCCCACTCACACACCCATACAAACATCTCATATACCCACTCACACCCTCAACTAGTCATATACATATTCACACACCCATACAACACACAAAAACTCGTAGTCATACAGTCAGTCACAGAACCACTCACTTTGGCATGCAAATACTCACACACCGCCTTATACACCCATAACACCATTCACACACCTACACAGCCACCTATATAGCTAATACAACTTTGACTTATTCTTATATACACCCACTGCTCATACATTCACACCCCCATACACCCACTCATACACCCACTTACTCAGCAATACAGCCACATAGACACCAAGTCACACAGACATACAGCCACCCAAACAATGAGACACTCACCCATACAACTACACCCACGCACTCACCCATCCAATAAATAACACAACTAGTCACTCAGCCACACAGTTGCTCACACACCCACTAACTTATCCATAAACATACTAGCACATATACTCACTCTCTATACAGTCACTGATACAAATACCCACTCACCCATACACTCACTCATACATTCACTCATGCATGCAGTCACTAACACACCCATTAATTTGGACAGACACTGACACAGACTCCAACTCACTCAAAGAGCCACTCACTGTGCCCTGGAAGCACTCAAACACTATTTCACTTATCACTACAACTACTCAGACAAAACTCACTCACATATAGAATTAATAACACATCCACTTGTTTACTCATACAGCTACACACAAACCCACTCACTCAGTAAAAGAGCTAGTGATATACATTACGAATATTATCACTGATCTGTAGCTGTGAAAGAGTACTCATTTACATCATGCAATGCCTTAGTATGTATGTTTAACTCACAAACATTGTTTACACACTTACACAGACTGTATGATTTCATCAGTGATGTTATATTTGATGTCATTTGAGATGTCATCAGTGATGTCACTGACCATGTTATGAGTGAAGTGATATGTGAGGTCATAAGCAGTGCATTGTGCAGGCGTAAGTTATATTTAGCTCAGTTAACTATAACTGATGAATTTTAATGGTTTTGTATGAGTGAAATCTGAGCCTAACTATAACATCCCTGTAACCTTTGTTTTTTTTCAGTGACTATCTTAGGCTTTTTTTAAATTTATTTTCAAACTATAACTTTCATGTAAGCTTTGTTTTTCACAGTGATTTTTTTTTTGTGTAAAGCATGTTCAATATGTTTATAGTAATTTAACTACATGAGCATATGGTCTATGCCTGTGTGATTAAGTGATTGACCACAGGTGCTGACTGGTAGGCAAGTCCTGTAGAGAACCTATTTCAGTGCACTTTATGTATGAGAGTTTGACATCTGAATAGGGTTTTATGGAATACATACTAGATGAGGTTGAAGGAGTACTATCATATTATAATATGTCTAGACTGGTAATTTATGAGTGTTGAATTACACAGTGTGAAGTGAAGGCTTCAGCATATATATGACTATCTTGGTATCTAGCACAATAATGTCAGCATGGCGCATTGTCAGAGGAAGTATAACAATGGCGTGATCTGGCTGTTACAGCATGGGGTGTGCTAGCAGCCTGGCTCCACTACAGCTATGAGACAGATGTCATGGAGCTACTGATGAGAAGGTATTTTTCTTCTAGGGACCTTGAGACAGGGGCAGGACTGGAGCAGTTGGTGGGAACCAGAAAAGTGTTTAAGTGGTGCAGGTCCTGCCAGTAGTGAGCACTGGCATTTGTTATATGGGTATATAAAAACCTTAACTCTGTATCACTACCATCTAGTGCTGCCTTTGATATAACATGAAAGAGACTCATAGTTGAAGATTTGAAGATTTTTACAGTTAATGCAATGCTCTTAGTAGGAGTGTTCCTCAAGTATGTTTGTTTTGTTGTTGTCCTTTTTTTTTTTTTTTGTTAATTCCTTCCTATGTTTGTGAATAATTTTTAAAGTGTTCTCTCACCTTTGTTTTGGTTTTGTGTAATATTTGCGAAACCTGCTGTGATTCTGACAAAGTAATAAATGATATTTAGATGTTTTTAAAATTATTTTTGAGGTAGGTGGTTTATAACTTTTTTGTTTTTAAATAGGAATTTATGAGTAATTTAACTTTAAATGCACGTTTTAATATATATTTCGGTATTCGCGATTACATCGCGAATATCATTTATAGGGAAATAAAGAGATCTGATTGGCTAAAACAGACTTCATGTGTGAAAAAGAAGTCTGAACCCAGTTTATTTCTCTATTTGCCTTCTACTTTTAGATTAGATAGGCTGTTTCACACCTGTCTCATCTTTTATTATTTTGGGTGCTTATGGCTTCAGAAAAAAATGGCAACCTCTACTTCTTCCCAAGCTCCTGATACGGAAGAGTCTTCATCATCCTCTTCTGAAGAACATTAGCCCACATGGAAAGAAAGCATTGTTTGGAAATTATTTTCCATCACCTTGGGCAAGAAGAAAGGTGTAGCAAGGCAAGTGCAGTGCAAGCTGTACAACAACGTTTTATCTAGAGGCACAAGCAAGATATATAGTCATGGCACGAGGTTGATGCTCAAACATCTACAGGTAATGCACCCCTAACATCTTTTCCATGCTGGTAAGGAGCATGAAGAGGCATCAAAACAAAACGTTTGAGAGCTCCAGGTGGGAGACACTATAGTAGTACCGCTTTCCTGGCTGTGATCCCAGATCTCACAGACATGGGCACTTTTTGTCGGAAGTGCAACAAAGTTATTTCGGTGGGAGAACAATAATTTTCTGCTATCCTTGCAGCCAAGCGGTGCATAAGTGCTAATCTTTTTTGTGTGCCTTTTCCATACACTAGTTCGGTGCACCTTGTTTTTGTTATTTATAGTCACAAGCTTTTTCATTTTCAAAAGCAAAAAACACCCCCAAAAAATAGTTATAAAATCCCCCCCAAAAAATGTTTACGAACCCTCCCCAACACAAAAAAAAAAAAAAAAAGGTTCTTATTAAAACTGCCTTATCTGCTTCAAAGAAAGCAACTATATGTTTTTGTTTGTATGTCATTGTATGTAATTGTTAGTATGTGAGTTGATATATATATATATATATATCATGGGTATTAGCATATGCATAGATGAGTATGTGTGTTAGTATTTGCATGAGACTGTTACTGGGTGTGTCGGTATATACATTAGTATATGTCTGGGTGCATGAATCAGTGTGTGCCTGGGTGTGGTAGTGTACGCATCAGTATGCCCCTAAGTGGGTGAGTGTATGCATCAATGTACACCTGGCTGTGTAAGTGTATGCATCAGTGTGTGCCTGGGTGTGTCAGTGTACGCATCAGTGTACACATAGGTGTGTCACTGTATGCAATAGTGTGTGTGTGTGTGTCTGGGTGTGTCAGTGTATACATCAGTGTGTGCCTGGGTGTATTAGTGTATGCATCAGTGTGTGCCTGGGTGTGTCAGTGTATGCATCAGTGTGCGCTTGGGTGTGGTAGTGTATGCATCAGTGTGCCCCTAGGTGTGTCAGTGTATGCATCAGTTTGTGCCTGGGTGTGTCAGTCCATGAATCAGTGTGTACCTGGGCATGTCAGTGTATGCATCAGTGTGTGCCTGGGTGTGTCAGTGTATGCATCAGTGTGTGCCTGAGTTTGTCAGTGTATGCACCAGTGTGCACCTGGGTGTGTCAGTGTACGCATTAGTGTGTGCTTGGATGTGTCAGTGTATGCATCCGTGTATGCCTGAGTGTGTCTGGGTGTGTCATGTATGCATCAGTGTGTGCCTGGGTGCCTCTATGCATGCATTCGTGTGTATTGGGGTGTGAAAGAGTATGTATTACTGTGTAAAAAGGTGTTTCAGTGTGTATATGTACAGCTGGTTTATGATTGAAAAAAGAAGTACATAGTTACGTACATTATTGCAAAAAAGTCCTTCAATCTGTATAGGAGAGAAAACATAAATACAAGTTAACGTTTTTATTATAAATGTCTCTATTAAAAGGTTATCAACTATAATAAAAAAAGATGTTGTTAATAATAAGACATAAAAAGATTCATTTCACTGTATAGCAATTACGCCTATTATTTAATCATGTTATATTCCTGTCCTTCACTCTTCTCAGCTTCTATACTTTTGCACTATATATGAGGTATGTATAGATTCTCATCCTTGAACCGTGGGGGAAAAAACAATTGTATACATTGCAAAAAAATAAAATACTTAAGTACATAGCACGTTATTTCAAATTAACATTACTATGTATCACACTCACTACAAATATTTACCTATTTTAGTTATACTTATTATATAACATAATGTATATTATAGTTTTATAATATAATTAATGTGTATGAATCATACTGATAGGTTAAAAGGCATAGAAAGACATCACCATTGGTAAGGGTGCACGTTTTCATAAAATCTAGTAATCCGTTACAGAAGAGTAGAGTATATCAGTGGCATAATTCTTTTCATGTCTTTTCAGCTGTTCTTCAAACATATGTTTAGCAGCATTTAAATTGCTCTTCAGCAAATCTTTGTCCTTGTTTTTAGTTTCTGATCTGTGATTGCTATTTAGTAGTATCTCTGTTGTCTTCTTGCAAGAGTAAGTATATTTCATGATTTGGAACTTGTTCTTTTAGAAGTTCCAGAAGTGTAGTATTCAGTTTTTGCAGTAGTTATCCTCCTTAGAATTTTGGATCAAGAAAGAGAAGGTAAGAATTATGTAGTTTATAGGGTAATCTCTGCTTGAATTTTAAGTTGCTAGCATTACACTCTGTCCATCCAGCTGTATTTTAAAGTAGATGGTGTAGGGTCCAGATTAAATATGTGCTCCTTCATGCAAAATAATAGCTACATGTTTTATCAGAAATAGAGATTTGTCCAGCTTTAACATTTGTAAATTGTGTTTCCAATTTAGTCCAATCTGCAGTACATTGTTGTAGCATTAAGGTAATATACTTGCCACTGCTTCTTATATTCAAAGTTGATAGAAGATCTGAGTTACTTTTTGTGCAGGTATTATCCTGAGATCATCTTTAAACAATTTCTGAAAACGAACAGTTTTACAGTCTGATAGAGTTAAGTAGATGAATTGTTCTGAATCTATTTCTGTTTTTGAAGAAAAGGAACAATTTTCACAATCATGCTGCCATGAGTAACTTAGTCCAAATAGATCATCAATAGGTACCATCTCTTCTTGCAAGAAACCAAGTAGAACAATCAAGAATTCTTGTGCATCTTCTTGAGGGTTTTGTATGAAGTTTTTAGATCCAGTGCACAGATCTGCAAGATCTCTATTAGATGATGAAGGATATGTTTTTGTTCTATCACTGCACAAGCGTTCTAACAAGGTAAAGACTGCAGAGCATAATCTTTTTTATTTGTTCTGTTTAACTGCATGAACCAGAGCAGGTAAAGAGAAAAGTGCATTGAAAACTACATTGGAACAGCAGTTGACTCCACAGATGTTTGAAAAATGTTAATTTCAACAGGACTTTTAGTATTCTTCGTTTCCAATACCTCTTTCTTCTGTTTTTTTCCTCTTTTACTCAGGAACATCAGTATGATCTTTTGAAATCTTTCATTTTGGTAAGATTTTAGGGTTTTCGTAAATTAGGTACAGTCCTAAATGAGGAGCATACATGGTTCTCAAACGGTTACACTCTATCATACAACTCAATACGGCATTTACTTTACTGTCATCAAACTCTACCAGATACAAACCGGACAAAGTTCTAACCCGTGACAATGATACACATGACATACCTTCCTTGAATACGGTGCTACTAATGTTAATGAATACTGCATCTACACTTAACTCTTGAGGCTTCTGTATTGTCACAACATATGCAAGAGGTACTGGAAACTGCTTTCTGTGAATATACAAGTCTTTTACAAGCAAGAAACGTGCAACAGACCCTGCTATCTGTTTTACACCTTTAAGATCATCAAATTGAATTGCTAGGTACTCAATCTTGTTTCTGTTTGGATACATTAACTAATCCTTCCTCAACCTTTAAATTACAATACAAAATTGGCCTACAATTCTTACAAACACGTAAACACTTTTCTAATTCCTGCAGTTTTGGAAACATACTTCTCCACAGAATTAGGTTTTGATTGTAGTTTTTGAGTCAACAGTAATGTCACTCCTCTGTGTTACATTTTAATAAGTCTCAATGCTTGTTCTTTCTCCAGCTGTAGCAATTGTTCATTGAAAGAGGTAAATTTTTCAAGAGTAGACAAACAATGGATTCTTCTTCTTGAATAAATTCAAACATTAGCTGTGCTGGAGATTTTGTGGAAGGGAATATATTCTTTGTAAGCCGAATTTCCAAGCAATGCTTTTCTTCTTTTGACAGTATTCCCACTCTAATGTTCTTCAGCATATTTCCATATTGTATATCAGATGCTTGACTCATGTTTCTAGTGAGTACTTTGTACTAAAAATGTAACCAAATGTTTACATTTCCAATGCTTCCTAAAGAATTACGAGTTCATTCATGTGAGTGTCCTTTCACAGGGGGTAAGTTGCAAAAATCCACCAAAAACAATTACAAATTTTCCACCAAAAAGTATATCAGAGTCTGTCTTCAATATCTGTGGTATTCTCAAATTCACAATGGCGAGCATTGCGTTTGAGACCATGCTCACCTCAATAATTAAAAGTTTTAATTTTTTCAAGACTCTGGAAACTTCGTGACAAGCTTCACCAGATAACTTTTGGTACTCCAGTTTGTTATGGTGTTCAACAGGGAGCATAAGTAGATGATGAAAAGATATTCCTTTGATGTTGTGTGCAGCTAATCCAGAAGGCGCTGTTACTACACATGATAAAATAGAGTCTGTAAAATTATTTTTCCAGTACCCGCTTGTCCGGTGACATACAAAAGAATTGGCTTAGAACTTGAACATTTACATTCATTATTTTCATGTAGGAATTCATGCTCTATTTTTTCTTTGAATTCCATATATTTTTCTTTCTGCTCATCATTCCATTGTTCCACTATTCAAAGTCCACATCTTCTTCTCTTGCTTGCTGCAATGCTTTCTCCACCTCATTCATCGCTATGGCGGCTTCATTTTCGATTATTGGACGTCCAAAAGTATCTTGACTGATAGGTCTGAAACTCTGGCTTCTTTGTGAACTATCCTTTGCTATTTCAGTAGCAATTGTTTCCTCTTGTTGAATTTCTTCATTTAATATTTCCAGGTAGTAGGGAAATGCTGAACACTCAATCGAGTCTTTTACAGCATTGAAAGAGTCTTCGTAGCAGTCATATTGTCCAAGTAACTCTTTTTCGGATTGCCAAGATTTGAATGACTGGAGAAGGGCTAAGTATAAAAAATATATTTTCTCATTAGTTTGACAAGTACGTTTTCTACGTTTTTTTAAAGTTACTTTTTGCATGCCAAACCAAACAACCATCACTACCAACAACAGCATATTTGCCTTCGTCAATGTTTTCTGACACATTGTTTCTATAGCTATAGTGTTGCAGAGTTTCATAAAGACTCATATTATTGAGGTGTGGACTTCTTTTTGGGTAGTAAGTGTCCAACATATTGGTTTTTTCAATATCTGTACTCTCTGGATCAAACTCTGCTAAGTGCTGAATTTCTGGGAAAGGCTTCAACACTCTGTTTCATATGTTGGCAAGCCCTAGACTTACCTTAAAAATTCCTCTTAACTTTGAGAACAAACTAGATGAGCTCAACCTATCCGTGCACTCACAGGAAACAATTTCCCTATGGGAAAGCATTTTCAAGCTAAAACTGTACCATTTTTTACTAAAACTAATCTCTGCAGAAATCTCCTCCCACATCTCCTTCATTTTTGATTTCTCAGATGTATTGATACATGATGTCACATACCGAGCAATAGAGTTATCTGCTACGAACTGTATGTCCATGTTTGTATTCCACTTCTTTAAAATGACTGGATTATAATCATTAATGTACTTACAAGCCTCTATTTATTTTAGGTTGTAATTATTTTTGGTGACTTCCGTGTCAATGTATGTCTCACTGCAGACATAAAGCTGTTTACTCTTCCTTCTGAAATCACAGGTTGAGGGAATCCAAAACAGCATCTTGTACAAAATGTACCTTTGTTTCTATATTTACGTCTACAATACTTCCCACACCTGTGATTTTGGAACCGCAGAACTTGTTGACGCAAACCTCTTTTGGAATAGGAGTACCATCTTTCATCTCATAACATCATCCAGATGTGTCAACTGAATGCACTAATGTGTTCTCTTGGAAGTAACTCTCCTCATTGAAATAAGGTTCTGTACTGGAAATATGTAGCCAATCACCACTTAAAATTTTGCAGAAATTACTTTTATTTACAATTAGTTTCCTTTGGCTTCTCTTCTTCATACTTAACACTATTTTATTGAGTGTTTTCATCCCATTCAAAATTAAAATAGTTTCTTCTTCAAACCAAACGACTTATCAACTACAGTTTCAATATATTCCTTCTGTTTCATTAATTCTCTTCTCCTTTTATATTTCTTCATAATTTTTTATCAGATTCTGAATTACCCTACAACAAAACATACTAAATCTTATTTCCTTAAACTGTTTCTGTCTTACCGTTAAAGTATCTCCTTTATCCTTCAATGTTTTACTCTTAATATAATGCACTTGCACTCCTTTATTAGAAAGTTTTTAACTTTCATTTCTATTTATTTGTTTTTGATCACTTTGAGGTTTTCCACATACTCTTTTCAAAAATGTTTTTATTTTCTTACCAACAGCTCTTCTCTCTTTCTTTCAATTTTCTGCTTTTTGTCCTTGTTCTTTCTGATTTGTGAGGAGATAATAAAGGTTTCTCTTTCGATTTCCTGTTACACATTTTGATGGCAATGTATTTTCTTCTTCTTCTAAGTGTAACTAGATATCGGTCATGAGAAAACAAATGAGTACATTTAGATTTTCTTTAGATATTCTTAAATTATATTTTTGACCATTTAACTGTTATTATGAATGGTTGTATTTTATCACATTGCAGCATGGCTGATGGCCTACCTATAGCCTAGCTGAGGAGTGATAAGAGTTGACAAGCAGATTTTCTATTGCCAAATCGAGCTGATGTTTAAAACTATACTCTCCGTCTCAGCAGTAGTAGGCCTGATCCAAGTTTAAAGAGGTATGTTTTTGGATGGGACACTAGCTTCTCTTAGTAGTCACTTACAAATGTGAGGGAGTGTATTAGTTAGCAACTGCTACTGATACTGTAGTATGCACAGCTGGTATTCAGATGTGTGCATCAATATATGTGTGTCTGTTTCAGAGTCTGACTGCCCGTTCGAACGGTTCTATCCTCTTATAAGTATGTACATGAATTGCAGTATGAGTGGCATTCAGCATATGTAACTGGATATAGGGGTATTTCAATGTACACATAACTCACTAAAACGGTCAAGGACATATCTCACTTTTTAATTACTTAGCACCATATATGATGACCTAACTACAGCCTGGGTGTTGGTGACATTTCAGCAGTAAGAGGTGAGTTCAAGACTTCTCAGGCAGGTTTCCAACTGCCAGGTCTCGATGACATTTAAAACTACACTCTCAGGCTCAGCAGTAGTAAGCCTGATCCATGTTTAAAGGAGTACTTTTTGGGATGGGACACTATCTTCTCTCAGTAGTTGCCTGCACATGTGAGTGAGTGTATCAGTTAGCAACTGCCACTGATACTGTAGTATGCACAGCTGGTATTCAGATGTAGGTATCAATTTATGTGTAGCTGTTTCAGAGTCTGACTGCCGGTCTGAACAGTTCTATCCTCTTATAAGTATGTACATGAGTTGCAGCATGAGTAGGATTCTGCAAATGTAACTGGATATAGGGGGATGTCAATGTACATCTAACTCACTAAAACTGTCAAGGACATATCTCACCTTTTAATTACATAGCACCCTATATGATGGCGTACCTACAGCCTAGGTGATGGGTGAGATTTCAGCAGGAAGAGGTGAGTTTAAGACTTCTCAAGCAGGTTTTCTACTGCCAAGTCTTGCTGACATTTAAAACTACACTCTCAGGCTCAGCAGTAGTAATCCTGATCCCTGTTTGAAGGAGTACTTTTCTGGATGGGAGACAAGCTTCTCTCTGTTGTTACCTACAAATGTGAGTGAGAGTATCAGTTAGCAACTGATTCTTATACTGTAGGATGCACAGTTCCTGTTTTGAAGTCTGCATCGATGTATGAATGGCTCTTTCAGTATTTAACTGACAATCTGAGTGCTTCTATTCTCTAATATGTAGGTACGAGAGTTGCAGTATGAGTGGGACTCTGCATTTGTAACTGGGCATAGGGGTATGCCAGTGCACATTTAACTCAGTGGAACTGTGAAGGGCATGTCTCAATTTTAATTACATAGCTCCATGCCTATCTACAGCCTAGGTGAGGTGTGACATTTCTGTAGTAAGCGGTCAGTTCAAGACTTGTCAAGCAGATTTTCCTGTGCCAAGCTGAATTTACATTTAAAACTACACACTCAGTAGCTGTAGGCTCTACCCATGTTTGAAGGAGTATTTTCTGGATGGGAGACTAGGTTTTATCAGAATTAGCGTTCAAATGTGAGTGAGTGTATCAGCAACTGGTTCGGATATTGTAGTATGCACAGCTGCTGCTCGGATGTGTGCATCAATGTATGTGTGGTTGTTTCAGTGTCTGACTGCCTGTCCGAATACTCTATTCTCTTATAAGTGGGTACATGAGATGGAGTATGAGTGAAAGTGTGCATATATAACTAGGTATAGAGACCTGCCAGTACACATCTCACTCAGTAAAACTATGAAGTACATGTGTCAACTTTAAATTATATACCACCATGCTAGATGACCTACCTACAACCTAGGTGAGGGGTGAGATTAAGTCAGTTCAAGACTTGAGAAACAGGTTTTCCAGTGCCGAGTCAAGTTGATGTTTAAAAGTACAGTCTAAGACTTAGCAGTGGTGGGTCAAATCCATGTTTAAAGCTGTATTTTTCTGTATGGGAGACTACCTTCTTTCAGCAGCTGCATACAAATGTGAGTATATCAGCAACTGGCTCCGATACTGCATTATGCACAGCTGCTGTACAGATCTCTGCATCAATGTATGACTGGCTATTTCAGTATGTAATTGCTTCTCTGAGTGCTTCTGTCATTGGATTACTAGTTATAAGAGTTACAGTATGAGTGGCACTTTTCATATATAACTAGCTATGGGGGTGTGCCAGTACACATCTAACTCAGTGAAACTCTCAAGTTAATGTCTCACCTTTTAATAATATACTTATAACCTCACTACAGCCTAAGAGAGAGGTGACTTTTCTGCAGTAAGAGCATAATTCAATACTTATCAAGCAGATTTACTACTGCCAAGTTGAGCTAACATTTAAAACTACACTTTAAAGCTCAGCAGTAGTAGGGTTAACCTATGTTTAAAACAGACGTTTTCCACTTGGAAGACAACTTCTCTCAGCAGTTGCCAACAATTAGGATTGAATGTATCAGTTAGCAAGTACTTCTGATACTGTAGTATACAGATGTGCTCTTTGCATGTCTGCATGAATGTATAAGTGCATGTTTCACTGTCTGACTTCCTATTTGAGTATGTATGTTCTCTTAATAAGTAGGTAGAACACTTCTAGTATGAGTGGCACTCTGCATATATAACTAGACATACGGGTCTGCCAATGCAGATCTAACTCAGTGAAACTGTGAAGAACATGTCTCAAGTTTTAATGATATACCACCATAGCTCATGCCCTACCTACAGGGTAGGTGAGGGGTGACCTTTGTTTATTAACAAATTACTTTAAGACTTGCTGACCACGTTTTCTTGAACCAAGTCCAGCTGACATATAAAAATGCACACTAAGACTGAGCATTACTACAAAGTACCCACTTTTAAAGCACTACTTTTCTAACATACATAATCCATAATTATAAGCTACATAGCTAACAGCTTTTACACATAAAAGTATCATATACTGTTGTAGTCTACTAGTTTTAATATGAATTCTGGGAGCTGTAGTATTAATGTACAATACTATTAAGGAATGTTCAAATGCAACATTTAAACAACAATCTTTCTCTATATAACTACATGACATATATGTATGATATATAAGTACACTCCATAAATGTGGTGAAAAACAGTTACATTGTAGTGTTTTTTAGTATGAATTCTGAGAGTTGTCATAGAGATATACAATGTAACAACAGACTCTTTAAGTGCCAACATTTATAAAAACACCATTCTGAACAAGAGTTACACAATTCCTCATAGATCGCTGTATTTTACATAAACTGTTGTACACCTGACATATACATTAACATTTTAAATTGTCTTTTTTGACTAAATTTATATTTTTTAAATACCTGTAAAAATAATTTGTTGTTCGAAAACTTTCTTCTCTGTTGTTAGTAGATAGTTTGAAATATCTCAGAAAATATTAAAACTCAGCATAAGAATGGCATACCACTCTCCCACGAAGGAACCATAAATGGCAACCTTTTCAACTTTGCAGTCTCTGATACTAAGAAAGGTACCCAATCAAAAGATGCCTTCCATTTTTATATTTTTTACTTGAGTTTTGAATGGCTATTGCTCCTTAACCCTTCGTTTACCTCTCTGAGTAACTTAAAATGTTAGGCTGTCTGTCATTATTTGCAAATTCTTTGCGACCCTCAGCGAGGACCCCTGTGTAACTTCACGAGGAATTCGCAAATATTTACGGGGATCCAAAAAAACATTCAGCTTAATTTTTTAATTTGTTTTACAGTTATACTACTCTTTAAATACAACTCCTCTTTAGGGAAACACTTAACCATCGTACTATAAAAATGGAATGTAGTAGTATCTCTTTAATACCGTACCCCAAACACTCCCATGGCAGTGTTTCTATGGCAACCCAATGGAACTACTAGGTCAAGAGTGCAACTTATGTTTTAGAAACTGCATATTACTCAGCAGCTCAAATTTGCCTGGTACGTTTGACTCTTCGAAAATGTAACCATATCAAAGAAAATTTGACTTTCTTTTATTTCAAACACAGGTAATCATATATGTACTTTCTTAAGTTCAATAATCACAACCTAATTTAAGTATCTCCATATTAAATTCACCCAATAGAATTTATCCTTTTTTTCAAACAAATGCTCTCTCCATTTTAACTGCCTTGTACCTACTGAAGTATCTCATTCTTGTGACGCCTTCTGTTAGGTTTGCCTCTTTGTCTTTACAATGTTCAGAGTGTGGATTGTAGGGCACATCTTTGTGTTTTGGGCAAGTGAGTATGACAGAAAGAGTGGCACTGACGGAGACCTAGGTTTGTCAAACGTGGAGATACAATCGTGTGGCCAGAGAGGTTTAAAGTGGCATCAATTGCTGCCTTTGGTAAAAAGCAATAAAGATTCCCAACCCCCTCATCTCATGATTGTGCACTGTGGTGGTCATGACCTGGCCATACTTACTGGGGTAGTACTGGAAATCCTAATGAAAGATACGTTTGCAGATTTAATGACACTTTTTCCTCGCACTGCCTTGATATTTTCCAATATATGCCAAAGGCAGAAATGGAAATGGTCTACCAAATTCTGTCCACAGATAGACAAATCCAGGAAACATGTTAATAAAATAGTTTCAGCATTCCACATAAACCATAACATTGGCTCTATCTACAATAAGAACCTCTGCTTTGACATGGATGGAATTTGTAGAAGTGATGGTTTTCACTTCACAGACAAAAGCAACAGGGTGGTTCTCACCAACTTGAAACACTGCATCCTATCATACATGTAGTTTCATCCTGTACGCAATAAACACAAAGGTTCTTCTTAGAGCCACCCTATTTCCCTAACACAAAGTAATTTTATTTTAACATCTTTTTTTGCAACTTAAAAAAATTGTGAATCCCTGCGAATACACAAAACAAAAGCATGCATTCAATGCACAAAACCACTTTTATATTTTACTACTACTTTAATAATTCAGTACAGCACAATGTGTGACTGGGTCTGTGAGTGGGTGCATGAATGTATGAGTGGGTCTTTGGGTCCATTAGTGTCTAAATGGGTCTGTAAGTGTGTGTGTGTGTGAGTGGCTGAAAGGGTCTGTGAGTGGGTGTATGAGTCTGAGTAGGTGTATGAGTCTGAGTGGGTCTGTGAGTGGGTGCGTGGGTATCTGAATGGGTCTGTGAGTGGATGTATAAATGTCTATGTGGGTCTGTCACTGGGTGCATGAGTGGCTGAGTGGGGCTGTGAGTAGGTGTGAGAGTGTCTGACTGGGTGGATGAGTGGGTCTGTGAGTGGGTGTGTGTGTGTCTGAGTAGGTGTATGACTATGAGTGAGTCTGTGAGTGGGTGTGTGAATAGGTATGAACGTGTCTAACTGGATATGTGATTAGGTGTGTGACTGTGCATGAATGTCTGAATAGGTCTGTGACTGTGCACATGCATGTCTGAGTAGGTATGTGACTGTGCATGAATGTCTGAGTGGGTCTGTGAATTGGTGTGAGTGTGTCTGAGTAGGTCTATGAGTGGGTGCGTCTATGTCTGAGTGGGTGTGTGAGAGCCTGAGGGAGTCTGTGTCTGTGTGCATGAATGTCTGAGTGGGTCTGTGAATGGGTGTGTGAGTGGGTCCATGACCGTCTGAGTGCCTCTATGAGTATGTGCAGGACTGTTTGAGTGGGGGGGTGAACGTGTCAATGTGTTTTATTGTGTGTTTTCTCCGATATTTGCGAATTGATTCAACTCTACAGGGGGCCACACTGGGCATCAGGCGGATTCACGAATATCCATGTTGTGAAAAAAAAAAATAACACTTTCCTTTTTTTACATCACATAACCTGTCACAATAACACTTTCCCATTTCATTCATGGGGTCAGAGTAGCTCCACCTTGACCCCTAATCCCACCTTCCCCATTTTTATGCCATTTTATTTCAGCCCCAGAGACCACCCCACCGTTATATAAAATGGTGGACACAACTTTCAGATCAGGTTGGGGCCAACCAATGAGAGCATCCCTGCAGCTTGTGGGTTCCACAAATATGTCACAAGTATATTAGTGAAGTATTCATGCCTCTAAATATCTATATTTAGTTTTTCTTATAATATCTCAAAAACTACGTAACGGCAACTGACAACTAAAAAGATTCTTTCTGGACCAAAAGCTACCTTTCTGCCAAATCTGCCGTAATTCTGTCCAGATGTTTGGGCTGTAGTCATGTTCAAAACCCCTATTGGAAATGCCCTTTTTAACCCCCTCCTTTTTTTCCCTCCTCCCCCGCTTGACGGATCACCTCAAAACTTCTCATGCACAGCAAGACCTTACTGGGCACTGTTTCTGGAAAATTTTGTGAAGATTCGTCAAACAGCGCCAAAGATACAGGCAAGTCAAAAACAATTCTCTATGGAAACTTTAAATTGGGCCTGCAGGACTCCTGCTAGTTAAGTATCCGGGATCTTCACCTAGTTATGGGACTCAAAGTTATATAAAAAAAAACATTTTCTACAAATAATCTATCGTATTTGATCATATGGTGGCCACAACAAAAGCTGTTGTGGTAATTGTGGTTTGTGCACACCTATAGGTACAACTCAATACATTCCCTGATGTTGTTAAGGAAAATAATTTTCCCTTATTTTGTGAAATGGACTCCATCTCTATTGTAGACAGCAGACATATCAAAAGCAGATGTTGTTGTGGTGTGTTGAGCCTATCCTCTGTGGACAACCTAAATAATGTCCATTTGGAGAAATCCTAGATCTTTGTCCATTCCAGAAATTGTGGCATGATCCGTACACGAAAAGACAAATCTGTGGACCACAATCCACACTCAAAGCAGTATGCTGGAGCTTGTCACAGTCGTCAGCAGCAGAATGATGATGTTCTGGAGGAGCATGAATTTTGAGGAGTAATATTCTGGAAGAGCATACTGTTTGAGGAGAAAGCAAAAGCCTTTTTTCAATCTTAACTTTCTGACTGGTTGATGTTACTAAGGTAAAACAGTAATTTAGGCAGTCAGTAACTGCTATTTGTATTGTGATAGGGAGATCCAAGCCCCTTTCGGTGGCTCAGTGTCTACTACACACACACCCTACACCTTGTCCAAATGTCCTAGAGACGAGTCGCAATCTAAATTTCTTCCTACTTCTTCCCCATATGCCCCTTGGGAGTCCCGCAGGACCAACTAGCAAGCTTCACTGCTTGAGACTTAATCCTGTGGAAGCACAAAGGGGTCTGCACTGAGTTCTGCAGGATGTCCCAATAGGTGGCCAAGCCCCTGCTTCACACATTCTATGCCTTGTATTGAAGTCCTTACGCACTGCCCACTCCCTCCATGCATGCATGAAAGCCCGCTTAGGTGGCCAAATCTCTACTACACTTAGGGGGTCATTCTGAGTTTGGCTGGCGGCGGGTGCCGCCAGCCAAACGGGAACCGCCAGAATACCGCTGCACGGTCAAAAGACCGCCGCGGTTATTCTGAGTTTCCCGCTGGGCGGGCGGGCGACCGCCAGAAGGCCGCCCACCCGCCCAGCGGGAAACCCCTTCCCACGAGGAAGCCGGCTCCGAGGGTGCGACGGGTGCAGTTGCACCTGTCGCGATTTTCAGTGTCTGCTATGCAGACACTGAAAATCTTAGTGGGGCCCTGTTAGGGGGCCCCACGACAAGCGTTACCGCCAGCCAGGTTCTGGCGGTCAACACCGCCAGAACCAGGCTGGCGGTAAGGGGGTCGGAATCCCCATGGCGGCGCTGCCTGCAGCGCCGCCATGGAGGATTCCCCAGGGCAGCGGAAAACCGGCGGGACACCGCCGGTTTTCCGTTTCTGACCGCAGCTGTACCGCTGCGGTCAGAATGCCCATGGGAGCACCGCCAGCCTGTTGGCGGTGCTCCCACGGTCGTTGGCCCTGACGGTCCATGACCGCCAGGGTCAGAATGACCCCCTTAGTCTAGACCTTGTACAAAAGTCCTTACGTGAAGTCCTTTCCTTCCAGACATCCAAGCCACTTTAAGTGGCCCAGTGTGTCCTACACACACCCTACACCTTGTCCAAATGTCCTGAAGATGGGTTGCAATCTAAATTTCTTTCTCCCTCTTCCCTATAAGCCCTTTGGGAGTCCCACAGGGCCAACTAGCAAACTTCACTGCTTGAGACTTAATCCTGTGGGAGCACAAAGGGATCTGCACTGAGTCTTGCAGGACTCCCGCAGGATGTATATGGGAGACAAAAACATAAGAAGAATGTGGGAATGTCTGTAGCCACTCACTATAAGCAAAACGGTAGACAAGAAATTGTTCCATTGTCTTCTTAGGTCTTTAAAAGATTGGTTGAAGGGTTAGGTTTTGTAGTGCAGTATGGTATCCTTAGAAGCAATGCTGTACTCCAAAGCTGTTTGCTATTGATAGGAGACTGGAGAGTGGTTACATTACGTTCAACCAATGGTTGATGCTCCCTCTATATTTTGCTTAGAAAAAAAGTGTCAATCTTGTTCGGTACAGGGGTGGAAGTCTTAAGATACATATGCACCTTGTATAACCTTTGCTAGCTGAGTTTATCTCTAGTTGGTGTGCAAGTCCTGTGGAGCTCCCCAAGCAGGAATCCTCTAGTGAAGGTTCTCCCCTTTTAAATGACACCTTCCCCGCCCAAATCCATGTTAAGTGGCTGAGATATGCCCCCGAGCACAGATGTAAGTGAAAGTAAATGAGCCATTTTACTTTCACCTTTTGTGTAATGACATTGGAGAGCCATGTGCACCGATCGTCAGCACACAGGAAAAAGAAAAAAACCCTCAGGTCCTGCGGAAGCTCTTCCCCAGCTTCCAAGGCTTAGTATAATGAATGGAAATCCATCTGGTGCTCACATCAGGATTCCAGGATGACCTGGAGCCGTCCTCAGCACATGAAGATTGGTGCAGAGGATGGCACAAAACCGTCCTCTGCAATGATGTGGTTAATAGTAATGGTCCAGTAAATGCAAACTATTTATATTCTTCATTGGCGCTCTAAGTTATATTAGGCAATAACAATCTATATTTGTAAGGATATGATGTGAAGAAGGGATAGCCATCTGTCTTAGTTAAATCCTTAATAGTATGTATACATAACCTAGCCCAATCTCATAACGTTTTGTTCCTCATTTATTTTTATTTTGGGGTTCAGCCATATGGATGACAGAATTAATCACTGCAATCTATTGTGGAGGTTATGATCCAAGCTCAAGACTGCTCTATTTGTGGATTATATAATGTTTAGGGAACGGGGGCTGCACGCTGAGCGGACTCAGACAGTTCAGTGAATAGGTAAGAGTCAGTTCTATCTTCACCCATGGTAGTAAGGAATAGCCACCAGCAAGCCTGTTACAGCAAGAAAGTTGTTTGACAGTTATATAAATTAGTTTTTTTTAGATCATCTCTTGCTTTCAGTTTAGGTAGTGCAATCCTAGCTTTCTTGTTCTTCCAAATAAATTTAGACCTTATTTTATCAAATGTTTTGAAGAAGTCTTCTGAGAAAAATAATTGGAAAATGCTAGAATAAAAGTTTATTTGGGGAGAAGTCATTGTTTTAACACATTCTATACTTCCCCACCAAGTAATGAACTTAGGGGACCACACTTCAGTTAACAATTTAGTTTATTACTCATTTTATTTTCCAAATGTATCTTAATTAAAGCCAGGTTCTTTTTCAAACCTAATCCTAAACATTTAAGTTGCTTTGCCTGCCATTCAAGTCCAGATAGGTGAATTATGCTAGAGTGGCATAAAACTTTGCAGTGTGCACAGCTCTTCATGGTAAGGCCAGTCTCTTCAGATACTCAAGCCCCCTTACGTTGGCAAGGGCCTACTACGTACAGTGTTTTACACAGCTCAGGCACAGAGAGGCCAGACCCTCTAGAGACACATGCTCCATTAGCCAACCAAACTTCTTAATTGGGCAGCTTTCCACCCGGGCACAAGTCTTCACAGAGAGGTCAGTCCCTCAAGACAATTAAGATCCATTAGGTGGCAAAGTAATTACTACATGCAGCCATATCTCTACTATGCAGAGCCTTTGCTCGGTGCTAAGCACTTCACTGAGAGTTCAGAACCTCCAGATACCCAAGCCCTATTCGGTGGGAAATCTTCTATTAAGCACAGACTTTAGAGCTCTTCACAGTAAGTCCACTTCCTCCTGACATGCAAGCCCCTTATGGTGGGCTAGCCCCTACTCTTCACAGTGTTCACCATGTGTACAGATCTTCACAGGAGGAGGAGGGGCAGTACCTCCACATAACAAAATCCTTTACACAACCAAGCACCTACTATGCACAGACTTTTCCCTGTGCATAGCTCTTTATGGGGCGGCCAATGCCTTCAGACAGTTGATCACTGTTATGTGGGCAATAAAAACACTGCTTCCCTCTGCAGAGCAAAGGATAGACCAGTCCTTGTACACACACACACACACACACACACACACACACCTTTAGATGATCAAGGCTGTTCAGCATTAAGCTTTCCCCCTATACCCTCTTCATGGAGGGATTTTGCCATCTGCAAAGCACTTCAGAGTAGCCGGTTTCTCCAGACACCTAGCTCTGTTAGGTGGTCAAGCTTGTAACACGTGCATTATTTTCTCTGTGTACAGCTCTTCATTGAGAGTGCAGTCCCTTCAGGCAATCTTGCCCCTTTACCTAGTAAGCTTGTAAAATGCACTGTATTCGCCCTGCGTACAGATCTTCATGGAAAGGTCAGTCCCCCTACACAACTCCTTTATACAGACAAGCACCTACCAAGCGCACACTTTGCCCAGTGCACAGTGTTTCATGGAGAGGGGTGTCCATTGAGGCACCAAAGTGCCATTATATGGGCAAGGTTCTAGTACGTACAGTACTCCCTCTTTGCACAACTCGGCCATGGATAGGCCAGTCCATCTAGACACACTCTCCATTAGATGGCCAAGGCAGTTCAATGCACAGATTTTACACACGCACAGTTCTTCAGGAGGAGGGTAGTCCTTCCAGACAGTGAAGAACCATAAGGCGGTGGAATCCATACTACAAAAACCTTTGCTCTTTATACAGTTGTTCAAGGAGATGTCAATTTCTACAGACACCCAAACCCCATTAGATGGCCACGTCTTTACTATGCAGAAGCCAGTTCCTCCAGACACCCAAACTGTTTTAGATGGGCAAGCCCCAATTGCGTACAGCCTTAGCTCTGTTTACAGCTCTTCACGAAGAGTACAATCCCTACAGGGAATCATGGCTCAACAGATGGGAAGTCTCTACCACACACAGTGTTCGCCCTGTGTACAGAGGTTCATGGAGAGGGCAATCCCTGCATACAATTACGCCCATTACATAGCAAGCAGCTACCACACACATATTTCCCCAGTACACAGCTTTTCATGGAGCGTTCAACCCCTACACACACCCAAACTGCATTACATGGGAAGGCTCCTAGTACATATAGTGCTGTTCATCTGCACAGCTCACTCAAGAAGAGGAAAGTTGTCTAGACACACATGCACTATATCATCAAGTGTCTTCACTGCACAGCTTTACTCCTGTGCACAGTGCTACACGAAGAGGTCAGTCCCTCCAGAGAATGAGGAGTCATTAGCTGGCACAAGTCCCTACTGCACACAGTTTTCACCCTATGTACAGCTGTTTAGAGAGAGGCCATTTTTGCCAGATTGCCAAGTCCTATCAGACAGCAAAGCCCTAATGCCTACAGACTTTATTCTGTGTTCAGCTCTTCATGGACAATGCACTTCTTCTAGACACCCAAGTCCCATAAGGTAGCCATGCCCCTACTATGCATACTGTATACCTTGTATAGTAGTCTTCAATGAAATTCCACTCCCTCCAGACACTGAAGCCCTATTAAAGAGCTAAAGTCCTTACTACTCAGACTCTTGTAGAGATGTCACTCACTCCAGAGACCAAATCTGGTTATGGCCCTCTATATACACCTTACACAGAACTCTTTATGAAGAGTCCACTCTCCCAATACACCAAAGTGGATTTGCTATTTCTAAGTAAGTCTTTCATCTTAAAGGTGTCAATATTAATTTAATGTTATAAAAACAACTGAGATTGTTTTTTATTTCTGTACATATTAATATCTGTGATTGTTTTAATGTTATAAAGATGTAATATACTGTTTATTTGTATTCATCTTATACTTACTTTATAAATGTACAACCTGTACAAAATGCCAACAAGACAACAGAAGAGAAAGAAAGCTAAACATGGATACAATGAAGACAGCAGTACAGATGTAAGACAGAAGCCCACATGGAAAATTGAAAGGAAAATACAGAATGTTGGTAAGAGCACTTGTGCTTCTATTAACAAGTTAGTTGAGAAAACAAAAAAGTGATAAAGGTGGTAGTAAGAAGCAAGGAGTACCAACAGCAAAAGTAGGTGCATCTAAATTAGTAAAAAGGAGAAAATGTGTTTAAGAACAGTGATGAGCATTCTTGTGCAAGGTATAAGAAATACAAACAACTTTGTCACAGGTTCTTTTGTAATAAGGTATTACTATGACCTCTATAAATCAAGTAAAAGGAAGCCTATCTAGACACAGGCAGACATAGTGTGTGGAGAGTGTTGCAGAAAATGTATTTGTTCTAAAGAACAATTTGTTAATTCACAGATGATATCCAAATGAATTTTGGTCCTGAAAGAAAGCCTGAAGAAAATGAAGTGGTCATGGAGTTGGCCAATGAAAGGATGACCGATGAGAACGTGTTAAACAGTTTCAGAAAGAAAATTGCTGTCTTTACTTCAACATCAGCATAAATTCCAAATAAAGTGTTTGTTGCTATCGAACAAACTACAAATCATAAACAACAAAATTAGATGTTTGTGAAAAAGCTGAAGACAGAGATTTAGTCCAGTGGTTTAAACTTGCCCTGTGCTTAATCGCTGAGGAACGGTTAGATCTATGTACCAGCCAAGATGTGCGCAAGTGCTGCATTACAAAACCAGATGACAATAAAGTGTCTGCACAAGGCATTCTCAATACCTTAGAAATATCTCCAATTCCTGCTGAGCTTCAGCAGCTGATTGTGTAGGAAAGTGTTTTTATTCAGCTTGTGCCCCTTTTCCAAGCTATAGTAAAAATGTATATCTTCCACTATATTTGAAGAAGAACATGGAAACCCTTCCTGTAGATCGAGAAAAAGACTCACATATGGTTTTAGTTAATGGTGTGCCAACAAAGGACAAAGTGATTTGGTAGGAACTGATTAGTATACATAAGCTGAAAAACCTCACACTATCTGAAAGTAGAAAACAAATTCCAGAAAGATGTAGATGTAGAACAACGTTCTAGTTAGCAGGGTACATACCATTTCAAGGCCAAATAGAGTGGTAGTCTGAGAGAGAGTAGATTCTGCTGAGGCAGAAGTGTATGAACACATAGTATTCACCCTCCACATTTGATGGATGATGCATTAGAATGATATCAAAAGAGGCAAGCTAGAGAGGAGTGCATTAGTGCAAGGGGGAAAAATGTTTAGAAGCCCATTGTTTTCCGCTTTTCTTCCCACAGGAGAGGGAAGTTGATACAATAGTTGTCGAGTCCAGATTCCTGCTTCCGAGTAAAGGTCAACTAGGTTATATTCTGAAGATGCAAGATTCTGACAGAACATTGTATACCTGTTTCATTTTCTGTTTGAAAATGAACTGGCTAATGAGTGCAACCTTACTAATTTCATGGCTAAATTAGGGCTGATTCTGTCGGCATGCTGAACTAAAGTGCAAGTTGCGGGACTTAGATGCACCTACCTGGCTCATAACACTGAGTTGTGCTGAGGATGCTTGGGATGATCCTCACGAGTTCCTCAGGCAAGCTAACTCAAACAGTGCTGGAATTAATTTTGAAATGTTTGGAGGCTGTGCTCCTTGGATCCATTAAATGTCTGTAGATACTTTAATTACAGGTTTCAATTCATATGTTGTGTCATCTGCAAAAAAAAAATCTTCGTCCAGGTGCGGTAATTAACTATTATTCGAGGAAAGAGTGTTGTGCTAGGGGTGCTCTCCATATTCACATTAATGTGTGTAAAATGTGCACCCAAATTCGGACAGGATACTGATGAGTCAATATTGTTATTCACTGAGCAATATATTACATATGAGATTCCAAATGAGTCTCACAACAAAAGCCTGATGTAACAAGTGTAGCAAGTGTTGGTATTTCAGTGTCACAAAAGAGGAAAGTACTGTTGATGCATATACAAAGTCAGATGAAAATACTACACAAAGTGTTGCTTTGTATCCTGTAGGCCTGTTCTCTCTAAAGAAAGACTGCTATACTGTCATTGGCAAATCTTCTAAGAATACGCGCAATATTAGAAGTGAGGCTTCCAAACTAATTAAGGATTACAACTTTGTCATTTATTTTTTCTATGTCCAATGCAAATATGGACATTTAGTTTTGTGGCAGACAATTCTATTGCTGCTGCAGAATCCACTGCCTCAAACATAAGAACGACTGAAAAAAACAGAAATGAAGGATGTATTTGAAGAGATTTCGGCAGAGAAATGTTTAACTAAAAATCTATACTGCTTCACTTTCAAGGTGCTTTCTCACACAGAAAGCGGCTCTTAGGATGGCTTGTGACAGACTGAACTCTTCTAGCTAATATGGAAACAGTGAATCTGTCTTTTGGATTAGTTCATGCCCACCTTCTGCACACAACAGAGTTTTGTAGTTATTTGCTGAGATTCAGTATCTTGCTCACTCGAATCCCGATAGCACTTAGATTGTGAAATCCGACATGATGGACACTTGCTATTCAAATATTATTGTTCATTTAGAGAACCTGTGTCTGTATGAAGAAGCTCAGTTCTACACATACAAAAACAATGTTGAAGAATACATTTAAGTTAGTGGGTTTGCTGTCTTTAGCTGTAGCAGTTGTTTAGTGCGACACAGCAAAACAAGTCTCATCAACCATGTCAAACTCAGCTGCTGAAGTACAGACAAAAAATGTTTTTCTACTTGACTCTTTTGTAACTCTTTAAACCATGGCGTGCTGAGGAAAAACTGTTAGTTCAAAAGGACTGGTACTAAGACATTTTCAATGCAGTCAAAGACCATAATCAATGTCCAGTTTTTCACCTATATGAAAATCCTGAATGATGAAATTAGAGGTTGCAAAGGATAATTCTCAAGACAGACAGAGTTCAGGCAGAGATAGTCAAGATCTGCTCTACCAGTCTACTATTGAAAATGAGGCAACCACAGCAATGTATGAAGTGGAAAAAGGCTATGGATCAAATGAGGAGTGTCTGTTGATTTAGAAAATTTGACTGCTCGGCTTAATGAAGAGCAGCTGCAGATTTTCCAGCAAGTAACAGCACCGATTGACCATTGAATGTTCTTTGACAAATCTTACAGTGCAGGCGCCACATTCAAGCTGGCACTTCTATACATTGGTGGTCAGGCAGTGGCTGGAAAAAGGTTTTCTTATATAAGTGATGACTGAGTATGTCCAGACGACAGATTGCAACCTTTCATGTGTTGTGACAGCACTCACTAGATTAGCTGCACACAACATAAATGGAATTACTCTGCATCTTGTTGCCAGTGGAGCAAATAAATTGGAGTACCTTAAGTTATCCAATGATGCTTGCCATGACGTAAAAAAATGGAAAGTCCTTTCCATTGATGCGATTAGCATGGTTTTAAATTTAAACCAGGACTTTGTTGATCTGAGAATGCATGAGGTTCTCAGAACTGACTAGGGTGTGCTTTTTAGTGAAAAACATATCATAGTCTTTGAGGACTTTCAGCTGAGCCCTTTTAAAGGTTCCAGAAAACCAAACAAGGGTAATGCCCGTATAACCCCTTAATTCTAATTCCTGGGTTAGAAACTGTAATCACAAAATATGGAAAACAAGGGGACACATTAAATATTTACTTTCCAACAATGACACTTGAATTGTCACTGGACATGCATTTTATTCAACAAATCAGCTTTTTGTTTTATTGTAGAATTATTTGTTTATGCTGCGACACTATTCATTATATAACATATACAAATCTTAAAACAATCAAAACACATTCCAGAGTCTATAAAATTTCTTGTGACTTCCAAAGTTCATGTAGAGGTGGTTGCAACCTTCCTATGGTTACTGAATCCAAATAAAGGCAGTCCATTCTCTGCCAAGGTTCCAAGGCCTAAAGAGCTCCAAATTGCCTGGCTATACCTTATTCGAAATGAGTTCAATTTTGTCAAACTCCTTTAAAAAAAAGTTGACGTGTTTTGGCCTAAATAAGTAATGGCCGTATCAGGACACCAGAAGACAAGGAATACTTCCAAGTCCTTGAATATAATTCACTGTTCCCGTTATTAAGTTACAATAAGGGATTAAATTTGCATTAGACCTCAACAAGAGCCTAAAAATGACTAGCTGGTGCATTCGCTTGTCTGTCTACCTTGAGTAGCTGGCGCTGTTGCTTTTCTGCCTACCTTGGGTAGGCCATGTCCCTCCAGACACCTAGGCATACTTATGTTGTTTCGACCCGGTAACGGACAACCTTCTCTGTCTACACATGTTTTTACAAATAAGCCATTTCCTCCATATATCCGAGTCCTATCAGGTGGTGTGCGCAGCCATTGCCCTGTGTACAGCTTTTCACAGAGAGCTTACTCCTCTCAGCCCCGTTAAGTGACTAAGGCCCAGCTATGATCAACCTTTGCCCTATGCAAAGTTCCTGTCAGGAAGGCCAGCCCGCCTAGATATGCAAGCCCCATTAGATGACCAAGCCTCTACTATGCTCAGCTTTTGGCCTATGCGTAGTTCGTCATGGACACTTTACTCTCACCAGACACCATAAGTGGAATAGGTTTGTGGTCAGAATAGTCTCTATGCAGAAAAGAGCTCGTTCCAGCAATAAAGCTATCTTTGAAGGCTATTTATTTCCTGTATGTGTATGCACTGTATAATGTTGCACAGATGTTGCAAAGAGAAAAAACTAAGAGAAATAAACGTATTTCCCCTTGTTATGGCAGCCTCTTGAAGGTGCAAGATTTTAGGACACGTCTATGACTACAAGTGGTTGTAGATATAGATTTGCATCAAAATACATGGGCGGCTGCATGGGGATAACCATACAACAGCCATGGAACAACTTCTTTATGTGAAGTAATGCATGACAGTGCATTACACTTTTTTAAATTACTTTTGTATCACAGGAACCAGCCTGCATTAGCCCTCATAGGAGGAGGCAGAGCCGCAAGGGGGCTGTGACATCGCCTGGCACTATATAAGCGCACTGCTGCAACCGTGGAGCTTAACTGCTTCACATAAACTACAGGAACCAGTCTGCATTAGCCCTCATAGGTGGAGGAGGGGCTGCACGGGGGCTGGGCCATCACCTGGTGCAATATTAGCACGTTGATGCAACCGAGCCACAGGATGTGCCCTGGCTAAGATCGGGCCAAGAGCAAAGTGTCTGTGTCTGTATCAGGCTGGGCTGGGCTGGGCTGACCCTCTATGGTGTTTGAGATTTGATGATCGGTTTTATTCTCCATAATTAAGGACCATGATAAAAAGTAAATTCAAAGCCTCTGTGGATATGGACTCATTTTATGATGTTTTAGCTTCTCAAGGGCTTGTTCACCAAGGTTTATTGCTGCTAAGCTAGATAGATTGAACCAAGGCAAATAGAATTACTAAATACTATATGCCTGCTTGAATAACCAAGTTTTCAGTTATTTCCAGAAGTTCCCCAGATCATATTCCAGGAGGATAGTGTCAGGTAATGCATTCCAATTGGACGCGTCTGAACTGAGAAACAGCGTTCTCCAGAACTTTGTTTCCTAAATCATGGAGAGACTAGCCAGTTGGTCTGGCTGATTCTCAGGTTTCGATAGGGAACATATTTCTTAATTCTACCTGTCAAGAAGCCTAGGACAGTACTGTTTAGGGATTTAAACACTGTGCAGCATACTTTGAAGTCCATGTGCACCTGTACCAGAAGCTAGTGCAGCTCTCTCAAAAGCTGGGCAACATGTAACTAGTGAGGCAGGAGAAAGATCAACTCGCCTGCTTCATTATGAATGATCTGTAGGTTGTGTAAGGCAGTATGGGGTAGCCCTGCATATGATGAATTAGCATAATCTAATCTAAAATTGATGAATGTAGTGACAATAAGTTTCCTGCCATTAAACGAGAACGATGAGGCAGTTCTACTCAGAGTTTTTAATAGAAAGGAACATTTAGAAACTACTGTTCCTATCTAAGGTTTAAACAACAGATTGCCATCCATCACAAACCCAAGACTCTTGGCAGAGATTGATAGATCTAGGTGCTGGGCCAGAAATGAAGATGCCATTAAGCGCTCTCGTTTCTCAACAGAATAATTTCTGTTTTGTCAATTTGCATCTTAAGGTGCTAAAAAAAATTATAAAGCATTCTGAGGTATTATCTAAACAGAAAAATAATTGCAAGTCATCTGCTGCATAATTATAAACCTGGTATCCGAAAACCCAAGGAGGTCATACAACAAATAAGGTCCTTGTATCTAGAATTATAGTCATCAGGCCAAAAGTTGAAACCACCCATGACCAATAATTTTGAGAACTGGATTGAGAGGGGCCAGATTATCTCAAATAATTATTGGTTAAAATGTGCCACATATTGAGGTAGTCGATACTAATAGACATGCTAGTTTGTGGTTTTTCAATTAAATTTTAAGCAACAGAAGGTCCACAATTATCAATTAATTTGCACTCGAGTTGGGAGCTCTTTATATATCTGTGGCAATGGCAGCAACTCGCCCCCACTTCTTTGTTTCAATCCTGATTTTATAAAACAGCAAATAGTCTTTTGAGATAACTTCAATCAATTCAGGCATAGATTCTTCAGCCAGCCAGTACTCACTAATTAATGTTAAGTCCAGTTTATTGTGCTCAGGATAGTTTTAATCTAACTTCCAGTTTATGTTCAGCTAGGGATTGTGTGTTCCATTAAGTTCAACAAAGTGAGTTGGGCAACAAATGCTTAGTTGCAGCAAGCTTACCCATGTTTGTTTGGTCGGCGGAATCTGGCAGCCCCAAGCTACATGAGAGTTTTACTAGGATTCCACGGGATACTACAGATACCACAAGTTCTATGTGGATGTTTTGTCCTTCATTATATAACTGGATGAGATCCCTTCTTGATCAGGAAATAAATTGGCCATTATGACTTGTGCCTAGTCCCGGCCGGGAGCAGATGGGCACAGACAGGCTTGCCTTAGAAGCTTGGCTCTCTTGTTGGCCCATAAAAATACGAGTGCTAACCGTGCACCACTGAACCAAAATGCGTCCCCCATAAGGGGGTATCAGCACAGTACCTATTGTGTAAAAAGTGCAAACACTGCAAATAGTGCCCCAAGGTTCCTCATACCGTCTCCACTCCCAAATTCTCCCTACCTCCTGCTCAAAAGCAACGTGCCCTTCTTAAAATTTACACTTCAGCTCACAGTAAAAACAACTCCAATTCAGTAACTGATGAAGGGTAAAAGTACATTTAATCACGTTTATATTTAATAGTTCAAAAAATTCAAACTGTGATTTAAGCAGGCATAAAATGAAGCAAGCCATCTATCAACAAGTGGTCGCGATGTCCTTTCCGTTAAATAACCCTCCTATTAATCTGTGGTTTGTTTCTTGTTGCCCCCCAAAAAAATTCACACGCTAACCGAGCACTGCCGGACCACAAATGGTGGCACCCAGAAGTGGGTATCAGCGTGGTCCTATCAGCGTGGTGCCTCTTTTAAAAAAACTGCAAATAGTGCAAAAGTTTACTGATACTATCTACGCTCCCCAATTCTGCCTATGCCCTGCTCAAAAGTGATGTGCCATCCTAAAAATGTACACCTCAGTTCAAAGTAAAACCAACTGATGAACTGTAAAAGTAAGTTTAATCAAGTTTATATTTAATAGTTTCAAAAGTTAAAAATGTGATTTAATCAGGCATAAAACAAAACAATCAATATATCCACCTGTAGACGTACTGCGCTTTTCATTACATAGCTTTCTTATTAATCTGTGGTCGGCTCTCCTTCGGGCCCCAAAAACACAAGTGCGCTAACCGTGCACCGCTGAACCAAAAATGGTGGCACCCATCTATTTCCAATTCTATTGTGAATTTTTTCACAAATGTCATGCACGCAATATATCAAGAAAGTTATTTTGTGGAGTTTATCTACTGCCATTAAGTCAGCCCTTGAAAAAATATCCAGTAAGGTTAAAAGCAGACCTGTCACCAAACCGCTGTTAGACTCGTCCTCTAGAGAAGGCTAGTGGTCTTACAGGTGATCTCCCCCACCCCAACAACTCCTTGAAAATTGTAGACACCAGAAGCCTGAATTCTTTTCTCCAAGAGCCAAAAGAAAAAAGAAAGTTAAACCCTCGGGCAGGTACCACCGCAAAGCTTCAGAAACGTCTACAACGCATACAGAACGCCTCCTCACATCCTCGACATCCCTCGCCACAGCCACATTTCCGCCCACCTGAAACACCTACACTGGCTCCCCATCAACAAGAGGATCACCTTCAGGATTCTCAACCACGCACACAAAGCACTCCACAACATGGGCCCCAAATACCTCAACAGCCGCCTCTCGTTCTACACGCCCACCCGTCAATTCCGCTCAGCTAGCCTCGCCCTCGCCACCGTCCCTCACATACGCAGAACCACCGCCGGAGGAAGATCTTTCACCTACCTGGCAGCCAAAGCATGGAACTCCCTCCCCGCACACCTAAGAACTACCCAGGACCATCTCACCTTCAGGAAACGCCTCAAGACATGGCTTTTTGAGCAGCAGTAACCCCCCCTCCCATCCCCCTCTCCAGCGCTTTGAGACCCTCTCGGGTGAGTAGCGCGCTCTATAAATGCATTGATTGATTGATTGACACACAGAGGGGAAGAGGAAACCTCAGGTCAAAAGTAATCCAACCTGTAAACACGGGTACTTTATCTATATTGGGGAGAGCCTATGAAGGGGCTAAGGTTCTCACTTTAGTCAGCAGCAGATTGGAATCTTTAGAGGGACAGTTCATGGCTTTGATGAACTGTATTATCAGCCAGCTGGACTCTACTGCATCTCAAATACTGAAGCTGAAGACAAATAAGGAATATTGTGCCACTATAAATAGATATGTCCCTTCTGCCTCGACACCCTTGGATTAGCTTGATCTCTGTGGCCATAATACTGATTCCTCTACTCAGAGCTTGCATATTGTGAGTGCTCTTAAATATGAAATCTTCAGCCTGAAGCAACTCCATCATCTTCTTCAAAGGGGGTCCCAAAACTCTGACTGTGTCTGAGACACAACTAGCTGGTCAACAGGGTGACCCATTGGTTATCTGGAAGAACTGGTAATAATCTGCTACCTACCAAAATATCCATGTCACAGAGGACTGAGTGGGTCAGAAACATGCCAAACCACCACACCAATGACTGTGTGTTGATCAGTTTCAGAAATCAACTTTTTGTCTGTGACTTATTATATAAGCTTGATTCTATACCCCAAAACTGGAGTAGGATTGAAGCACTCCCCATTGGGTATTTTTTTACATGCCAGACAACCAGTGGTCAGATCTGATAATGCACATTTGAGGGGAAATGTAACATATTGCCCTGCTTTATTGTCTTAGTTGTAAATAGGTTTGCAGCTTTAGCCCTGCGTGATGCTCTAGAATGACACACTAGTATTGTGTCAGTTTCAACCTCAGTGAAAACAATACATTTGGGTTATATGTCCCAGAAGAAGGATATTATAACGGCCAGGCCTAAAGACATATTTGACATCTGCCCTCAAAGGCCTACACCTTGTTGGGGACACTAGATGCATGGGGTTTGATGATGTTTTTAAGTTTGCAACATGGAATATTTCAGGAGTAGGGCCAAAACTGAATAACCCAGCATTTTTGTGCCTGAAAAAAGGTCATTATATCATCTGCTGTCGGGACACTTGGGCTCTAGAAACACAATATATAGATGGATACAACTCATTCTTTACAGCTGAGACCCCCCTTACAAGCCGGCAGAGCAAAGGGAAGCTTGTTATCATTGGTCTCGGTAATGTTCCCTGGGAAAGTTGTATGGTCTGAGCTGGGCTCCCATAGTTTCAACTGTTGTGTTTATTTACAACCCTATAATTTTTTCTTAATCAATTTGTATTGTAATTGTTTTGATTCACATAATATGGATATTGCCACCTCACTTATGAGTGAAATAGCTGGGTTTGTAGCTAGTCAAAATGGCCCTGTAGCACTTTATGGATGGGAGATTTTAAGCTTAAACTTTTCCCTTTCTCAGGTTCAGCCTCCTGTGGGCTGGTTGATCACTTGGGGAGGCCTTGACTCATTTTCATCATCTGCCTTATGAGGAAGTATTTCATTTGTTTCTCTTAATCATAGTTTGCTTGCATTTCTCTGTCTATCGTGCCAATCTTAAAACCAACATATACTGAAACGGATTGTTGTACTTTAATTGATTTTATTATATTCTCATCAGCTATGGTGCCATTTGTTTTCAATTATATTGTAACAGACAACACATTTTATTGAACAAACACTATGCTCTCTATTTTGTGTTTCGGAGGGAGGGTGGTTGATGATTGAGGAGAAACTGGACCAACGCTTACCCTTCTCAAGAACGAAGAAGTGGTTTTGAAATGAGGGAACATAGACAAGGAGTATCTGTTAACCACTTTGGTCACACAAAATATTACAGAATTATTTTAGATCAGGAAGCCAATGTAGGCAATATGATTGCTAGTTATCTTGGGTTATGCGATTCCGTTAACAAATATGTTACTGGTCCCTTGTAAGTTCCTGAAGCTTAAGGACATATATTGGTTTGATGCCAATTGTTCTAAAGCACCCACACATGTCTATTAAGAGCCTTGAAGTCAGCCCCTAGTAATGGGGAGCTTGTTTGCTTCCATTGATTAATCTACAAAAAAGCAATTGCCATGAAGAAACAACAAATAAGGAAGGTGGCCCATGAAAAACTTTTAGAGACTAACTCTAAGCAAGATATTAGAACGTTTTGGAAGATGATCAACCTCTCATTTTTTAAAGATCCCTCCATCACAGGGTTAGATGCTGTCATCTCCCCCAGATAACTGATTCACTCATTTGTGGAGGTTTATAGTGGTGGTAGTCTTCCAGATGCTAATCTTCTAGCAGTGAGGCAGTCAAGCACAGTGGTCTTGCAATTCAATTAAAGGATGCACTTAAAGCTATTAGCAAACACACCTTAGGCAGGGCCCCTGACTCTAATGGGGTCTCCCTAGATCTTTTTAAGGCAACACTGATGTGTGGGTACCTCTTCTTACCAGCACTTTAAGAGCCATTGCCAACTCTGGCCCACTGAGGTCCTGGTCACATGCTATTATTGTGCCAATTTTTTAAAAAGCAGTAAAGGAGACCCAAAATGCTATTGCCCCATATCTTTGAATGATACCACTGCAAAGCTAATGGGTAGAATGTGTTTGGACCGGCAGAAACCATGGGCCAATGATAACCAGATTCTGTTCAATTTACATTATGGTTTTAGCTCAGGCATGGGCACAGTTGAGCAGTGTGTCAATTTATATCTTCTAGTTACCAAATACGCAATTGTGAAAGGGCGATATGTTTACTTTGCTTTAATGAATCTTAGTTTTGCCTTTGACCATGAGAACCATATAAATTATGACAAATTTGGAGGTAGTGGCTGACATTGTAACTTTCTAAGACAACTGTTCAGCGATGTGACAACCATTCAGATCAAATCAGGGTTTATAGAGCGCAACTACTCACCAGTAAGGGTCTCAAGGCACTAAGGGGGTTTATCCTCGGAGCTTCAGTTGAAGAGCCAGGCTTCCTGAATTGAGGTAGCGATGGTGACTGTCTGAGGTGCAGAGGCAGGGTGGTCCACCTCTTTGCTGTGAGGTAGGCAAAGGATCTTCCATCAGCCGAGGCCTTCCATATGCGGGGTAAGGTGGCTAGTGCTTGTTGAGCGGAGCTGAGAGGTTTAGTGGGGGAATAGAAGGTGATGCGGTGACTGAGGTAGGCGGGTCCTAGGTCATGAAGGACCTTGTAAGGGTGGACGACGAGCTTGAAGTTAATTATTTTCTCGATAGGAAGCCACTGGAGGTCTCTTAGGTAGTTGGAGATATGTGCACAGCGGGGAATGTCCAGGATGAGTCTGGTGAAGGTGTTTTGGAAGTGCTGTAGTTTCTTCAGGTTTCAGGGTGATACTAGCGTTGAGGGCGTTGCAATAGTCAAGTCTGCTGGTAACCAAGGCATAGGTTATGGTTTTGCTGCAGTCCTTTAGGATCCATATGTAGATCTTCCAGCGATGTCGGGGTGTGTTAAAGCAGGAGGATGCGACTGGGTTGACTAGGCAGGTCTTAGTGAGCGATGAGTCCAGGATGAAGCTGAGGTTGCGTGCGTTGTTTGTTGTGGTGGACAGTGTGAGTTGATGGTCACCAGGAGTCGTCCCAGGCTGATGTGGATTGTCCCAGGATGAAGATCTCAGTCTTGTCAGACTTGAGCTTGGCGCAGCTGTATTCATTCAGGCGGCAACGACTTCCATCCCGTTGCGGAAATTCTTCTTGGCAGTAGTGGGGTTTTCGGTTAGTGAGATGATCAGCTGGGTATCGTCGACATAGGAAACAATGTTCTGCCCATGTTTCCTGACGATGGATGTGAGCGGGGCCCTGTAGATGTTGAAGAGTGTGGGGCTCATGGAGGAGCCCTTTGGAACTCCACAGCTGATCTCTGTAGGTTCTGACCTGTAAGGCAGGAGTCTGACTCTGTGTTCTGCCAGACAAGAAGGAGGGTATCCATTGTAGGGAGACCACGTTGAAGGCAGCTGATAGGTCCAGTAGGATGAGGGCTGCTGTATGGCCACAGTCCAGGAGTGAGCGGATGTCATCTGTGGCGCTGAGGAGGGCAGTCTCTGTGCTGCGGTTGGTCCTGAAGCCTGATTGGGAGGTGTCCAGGATGTTGCTGTCCTCGATGTACCTACAGAGCTGATCATTGATGGCCTTTTTGATTACCTTGGCTGGGAAAGGCAGCAGAAAGATGGGGTGGTAATTCTTGAGGTCCAGGGGGTTGGCCGAGGGTTTTTTCAAGAGCGGGCAGATCTCTGCATGCTTCCAGTTCTCTGGGAATGTGGCTGTCTCTATGGAACAGTTGAGGGTGTGTTGGAGCTCGGGTGCAATAGAGGTGTTGGTCTTGTTGAAAATGTGGTGAGGACAGGGGTCCATAGGTGCTCTGGAGTGGATGCTGCTCATGATGGTGCAGGTCTAGTCTGTGGTGAGAGTGATCATGCGATACCAGGTCTGTGGTGGTTTGATGGGTCAGATCTGTTGTTGGAGGGCTCTGAGGGCTTTGGGATCCAAAGTTGTTTTATCTCTCTTTGATTATTCGGTAGAAGAAGTTGGCTAGCCTGTCTCAGAGGTCTTGAGATGGAGGGATGCTTGCCGTTTCTTATTGGGATTTGGCAAACTCTTTGACCAAGAGCTCTTTGGTGTTGTGAGCGGTAGCGCTGATACGATCCTTCAGGGCAGCTTTCCGGGTGACACTGATGAGGTGGTGGTGGGATTTGGTGGCAGTTTTGAAGGCCTCAAAGACTTCCAGGGACTTGCTGTTTCTCCAACTTTTCTCTAGCTGCCTGCAGGTACACCTGGAGTCCTGGAGTGCGGGGGAGAACCAGCTGGCCTTCTTCAGGTGGTGTTTAGCTGAGGTCTTACATAGAGGTGCTAGGGTGTTGGGGCATTCAGAGATCCACTGATGGAAGTTTTGTGCTGAGATGTTAGGGTCTGCGGTAACGGGCGGGGGAGACTTGCTGAGGGTGTTGGAGAGCTGTTTCTCTGTTATCCGGTTTCATTTTCTGCCTGGGGCTCGGAGTGGAGGGAGGTGGATGGTCGGTGAGGTGATGGTGAAATGGATGCAGTGGTGGTCAGTCCAGTGAAGTGTGGAGGTGTTGTCGACGGTGATGTTGTTATCCAGCGATGCGAGTTGCCGAGATGACCAGTTGCTTTAGTCCTGTTGTGGCAGGGAAGCGTGTTGGTGTCGTTGTCAAAGTGGTAGTTGAGGTAATTGTGGTGGAAGTAGTTAGAGGAGGCGAAAATGTGAGGAGAAATTATATCGGCGATGGAGTCGCTGAAGGCTGGACAGGGGCCGGGTGGCCTGTAGATGAGGGTGCCGCGGAAGGTTGACTTGTGTGTGGCCTGTATCTGGAAATGGAGGTGCTCCATGAGGGGGGAGTGCGTTGGTTAGCCAGCATTCAATACGGTGTAAATGGGGAGACAACTAAACCCTTTCAGATCTCAAAGGGAGTGAGATAGGGCTATATCTTGGCTCCTTTTTTTGTTTATTTTGTATATTAAAGGTTTGTAAACATTTTTACCTAATTCAACCATAGATACACTATGCATCTGTACTGTTCCCATGCCTGGTTTGTTTTATGTGGATGGTGCTTTTCTTATGGCTCTGACCCCACTTGGGCTTCAGAGGTTGCTGGACAGATTTTCAACCTTTATGTCAGACCTTGATCTTTCTATAAATCAGTCAAAGACCAATATGATTGTCTTTGGCCCCAAAAATACAAACATAGTTCCTTTTTTTGTAAATCATACTAAGATCAGCCCAGTTTCTGCCTTTTCTTACTTGGGTTTTTTTTCTCAATACTTTTGGGTGATCCCCTTTGTGTCGCATTAGGTGAGTTCGGGGACCGTATAGAGCCACTGTTTGAGATTGGCTGTATGAAGGGCAGTAAATTAATTAGAGAACCAATTACAGTTTCAATTCCAAGTGCCTCTTTATTGCAACATATGGTGCTGAACTACGGGGCACGAAGGATTATTACCACATCAGGAAAGTGGAAAAGAAATTTGTGAAAAGACTGCTGGCAGTCTTCCAGAGCACTTTCGCTTTGCTCTTTCACCTGGAGACAGGGCTAGATTATATAAATGATATTATCAGGCTTCACCCAACTCTCCTGTGGCTGTCTATCTGGACTAACAAACCAACTCCTTTCACAAAGCTGATACTGAAAGATTGTATGGGTCTGGATAAGGCTATGAAAATTATGTGACTAGCATATATTGAGAAATTAGAATGCAGCTCGACTATACCAGAGCTGTTTGATAACCCAGGTGGCTTGGTTGGTTCTTATAAGAATGATTTAAACAATACATTTTTAGAGCAATGTCAAACCCAGGGATTAGAAACTGAGACTAAAAAATCTACTGTTAGTAATTATATTTCACTCACCACCAGTCCTTCAACTGATTATTATCTTGTTTGGATTCCGTACAGCTTCCATAGATATCTGCTGATATGACTAAGGTTCAACACTGCAGTTTATGGTTGCTTTTCCTATGTCCATTTATTACTTTGAGATTTTACATGTCTGTCCTTGCAACCATTGTAAATTTTATATATACTTAAGAAGCCTTTTCTTGTTTCCTGTCTTGAGACTTGATAATCTTAGGCAATGCAGGGATGCCCTGTTAGTCATACAAACTTTAGCATCAATACGTCTGCTGGGTGATAGCAAAATATCTCCAACATGCTATTAAGCGAAGGAAAGTTTTGAGATACTTCTTTCCTTGCTCTTTCAGATGCTTCAGGTTATAGATCTATTAGATGAAGCTGTGGGATTGAACTGTCTGCTAGGATGGTGCTGTATCATGTTGATATTGGTGTGTGACAATCAATCTGTTATTTTTTATACATGTGATCAATTGACATATAAACACTCAGATGTGTTAGCAATTTGACATTTTATGAATGTCATGCAATTGATTAATATTTTAATATTTTATGTTTTCCTTTTACATTTGTTATAAATCAACAGAAAAAGTAATCTGTTACTTTATCAACAGAAACAGAAACTTGCATTAAACCAGTAAGACACTTTTTTTTAAATGTAAGCTAAATCTATTGTCATAAGTGCTTGAGTTTTATGTCAACACATAGCAATAGACTTATCTTTTAGCATTAAAAATAGACTATTGCAGCAGACTATTATGATACAGAAGTTTAAAAAAAACATGTACATGACAAACAATATACTTTTTTTCTCTATTTTTTATCAAAACCTTTTATTAGGTTTTTGTAGCAAGGAATGTGACCAACATAAAAAGGCACCCCTAGCTAGAAGAGTGGCTAATATTGCCTGCCTTCATCAAAACATAAAAGAAAAGCAAACAGCAGAAAAACAGTAACGTCTGCAAGGCATCCACAGTTCGAGCCACACCCATTAAGAATTCACAGACAGAGAAGAAAGAAAGTGATAATATACACCACTCATCCCAGTCCCTCCTAGAACCCTCCCCCAAATAGCAACTAGGAGACAAATGCTCTGACTTTGGCCTCTATTGACTTCCCCAATTGAGGGGATGGGTTCAGACCTATCCCACAATACTTTACCCAGCACTCCCAAATTTTGTGATACTCCTTAGGGCAACCGCCTGGCGATGTACACAGTCTATTCCAGGCCCAGGCAGTGGCCCAAACCCTCCATCTAGGCCTCCACAGATGGAGCTAGAGCATCCTTTCGAGCCCTCACAATGTCTCATTTACCTCTACTAAGGTCCACCCATAGTAGGGCACCTAGGTACTTATTTCCATCGACACCACCCGAAATTGGCAATAAGGCTCATCTTGGAGTTCATGGCAAGGTCAGGCCTAACATTACTTCTAGTCAATCAAAGACCCCATTCCAAAAGGGTTCTAGAACTACACAGTTCCAAACCCGTATGTGCAAAGTATCCCATCTTAGTGTGACAATTCAGACACCTGGTGGAGCTAATAAGTACCCTTTTCCACAACCACACTCTAGTGCAGTAAACTGTGTGGAGATGGTGCAGCTGGATGAGGCAGTACAAGGAAACTAGGGCTGCTTCACGAGGAGAGGCCAATGCTTCTCTCTAGTCATCATCCTCCAGGGGGCCCAGATCTTGAGTCCAAGCCTCCTGGAGGGCCGGGAAGGTTTCCAGGGGCACTGACCACCAAGTTGCAGTAAATGACTGAAATCTTTTGCTGTGGGTTGTTAGTCGATAGTATTTTGGACTCTAAGGAACTAAATTCAGGGAGATCTTCTATATGGGTGACATATGGAGTAAGCACATGATGCTGTTGCAGATACCTGTAAAATTGGGTCAGATGGAGTTGGAACACGTCTTGAAGCGCGGTAAAAGATTCAATTCCATTGCCAATAGAACATCCCCCACTCTGGCGATCCCAATTAAATGCAGCATCTAAATCCCTGCAGCCTAAACACCTGATGCAAAGCGTGGCCCTCCCACAATGGTGTTTCTCTGGTAAGCCTCTCTCCCCACCCCATGGATCTCCCAGTCACCCTCCAAGTCGTAAGGGCTACTCTAGTCACCAGGGGAAGGTATCAAGGAATCGTGCCTCCATATAATAAATGTAATAGGGTCAGAGAGCCCATCACCCACTCCTCAGATGTATAGTCAGGGTCCCTGAAGTCACTGGGGTCTAGTAGCAAAGGATCTATGAGTGCGCTCCACTATGAAACATTGGGACACAGAGACAGGCGGCAACCAGGACCGGACCCAGGTAGTGTTAAATGCTATTGCATCCGATCCCTCCATTCCCACTGTTATGCCTAATACACAGATGTTATTCCACCTAGAGTGACCCTAAATGTCTTCCATACATGCCACAAACTAGCCACTGTGCTCCGCAGAGTCATCACCTCAGACTGACAGGTTTTCAGGAAAACTTCTACCTCACATAGACTGGTCTCATGATCTGCTGTCTTATCATCCATGCTACGCAAATGTCTTGGCGGATGAGTGAGAGGTCTGAACGCAGCTCTCCAATTTTACCTTCGACAAATGCTGGAAGTTCAAGTACGGCTTGCAGGATGGGGGAGTCTCCTCAGGGGAGCAGTCTCCCTTACACCGACAGGCCCAGGTGGGAGCCCTGAAGAAGAAGTGGGTTTGGTGTACTTGCCTATCTGTCCCTGCATGGTGGGCTGGGGTAACTTATCCTTCCTCATGGCAGACAGACTCGCAGAAGGGCGAGCCCACGCCCAGAGGCACCAAGAGACAACCACAGGGCTAGGGGAACCCCCCGATCAAGGTGCTACCGTACAGGTTATCCCGCACCTAACCACTCTAGTCATGAAAGAGGTACTGCAGAGGTGCCCCACAATGCACAGAAGCACAAGGCCAGTACCAGGTGACCTCTGGACACCAGAGACAGTCAGGGCGTCCTCTACTGCACGGATCGGCTGCCGAATAATCTACTTGAGGAGGGTAACCCGTCTCCCTGCCTCCCCACACTATCTAGGATAGATGTAGCAGGTGTGATAGGGTGAGAGTCCTCTGGCCTCAGCCATCAGCAGAACAGTCAGTAAAAGATGACTCAGGCACAGTGGTCCATAGCGGCTGTCCAGTAACACCACTGCCATGTTTATGTGCAAAGGCGTTAAGTCCCACTGCAGTGTCAAAAGATTAGGAGCAAGGAAGGGTCCAAAATTTCCCCTTGTGACACCAGAACGGGGGGGGGGAGAGGCCCCTGCCACGATAGGCAAGAGGTAGGAGAAGGAGTGTGGGATGATCCCCAGGCATGCCCTGTGGCCTGAACCTTTGGCATGAGGTAAGCAACCGCAGGAGAGGAAAAGAGAGAGAGTCACAGTCAGCCCCCGAGAGGAGATGGGCAGCCCCTGGCTGGTCCCGCACTTGTCCCGCGATCCAATCCGACTACTGTATTCCAAGATGGGGCCCCCATCATCACTGGAGCCCCTCCCCCAACAATAATGTGGCTCATGGCTCGATCTAGCCACTGACTTCACTGCTAAGAGACAAGGAACAGCCCGGAGAGGAAGGGGTCGGGGGAGGGGGGAAGAGAAAGGCCCCAGCAGACTCTCCAGACACAAGAGAATTGCTCTGGCCATCTAATCAGGAGTAGTGATCCCTGTGGTCTGACCTGACCACCGACAACCACTGTGGGGCCGCATTTGCACTTCCAATATGGTCCGGACCAACCACTGAGCTGGGCACAGCAGCAAATGTCCATCACTGGGCCACTCCTCGGCCAGGCGTCGCAGCAACATGGGCGCCAGGAGTAGTGTGGGGGGAGACCTCCCCCACCCCCGATTCACTGCCTGCAAGAGTAATAGCCACTCAGCCCCCGGGCCTGCGGTCCCCAGAGCAGCTGCGTCTCATGGCAGTCAGACTGCAAGAAGGCACACGAATGTCAAGGGATGCCTCCTTCGCCGCAACCCCAATCCATCACAGAATGGACAGCTGTTGCCTCCCCACGATGTCTGCATTATGAAGGAGCCCACTGCACAACCACGGCAATTCGTTTCACCCGGATAGTGATGGATTTAATGTGGGGCAGCAGGAGCTCCTTAGAGGACGACTGCCATATTTTGCAGCCAGGCCATGCCGCAATTTTCTTCTATTTTTAAACCAGTACAGTTATTTCAGAAAAAACTATTGTTTCGTATTTTTCTCAACACTTTTTGATTTTAATGGGTTATTAAAATATTTGGGGCTTCACCTTGGAAAAAAAGGAGGCATCTTAACTTTGAAATTCAATGAAAAAACTGACTTGTGCTCCTGACACCTGTTCTCCACTATTAGTTTCTTTTGTGTAGAAACACTCTTCTATCTTGGCACAACTATATTAAAACATCAGCTACAGTGTGTAACCATGTGCCTGTACTCCAACACTATGTCCTTCTGTTGGAGGACTTGAGATGGTACACTGTCCACTGGTTCAACTGATGATCCTGTGGCAGATGTGGATGCTTGCTCCTCTTCCTCCTGTATTTAGCCTTAGTGCTCGAAAAATGCAAAATGCCAAGGGTGCAATGTCCTCATGTGTTCACTCATCCCTGATGTGTGAAAAGATTACTACTTAGCAGCCTCCTGCTAAACTGCTTGTTGCACAAAGTGTAGTTGTCAAACTTGGCAGACATCATTTTTTCACCAGGTGGTATGCTGAAAAATTATCCCGCCACCACAGACTCCTTTAGTGTTTTAGGAGTCTCCTCCTGTAACCTCTGGTTTTGTGCTCTTGTTCTGATTCGAGGTTTTCTTTAATTGAAAACAGCAAAACATTTGGAAGTAATCCAAAAAAACATGCAGGGCTTAACAGTGCTAGTTAATACACCTACATGTTTCTCCCAAATGAGTTTCATAGTGTGGGATCTTCTAGTAAATAAAAGAAGATAGGGATTTTGACCAATCAGAAGTCTTTCATGTTTGACAGCAGTCTCACAGTACTTTCACAATACTCCTGCGCTATCACAAAACATAAAAATGCAGTGACTTCTATACAGAAACAGTGAAGGGATTGTCACAATCTGATAAAGTTAAGAAACCGCTGGGCCCAAAGTTAAATAATAGTTTTTTCATATAAACCAAAACTTTTTAAGTATTGTGGTGGGCAAGAAGTAAAACCCTCTTGCACAGGGCTGGACTGACTACCAGGTGTTTCAGGAGGGTGGAAGAGTGGGGGACCTGTTTGTTGCTTGGGACCTTCCAGCCACTCTCCAACTTGCAGGGATTCAAAATAAACAATGCAAAACCACTGTTTTTAAATCATACTTTAAAAATGTATCTTTTTTATTGTTTATTTAGAACAAAAATAACATGATAATCAGTCCCGCTCCTCGATTTCCTGTGGGGACTTGCCATTGGTTGGCTATGAGAGTGTAGTGAGAGTACTGCAGTACCATGGAAAGGGGAAAATATAATTGAAAATGTACACTGAATATGAACAATAAAGAATATTGTTGTAAATCAACTGTAAAAATTAAAATAAAAATGTGCATTACTATTCTACATCTGCACCTTATACTAGCTGCGCTCAGTCTTTACCTTATGTAAATGAAATACTGATACATCTAAAATTTTTATGGTGCACAGTTTAACTACTTGCAGAACTTTTACTATACTGTATCAAAGTTGTATCCATGAATACATTATTAATATTTCATAGATCAACACATGTACAGTCAATGTAGCTGTATATATTTGTGGGTCCTTACTACTTACTTTCTTTTCCACAATGATCAAGCAGTTTATTGAGTAATTTGAGGAGCAGCAGCTCAATGGTGTAAATAATGATGTCATCAATAATGTCAATTAAGAAGTCATCAGTGATGTCATTTAATATGTCATGGTTGATGTAATATATGAGTTCATATGCAGTGCATGGTGGGGATGCAAGTTATAGTTATCTCACTGAAGTGCTACTGGCAAATTTCAGTGTTTTTGTTTGTTTTCAACTTATTTCAATACCTAAAATAATATTCCTTTATCCTTTGTTTTTCTGGTGAATTGCTAGGGTTTTTTTTTTTTAAGTAAGCTAAGGTATTATTACCATACCTAACTATAATGCCACTTTAACCATGATTTTTTGAGTGAATTTCTATTTTTTTTTTTTTAAAGGGAAGATCATATTACCATACCTGACTACCATTACAACTACTATTTACCTTTGTTTTTTTCATGAATTTGTACGTTTCTTAACATATTCAGTTAACACCTCCACTGCACACAGAACCTGGTCAGTCACAAAAGGTGTTTGGCACATGCCACCCATTGTTGGAGGCAAACCCAGGCAGCCTCCCCTCCATGGTCAGTTTGTTCTTGCTGAGATCCCCTCCTACTTGCCCTCTGTTCTCCATCTCCGTGTCCTTACCCCCATGTCCTGCCCTTGGTGGTCAGCTCGCTGCCTCTGCTCCCCTCCTGCCTGCTGTAACTTCTCCTGCTTGCCCCAGCCCCTCCTGCCTGCCCTCCGAAGTCAGCTTGCTGTCCCTCAGCCAGCCCTTCCTTCTCTGTGTGCATGTCCCTGCCCCCTCTCATTTGCGCTCTGTGGCCCACCGAGCTACCCCTGACCCGCGTTCTCCCTGTGGAAGCCCCTGCCCCTCCCTTCTGCCCTCCTAAGTACATTAAGCTGACCCTGCCTATTCCGACCAGCTTGCCAAGGTCAGATTTCTGTCTCTGCTTCCCTTCTATGTGCCCTCCGTCCACTGTCTGCTTGCCACTGCCTCGTCCCACCAACCCTCTGTAAATCGCCTACTACCCCAGTCTATGTCAGTCTGCCCTATGTGGTCAGCTTGCTGCCCTTGCACCTGACCCCATCCTCCTCCACCTTCGTTCTCTGTGTGCATGGCCCTGCCCCCTCCAACCTGTTCTCCATGTTTCAGTGTGCTGTCCTGAACATGCAGGCATTTCCTCCGTGATCAGCTTGCTGGCCCTGTCTGCCTCTTCCCTCTGCTCCATTGTCCAAGTCTGAGCCAGGCACCCTCTATTCTGCCCTGCGTGACCTTTTGTACTGGCATTGCCCCTCCTGCTTGCCCTCTGTGCTTAGCATGCTGTCCCTACCCACACCCGCCCTGCTCTCTGTTGCCTGAATCCATGTCCCTGCCCCCTCACTCATGCTTTGAATAGCCAGATGTGCTGCCTCTGCCCCTCCCACCTACCGCTTGTGGTTAGATGTTGTTCCAAACCCTGCTTCAGTTGTCTGAATCCATATCTGTGCCCCTTCACTCCAACCATCCATTGTGCTGCCACTGCCACCTCCCCTGCATGGTTAGCTTACATCCCTTCTCCCTCATTCCCTCCATTGTTTGCATGCACACCCCTGGTCCTTTCCTCCTGCTCTCCATGGACTTCCAATGATCTACCACTGCCCCTCCTGCCTGCTCTGCACACTAAGTTGTGCTGACACTCCCCCTCCCACCTGCCAAGCATGGTAAGCTTGCTGCCCTAGTCCCTGCCCCCCTGCCCCCTTGCCTCTGCCTTTTATCATCTGAGTCCATGCCACTATTCCATTGTCCGATTCCCTCATGGTCAACTGTGCTGCTCCCTCCCTTCTGTATTCCAAGGTCTTTTGTGCTGCCACTGGCCCGCCTGCCTGACCTACATGGTCTGCTGTGCTGCCACTGCTTCTCCTGCTTGCCCTGCATGGCCAGGTTGCTGCCCCTGTACCTTCGCCCTGCTCACTGTTGTCTGAGTCCAGCCACTTCCACTTCTCTTCTGCCTCCATCATCTTTTGTGCATGCCCCCGTCACATCCCTCTTGCCCACAACAGAGTGTTGTGCTGCATTTAACCCTCTTACCTGCCATATATGGTCCATTGTGCTGCCGCTGCCCCTTCTACCATCTTGTGTGGTCATCTTGCTGCTCCTACCCCTGACACCCTGACACCTTCCCTTTTTCATCAGTGTGTGAGCCCCTATCCCCTCCCTCCTACCCTACATGGTGAGTTGTGCGTTGTGCTTCCACTGCACGTTCCACTTGCCTCGCATGATTGGCTTGCTGCTCTTGCCTCTACACCATGCCCTCTGTTGTCCATTTGTGGGTCCTGGCCCTCCCCTCTGCCCTCCATTGTCTGTTGTGATGCAACTGCCCCTCCTGCATGCCCTGTGTGGTGGTCTTCTTGCTATCACTGCCTCCCTACCCACTGCACTCCCTTGTTTGTGTCTGTGTGCATGCTCCTGCCCCTCCTCCTTATCTGCTATGCTGCCACTGTCCTCTTGCCTGCCCTGTGTGGTTTTCTGTAGAGCCGTTACCCCTGCTGCCCGCCCCAAGTGTTCTAATGTGCTGCCACTACCCCTCCCGTCTGCTATGTGTGATCTTCTGTGCTGCCCCCAACCCAGCCGCCTGCCCTGATTGGCTGCTTGCTGCCCCCGACACCTACCTCTTGCCCTCCACTCTCCCAATCCATCCCACTACCTGATTCCTCCTTCCCTTTGCGTTCCTTTGTACTGCCACGGCCCCTCACTCTTGTTCTCCCTTGGTTCACTGTGCCGCCATTGCCTCTCTCCCATGTCTTGTATGGTTGGCTTGCTACCCCTGCACCCTCCTCTGCCTTCCATGGTCTGTTGTTCTATCACTGCCCTCCTGCCTGCCCTGCTTGGTCTGTTATGCTGCCACTGCCCCAGCGTGGTCAGTTTTCTACCTTTGCATCTGCTCCCTCCCCCTGCAGTCTCCCTCCCCAAAGTGTTCTAATGAACAACTAGAGTGCAAAAATTCTGTATTTATGACAAATGTTTGGCACACTTGAAGTCATCTAGATGGAATCAAAACTGTAAAATGTAAACGATGTCCTTTAGAAATTAACAAAATAAGGGGGTTCTTTTTCTCACAGAAATTATGCTAGTGTTCTAGAAAGCTAAAATGAGGGCATTTTCTGAGTTTTTTAAAGAGCAACAAAGCACGTTTATTCTAGTTGCTACTTTTATGTTTCAGACCTGCCAACTCACATTGTACCATCATGTGACACACGATATTGGCTCTCTTCACACGGTCACCTGGAATGAGGCAATATCACACAGTGGAAGGGAAAATGAACTGGAAACTACTGTAAGCAGTAGCTTTCCAGCCCGTTTTCGGAGGCTTCGAACTTCTGACATCCATTAAGGGGTGGGAAAACATCCCAGGACATCAGCACCAGCCTCAGCATTTTTTTCCTGTTTTGAAGGAGGGTAGTTGGAGACGGGGCACAAGCAAAAGTTCATTTTAGGTGCTTATCAGCACAAGGCCATGCGGTCTCCAATCCTGGTAGATTTTTTGTTATCAACCTCCCCATTTCTTCATTTGCTGCATTATCCTTTGCAGGAAAAGCTTTCAGTTTTACAGCTTTGATTACATTAAGATGGTCTTCAAGTGTGCCACACATTTGTCAAAAATACAGAATGTTAGCACTTTTGTTGCTCATTAGAACACTGTGGTAACAATGCAGTTGATCACCAGTAAGTTAACTGGCTGCTGATGGTGTTGAAAGTACGTTTCAGTCTGCATGTCAGAATGTTTCACTGAAACAGATGAGGAAGATATTTGAGAACTCAGAGAAAATGAATCCTAATTTAGCTTTCTACAGCACTGATCACAATTTCTAAGAAAAAATGAACTCCCTCTATTATTTCTAAAGGAAAATGTATTAGGTTTTTCAGCTGTAATTCAATCAAGATGGCTTCAGGTGTGCCACACTTTTGTCATAAATACATTTTTTAGCACTCTTGATGTTCATTAGAGCACTGGCATGTTGGAAGCCACACTGAAAACAGTGGAATGCTCTGGGCTTCTAGTGGCCAGTAAAAGCCCAGAGCACAAATATTCCAATGTTTTATTTCATAGCTGTTTCTCTGAACAGGGGCTCACGGAGCCCTAGGGGATTTCAATCCTCCTTGAGGCCTTTGTTGTATTTATTAGAGCATTCTGCCCTCTAGTGGCGTAACGTTGTAGTAGTCAGTCAGTCAAAAAATTACTTTATTGTGGCTAGCAGTCATAGAAGCACATCATAAAGGAGAGAAATTAATAAATACTTGACATATAAATATAGAACATAGTTGACTTAACATTAATCAAAGTCAATACATCTCCATTATATAAAAGATAAAGCACTGTACAAATCTCAAGGCACTAATTGAGCTTGGCCAATTACAAATACTTTTTGCGAAAACAAGTGGTTGCTATGTGTTAGTTTTAAAGATTCTAAGAGCCTCCACATACTGCCTAATACCCAAGTACCTACATATCAGAAGTCACCACTTCCTTCTCGGACAGGCGTTGATTTTACAGAAAAAAAAACATGGGCCTCAGATCCCTCACCTGCCCCACAAGCAGGACAGGTCTTATTCATAAAGGTATTGCCACTCCTCCACTTATAGCCTTACAGCATTCCATAGCTGGGTTATACCTGCATTAAAGTCCTGCTCCCTTGTTAAAGGCCCTTGCCTTCAATGCTGGAGCGGGCCTTTAAAGGTCGGTATAGCCTGTTACGGTGGGCTATAAGGCTATATTAGAACACTGTGGGAAGCTACAGTAGAATACTGGCAATAAACTCACAGGCTGCTACCTCTGTTGAAAGTGTGTTTCACTCAGGACTTCAGAATTTATTCTCACACGGGTAAGGAAGATAGTGTGAATTTACAGAAAATATGCTATTTTTTAGCTTCTGGAGCACCTTCCATAATATCCATGAGAAAATGATAAGAGAACAATTTTCTTTTAAACATGGTTTATGTTATAACTAACACCGGTTATCACCCTTTACATGTGCTACTCTTTGTTACCCTCACAAACAGGCTTTCTCTACAATGCATTTCAAAGGGGACCATGCCCCAGAGTCCCATAAATGCTTCCACAACATATTGTGGATAGCCAATCAATAAGGCTAGAACCCTCTGTTAAAGCAACATTTTTACTAATACATTAGTGGCACCGAAGTCAGCATTTGACTACTCTATATTTGCATTTAACAGCCTAACATGTAAGTGCGCATGTTTGAAATATGATGGACGTTGTACCTGCCTATGCTGAGGATCACGTTTACCATGGCCGACATTGTGCCTACTTAAGTTTATTAAATGCTAACTGTTTTATAACCATATATTTGAGAAGAATAAACCATTAGAATGAAATATCATGATTAGAAAATAAAATTGAGTTAAGTGGATTAACGTGAGTTATTAGTTTAAAGTAACATGTTTGCAGGAAAATAAATGCATGTCTGTCATACTTAGTGTGATGTGTTAACAAAGATTGCAATTAATATTGAAAATGCTTTACATATTTTATAGGCCTGAAGTTTCATATTCACAGCAGTAATGCAAAGCTGTATCCTTTTTTTTTCCTTTAACATGTATTTTTTCAATAGGCTGTTTCACATGTTTAGTAAAGAGTTCTATTGTATGTGTATAAGCATATTTCGCAGTAACCTTGAATTTTTGCAAAGTTAGATCATGAAGACTGGAAAGTGAAGCAGTACTATTGTTTAACTGTGCAAAAGGAGGAAAATGCTGTGAGCTATGGGAAGATTTTGGAATGCATCAACTAATGTACAGAGTTTCGAGTAACTGCAGGTATAATAAGGAAGGAAAGATGACTTCACACCTAACCTGAGAAGATCTGGAGATGTTGCAAACCTAATAGGCACTCTAAATTTCACTGGACATTTGTCATTTTACAACATATGGTTCTACACACTGGACCAATCAAATTACAATGGACATTTCTAGTTATGGAGAGACTTTTGAAACTTTTAGTTAGACTTCATTTTGGCTCTAAGCTGTTAAGTTCTTTTGCAGAGTCCCTTCTTATCTTTATATTGTTAATACCCCTTTGAATGTAATTGTTAACTTGTCCATGTCGGTTCCTGATATGCAGCTCGTGCTTTCATTTATCTTCATAATTTAGTTTTGAGCACTATTTACATGACTTTGGCTTTGTGGTTATAATAAAGCTTTACAACTTTTCATTGATTGGAGTTTTGTTTCCATGGCCAAATTGTTTATGGTGTTTAAATTGTTGTTGTATTGAGTGAGATTTGAATGCATATGTTTGGTTTTACCACACTGTTCATTGGGTCCAAAGATCCCATCGACCTCGGACGTTAGCGTTTTTGAATCCTGATTGGGAAGAGAAAACATGCTTGCACCTCATATGCTTTTCGGGGCCCGGGTGTGCGAAGCCTGTGCTTATATATTTGTTGAATTCATTTTCAGGACACAGAGACCCTGTCCCGGAGTCCTGTAGTAACTTTCACAACATATTGCTCAGGTTGTTTCCAACTAATCAGGATAGATTAGCCCCCTTTAAACTGTCCAGTCAGAAAATATCTGGACAAGTACTGCTTAGAAATCTCTATTTTTAAAAAACTTAATTTCTCAAAATGGCTGAACAAGTTAACACCAAATAACACAAAACATGCTTTCTCAGAAAATATCTATCTTTCTGCTAAATTTGGTGTAATTCTGTTCAACCGTTTTTTGAGAAACTAACACACTCATTGGATGATATCATCAGTGATGTCATCAATGGTGTCACAGAACATGTAATGAGTACGTGTGGGTGGCATTCACGGAGTTTGATTCAGTGGAATTACATTAAAATTCTGTGAGATTCTGTGGAATTCCACAATAGGGTGGAGTAGGCTTTTGGTGTTATTTTCTTAGCGCAACATGCACCCTCACATCCAAAAATGGATGTGGGGATGCATAATAGTGCAGCCAAATACCACTCAGCAGTAATTCAAACTTTTAATCACTGCAGAGTACGGCCACTGAGTGATATGCAGTGGTATTTAACAATTAAAAAACACACTGCATATAACCTGGTGCACTTCTTACATACTCTGCATTGATGAAAACCTTTAACCAGTGCAGAGTATGGGCATCGTTTGATATGCAGTGGTTTATAAACTTTAGAAACCACTGCATATTTTTCAATTTCACTGACAGTGCGCAAAGTTTAATTTACCCGTAATTCTGTATTACAAGAATAAGGCGGGATTACCAAAATTCCTCGGATTCCACTAGCAGAATAGAAAATTCTGTCCTGGCCTAGCAATAAGTGTTGTAATATGTGAGGTCATAAGATGTGTATGGTGGGGTGCAAGGTACAGTTACCACTTGTAACTATAACTCGTGAATTTCAGTGTTTTTTGAGTTTTAAACATTACTCGGTCTCTGAAATGTTCTTAATTTAACCTTTGTTTTTTTCAGTGAATTTCCAAGGTTTTTTTGAAAAACATTTGAAGTAAAGTAACTTATTTTAACAATTCCAAACTATAAAGTTAATTTATCCTTTGGTTCTTTTCTGTAAATTTCCAGGGTCTTTTTCAATGTAAAGTAACATATTTTTACTATAACCTTACTTTACCCTTTGTTTCTTTCAGTGAATCTCTTAGTTTTTTTTTTTACTGTAAGGTATTATTTTATTACCAAATGTGACACCAAGCAGCAACTATGAATTTTGAGAGCTCCATTGAAGACAACGGCGATGCAGCAGGAAACACAGAATAAATAACATTATGTTTGAGCAGGAACTTGGAGAAATAAAATCTACTGTTTGAGAGGACATGTGTGGCCCTGATCAAGTTCATCATGAGCTGTTCAGTTGACCACACATAAAAATATGATTGTGTTGCATAGGTGGCATTACATTACTTTATTAAGGTAAGCTGAGTTGGTATCAGCATCCTTTGCTTTAACCTAAGGGGGTATAGATTGGCCTGGCTGTGTAGCTGTTGGTGTCAGAAGTGGATACGTGCTCAACACTTCTTCGCGTTTCAGCAGGAGCTAGGTGTGCTGGGTGCATACCCTTCATATGGCACTACATCCCAGTAGTGCCAAAGCTGTATTGCTTTTTTATATCATGGTAAAACTCACTATGGCATTGCTTGCATTTTACATGCTTGCCACACAGCTTCTTTGTTCTTGTAGGAAAATGAGAAACATTCTAAACAAGGAACTCTTTGCATGTCTTTACAGACTTGGGTGTTGAATTACCTGCCTCTGGCTGCTGCTCAGAATCTGAAGATGAGATGAAAGTTGTCACCTGCAAACTGTGCTGTAAATAATTTTTTAAGAGGCATCTATCAACAGTACAGCTTTGGCACCATTGGCATGTGGTGCCATATGACGGCAATGCATCTGGCAGAGTTAACTGTAGCTGAAATGTGAAAAAGCACATACGTGGCATTGACTTCTAGTGTAACAACTTATACACAAGCAGGCGATCGGACACCTCCTCAGGTAAAAGCTGGGGAGGCTGAATGTAATCCAGCCTATGTAAACAATATGCTGTACTCCCAAGTGTGCAGGACTACTATTTTTACCTCCAAACTAAGCTGCACAGCAAGAGACAAACTGGTGCAGGATCATTTACCTTCAATTTGAGAGTTTCTACTTTTCAAGAAGTTCCGTCTTTTAGTTTTCTACATGTTAAGCCAAATAACATTTCGAAAAAACAAAAAAGGCTATTTAAAGATCCAAGTTAAGAGTTCCTATTTTTCAAGAGGTTTTCTCTTTTCAAAAATGTGCGTCTTTTAGTTTTCTCCCCATTAAACCAAATATTTTTTTAAAAATTCTAGAAAAAAAAGGCTATTTTAGAGCTACACTACATCCTCATTATCTGGTTGTTTTATGTTACAACTTCATTCTCTTATTTTTTGTGAAAAATAACTCCACCCTGACCACCCAAATAGCACCATCCTACATATCGTTACCTAGCTCCCACAAGAGACTTGCAAGCTCATAGATCTCATCTATAGTACTCTCTGAGCACTGCACTAGTACAGTGTGGAAAGGGATGGACTTCTCTACAGAAACCTATTCTCCAGTGCCAAAGGCATGCATAGTTGGGAGGGACTATACTCTACCCAGGGCAGCCAGTAAGCAGGTAAGCATAGTAGGGTATGAAGAGGAACTGGCCTCTCCACCGAGACCCCTCGGCGAAGGGTGCGCATTGCAGGGTGTGGGGAGGGAATGGCCTTTCCACTGAGACCCCACCCCAAATTGACAAGTGTGCGTAGAGGAGTGTGGGGGAAGATTGGCCTTTCTGCTCACACCCCTCCCAAGGATGACAGGTGTGCATAGGAGGGTTTGTCAAATGACTCACCTCTCCACTGACACCTTTTCCTAGGCAACAAGTGTTATAGTGGGGTGTGAGAATAGCCTGGGCTCTCCCCCGAAACCCCTCCTCAGGGTGCTTCATGCACAGCAGAGTCTGGCAAGGGAACACCTTCTCCCCTGACACCTATCCCCTAGGCACAGTAGGCTGTGGAACAGCCGAGATGCGTTCCCAGGGTGACAGTCATGCGTTGCATGGTGTGGGAAGGGACTGGCCTCTCCACTGAGAACTCTCCCCGAGGAAAGGGATGTGCACAATAGGGTGTGGGGAGGTACTGGCCTGTCCTCTAGACCCATCCTCAGGGTGATATCATCCATAGTAGCATGTAGAGAGGGACTGGCCTCTCTGTGGAGACATCTCCTCCAGGTGACTTGTGTGCATAGTAGACTGGTGCTGAGACCTCTCCCCACAGTAACAGTCATACATGGGAGGAACTTGCCTCTCCACTGAGACTTCTCCCCTAGGAAACAGATTTGCATAGTAGGGTGTGGGAAGGTACTGGCCTCTCCCCTTAGACCCATCTCCAGGGTGATGTCATGCGTAGTAGCATGTAGGGAGGGACTGGCCTCTCCGCTAGGACCTCTGTCTTGGACAACAGACTTGTGTAGAAGGGTGTGTTGGGAGGGAGGGGGCTGGCCTCTCCAAAGAGACACCTCCCTAGAGTGCTAGGAGTTATTGTATGGTAAAGGGAGGGACTGCCCTCTCAGCTGACACACCTCCCCAGGGTGGGAAGTGTGCAAAGTAGGGTGTGGTGAGAGAATGGCCTCTTGGCTGAGACCCCTCTCTTGTACAACTGCCATGCATAGTAGGGTGTGGAGGGACTGGCCTCTCTGCTAAGACCCATACCTAAGATGACGAGCGTGCATAGTAGGGTGTGGGGAGAGGCTGACATCCCCACTGACACCTCTCCTCTAGGCAACAGGTGTGCAGATGAGGAGAGGTACTAGCCTATTTGCTGTGACTCCTCCACAGGGTGACCGGTGTGCAGATTAGGGTGTCGGGAGACACTTGTCTCTTCAAGATTCTGCCCCAGGGTAATGAGTGTTCGTAGTACGGTGTAGGAAGTGACTGGCCTTTCCACTGACACTCCTCCCCAGGGCTAATATCACACCAAGAGAGTGAGAGAGAATAACCCGTAATTACATTCTCCCACATAAGACTGTTAAACACAAAATTGTAACTGGGCTTGAGAAGGAAAGGAAGAAGAAGGAATCACTATCAGGGTCTACCTCCTTTATCCAAAAATAATTAGAATAGACGCCTCACTCACTAATAGTGGCGTGCTTCATCATCTGAGACTATCCACACCCTAGTAGGATAATATCACCAGGGAGGACTTAACCCTAGTTGGGTGTTCTTATATAAAGTATCTTACTGGATAAGAGCAGGTATCCAGAATAAAGTCTGTCACGAATACCTCCTAGTAGACCCAAGGGTGTATCCTCTTAAAAACAAAAATCTGTTTTTTGGGAGGGTTAATGTCCCTAAAAACCTATTTTATGCCAACATGTTTTGTCCCTGGTGTAGAGCCCATCTGGGTCTGGGGCCTTCATCATTCTGTTGTTTCATCTATGCATTTCCTGCATGCAAAAAAAAAGTGTGAGGCATATTGCTCTCATCTGGGCTAGATGAAAAACGTCACTTTCGGAAGTTCCTACAGAAAACCAAATTAACCAAACAGTGAGAGGTAATCATGTCATAGTGATACAAGACTTTTTATAGCTTCTAAACCTCATATTGACCATGGAAGGCTAACTGTCTCATTTACATAGAGACAAGTAATTCTATACTCACATATACACTAGTTAGAAAAATATCTATGAAACGTAAACCATAGAATCGATGGCCAAACTATCAGACACCTCACAGCTATAAGTCTAAAATACTTTTTTAGGGGGAGTCTAGGGTGTCCAGTTCCATGACACTATGCATTATATTATGAACCTAGCCATAGAAAATGTAATTAATATTAGAAATGCTGCTGCAAACCCACAGCAAGTGCATGTGTATTTCATCGCTATAATGTTGTAAAGCTATCAATGGAGAATATACATGCATTTAACTCGCATGGCACCTCTTCCCAATTTTTCCAGATTCTATTTCCATACATGAGTCACACATCTCACAAGCAATCCCACATCTTACTCTATAGTCGGGTGGTTCAGGACCATGCCTGTCTGGTAGGGGTGCTGTCCTGTAATCAAACACTTAAAAAACAGTGAAAATGCATTTGCAGACTTCGATAATCTTTATTTATAAGATGATCTGGAGAAACATAATCATTAGCCCAGTGCTTTTAGATTGGCAAAAATATGGGTTTTGTGATCACGACTATGACTGCCCTTGTCAAAAGGATCTCCCAAGTGAGACTCAAAGTCCTCTGACAAAACACAGCGCAGTCAAGGTTGTGCTTTTCCAAAAACAGTTAGTGATGTTATGCATGGCCAGCTGGTTAATGTCCATTACTTGTCGCAATACAGAGCATCCTTAAATACAGGATTTGTCACAACAGCACACTGCAGGAGCGCACACAAAGCACCCTTATCCAGGTGGTATCCCATAGTGCCTCAACACCTCCAGAGGGAGTAATGATCACAGCTCTTAACAGCTGGATGTAGTGTTCAACACCATTTTATCACCCTATTAAACCCTTTAAGGCAACCTATTTCAAAGCCCCCACCAAGCCAAATTAAGGCAATTACATTGATGCCTCCGAAAATAATGCTCCAAGGTCCCGCCAAAATGACCAAGGCACTGGACCCTTCGTTGGAGTACCAGGGTGCCGGATCCTTTCCATACACCTATTTAAAAGTTGTTTCAAGGCCCCCAACTAAGGCTGTTTCAATTTTTTGCAATACAAATGTTTATATCTCTTAAAATTAATGTGGCCAATAACCCTTTCTCTTTATCATGGGAGTGACTTACTTCATCAAGGTACAGTCACTGCATGTAATCCTGAGTAGGTCTTGCTTGCAGACTGCCAAAGAACATAAGGCATTTCGTTCTGAGCCTTATTTAAGGTTGCAGTGGACCCGAGTGGCACAGCTTCTGAGTGTATTGAGATGAGACTACTGTAGGACTCTGGGGATTGTAGTCATCAGGATTTTCCGTGATGAGCAGTCCTATTTTTTGATTACTGCACCATGCTCCAGTCCTCTGCTTCTGACTTGCTCTCTTCCAGCTTTCAGGTATTCTCGGTTTCCACTCAACAAATTAATAATTTGTATGATCATTAACAGAGGACACAGTCCCCAGTTCTCTGATATTTTTAATTGTGACATTTCACTCACGTTCCAAGATATGCAGGCTGGAGAGTGAGGGATACAGTTGATGGCCACTGTGATTGTGTATATTTTCTTGCTGTTTTAATATTACCTAAAATAATGTTTAAATTTGAAACGTCCTAATGAATGCACAAGATATTTGTTGCTAAAAAAGGAGCAGAAAGTGTCCATATTCATGGCTTTACCATTGCCAGCACTAGAATCTGGCACTGTTCTGAAGCAATTTTAAAATATTGTTTTCATGCATAAGCCTTTTTTAACTATATATATATATATATATATATATATATATATATTTTTTTTTTTTTTTTTTTTTTTTTTGGGTTGAGACAGCGGACCCAAGCCCAAGATTCCTAGCATGGTACACCCTCGTCTGGCCAACAGATATACATCACCTATAAGGTAGTAGTTAGATAAATCACACATTAGTAAAACACAGACCTTTTGAGTGTCTATGTGGTGACGATGGAAATACAGTTGCCCCTATAAGAAAATCGACTAAGGCTCTGATCAACTGCCTATACAAGGAGGCCCATGATATATCAGCATCTGTATTAGCCAGATGGCCAAGCAAATATCCTGGATTGAGATCTTTTAGTTTTGAAATAACTGAGATTGAAATGTATGGAGAATTACTAGCAAAAAGGAGCAATGCTGTGCAGAGAGTGAACTTATTTTGCAGGTCCATTTTGTCCACCAATCAGTTTTGTAACAATTAGGGGGTCTATTCACTAACTTTATTTGGTAGAACTACAATAGTACTTCTAACATACTACAAAATGTTATTCACAAACCTGCATGTCAAGGTCAATGCCTTCGTCTCGTCTATCCTTTACGTGAAGAAATTCCCAGCCCCTTATGTGAAGAAATTCCTAGCCCGACTGCAAAGATCTCCACACATTAAGGTTCACATTTTAGTACTAAATGTGAGGGGGCATGAATCGTGAATAATTACCACTAAAGGGGAGGCAGTTAAGGGGGAGCAAGGAGGGGTACACTATTCACAACCTGTAGTACGTCTATGATGAACTCAAAACAATCAAAAATGTACTCCAGCTCAGAGCTGGAATGCGACGAGCACCATAGATGACTAACCACTGGTAATGCAACACTTTCATAAAAAATAATTGAGGAAGTAACTTAAAACAGAATCCAAAATGAACAAATGTTAAATTCAAATAATTTACACTAACTGTTGTTTAAAACAAATAAATGTAATGTTAAGAAGTATACATAAGAAAAATTGAATTTCTAAACAAATTTTACTTTATTTTTTAATAAAACAATTTAACTGAAATTATAGTTGCCCATAACGTTTAGCACTTTTTCTACATAATAAATAAACACACATTTTATACTCTGGGTAGGATTTTTTGTTTTACGTCTTTAAAAAAAAAAAAAACACCTTTAAATTAGTATGTTTAAAAACTCCACCAGAAAATTCAAGCTTGAGGACTGTTAAATGAAGCTCCAAAATCTCACAAACTGCTCAGTAATGATTTAAAATGTGTGTTGTTCCTAAAAGAGAAAATAAGGACGTTTGGTGTAGTATAGTGGCATGAGGGATCAGGGATGTGGAATTCCTATCACCCGACGCCTAAGACTTATTTTTTGGGGTCAAGGACAACAAGTTTGCATTTTTATTTTGTCCCTGGGACAAGCAGGCCCAACTCCCTGAAGCACAAACCCTTTGGCTGCCAGTTTACAGAGAAGGGAGCTGTCTGCAGTTGAGGTAATATGTGTGTCTATATGTTAATGTAGTTCGAACTTGTACTTACGGTTCATTAAGGAAAAGCCTTCATTATTAGGTGAGCGCTGTAAATAAAGGTTTGAAGGTCACACTGCATTACCGACAATGGTTCCAGTAAAAATAAAAAATACTTTCGAAATAAAATGTTCAGAAAAAAATGCAAATAGGAAAAAAAAACATTTCGCTATTATGAAATTTTAGGTGCGATTTCTTTGAAGCGTCATTTAATATAATGTGTTGATGCATGCGATTATTTCCCAAAAATATTCATAATGGAAATCAGTGTAACCATTTTCAACAAGATTATGGGAGCATGAAAATGAACAAGCCCTGGCAAAGCCACCCGATCCAACATTTTATGTGAGCCTTTTGGTTTCCTCAGTACGTGCCTTGATTTGACATGGAGTTTTTAACACTTTATTGTTGTGGGAACTGCCAGGCCCTCACCATTGTAACAAATACTGGCAAAAGGAAAAAAATAAGTTTCTGGTCTAAAAAAGCCTACATTTTTGGTGTAACAAAGGCCCCACAGCCCCCCTCCAGATGCCCCCCTCAATACAGCACCTATGCTGAGTGAGTCTGAGGGGGGACCTCCATGTTCTTTGCAAGGGAGGCATTCAAGTTTCGTTACGCTACTGATTGCACACTAGTTCCTGGCACCTAACAAAACTACTTTGAATGCCAATATGCTCCTTGTAGAAGGGCAGAATGCGATCACTCATGGTAAAGCCAGCCGATAGAGAAATAGAAGTTTAATAAAAACAAAATGTCTTTGTTAACGCCAGACCTAATTAGGGACCCAATTCTTAAAGAAAGTCACAAAAGTGCACCCATGGTATATGTGTTTGAATTATTGGCTTTCATGAATTCAGAAGAACTTACAGAAGTGGACCAGGAAACCGTACTCTTAGAAAATATTTGTGAACAGTATTTTAGCACAAGCAAATATGCATGTGTAGATTTGCTCATGTGAAAATCTACTGAACGTTTACAACAGTGGTTCCCAAACTTTTTTGATCCCCGGCTCCTTTGACCTATTGGCCGTGTTGGCCACGGCTCCCCGTTATGTTACTTTTTTTGGCGGGTGGGGGAACGTAATCCCAGCCTGTACCTGTACCTACACTATTTACCGTTTGTCTTCTTTATTCTCTCCTTCACGTTGCTGAAAACCATTTATTGGAAACAATTTTTGTTACAGGGATATTATTAATGGTACTTTGGCGCCCTCCGCTGGTCAGAATAATTAATGCAGGGTATTTTTTTCCAATACCACGAGGAAAATCTACCGATTTAAAGCACCTCCGAGTGGTTTCCAGACTGTGTGCGGCGCCCCTGGCTAGTTTTGACGGCGCACCAGGGAGCCGCGGCGCACAGTTTGGGAACCACTGGTTTACAAGTTCACTTTCCCTCCAAACACTTTTTTTCCCAACTCTGGAAAAAATTGTACTTCTGCCATTGTCAGGAGTAAATTTCTGACCTTTCTCATTATGGGAGAAGATTAAAGAGGAGCTGGAGAAAATCCTTAAAACATGCAAATTAGTAGGTATACAGACTTAAATGAATTCCAGTCCTGCAACTATTGCTTACTGCTTCCTCCAGTCCAGCATGTAGATCTGCTGAAAGGTGGCAAAATAAGGATATTGCTATAGTAGGGAGTGAAACTGCAAGTATTCAAGCCCTATCATAGTAGTAGCCCTGGCATAATCAGAGAGGCTGTTATCAGAGCTCTTATATAATGAGCTAGCTGCCATAATTTGTCGCCACACTACATGGCACCAAAGGGACAAGTAGATTATTTTACAGGACAAGTAGATTTAAAAAGCAACCTGTCCCATGGACAAGTAGATATTTTATTAAATTCCATACCCCTGGGGATAATGAGTCTATGTTGCTAAAACAGACAGTTTAGTTCAAAGACCGGTCAAAGCCACCTTCAATTGCTTTTGTTACAACATGGTGATGACGAGATACAACAAATAATAAGTATATGCTGGTCTAGCACAGCGATATGCAGATGTTTAGATGTGTCAGTATTGGTGCGGATACAGATCATAGACCCCTTAAAACATGGCACACAAGTAAATGCAGGTCTACACTGACTCCTGATCCAAATAATCAAAGGGTGGCAGGAACAAGACTCTATCCCATATCCCCCCTGTGCAAATCAAATACTCAGCAGCGGGGGATCTGTTACTAAAATACTACCAGGATAGCTGTTATAGGCCATAACCTAGGCAGCCCTCAATGGTCACTGTAGTCATCTGCAGGGGAGAATAGGGCACTACTCTTCAAGGTCACCACCCTATCTATACAGGGCTGGGTCAGGTTCAGGGTAAGTAGGTGGAGCGGCTCAGTGGAGCAATTGGAGATCAGACCCCTAATTCACCTGGAAGCTCACACTAGTTCTGTGTGGTTACACCCTACTCCAGGAGGCCAATGAGACAGTACAGCCAAAATGCATATGATAAGCCATTGCCACCCAGAATAAAAGAAATATGCCCTTTGTTCCAGTAGATAAACATCTGTTTATAATAACGTTTGGTATTTAAATATATTAATCAAAAATACATTTAAGAATATCTTACATTTCCTTCAGTATCCACCTACCTTTGGTTTACAAAAGGTGTAGAGAACTCTGCCAGGAGTCGGAAATTACCAAAATAAGGCAACATCCCTTCCCCCTGAAAAGAAAAGTGTACAACAAGGCATAATTTGGCTGAGTTAAGGTTAGTCATTAGCTTTCCATCTACAGAAACATCACTGTGTTCACTTTCGACACACAACACTTTATTGACAAGTGACCCACAAACTCCCAGCTCTTTCTTACTATTGTTATAAAAGCAAACAACATACAGTTGTTTCGTTGTAGGGATGGGTACAATGGTCATTTCAGAAGTAATGTCTCTACACATGCTGCACTTTGCTTGGCCGCAGATTTGTTTACATTATGGGAAACTATGTGTTTGTGCTAAAATGTTTGCAAAAACAAATCAGGCATTGCATATAATCTTCTACTAAATATATTTTTCTATTTAGATACCTTCCAATAAAGGTGGCTTTTTGCTAAGATTTCTTTCCACAGGTTTATTTTGCTAGCCTTATTAAATTTGCAAATCTTCCAATGCTTTGATAGATATTCATGGAGCTTCTAGGGGAAGAACTTTAAATCATGCCTTCACTTGTGGTTTGACTGACATATGGCTATAGTCCCTTTAGATAATACGTTTGAGCATTGTAAGTGGAAAATGAATAATGCACGATGATGCATAGAAATCAAATGTATGTTATGTTGTGTAAGCATTTTACACAACATAACACAAGAGCAGTTCAGTTTACTCGTATTTCAACATACTGGGAAGTTCACATTCTAACTGGGAACATATATTCAATGAAAAGGTAGAACATTCCATTACATTAAATAATGTATGCAAGCTGCACACACATAATATGGAAATCTATCAAATCTATAAAAATGGAATTTTTTTGTGCTTGAGGATGTTAACAATGTTAACCTTCGAAAACATACAGTATTCTGTTTTATGCATTAAAATGCTAATTTCTATTGAATTGCTAATTTGCTCATTGTTATTGTGTTATAATTTCAAGGATACAAGTGCTATTTTATTTTAAATGCCATTGTTTTTAAATACTCTGTGAATACTGAAAGCAATATATATTGGCTTTCACTAAGATATTAGAAATTGCAGATCTGGAAAATCAGAGTCCAGATTGGAGAAGGTGCTGTTCTCTTCCGTAATGTTCTCTTGTTAAACTGTGAAGTAATTTCCCATTAACGTTAGTGGGAAAACAGTTTTACAGCACAACAATTATAATGCTGGTGCAGAAAAGCACGCAACAGAGTAATCAAGATTCTGGGATCAAAGTTATTGAAAGCGTCACCAGAGAAACAAGGCCACAACAAATACTACATCATAAGAAACAATGATATAATCACTCATATAAAAATCAGGACAGTTGAAATGGGAGGAAAAAGCAGACTCAATAAAAAAGTCTTACCTGATTAAGTGCATCAGCAAGAGAACAACTCTCATTCATACTTACATCTCTTCTGGTGCATTAATGGCTATGAAATAAGCATTTCACACAACATAACACAAAAGCAGTTCAATTTACTTGTACTTCTACATACTGGTAAGTCTACATTCTAACTGGGAAATGTAATTGCCCAGCATAAACCAACAGCATCAACAAGAGACAAGACAGGAGTTGAAGTGGTTCACTTGATTCATTACATTGACTTAGTTTTGCTTTTAGGAGATATAGGGCCTGATTACAACTTTGGAGGAGGGTGTTAATCCGTCCCAAATGTGATGGATATCCTACCCACCGTATTACGAGTTCCATAGGATATAATGGACGCGTAATACGGCGGGTGGTATATCCGTCACATTTGGGACGGATTAACACCCTCCTCCAGAGTTGTAATCAGGCCCATAGTTTGAAAATCAGACCATGAAAGATGAGAACATATGTGTATACAAATCATTTAAGAAACCAAGATTTGGTACATGGTGTCTTCCAATATTACATTGTGGGGCACTTAAATAGCCAAATGCCTGTCACACAGAGTTGCAGGGAAATATGAATAACTTGCTTAAGCTCATGTTTGCAAATTCTCCCTAATTCCACCAACCCTGTCTGTGCTAAATGTTGACTGATAGCTATACTATATTTGCTGCAAACTAGTTAAATGTGTTTCAATTACAGCTGTGCCTCTTTATGATTTTACAGTGACTGTCACTTACTCAATACACATAATACACATATACTTTTTGCTGCAAAACAATGTAGAAGATATTTGATGGCGGACAGCGGTTCTAGAAAAGACACTGATTGGACAGGTGTACCTATGTGCAATTTGCTATTTTATTCATACATATGTTGTCTCGAGTTGTAAGTCTAAATTATGTATAATATAAAATTATAGCACTCAGGTTATGTAGAACACATTTATGGACAAATAATTTGCACTCCTATTTTTCTGAAGCAGAGACATCATTTTCAAGAGTGAAATACATAATAACAGTGAGTGTAATTAGTTTTGCAAATAAGTGCTCCAAATGTAACCTGCTGTATATAATATAAATTACACTTACTCGTTTGTTACTCAGAACCTTAAAAGATTCATTTTATGAAAGATATATTTATGTACAGTGATAGGTGTGTGAAGGTAAAATATGATTGATAGTGCAAAATAATGAATCACTAAAAGGGGTGGAAATAAAAAGGAAAGGGATGTTCAAGCTGCCAAACACCCACAAACCTGCAAAGGTTTTCTGACAGTTCCAACATATGAAGTGCACCGAAAAACATTCCTGCAAATGAATATACAGCTGGGCTTCCAGGGTGGGGAAGACAAGGTAACATCTCCAAATTGTACAGGGGAGTTAGGGGAGGAGTTGTTTTTCTCACATGGAGAAAACTAGGTTTTGCAGAATAAAGTTTCAGTTTTTACAAACATACTGTTAACCTGTTCCAGAAACTGGTTAGGAGTAGAGTGTGGAGGAAAATATATATTTAGAAATGTACAGGTCATGGAGTTGTGAGCCTAATCCACTGGAATTCTGTAAATTTACAAAAAAAGTAAACCTAGACCAAACATAGATGCAAGTCTCCACATCTAGATTTATTTAATGAAGGAATTACCCTAATTAGCCTCATTAGCATGGACTCACCCTTTAGACCATGCCCTGGTAAATCTGTCTTCCCTCCTTCCTTACTAGCTCCCTTTAACCTCTAGACTCACATTAACTGCTTCTAAAGTCCTAGTTATGCGTGAAGCAGGACAATTACAACAATAACCCCAAACCCGAAAAACTGAAACTTTCAGGGATTGTATTTCTGAGTTATGGTATTAACAGCCCTCCATGGGTTTTTTTCTACTCAGAAATGAAAATGAACTGCAGGTATTGGTTCCGAAGCATGTTTCCCTTCACATATTAAATACGTGTGGAGGGAAAAAAAATAATTCAGAAATGTGGAAATCCTGCAGGTTTTATGACCCTTATTTCACCTGTAACTAGTCACCAGCCAATCTGTGATTACCTACCAACTTGTAATGAAGGACTTATTCATCTCCTGTACTCAAAGTACTCTTCTCACCCATTAGTACATACCCTTGATGTCACAGCCTTACTTTCACTTAACAATTTCTGTTAGAAAATGAGGTGTTATAGATCATATAAGTGATCATTCACAAATTTTCCCCATCCTAGTCCTGACTCCGGGTCTAGTTGCACCCTTTCATTCAAATCCCAATTGATCAAGTCAATTTGTCCCCTACTGTGAGCACTGTACGATGCTGGAATATAAAGGCTATTCGAAGTGAAGATATTGCTTCCTTTTTTCGAGGTGTCATTTGCACTCCATTCTTTTTTCCATCAATCACTGAGATGCAATGTACCACTGTTTTATTCTGGTTGGGAACCCAAGACCACTTTAACATGGTGTATACTTCACTACTGTCTATTTATGGATCCTATGTCTCGCTCCGTCTGCACCTCCTTACTCTGTTCTCTCTCACTCCTTCTTCTACTTTATTATGATTTTGGTGATATAAGGGTGATCCCCAAACAATCCCAGCTCTTATTCCCTCTACACCCTCTCTAGGCCAATTCCTCTTCTGTCATGTTGCATTCTTTTCCCTCTGTGCAACTCAAAAAACACTTATTTTCTAAATATTAGGCTCCATCCTTCTAGCACCAGCACAAAACACCCTACAGCTACACCCCTTCCCCTTAACCTGTTTACCTAACTCGCTCTAGTGCTTACCATAAATCTACCTTGTGCCTCCTGTAAGCTCCAATCTCATATGAAAGGGGAAGAAGATTACCACAACCCTCTTTACTTTTACCATTCTCATTTAAGGGGTCACTTTGTGTAAACTTCCAGTATGTTGAATTTTAGATAATATAGCCATCCTTGCAAGTTTTGTTTCATTACATTTTTACCTCCAGACCCAGAATTTGGTACCAGGTATGTTGGTTTCTTAATTGGTTGTTCATGTTTTATTACTCATTACATTTTCATGACTTTCACTTGAACTTTCATCAATTTGATATTTCCTAAGTCTGAATTTGTTTGTCACTGAGTTCACTTTGTACCCTACTTCTCTTGGGTATAAAATGCAGCTGAAAATAAAATACTGACTTGACTTCTCATATTGCTTGAGTCAGGCCTCTGCTTTGGTATTAATGTCCACAACCTATATTTTCTCCTCAAATTTATATGACCTCTTTCAACTCTTAGTGTCACAAACATCAAAACAATGTACAACCACAATCATAATAAGGTTAAAAAACAACACTGACCCACTATTGCATGTCCAAAGGTTTCCCAAGGTCAGTTCCTGGGTATCATGTGTACACATGTATAACATGCAAAGGCTCTGTTTTTTTCCATTTTAGAAGCTTCCACTAGGTCCAAGAGATTTGTGAAATTGGAAATAGTGCACCACCTACTTCTCTTCTATACTGCAGGCTATTTGCAAGGCAGGACCAGTTAAAAACAAGTTTAACAGTACTGAGAAAATAAACTTACTTTAATGTTTCCATTGAGTGAGCACTAATCACATCCATGAGGTCTTCCTAAAAAGTTTATTGTGTAGTACAGTTAAACAGCTCGTTCAAACAATGAAACATGTCCAAGGAGTTGGGTGTTCCATTTCTACATATAATTTGTAGGAGAGTAGGGTGAGTCCAGACAGAAACTGGTCTGCCTAAGGACATGATGGCAAATGCCATCTTAACGAGATACAAACAAAATCTACATGGATGTTTGTTGATCTAACAGTAAGAACTATGCTATATGCACACTGAGAGTCACCGTCCATCTGTATATTGTTTACAGTATAATTCCACCTTTCACAATTTGATCTGTAATAATAATAATAATAATATTATTATTAGAACACAATTAAAAACAAGCCAAAAGGTCTACTAAAATAAATATAATATTATCTGCTCACTTTCACTTGCCAAACAAAATACTAATAGTGGAAATGGCTTACTAAAACAGAAATGATACTTTTCTATGAACAATACCTGTTTTGGGGATTAGACATTGTAGTAAATATTTTTTAGCACAGCACACGCTCACTTTTTACATAGATTATATTTAGTGCATCTACATTTCACTTGAAAACAATACACCAGGATTATAAATTATACTCGAAAAACAAAATATGAAATACTTTTTATGAGCAATACTGTTTTTATATAATGCACTTATAGCAATGCTTCTTCTAGGGAATAAAACAGGTAGGAAATGTACTACTAATTGAAATTGTTGCTATTTTTATATTGTGGTTTAGATGAAAACAGACACATATTTGGATTATTTTGTATCACTTGATAGTTTTGTGTCTCTGTCCAACATATTTAATCTATTAGTTTCTAAGAATAAATGCAGCATGCTGTTATTGTGGAAGAAGGAGTGACATGCATACATAAAGGCATTCACCGCGTAAAACACATGCATTCATCGTTTTACGGGAAACAAGTGGGACAAGCCAATACAGTACTCCATGCAGTCATAGCACATGCCAATTCTATAAGTGACCAAGAGTGAACAGTGGAGAGCGTTAACATGTTATACACTATGAAAGCTCATTTCCCCATAAATGCATATGCAAGAATATTGGCATGATTCTCCGTAAATGTATGTACAATAACATTATTGGCATGATCGACCCCACTTCATTCATGAATTAACTGTAAGAAGTGTGAGTATACAACCGATTCCTTTTTTTTTTTTCAAACATATCATACAAATATATTTTAGTCAAGTTAAAAAAGTGCATGTTATTTGGTAACCTAAGGTGAGATTCTGTCCCATGTGAGTTTAAATCCTGAGGAAGCATGAAAATGCTGCAGGTACACTCTCTCACAAACACAAGAAGTGACATTATGGTAGACATTGACTTCCTAGTCATTGCTACGTGTCAGGAAAAATGTGACCTATTCTTTAGAAAACTGGCAATAACTAATGTGGCAGCAACGGGAGCAGCAGTAGCTGTGATTCATTGTAGGAAGCAGCATGAACATATAGACCGTAGGATGTTATAGGGAAACAATAACGGAAAGGGCTAACAAGGAAGCCTCTAGAGCCCAAGAAAGGACAATGAAAAACAGTATCATGTAAAGGAAGGGTAATTTAGTTGAAGGTGTGTGGGTTCCTATATTGAACCCTATTTTAAAGATACTATTGTATGTGCACTGGGAAGTATTTTTTCTTAGTACTAGTACATGAAGGCGGGAATAGCGTACCCTCTGATTTAAGGGAAAAATTGAGCACATGATTATTTTAGACAAGCCCTCTCCTGAAGCTTGATAATGATGGAAAATCCTGAGATTCCTGGTGGAAATACTTATTCTGGTAAAATTGCATTTGTAGAGTATGAGCCACCATGGCATGTTGCTGAAAATCCCACGGGTTGATGTACCTCTGAACTTTGAAGTTTCTCAAGCAATCTATGCTAATCCATATGTAATGATGTCAGTGCCAAGAGATGTTCTGGAGAGAGTCCACTTTACAAAAAGAGAAATAAAACTGATTGAAACGTAGACACTTCTGACCCAAAGCAAAGCACAAAGGGTGTTTATATGAATTTACATTTCGCTGGCCGCTTCTTCAATGTCTTCTTACAGTGGATGTATTTTGCTTTATCACTGGCCATTCCCCTATTAGGGAGCAGACCCTTACGAATATTTTGCTGAACCCTAAATAGATTTTTAGTCTTGCAAAGAAATGTTGTATTTCACTCCACTAAAGTGATCATCAGCCTTCACCTATGTCCATTATTTCACAATAGTGACAAAGAAAGAGCTCTGTCACTACTACTGCATATAACATAAAGCAGCCAAATGCAGCCTATCTATTAACTCCTACAGAGTTCGAATTAGGCAGGCCCTTTGGGGAATGAGGTGCCTATACCTGTCACTGTACTTTTTGTTAAAAAAGAATTCACGCTTAATAGATAATGCTGACCCTCATGTGCCTTCAAAAGAAAGGGAATAGAGAAGACTGCGGTACTGAGAAGCTGAGGGATAGACAGAGAGTGAAAGAACAATAAATGTCGCTGTAGTGCCTGCTACCTGAAGGAAATGCTTCTTCGCAGCATGGGGCATCATAGCACTATCCATACACATGACTGTACCTCACTGTGCCAACCAGGGTGTAGTTCTTTGAATCTATGATCACATCACACACAGAGACACCTGCAGTTATTGCATTAACCAAATGAGGTTTCATAATTAGTGCATTTTCCACCAATTAGTTTAGCTTGCATTTATTTTTCATTTAAGGTGTATGCATTGTTTTACAAGCAGTGTGACCTGAAAGTGAAAGACTAACAAAATAGTTACATAATATTTTGTTCTTTTGAACCACATCTTTGTTCTGAAGACCTCAGGAAGAGGTAATTGTTTGGTAGATTGGTTGCCACAAGTTTAGTGAATACAGATCGAAGTCAAACAAGAGGAAGCAATACATGGATAGAGATACAATTGGTAGCAGCAGCACTGAGATGCTTAGTTAGGGAACAATAATAGATGTAGATGGCACTGGATAAATAGCTGATTAAGTTAAACAATTATGAGAAATGGTGAGACATAAATTGAGGCAGCAAGAATAAAATTTATCTGAGTTCAAAGGTGTAGTAGGTGAAATTGTGTAAGGGGATAACAGGCTAAATGTGAGGGGGGTATGGGGTCCCAGCCCTGCTACTACACACATGAAGGGAATATAGCAACAAATGCAAGGAAAAGGAATTTGTAAGTTACATTTGTAGTTCAGATGACTGAGTATGTGCTAAATGATTGTGAAGCTAATGGAAGAAGTGGTAAGGTGCCTGATCAAGATAGTGGCCCCTTAATGAGGCTTCCTGTAAAGGCACAGTACAAGACAGTCCTGGTCATTTCAGGTCTACTGCACACTTTTGGAGAAGGATTGAATTATGTGTGGGCACTAGTTAAATACCATTCGAAATGTCCACAGGAGCATTCATAAAGGATTACGGTGTTACACAAAGTGTACAGAATGGGTTGAAAAGGAGAACATACAGAATGATCAAAGACTGCGTCCAACTGGTGAAGGCAAGTAGATTGTCAAGTAAAATGTGGGTGTAAGGTTGAATGGGGGCATGTAGTACAGTTGCTCATCCACTGCTAAGTGTGAGGCCAGGACCAGAAAGAAGACACCTAAGCCATGGCTGAATCCTGGCTGTTTATTTGAAGAAATAAATTAAGATGGTGTGAAGAGGAAGACAGAAATAAAGCAATGGAATACACAGAGTACTACAATAGACGAATGTGTGTGAAAGAAGTGGATTACATAGGGGGTGATGTTGTCTAAGTGCTGAAACCTGAGAAGGTAAATGTGTCAGTCAGTATGTTTGTAATGTTGGAGATACATAATGTTAGGAAGGGATATATGGTTTAAGGGAAAGAAGCGCCTTGGAAAGTGGACCAGCTTGTGAATGTACACAAGGTGAGGGAGAATGTGGGCAGGTTTAATTAATTGAATACTTTAAAGAAAATACTTAGAAAGTGCTAATCTCTCCTCACTTGAACTTTAAGTGATGCTACTCACCTATGTATTCATAGTTACAAATATTAGTATTAGCTGGCTGTTGGGAGGTGTGTTGAAAGGGGGATGTCTTCTACTTTGCACTTGATGAGTGTAAACATTCACTTCTTTGTATGAAGTCACCATATGAACCTATGCAGCATTCCTCTTGGAAGCTGGGGTGGCTGAATGAGTACTGGAACTAGGACATACAGCTGGTTTGTCCTGGACTGTGCTTGTACAGTGGAGTGATTAGTAAACAAATTCATGAAAAAAGACAATACCTTGCTCCTGTGGTTCTAGGCCTCTCGCCAGACTTCTCTAGAATGATCTAACATCTAAAGTTGTAACCAGGTTCTTCCATAGGTATTACACACATACCAATGGAAGAACGTGGGTTCTTTACCCCATCTCTGCTGTATACTGAATCTTTCAAAATAAGCATATTTCTAAAGAATCTACACAAAGGTAGGTTCATTACACACTTTTTTCTGCTTTCATAGCAACTATTCTCATTTAAAGTATCAGAAATGCCTTTCTTTTCCCTTCACTACTTGTGCTCACATTTTCTCCAATTCTACCACATAGCGACCAAGCAATAACACATTTCCACAGTGATATTGTCAATAACCAATTACTTTATGACCTTATTATTCCACCTATGTTCCCTTCTCTGCCATTCCATAGTGCACGTTTGATGTCCCGTCTACCCTCAAGAAATCTCTGCTGAATCACATTTTTCCACCTACTCCTCCACACTATGCTCCTACTTTAAAACACTTCCAATTTATGAGTTTCTGTTTCTAGTGTTCTCCATAATATGGAGTTCTGTCACTTCATGTGGCCTGAATTTCTCTCAGTATTCAGTTTTGTGGAGTTTGAATAAGCTGTTGGCTGCCCAGTTAACGTATATTGGCTATAGTTCAATACATAATGTGTGGTTTCGGGGAATAGGAATCTTTCAAATAGAGTACACTCTTGTTATTTTAACAAGTTCTAGACATTTGCAGCCAACCCTGCCTACACAATTATATGATGTTTTTATGGTATGTTCAACTTCTTCCCGTTCTTTTCAGTCCGTCCTATTTTTCACAGTAAGTTCACCCTTGGTCACTATGTCCCATCTTGTCTGCTTGTTTTGCTATCGTAAACACAGCACTCACCAGTACATAGTAGTAAGCATACAGAGCTGCCAAGTGATGAGTTATAAAATATTTATCACCAATTGCCTTCCAGTAGTAAACAATAAGCAACAAATCTGTAAAAAATAAAATAAAAAATAAAAAAGGTAAATAAAATCAGTATTGTAAAAGGACGGTGAAAAGAAATTGCATTTTTTGCCCACTCTAGAATAAGCTAATCCAAATTAAAGAATATTACAGTTTACATAGCAGATTTGACAAATGGCCTGTTCAAACAGAGCATGCTTGTAATAGAAGCATGATTTGGCTGAAACTGATTGCTATAAGAGTATTTTTTTATAACATAAATTAAAGGTTCTCAGCTAAAACCTGTATGTGCCACGCAAATTATTTGTTAAATGACGTAATGTTCAAGGATGTTTTAGCAAATAATTGTAAACAAAAAAGGAGAACACTGGTTGTTCCTGAGAGTGCATTGTTTCTGGTATGAAAAAAAAAGAACAGGAAAAGCAGAGAATTAACAACCAAATTTGTCAGACATATTTGATTTCTTCCTGTTTCTGTTTTTACATAAACATATATTCTCAAGCACTGCACATGTTTCAAGCATCAAATACTGCCTTCAATTTTGTTACACAAACAAATTATTATTGATATTGTTTTTGGTTGCAATACAATTCTTTCATTAAACAGTAATTGACAGTATCAGTTTGCACCCGTTGTGGTATGTCATGACATCAGGTTGTCGCGCTTTCATGTCTTAATATCAGAAGATTTACAGCAGAAACAACAATCTTTACTACAACTTAACTACTGATTCAAAAGTCTAAAACTTCAACCTCTTCCCCTCTCCACGGTGATGGTCACGATTGTGCCTCCAAATCCACTTATCTCTATCCAGATTTTGGCCTATTTACCTTACATCCTTTCATTGTATAAAGCAGTGGTTCCCAAACATTTTAGAAACACAACCTGCTTTTTGGAATGACAAACATTTGTGAACAACCTACCTTTCATGGACAACAGGGGGGCCAATTCTGGAATGTTATTTAAAAAGCATTGTGTGGTGGCACTTTGCCATTTACAGAAAGTACATTTTCCATTGAAATGACCACAAATTTTGCAGACATACAGTTTTACTGATACAACTATATATCATACAAATTATAATGTGTGAAAATCGAGTTTCTGTGAATATTTATCATTTGTGCATCACCAAGTAACGTTTCTTAATTGTTTTGATCCTATTAAAATCTCAGTTTTCAGCACACATCAAAATGACAATAAATGTGCTTAATTTTGCTGTCCTAACTGTTGAATGCATATAGTTTACGTACGGGTATTTACATTTTGTTCTGTGTTGCAAAAAAACGACACGTTGCAGTCTTTCCTTTCATGCTCCCTGTACTCCAGCAAGATTGTCACATAATGCACATTAGAAACTCCTCTCACTTTGCAGTCAGAGAAGGAAAAGAAAACAACAATCCCATGTTAAAAGAATAATCATCAATTTTTCATAAGACATAGCTTATTTGAGCTCTGTCTCTGAAGAACCAGCAAACAGCAGCGGCCCCTCCATATAGACTGACGGGCCAAGCCCCTCAACTTTTACCAAGCAAGAAGAGTGTCTGTCAGGCTGAACAAAGTTCAGACACTTTTCGGGTTCAGGTCAGGCAGTTAGGAGCTAGACATACGCTAAAGGAGCAGGTTCATGGCTGTCTGCGGTGAACTTTGCCAAGCTGAGGATTTCAAAGCCCTGTGGGCATGACCTCAGCCTGGCAAAAGTGCCTTAAGGCCCTCCCCCTCATGATGAGGGGGAGTGTCACTGATTGTCTCAGCCCTGAACTGCCCAGGACCGAGTGTCAATCAGTGACACCTCATCACAGAGTTGGGTGGTGTCAGCAGTTTCAGTGACACCCATCCCACTCTGTGACGAGATTGAGACTAATGCCTTCCCTCACTGGCTGACCTAAGAAAAGGCAGCAAATCCCAAACCTCCTGGGACCTCCGAAACTTGGGACTGCGGCCTTCCCTCACTGGCTGACCTAACAGAAGGCGGCAGTCCCAACCCTCCCGGGACCTCAGATGCTTTCCTATTGGAGAGCTGCTGTTGAGGTACGTTTTAGGTGGGGGGTTTTATGTTTGATGCGTGCGTGCGTGCGTGCGTGCATGTATGAATGTATATGTATTTGTTAGTGAGTGTTGTGAATGTGTTTGTACATATGAATGAATGGATGTGAGGGAGGTGTATGTGTGTGCCTCCTTACCTGGTAAAATTGCCGACCACCACTGCCGGCAAATGTGACAAGATGAACAAAAAAGTTAAAAAGCATCTTTACTTATTGCTTGGGCTTTCCCAAACCATCAAAAATCAGCTTGTGGCACCCACAGTTTAGGACATACTGGTATAAGAGGATTCAGCTCCAGTCAAATAAGCGCATTGCTTTTAACTTGTGACATGTAACTTCTTTACATTCATTCTCCATGTACAATAATACTGGCAGCCAAATCTCAGTAAAAATATCTGTCTTTCACCAGATGGCTGGACAATATCTTCATTGCCATGGTTTGGCAAATTCCTGTGTACTAGTGTGTTACCAATGGAGGTGTCATCCTCCGTCAGCATTTGGTCAACACCTTTTTGGCCCTGCCCAGTAACTGAAAGAGAAGCTTCAATTCTCTCACTGGTAATGACTTACAGATATTAGGTCTCATGCCCATAAATGTCACTTTTGGGGTTTCCAGCATTAAGAAGACTATTTATTTGATTGCGTCCTCGTTCTAAAAGATGGAACTCCCAGGATATGGCTACCAAATATGCACTAGGTCTCCTCCCTGCATCCCTCCAGCATCTATTGCTATAATCTGGGGATATTTTGTGTAGCCTATCCGGTGTCATGAACCATCCTGTCATCATCTTAATGAACAATTCCCTATGTAGTATTGATTTGTTGTTAGTAAATATGCCATGCCACTGTTTCCCATGCTTCTTGGGGAATTTATTTCCCCACTGTGATGTTCCAATTGGTTCTGTTTTTCCATTTGTTTGCTCCTTTGAGGTAGTTATTAGTTTACACACTGTTCTAAGTAACCCCTAATTGCTTGTGTTTGTGTATTATCTTTGTATATAGCATTGGATTGTGCAATTATAGCCAAAATGTGGCAAAACACTGTATTGAGTCAAACCCAAACATAAATCGATGAGTGGCAGTAGAGGTAGCTGTGTTGTGGATGGTGAAAAATTGTGACATGGTGCTCTTTAAAGAGGTGAGTCCCCAACTCATTGGAGCATTGTTGAGGTCCTGATCCATACGGAGATGTTCTAGATCCTGGGGACATTAGATCAAAAAGTCCTGCTGGTTTGATTTTTTTCTTTTTTACAGTTCTTAAGAGTGTAATTTGAAGGTGCCGTGGGCTGTGGGTGTACACCACCAGGGATGGCAATCTTGCCTCTGAGATAAGGAGGGATGCTGATCATGATGGATTTGTAAATTATGCAGGCTGGCAAAGTGAGCTACCGGAGTTCCATCAGAATGGGGGGTGATGAGATAATATTTGGTTCAGTCACAGTATTACGTGTAATGCAACATGTAGGGGGTCCTTAAGGGTGCTAGTGGTGCTAGTGCTGAGTCTAGGAGGCTAGTTACCAGGGTAATTTCTCCCTTATTACTGCTATTAAAATATATGGGAGTAGTGCCCAGTATCTCAGCTGATAATTCTGTAATCTTTCTTTCTCCACAATCCCAAATAATTAATTTTACAGCTATCAAATGAGCTGATCTGATCTTCTTCACACAGGTCTGCTAGTATTCTACAATACACTTTCTTTTAGGCTTACACAGATCACCTATTATTGCCAGTATGAAGTCTTGATTGTCATCTATTGGGGGGCCAATGGGATTTGGAAAGTCATTGCTTCCCTCCTGATGGCCACTGCATGTCACACCTTCATGACTCATATACTTGTCTTGTTGGTGGTTTTCTTTCTGGCTGCCACATTATATTCCACAGCACTGATCCTGCAACTACTCGGTCCATGTGCACCCAGTGTTTACTGGTAAATGTAATCGAATATTCATCTATAATTCTCAATTGTTATTACTGGCCACCTGAGATGGGAACTCCAACCCCTGCATCCCCATCTCAGGTTGCCATTAATAACACCCTAGACATCCTAGCCAATTTCCACTACCATACAAATGCTAGGAGCAACTTGCGCAGATATTGAGAGACAGGACTATCTATACTATTCAGGAGGTCCTGGAATACCTATAATAATTTAGGTACTATCATACTTTTTATTGCTGTGTATCAGCATAACCATAAAATGTACAAACGTCTGCATTTGTTCAATCTTTTTTTATATCCTCAAAAAAAAAAGAAACATTGTTGGCTGCATGGAGGTCTGTTACTCTGGATATGATAGTTAGTCCAAAGTGTCTCATGGATCAATGATTCATGCTGGTGAGAGTCTGGATCTTTATGAATTCCCTTTTCTGCGAATCCTACTCCACAGGCTATAATAATGATTTATTGGCAGTCCCCATGTGCTCAAATACTATCCCAAATGTTCCTAGAAGTGTTTCTTGGTGCGGTATAAACTGTTCTGGGTTTGTTAGGTGTAAAAGTATGCTGTCAGCAAAAAGAAAGAGCTAATGTTGGATACTTCCAAAGTCTAACTCCCGGATTTCTTTCTGTCTTCTAGTAGCTATTGCTCAGGGTTCCATCGCTAGTACGAATAGTAAAGGTGAAAATGTGCATCTCTGCCTCACTCCTATTTGGATTTTAAATTCTTTTGAAAACATTTAATAATATCCTGGCCCTACTGCTATTACAATCTTTGTCCAGATTTCTCCCATATTATATCTTTCCATCGCCTTCCTGAGGAAAGACCGCTCACTGTTTTGAGTGCTTTCTTAGCATCCAATGCCAACAGCAGCTATGCTATCTTTTATGTTAACTTGTTTGCCAAGGCGGACTGTCCTTCTGATGTGGTAAAGGTTTGCCTGTTTATCACAAACCTAGATTGGTCTTCATGTTTAGTGTCTGGTACCATAGGCCAATAATGTCCTGTAGATGTTTAGACCCTTGCAATGTATTTATTTGAACAGGGTGCAACTAAAGTATAAATGTGTTCTATCCTATAAGCTCATTGTGTGAAGAGATTATAATTTTATTTCAAATGCCATGGTAACTTATTAGAGCATACTTTGCTGAACTTTTTTCATAATCATGTTGTTACTAAATTCAAATAAAATATAAATTAAAATACCTGAAATGAGGTAGCCTGAGGTTACAGCAACGTTTAGTTTTACCAGGAAGGGGTCTCCCCTGAAAAACATTCACAAAGAAGGATCGTTATACTGGGTGAAATCAATCTAAACATACAATATGCATTACACCTATACATTACACAACAACCTGACTGTACACGACACAGAGAATTTGACAGATAGTAAAACAATGGCATAAAAAATGAAGGGACTCACATTTCCACAGCAAGATCAATTTCTCAGTGTAGCTCCGTGGCTCATGACCCAACCAAGAACTTGAGAAGTTTGAATATATTCATAAATATCAAATCCTTACAACTACCCTCTACAGCAAAAATGACACATTTTTGTGGCGAAACCGTGTTACAACAGAAAACAAGAAAGGTGTTGATTTATATTTAATGCACAATCAGTGGTGTAACGAAACTGGAGGGCCCCCCTGCAAAATACACAGAGGCCCCCCCTCCCTCCCAGACCCAGTCACGAATCCAGTCAGTCTACTGTGCTAAGGGGCCTCCTGGAGCTCGTGGGCCCAACTACACGCAGGGACAGCAGTGGCTAATGTTACTGCACACAATGGTTTACATGGTTCTGACACTACTTTCTTCATTCCAAGTCTGTCGAGGAATGTGAAACTGGAAACAGATGAATGAGGCCGCTGGCAAATTTTTCATTAGGTATTACATAAGGCATTTGCACGAGGAAACCACTGTGTGGTTTTACCACAAAATAATTCCAACCATGTTAGAATGAAACAGGATGTGTATTTCTGTATCCTATATATTGGAAACCATGCATGATTTGATAACAGGCCATGAGGACAGATCTCAGGGCTAGGGATGATTCAGAATCTTACACAATAAAGGGGTGAGGGATTTTTATTGATAGGCCACATGCCTGAGAGGGGGGTGGCCCTGCTTGACGCAGTTCCTTGAGAAGGTGGGTTTTAAGTTCCTATCTGAATGGTAGGAATTATGAAGCAAGCCTAATGTGAGAGGGAATGTTATTCAAGATTCTAATTTACGAAAAACAATAAAAACACGGCAATAAATTCAAAAGCAACACACTGAAAGTAACACAGGGACTTTATTCAATGTGTTTCACTTGATCTTTTTTGCTGTACTGTCTTTGTCTATTCTTTCCAAATTAGCACCATCATAAGTAAAAAAACAGTGACACTATATTTTTTTCAACTGACGTGCAAACTTAACATATAATGATAGGTGATACAATATGCATTAAGAATAAATATCAAATATTAATAGATTCAGCCAGAGGAATGTCCTGAACATTATTAATACAGGACATTGATACCTAGACAAAATAAAGATACAGTTCATGTGGTCCCTAATTTGGGCAATATATTTGACTAGAACATCATTTCCTACTAAATTAACCACAGATTTAAAGTCCATTTAATATAATTATGCTCTGCATAAATTATAATGTGAAATGTGTTTCATCCTCCGATGTGAGGAATAAAGATCAAATAAAGCCTTCCTCAGGTCAAGATAAAGTTACCTTTTGGGAAACCTTGCACATAACAAACTGTGCAAAAAAAATCTAAGTGATGCTTCTGTATGTTACTATTACTTTAAGAACATATGTGGTCAAGTAACTAACCATTCATACCAGTGACCATCCTTTGGAGTTGAACACTGTGGGGTGAAGTAAAATGGTGGCTTAATTAGAAAACAATTATTTCTGTAAATATTTAAAAGGTACGAGACCCACCATGTGCAACACTTGTGATTCTCCTTGTTAGTCTTAGCTGGGCACGTTTTAAGACCCAGCAGTGAAATGGCTGGAAAAATAATATATTGTATAAGTGTACTGGAACTTACATACGATTACTACAATGCTGCCAATGCAGGAGGTGCTATCACGTGTACTACTTGCAAACTTCTACAGGCCTCTGTTCTTCTAAAGCAGCAAGACGGAAATGCCCCCATGTTCCTTTGTGAGTGGTCAGTGTCCGTCACCCAGTATGCAATCAGTTGTGTTGTTTTGCGTTTGGGGTAAACAAGTCGACCCCAGTTGCCAGTCACAGTCCTCGGAGTCAAGGGTGGTTGACAGAGTGCCTCTGCATTGCAAGTTGTCACATAGTGCGTACTGGTACCAGTCTATGTTACTTTTTGTGGACACCCAATGTGATAATACTTGAGCAGCATTCCACTCTGTGCGGCATGTGAGTGCTGTTTGGCCATGAAGCATCATCTGAAAGGCTGGGTCCCATCGCTCTGGGCGAAGCCTCTCACAACTGGAGAGGGGCCCTGTCAATCTCCTGCTGCTAAAAAGAACAGAGGCCAGTAGAATTTCATAACCTGTACAAGTGCACATGGCAGCATCCCCGGTATGTTCCAATACACTTCTACAATATGCTATTTTTCTCCATTTTGATTGAGTCTTAACAAGGGTCCAGGTGTGACTTCCATAGGGAATCACAAGCGTTGCATCTTGGAGGGTCTCACACCATAAAATATTTACATAAAAATGTGTTTGCTAATTAAGACACCATTCAGTCTTCTCCCCGCAATGTTCAATTCCAAAGTATGGTCACCGCTATTAATGGTTAGTTACTTGATCAAATATGTTCGAAAGTAATTTTAATGGAGAAAAGCATTAATTTCATGTTTTTGCAGAGACCTAAAAGATAACTCCGACTTGCCCATTTGAACGTTACATCGGAGGAAAAAACGCATCAGCAAGTTTTAATTTATGAGGAGTATGAATTACAATAGATGGACTTCAAACCTACTGTGAATTTATTAGGGAACATAGTTTGAGACAAAGAAATACACAGCCTTCATTACGGACCAAATGAACTGTATCTTTATGTTGTGTATACATGAATTTCATTGTATTAATAATGTTCACGGCATTCCTGTGTCTGAATTTATTCATATTTACGATTTGCTATTCATGTATGGTGTATCTGTAATTATTATATGTTATGTTTACACATGCCAGTTCAAAAATCTATTGTGTCTTCAATTGTTTGTCCTACAAGGGTGCTAATTTAGAAAGAATATAAAGACATAATATAGCAAAATACGATTAAGCGCACTACAATGAATAAAGTCTGTATATTACCATCATTTAGTTACTTAAGAATTTGTGACTACAGTGGGCTATTATTTTTTGTATGTTATGTAACAGACCCCATCCTTATGGGCACCAACAGGCCCCTACCCTATATTGCTAGGTTTCCACATCCTAGATGGGCATATGTGAAGCACATATTACAAAAACTAAGAATGAAGTCTAAAATGTGGACTGCCACTATGTCAGCCGTACACAAAGTCACCCATATTGATCAGCACCAAACACTTTAACAAGCAGGTACCAGAGAATAAGCAGGGACTGGATTTAGAATAATACATTAACTCATCAATATCAATATAGGAAGTGAACTTGGCTGGATGTAAGAATTAAATATATTTTAAATGTTTTGTGGGGAGTTATTGAAATAAGGTCAAAATTTAGCTGGTCAATATTTTGAGTCCATGCTTTTGGAGTCTGTTTTCACAATTAAACCTTTAATGCATAGAGGGAAAATGCTTCATTCTCCCCTCCTTGATTTTAAGAATGGTGATGTCACACATCCTTCTATTACAGAGGCAGTCAGAGGAGGTTAACGTTTCAACCAGGAATGCTGATGTACCGGTTTTTGCTGTTTTGTGGGTGATGCAACAGATTCTAAATATAATGTATGCCTTGTAGGAAAAAAACTTACATTTTAGAGCGTACGGTTGGACATTTAACTCCACAGTGCGCAAAAAAGAAATGCAGAGCGCAAACAAAGAATTTTACATTTCAAAAATATATGTTGTACACTTTTGTTCTTATAGAAAGTCAAAGTAAAATGCACCAATTAAATTTGCAAACAATTTTGGAAGATACTGGTTCTCCAAAAAAACATACTAATTTTACACAGAACAAAGAATAGCATAAATAATTACACTTTCGCACATCTGAACAAACTAAAATGTGTCTGTTGTGTTTGGTTTCCAAGTAGAAATTCAGCTGTATTGTTTCTCACTCAGCATTTTAATACTTAACTAACTAAAAATAAACCATTGAGTTAGGAGTTGGCTGGACCTCTAAGAGCCGCATGTTGATGTCTCAACAAATAGTCAGCAGCGGCTCCTTAACAGGAGCTTCAGCGTGCAACCCCTGCATCCTGTGAGGCCCCTGCGCATTTTCAAATTTAGCAGTGTTCATGAAAACACAAGTTTTTTTTTGTTTTTTTTTTCATAAACACCGCTATTGCACAGGTAAGCTTTCTCAGCCTTGTCTCCAGGTCCCTGATGACTGGAGGAGGAGTGTGCTGAGCCATGATCCAGTTACAGAGTTTTGTTAAAAAAACAACAACACTGTAGCTGAGAGTCTGGACTGTGAATGTCTGAGGGGCGCCGTTCAACTTTGATCCCCTCAGACAGGGACAATACATTTTATCTAGCATACATACTGTGCATGCCTCAGACAGCACAGTATGTCTGCTAAAACGTAGCTGTCAGGTCGCACATCAGTGCATCCCTGACGACAATGCAAAGTCATACATGACAGCAGGGGCAGGATTCTCACCAGCACTATCTCAGCTTCTCATTGGAGTGTGCTTCCAGTACTACCAAGAAGCTGGGAGATGGCTTGAAAAGAGTCTTCCTCTGAAACCTAGCCCTGAGGCTTTGTCTCGCTCCTCATTAGGAATCTGAATTTGAGAGTGTGTATGAAAGTAAGCACTTGAGACAGCGATGGAGTGTGAGTGTGTTAGAAAGAGTATTTGATTGGAGGTTGCGAGAGGGAGTGAAAGGAAATTAGGTGCGTAGCTATCAATGGTACAGCAGGTGCAGTTGCACTAGTGCCCAGTCAATGAGTGTTAGAAATGTTGTCTCTGGTTAGGAGTCAGTTTGCACTCTGTCCAAGCAGGGACCCTCACTCTCTATCAGGGCAATGGGGATACACATTTAGTTAACCCCTGCTCACCACCTTGGTAGCTTGGCACAAGCAGTCAGGCTTATCTCAAAGGCAATGTGTAAAGTATTTGTACCAACACACAATGTAATACAGTGAAAACACTACAAAGCGGACACCCCACCAGTTTAGAAATATTTATTTAAATCAAACAAGACCAAAAATGTCAAAAATCCAACATACACAAATCAAGATGTGAATTTTCAAAGTAAAAAGCGTCTTACTCCATAGAAAGCAATGGAAACGTTGATTTTACACAAAGTACCTGGTTTGCATCAAAAATGAAGCTGCATGGGCAAGCGTGTGTCAGAAAAGTCTGCGATGCATCAATTCCTTACTCGCAATTGAGGCCGTGCGTCATTTCTTCTCCGGTCGGGTAGGCAACGTGTCGTGTTTCTCTTCAGCAGAGAGCGATTTTTCGGACAGGGCACCTCAGATCCGTGCAGGTTCACTATGACTTTGATTTCCAGCGAGGATGCGTGAGAAATCCAGTTGCACAGTGTTGGAAAACCGCGCTGCATGGGGTTTACATAATTATCAGCAGCTGCAAGCGGGTGTTGCGTCGTTTCTCCCGCTGCGATGCATCAAACTCCCAGCCGTGATGCAGGTGGAGTGTCAATTCTAGCCATGAAGCGGGCGGAGTGTTGTTTTTTAGCTGCGTTGCAGGTGGTTCGTCAAAAATTTCCCCGCACAGTGTTCTTTGTGTGACTTTCAGTCTTTGTTCTGCCAACTTCACTTTTCAAGGGCCCAGGGACTGGATGGGGGGCCACTTGGCAGGGCAGGAGTCTCAGCATAGAGTCCAGGTACTGGCAGGGGAAGTCGTTGATTGCCCTGAGACTTCAAGACAGGAGGCAAGCTCAGTTTAAGCCCTTGGAGATTCTTCTCAAGCAGAAATTCACAACAAAGTCCAGTCTTTATCCCATTTCACAGGCAGAAGCAGCAACTGCAGGATAGCCCAACAAAGCACAGTCGCAGGCAGGGGCAGCACTTCCCCTCTTTAGCAGATGTTGAGTGGTCAAAAGTCTGGGGTTTTGGGTCCAATACTTATACTTCTTTCTGCCTTTGAAGTTGCCCAACTTCAAAGAAACGTCTCTGTTGTTTACAGGATCCTGCTTGGTGCAGGCCAGGCCCCAGGCACACACCAGGGGGTTGGAGACTGCACTGTGCGAGGGCAAGTACAGCCCATTCCGGTGTAAGTAACCACTCGTCCCTCCACTCTAGCCCAGATGGCTCATCAGGATATGCAGGCTACACCCCAGTTCCCTTTGTGTCAGTGTCTAGAGGAGACTAACAAACAACCCAACTGTCAGTTTGACCCAGACAGGGAATCTATAAACAGGCAGAGTCATAGAATGATTTATGCAAGAAAATGCCAACGTTATAAAAGTGGCATTTTCACACTAAATCTAAAAAACAACTTTACTAACAGATGTATTTTTAAATTGTGAGTTCAGTGACCCCAAACTCCATATTTCTATCTCCTCCCAAATGAAAACTGCATTTTAAGAATATTTAAAGCCAGCTCCCATGCTAACCTATGCGAGAGATAGGTCTTGCAACAGTGAAAACAGACTTTGGCAGTATTTCACTGCTAGGACATGTAAAACAGATCAGTACATGTCCCACCCTTAACATAAACTGCACCATGTCTAATAGCGAGTGTGTAAATGTTAGTAAGTGGGAATGAGAACCAGTGAGTAGGAGTATGTTTTTGTGCGAATAATAGTAAGTGGGAGTGAGTATAAATGAGAATCAGTAAGTGGGAGAATGTGAATTGGAGAGAGTGAGAGGGAAAAGAGTAATCATGAGTGGGAGAGAGTATGAGTGAGGCAAATAAAAAAATAAACAAAAAAACTCCTGGTCGGTATTATGCCATAGAACTTTCCAAGATCACCAGCCGCCACTGTGAATAATGGAGTAAGCCACAAGGCAGCTCGTGAGTCCAAAGAGGATGACATGATGCTGTGAACTAGAAGCATACCTGAGTAACAAATGCGGGTGCGGCAGAGCCTCAGAGAAACACTGAGAGCCTGTTACAGTTGAAAAGAAGTGCAAAACTGAGCTTGCAGCCAGAAGAACACCCTAACAAGAGACATCCTTGTTGAGGTCTGTGGATTGCCCGCCCTGCATTCAGGGGAACAAACAATGAACCAGGTGTGCCCTCCTTCGAAAGATGCGTCTCCGATTGGAACTTAGTAAGTGCCTCCTGATGACAAATATATAGCTGTCAATTTCACACAGCGATATTTACAGTTTTTCAGTGTACTTATGTGTGAAATGTCATGGCCCTATTTGTGACAATTTCTAATAGATGGAGAGTCGCATCTGGTTGCCAACACAAAAAAAGTGTCTGTTGATTCTGGGCATGGACATACTGCAAAACTTCTTCTTCTTTTTTTTTTTTTTTACTTTATTTTGATTTTGTGCTGTTTCATAAGGCAACAAAACATTACAAACATGAGCACAATCACAGGAGGTCATAATAGGAACATCATCATAGTCCACATATGAAGTCACTCAGCAACAATTCAATAGCTATTTGAGAATATTAAGGGGCAAGAGGACGAAGGGTGCGGAAATGCAATATGTAGCAGCAGTATGAAGTGTAGCCCAGACAGAAAGTGAGGCAGAAATCTCTTGGGCATTAGTCATCCAACTCCTCAGTAGAACTGTCTGCATTAGCTCCACCGAGAGGGGGGCCTGGATTGCTGTGTGATGGTGAATTGAGTCAGTCTCACTCAAATACTCAGGACGATAGGGTCAATAGATAATTTCAAAGTGGTTGCCAAATGTCCCTTGGACAGGAGGACAGTGGCTGTGGCGCTGCATAAGTACCACTAGTGGTATCACAATAAGACATGTCGTGCAGCCACACGGATGTGGTAGGGATTGTATTGCTCCCCCTGCGGAGCGCAATCTGTCACTTCGCGAGGCGGAAGGCCAATGCGACAAAATGTTAGATAGACTGAGATAATGGCCTAACATATAGCCCAATAATGCCAGCAGTGGGTTGGGAGTGAGCACATGCCCTGTCATTTGTGTGAGAATGGTATGCACAGAGTCCCAAAATGCGCGGATCGGTGAGCAGCTCCAGGTTAAATGAACAAAATTAGCTTTCGCAGCTGACCATTTTGGACAGGAATGTGGTCGGGATGGGTCTAGTTTGGCAAGTCATTGCGGTGTTGTATAAGTGCGGTGGAGGTACTTGTAGTGTAATAGTTTGTGCCTCTGGTTGTTGGAGATAAATTTGGTCTGTGCACAGCACCAGTACCATTATTTATCTGATATACAATACCACAAGTCTCGCTCCCAGGCAGATCTAGGTTTCTCTACCCCCACGGTTCTTAGCTTGAGAGCGGTACCGTGTAGTCGAGATATCAGGTATGTGCTGTCAGGGGCTACAATAATTAAGAGTGGAGGGAATTCAATTGGTTGGTGTGTGTAAGTAGGCAGCGTAGTGTGCTGTGTAAACCATGTAGGTTAAAACTATCCAGGTATGTTGTAGCATGTCCCTCATTCATCGTTGCGACCGTTTTTAGTAAGACCTTCCTAAAAAGGTCAAAAATCGTGTGTAAGTGACAGGCGGTCAATACTTTGAGTTAACCGCTACAGCGTAAGTGAGAGCCACCGATTCCCCAATAGGGGAAGGTGGGGGGTGGGGTGGGGGTGTAGGGGTTGCGGAGCACAGAATTTCATGGCCTAGATAACGGTCTAGCTTGAACCAAGTGCAGCATGAAGTGTAAAGCATCTGGATTTTAGCTGGGTCTTGGGAAGGCCTGCGAATGCTCATATTTAAGAAATTGCAGCCGGGTGCCTGGGTGGTACCAGAAATTGGCAAAGTGTGCCTGGGCCACTAAATAAAAGAGATGAAAGTCTGAAACCTCCCCACTCGTATGGCAGAGTTAATGTGTCCCATCGTACCTGGGGCGTTGGCCAGCCCATATGAGCCTCGTAAGCTGGCTAGGAAAAGTATTAAAAAACTATTGTATAGCGTGATCGGAAAATTGAGAAATAAATATAAAAGCGGGGAAGGACCACCATTTTAATAATAGCTACCGGCCAATGAAAGGGGGAGGTTAATCTATCTGGGACGCAAGTTTGTCAACTGCTGGGCCGTAGTTCAAGTGGACCACCTCAGCGCTTCAGAAAAATGGCTAGATATTTGGGCGGGTCCTTATACCACCGCAGTGGATAGTCAAGGGGACTGGGTATAGTTGCATCAGTTAACGGAAACAATTCTGATTTGCTCTAGTTGATAGCCAGACCAGAGAAGGCACCAAATCATATTCACCTCTCTAATAAGAGGAGGAAGATTGAGGGGGGAGGGTTTCAGACAAACAGAAGAATATCATCTGCATATAGGGAAGGTAAAAGAGGGCCTCTGTGAATTCTTAAGCTCCGATCTAGGTGGCAATCCTGGAAGTTGCGCACCAGTGGATCCATAGCAATGATAAACAACAGTGGGGATTAAGCGCAGCTTTGCAGTAGAGTCTGAGTAAAGCAACCAAATCAAGTCTCTGAATCCATTTGGTATTCCCAGCTTTGCTAAGGTGGCATGGATGAAAGCCCATTCAAGAGAATCAAATGCTTTTTCAGCATCTAAGAGTAATGCCACTGATGGAGACCCCTGGTTGATCCCTGCGAATATGGTGCATAAATTAATTACTGTTGAATGATGAGAAACAAACCCAGATTGCATATCGGAAAGGATTTTGTCCATGAGGAGAGACAGGCAAGTAGCGACAATCTTGGCTAATATCTTATTATTGTGATTCAGCAGCGACAGTGGCCTATAAGAGGCACATAGATAAGATGGCTTGCCAGGTTTCAACAATAATGAAATTGCAGCCTCTTGAAGGGTATGGTGGAGAATTTTCAGCTCTATAGGCTCCAAGTATACTTCAAGCAGATGCGGGGTCATGATATCTTTGTAAGCTTTATAGAAATCACCTGTAAAGCCATCCAGTCCAAGAGCCTCCAACCTGCTTGAGGAATCTATGGCTTGGGAAACCTCATCGCATGTAACAGAGGCAGACAAAAACTGTTGCTGGCCACCATCTAGCCACACCATGGCAATATCCAATAGATAGTTCGTCAGATCCGCAGCAGATGGGTTAACATGTGAGGTGTACAACTGGCGATAGTACAATGTGAATTCAGAAACAATGGCCTCATTGGTCGTAATCTCGGTGTCGTATGCACAGTATAAGGCCGTAATATACGGTGCCTGATATTGAGTGTGCAGGAGATGAGCAAGTGTTCGTCCAGGTCTCTTTCCTTCCCTCTACCGGGGGACATGTGCATATTTACCGAGATGAGCAGCCTCTCGCGCAGCCAGATCATTGAACTGCTGCAACAATTCCGATCACCCAACCAGGCCAGTGTTTTGGGCCTTGTATATTGCAAAACTTGAGAGCAAAATACTTTCCTCTCAAAACTAACACAAACCAAAGGCAACAAAGGAAGATGGCTGTAGAACCCAATGGCGCAGATCCTCCTATCAGGGAAGGCTTCAAGCTTGACATAAAGACTGATTTGAATCATTAATTTAACCGAGACCTTAGAGAGTGAAGGATCTCCATATCCATTGACATTTCTTTGATTCTAATGGTAGTAAGTTCACCTGACAGTTGGACTAGAGTAGTGGTCCTTAAGCTCTGGGCATCTGTGAATCGTCACTGAATCACTACTGGAAGCCGGGGACCCTCAGCCTAGGCAAATTATATGATTAGAACCTCAAAACAATACACAAAACACAGAAACAAGTATGTATCAAAGAAATACACAAATTCTGATTCCTTTTAATTCACAACCAAAAATGTACACAAAAAAACAAACACAATTTAAAAAAAATTATGCCAAGGTTATAGCTTTCATAATTTGGTTCCATTTCTAAAAAGATAAAGCGATATGCTAGATTCCAGCATATGACTCTCTTTTTTGCTCTAATGTATGCACTCTTTTTCAGAGTACACAAGTGTCTACTGCAGTAACAAAATATCAATACTAGATGTTTGCTGTACTTGTGCTGGTGCCATCAATCTTGTTTTTAATGGTACCCAATTAACTTTTGGCCCCTAAATTCAAATTCCTACACACTTACAGAACTTTTTAAAACAATCAATTTTTTCTTTCCATTTATGTACACTTTAATACTTTGCCATTATTTAATTCTGTGAATAGTTGCAGATAGTGTAGACCCCCTGAGTAGGGGTTGAGTACCCCCAAGGGGTCACAGACCCTAGGTTAAGAACCACTGTACTAGATTATACACCCAGAGATGCCAAGCACTTGTGAGATTTTGAATGATGATTTTTTTGACAGTGCAGATAGTCTGAATGAGGGAACAATTAAGACCAGTGAGAGAAGGTTCCTGTATGGAACTTTATTAGCAATTGTTGCTTTATAGATTTAACCTTATCAGAATTAGTTTGGAGGAGGTTTGGAAGGGAAATTAATTCAGAACCATCAATAGATCACCACTTTTGAAAAAGGCCAAGAGGGAAAATGTATACGTAGCCCTGAGACTAACTGCATGGATTTAAAATATTCACATTTAATTACAGGGAGTTGTATTTGCCAGCCATAAGACTGAGGTTACATCAAAAACTACAAGAACATAAAGCAGAAATTGTACTCCTTCATGTAACCAGTACAATCCTTGCTAATCTGCAACACATGGACAGCAGAATTATATGAATAGGTGGGAAACAATGAGGAATAAAGATAGACCAACAAACCACATAGGAATTTTTGTGAAAAGATATATGTAAACCAAAAATCAAAGCTCCCAAGAGAATCCTATATTAAGGTCAGGATGGGTTGGTATCTCACTTCAGACAAACTACACAGCATGTTCAAAAGTAACAGTGACAGATGTTGGGGATGGAGTGGAGAGGAATGCAGCTCATTTCACATATGGTAATATTTTCCAAAACTTTACATATTTTGGGAGGAGGTTCTATTGGCCATAAAATAAATTATGGGATTCTCACTCCCCAATGACCCAGGAGTTGCGGTGGTTAAGATGAAATAGGAATCTTGGTAAAACAGACTGGTAATTGATGTTCCAAATAATGGTATACACAAAACTAGTAATAAACAGAAGCCAGAAACAGGAGGCAGTATTGATGAGACTCATCCTGTTTTCTTCCAGTAAAAAACAAGTAAGAAACAGTCCAAACCTAGCTCAATGACATGAAGCTTGATGGCTTCAAAGCCAACTTTTAGCCAATTTCAAGTAACTTAGATACATCCTGGACACCAAACTCACCCGCAAGGAACACATTTCAAGAAAACCTAGACAGCCTAGTATTTTCTGGGAGGAACATTTTACTTTCCTTAGCTACGGAAAGTGCTAAGGAAAGTAAAATGTTCCTCCCAGAAAGTTACTTCAGAACTGGTGTTCTAGCCTGTGCCCTCTTCCTTCTAGATGTTGGGAATACCCTGCTCCCTGGCCTCCTGGAATCCACACTGGTAACCCCTTAAGGTCATTCCATGCGTTGCAGCACCTCTCATCCAAGGTCTGAAGAAATATGACCCCCCCAAAACCCCCATCACAAGAAGCAACCCTGCTCCTCTGACTGAAAAGCTCACCCATATCCAGGACACCTTCAGACTAGAGGCAGAGGTGAGTAAAAAAGAAAAAACAAGGCATCAGGTCCATGCACCTAGTATATGGAACAACATAATATCAGGTGCACCTCAACCTTGCTCCTATTTAGGTAAGAGTTAAAAACACAACTCTTTAAAGAACACTAATGATACAGCAACAGTACACATCTGCTCCCAAATTGCCTCTCCAATCACTCAATGCTGGTATTGCACTTGTCCTTGTACAGCAATCTGCTTCCTTTTGGCTCGGTGTGCACTATACAGATAATACATATACACAAACATATCGATTTGGCTGCCAGTTTTAAACTATATAAAGAAAGAACGTAGAGAGGTCTCAAGCCCTCCAAGCTCAATATTATTACATTAATTTGACTGAACCTAAAAGAAATACACTTAATCACAGTCTCACGACCAATCATCTAACATGACTATGATAAAGGCAGTGTATAGAGTCAGCTGGCCTAGCCGTAAATACAAGGATGTACTGAAAGGTATGGGGGTAGTTTAATTTTTCTTTGCAAAATATCTCTGAATATTAAAGGGCAAAGTGCACAACCTTGTGCAGAAAAATATGAACTGCTTCATATTTATTCAAAAACAAGCATGTCATTATTAAAGTTGAATTGTAATCTGAGGTGAAATGTCAATAAAACATTTAAAATAAAAAAACAGCTCAGACAAATCAGAGTTTGTAAATATTTTTGATAAAACAATTATAAAATGTGTGGAAGGGTTTCCAAAGTTGTGGGTTTTCTTTTCCAATGGCCGGCTCCAATTTTAATATTTTATTATAGAATAATCTCTCTATTAAGACCCTCATATTGATTATCCATGGCCAGGCATCATCAACTACTCCACTTTATGTTTAAGGATACTGATATGCCATTTTTTGTTTCATTGGTTTTGTTTAAGCTGGGACATTTACACTTACTGAGGCACAGAAAGATGGATGCTACACTGAGGATTGGGTCAGTTGTTTGTAAATACAATTCTTTCTTTTTTTTTTAACTGCACCAGTTTGTTAATTTCCAGCCACTCAAAGGCATCTGAAAAGTCTGAAGGTGTAAAAAATTTGACTGATTCCAGGAAGCCTGGCCGGAACCCTGGTGATCTGTTGCATCTAGTCTCAATTGATGTGCCTTTCGTTGATGCTGTAATGTTAGAAATTGGATCTCTAGTTGGCAGAGGTATGCACTGTGTCCATGTAGGGAACACAATCCTAGTCAGGTTAAGTCTCAACACAACCCAGATTATCCTGTGCTCATCCTCTGGTAGCTTAGCACAGAGCAGGCAGCAATGTGTAAAGTATTTGTGCAATAACTTATACAGTAACACAGGGAAAACATCACAAAAATACACCACAAAGGCTTAGAAAAATAGATAATACGTATCTGAATAAAATAAGATCAAGATGACACAAATCAAATATGCACAAATCGAGTTATCACTTTTTAAAGGTTTAAATGAGTCTCATTCCTCAAGAATCAATGGTTATATCCTTGTAACACACAGTACCTGGGTTGCATAAAAAAATAACAACGCACTTGCACAGTAGAGGAAACGCATTGAAAAATAAGGCGCTGCATCAGATTTTCTGGCATGGCACAGACGATACATTGTTTCTTTCCATGCTGCAAGGTGATACGTCGATTTTCGTGAGCGCAGCCTTGGTTCCTCACTGCAATGCGGTGATATTTGATTCCCAGGGACGATTAGTAGAAAATCCTTGACACACTGGTAGAAAGGAGCAGTGGCTGTGCCAATCCGGTAGGCATTGCAGTGATTTTTCAGCAGTGAGGCAGGTGCTGCACCAGATTTCCAGTTGCGAGTCCAGTGTTGCTTTGTTCTGCTTGGCGGTGCAGCGATTTTCCACCTGTGATGTAGGTGCTGGGTCCATTTCTCCAGACATTGCGTCAATTTTCCGACACACAAGGATTTCCTGAAGGAGTGAGGTCTTTGTTGGCCATGAGACTTCTGAAACAGGAGTCAAGCTCAATCCAAGCCTGTGGAGAGCAGTTTTGGAGGAAGGCAGAGTCCTTCCAAAAGAGTCAGGAGCACCAGGCAGCAGAGCAACATACAGGAAAGGAGTCCAGATGAGTCCTTTGGGCAGCCAGGCAGTCTCTCTGACAGTGTCCAGGTGTAGGTCCAGAAGTGTCTGATTTGGTGGGGTCAGAGACCCAGTTTATATTATCAAAAATGCCTTTGAAGTGAGGGAAACTTCAAAGAGTGGTTTTGAAGTGCATATGTTCCCCTTTCAGCCCAGTACTGCCTACTAGAATCCCTGTGGGGAGTTATTAATCCTTTGTGTGAGGGCAGGCCACTAACCTTTGAAGTGTAAGAGGGAGCCCCTCCACCCTTCTTGCCTAGGGAGGTCCATTCAGTATGCAGATGAATCCAGATGTGACTGAGTGTTCTTGTTTATGGTTGTCTGGGTGGAATGCACATGGGGAGCTGCCAACCGGCACAGACCAGAAGTGGATTGAAGACAGGGATGTTAGGCACATATGATAGTAAGCACAGAGAAATGAACACTTTCTAAAAGTGGTATTTCTAAAATAGTAATATTAAATTCAACTTCACCAGTAAGCAGGATTTTCTATTACCATTCTGGCAACACTAAACATGACAGGGTGACTCCTTCCAGATCAGAATCTATCACTTAAATGTATATGAGGGCAGGTCTAATGCTAGTCTATCAGAGGGACAGGACTCACAGTAGTGGAAAATGATTTGGTGAGTTTTTCACTACCAGGACATGTAAAACACATACGTACATGTCCTGCCTTTTACTTACATAGTACCCTGCCTTATGGGTTACCTAGGGCCTACCTTAGGGGTGACATATATGTGGAAAAAGGGGAGTTTAAGGCTTGGCAAGAAGTTTTAAATACCAAGTCGAAGAGGCAGTGAAACTGCACACAGAGGCTTTGCAACGGCAGGCCTGAGACATGGTTAACAGGCTCCTTATGTGGGTGGCACAATCAGTGCTGCAGGCCCACTAGTATCATTTAATGTACAGGCCCTGGGCACAGGTAGTGCACTTCACTAGGGACTTACAGGTAAATTAAATATGCCAATTTGGTAGGAACCAATGTTACCATGTTTAGGGGAGAGGGCAAATGCACTTTAGCACTGGCCAGCAGTAGCAAAGTGTGCAGAGTCCCACAACCAGCAAAAACAGGGTCAGACAAAATGGAGGGAGGCAGGCAAATTGTTGGGGGATGACCACCCTATGTCTGTCAGGTCAAACACTGTACGGAGTGCTGTGGGGCCAGATCCCGTCATGCGGATAATCTTGGAGGAATGATAATATTCTGAGAAAGGCACTCTCAGTAGAGGGTTACAAGCTTTCTCAGTGGAAAAGGGTAATAAATATAGCAGTGGAATGGGCTGAACGGCTTGTTTTGTAAACAATAAGCAGAGTTTTTATAGAGCTTAGGAATACCCCTTATGGTGGCAGCTTCAACTGGAGAGAAACCCTGGTAACACAAATTAAAATCTCGCAGCAAGGGGAAAAGGTCACCAATAGGGGATTCTTGGGTAATGGTACTGCATCATAGTAAGGGTCCCCCCAGCCAGAAAATGAACTAAAGAAGAGGCAGGATTCAGAGGTAATTTTTATTCAAGATGGTTACTTCCAAGGGCTTGCAGTGATTAGACTTAACACCATGAAGCGCTGAACGTTAATGCCTGGGAGAAACAGTGGGAAATTGGCGGGCAGTAGGTTGTTGGTTTCAAGATTGTGCAACCAGATCGGTTATCTTACGGCCAAAATCTATTGCCAAGATCTATGAAATCTATAACCGATGGATTGGTTTTGGTGATTAACAGACAACAGCACACAAGCACCAGGAAAATAAGCAATTCCTCATTAATAAGACTACTATAGTGATATATAATAAGACTATCTGTACATGGAGACAGCATTGATCATCTGTGGGTCAAAAATTATATTTCATTGTACAGCTGTGATATTTAATTCCAAACCACAATTAGCATTGGTGGCATGAGGGGCATATAAAAGATCATAGTGAATTCAAAAAGCAAGCGATTACAAAAGCCAAGTCCATCAAACAATATGATGATTCCATATCAAAGGAATACCAGCCAAAGAGGAGAACATTGAAAGAAGACAAGATCTAAAAATATAAATTGAAATAGCATGTCTTACCATACCGGGTCAGCGTTCACAGCATCATCAAACCATAAAATATATAAACAGAAGCATCCAACCACCAATGCATGGAACGTGGAAACAGTGCTGAAAAAAAAGCAAAAGCTTAAACCACATGAACTTTATGGTATTTCAAGTTATGAGTGTACAATATCTGCCGAAACAGTAAAGTCAGAAGTTGGAAAGAAATTGTGCATTAGAGGTGCTGGAGCTAATCTACTCTGATTTAAGGACTTGCAATCCGCAATTACTTACAACATATCAATGAGAAACTGTCCTTCATGCTTGCCCATGAAACCACTGTCCCTAAATTTCAAACAGTTGGCTTGTGTTGCCTCCTTATACTGGGTCTCTAGTTTGAGGTAGCAACCCAGTAATAGGCGCAACACCCACATTCACTAACAAGGTTATGCTTTTTGTGCTGGTACTAGTGGAAAATGTGAGAATGAGGTCACACTGGCAGAACCTGTTCAAGAGTGTGGACAAATTTCTCTCATAAAGATCCTAAGGTATCTCTTCCTTTTTTCTTGTTTCCCCTCCTTTTTATTTCTTTTTTTCTATTTACTGGTTTTCTTTCTGTGATGTGTTCTTCTGCTTTAGCCTACCTTCCAGATTATTATTATATATATATATATACACATATATATATATACACACACACATATACGATCGGGTATGGAAAGAAAACCCATAATTTGACTGTAATATTGCAATCAATGGAGCTACACTTAGGTCTCTCATAGATTAAGGACATGATATTAGCTTTCAGGCAGAGAAGTCTATAGGCACCTCCATCCTTGGATGTGATGCTCATGGTCTGTTGAGTGACCATCACTGTTAGATAGAGAGTAACCGTGTTGGATATCCCTTCCCTCCCTTGCATATTAATTTCTCTTTTTGCCCAGCTTTTTCAAATCTGATGTTTAGTTGGTAGTCTGTGCTAGAAGTCTGCTATTCTAAACTCACTGCCCTCTCATTCGCCTATCTATTTTGATGTGTAGTCTGATGCATCTTAGTTATCTCAAGGTTATACTTTAGACACTTTGGCAATGTATGCCTAATCACACATGGTGATCCATCTCTACTGTTTGCTTCTGGACTAAAACTTGTGGTAAAGAAGTCCACTCTGCCTACCTCCCCATTATTGTTTTTGTACTCTCGTTTTCCAAGGCATGCTGCCACACAAATTTGCCTCTAAGATATTTGAAGCCTTTATCTCAACCTTCTCGACTGACTTCTTTTCACTTCATGCTTTCTGGTTGGCAGTGTCTAGCTGGGACACTGTCATGAGGGCAACCATATTTTCTCCAGAAAGAAATATGGTGGCAGTTGAATCCAAGGCCTTTTCAAACTCTGGTGATCTGTTACCAAAATGGCCTAAATGAGCACAACAGCACTGATCCCTTGGTTCTCCTGGTGATGGGGTGGCTCCTCAGCCTCAAGTAGCTTCCTTACTGATGTCACATTCCATCCTCATCAATGTCACATTGGCCTTCAATCAACATGGTGTCCATTCTCCAGAGAGCATAGGTAAGGCCAGAGGCCCAAAGCTGATGCATTCATATAACAGGGTAAGGAAGCACATGGCGGAGAAGGAGGAGACACAATCCTCCCCAGATTAAGCAGCTCACAAGTCCACCAAACCCATACAACTCTACCATCCTTATGACCAGCATTCCTCAATACCCAACATGCAACACGCCTTCCATAAATGGTAACTTTGAGACACAAATGACTGGATTAATGGGCTGCTCTGTGAAGTAAGTAGGGCCCATAGTTGATTCCTCTGGTCCAACATTTCTGGATAGCACTCAATCAAGGCCCAACAATTTTCCACACCAGCCTGCCTTTCAAGTGCTATCAGCAAGATTCCTGTGAAGAATGCTGCAGCTTGGAAGATTGCAGACCGATCTCTCTTCCTGTGCCCTCTTATTTTTTGTTTATATACTTGCAATTAATATGTCTTTTTAATGTGTAAGCTACACATGAATATCGTACAGCATTCAAACTTAGAATCAACTTTCTCGTATGACTCAAATGCTGCTCATGTATGACTTACTCACGCCTGGATAAAAATGTGTTCTTTTGTGTTGGGTTGTACTGTAAACAAAACTAACCTACATTATCTAGCAATACAATGTAAAAATGCACCTCTGGTAAGAGTAATGCATTCCTGCTTCACCACCTAGTAACAATTTACCGTGAATTCCATTCAATTTTTTGCTTTGAGTCCAGCCTCTTAAACCCAGACGTTAAGCGAGATGAAATCCAAGTGCTGACGACATGGAACAGAAGCTGAAACACCACGAAGCTTGTTACTGAAATGGCAATTGTCAGCTTGCTGAAGGTCGGCATGGTTCTCAAGATCTGAAAATGGAAGAGAAATGTGTTTCAGCAATTTCTCTGAAGCCAATTATATGGTCACTTTTGAATTTAAGCAAGATGATTATGGTGTCAGAAAGTGAGTGATGGTCACAACCAACTTTATTATACCACATTAATGACTGTTCAGATTTGAAAGTTTTTTATACAGTTCTGTTGTTGACGTGAGACCCCAAAGTGTAGGCATTTTTTGGTTCAGTAAATAGCACCTATTCTGGGTTTTTGGGAATACCATGCAGATTGTGGTGCTTTCCAGACCAAAATCCCCAGGTCCCAGTAATTAGCAGATATTACTGTACACAATGGAACTGTCTGTGGCACAGTGGCAAGCAATTACTATACATATCTAAATTTCAACTTGCTACTTGTCTGAGTTTTGCAAGTATAAATGTCCACCGTTTTAAACTGGTGATTATTCCACAGCAAACTACTTTAATTTACTGCTATACAATCTAGTACCCACACTTTATACAAACAAATGAGATCTAAAGTATAGTCCCTTAGCTCTACAAGTAGTCCTTTCTAAAGCATACTGCTCTTCAAAATGACACACTACATTGGTTCATCAGAACTATAGTATGTATAGTTTCACAAATCTCGCCACTGAATTCTGCCTCTGTATTGGAACGGAGCAATACTTCAGAGTTGGAATGTTTTAATTAAATGTGAGAAAGTGGATTAGTTAAGGCTAACAATAGGTTTCAGTAATTTACTCCTGGAATTAACCCCTGGTAGCTATGGAACATAGCAAACAGGATTATCTTAAGAAAATTTGTAAAGCATTTAGAAGTACCAAAAATGCTAAAAAGTCAAAAAACAAAACACAATAAAAATTCCACTACAATACATAAAAATAGAAAACTTTGACTTAAGGAAATTAGAAAAATCCAATAATGGGAACCAGATGTATGAATTTTTGAAGTTTGATTTACATTTGTGTGCAAAAAACACAAAGCACCAGCTGTGGGAAACTGGTCGCACTAGACCAGGAGAAGAGTAAGCTATGAGGCAAAACCGCGTTGGAGCAAAGGTCAAATACGAGACCCAGGTAGATCCTGTCAGTCACCTTTGGACTTAGAAATGTTTCTGAATAAAAGGTGTTGAGAGTAGGGAGCGTGGCAAACTGGATCCGAGTCAGGATTCAATGACGGCAGGTTGTTGAAGAGCGAGGTACTGGTGTAGTTATTAAAAAAGGCAGGAAAGCTCTAACTGGGCAAAGCCTAGCATCCATGCCAAGGAAGGTCTCAGCATTGCTCTTGATGAAGCCCTTCAGATTCAGACTTAGAAGGAAGTCATATTTCCCTCAGCGGAGCAAATCAGAAAGTTGAATCCGACTGGTGAATTGACGGTGGTCCTGGTCTCCCAAGCTGGTTGTTCAGAGACAAAACTGGCAAATAGTTTTCAACTCCCATCTTTTGCAGTTTGGGCAGGAAGAATACACTACAACACAAAATCTAAAGGTCCCAGGACCTTAGGGACAGCACTTAGGGGTCAAGACTCACTCCAGGAGAAGCCACCATCAGGATCCAGGGAAGGTCCAATTAGAAGTGGTCAACTGGGCTCTTCAGAAAAGGGGGGCTTCTTGAAGCTTTGGTGTCACTGAAGCTTAACAAGAGGCCAGCGAACTGGCCCCTGGAGTCTACTTCTTGCCTCCAGGTACAAGTGGGACAGATCCAGCACTTAAGGTTCTCCTCGCAGGACACAACCTAAGGGGCAGTCCTTCTTCTGTCTTCCAAAGATCCAGCAGTGTTCGGAAGAGGGTACAGAGGGAGCCATATTTATCCCAGTGCTTGCCGGTGGGTGGGAAACTCCTGGCCACTCCCTAACCAATGAGTTGAAAGTTCCCAGGGATGGCCTTACCCACTTTTGCAGCGTTTCCTGTGTGTCTTACTACCAACTATCACACAGTGCCCCTCTCTACCTATACCCAACACGGCAGAACCTTTCTTCCCCTGTGCGGAGCTCCTTGTTCACCGAGAGGTGTCGCTATGATAATGGGAAAATCCTCTGTTGTGGTCACTAAAAAACAGTTCTAGAGAGCAGCTCCTCTCCCACTGGGAATGGTGCCTGGCTGGATGATAGAAAGGGCAGGTCAAGGTGTGAGCTACATCTGCTAGAGATACAGTAGACATCCACTGAAGTTAATTAAGTTCCTTGGCACAGCCCAAATGGCCATCCCTTCTCCATTGGTCTCAGCTCTGGGAGCCATTTCATACTTATTCAAGGAGCCATTTAGCTTCTACGTGACTGTGAACACTGGAAGGAAGGCACATTTTGGCTCTGGCAGGAAAATGACAACTTTCTTAAAGTGTAGGTTCCAGGAATGCACACTATCCCGCTTCTTTTTGCCCTAGCGATTGAACCACTGGTGAAAATCATAAGGGAGGACCCACTAATCAGCGGACGGGCTTGGCCCACTGTATATGAGGACTGCATCATCTTGTATGACAATGATGTAATCCTATGTCTGTCCAACCCAGCCAGTGGTGGGCCCCTGTGTCTGCAACTGCTGAAGCTCTTCTCTGAGGCCTCGGGCCTGACGCTTAACCCCAGCAAGTCCGTGCTAGTCCCATTGCACCCTGTAAGGGTCTGCTGTGATTGGCAGGACAACATCCCTGTTCGGCGCAACAGCTTCTGATGCCTGGGTATCACTGTGGCCCTTTTGCCTGAGTTAGCATGGTCACTTAACATCACACCTCTTGTGACATGTGACCCACCACATTCACAATAACCCCTTTACATGCTTACTATTATACTACCAACTAGTACTCAACTTTGGTTAGAGTACCAGTATTTCAACAAATCTCTAGTCATAGGATCCTTTAAAAGTTTGTTCCTTTGCTTATTCAAAAGGTTTCACATGAAAGTCAACCTTACCTTAACTTCGGGGGCTGTCAGCTTCCTGGTCAAGGAGAGGGACGATGGCCTTTATAGTCACATACTGTACATAAAAGACACAAGACAGAACAACAAGACATGCCAAACACAGAAGAAAATAGTGGGATGTCAAATCAAATTTTGCATACACTACTATTTTTGAATGCTTTGTTGATTACGATAGTTGCCTCATACACCTCCACTATATATGGTTGAATGGTTTTGGCTATATGCTGCTTAAAATCACATTCCAGTAAATTGCTAAGATGGCTGCATAAAAGGTGTTTTCCCTGGCCGCCTATGGTATAGGTGAGCTGCAATGGCCCTTACGTATTTGTGTCAGTAAACCCATTGCTCATGGTGCCCCTATGTAGTTCAACTCCAGATGCATACTGTTCAATGCAGAGTGCCCATGTCACACCACAGGCAATCAAATCTATCAAATAGAGATAATCGAGACTGGGACTCGTCCCTTCTCTGGGCATTTACAGCAATGCAGCGTCTAACAAAAAAAGACACATTGACGCTTCAATCACATTCATACATGATGCCCAAAATATTCTGTAACCTCTGTAACGGCCCCCTGCATTTCGCACTCTCAAACACATTGTATTCCAAACGGAGCCTCATTTTACTCACAACTCCAAAAGGTGCATCGACCTGGAAAACTTCATACTCCCCGTCTTTACTGAACAGTATGAGCGCTGTTACCAAGTCGGCCTTAAATACTCATGCGACTACTTCGACCTGTTTCAATTTCTCGATACCAATGCCTGGAGCCGGCCATCAGTCCAAAGCTGCACTCAGTATGTTCCCATAGGAGACAGCGCATACCAGGGTTGTTATTTGGTTTAATACATGGGGTGCTGGAACTTGTATTACTATAGTGGAAGGTGAGTATGCTCCACATATTAGAGTCAAACCCTGCGTTCCCAAACAAGTGTGCACATCCCAAGAATTGCCCAAGGGATACTCCTAAAGGATACTGGGACGTGAACTCCCAATGTAGGCTGGTCTAGAGGTAAGGATTTAATGAGGCCAGTACTCACTGCCAAACTGCACTACTTCTGTTCCGTTATAAGACTACCTTTACCAAAGATGCTACACCGGTATGCTCAACAGCATTCGTCATTACCAGCCTCCACTCTGTACATTCCCTCTCAATTCAATTTCAATCAATTTATTTATTTATTTTATGTTTGGAACTCTAAACGAGATACACATAATAAGAAAATAAAACATACATATATATATATACAAACATGAACGAAACTATCAAAATACATATATCAATAAAGAACTGGCCAAAGTATACAAATATAATAATAATATGATAAAATCAGTAATAATAATAAAACAGTTTGTTCAATTAATCTCCCACAATTGAGGCTACTTTGGGCCATTCATCCCACCACCTTGCTCCCATGTCTTTCTTTGTCCACCCGAAAAGAACCATTATGCATCTTAAAACATATGTAAAAAAACATTTAAAAGAGTTTAAAACTCTATGACAGAACAATTCATTTGGAGGGTTGTACAAGGCTTGGAGAAACTCCGGTGCTGACAACAGAGAGAGCTGAAGACAGATGGGTCTTAGCCATTTACACCTATGGGGGGTGAGGGAAGGACCAACAAATAGGACATGATTTAAGTCTTGAGTTTCGGCGGAGCAGAAGTTGCACCCTTTATTTGAACCATACCATTTTGGCAACAATATATTTAAAGGTAACAGCCCCATATGCAGCAGCAAACAAAAACGCCTCACCCCATGCGGTAAGTTCCACATTACATAAGGTTGTGCTTTTTTTGCTACTAATGATTTTGAGAAAATCTAGAACATTCTACTTTTTGCACAGCTCTCCAAGTCCAATCGGTAACTTAAACACAATATTGCCCGCTTTAAGCCACTTTTTAAATGTGGGGAAGGGATAGCCAAGACCTGATTGAAGTCTTCCTCAAGCATTTCTAGGGCATATGTAAGGTTTTTGGAGAAGGTATGCCTGAAGGCATTATTTTCCGCAACAATGTATTTTTGCAGTAAAGCCCTTAGAGTGTTATCCTCAGCCTTCATGAGGGGAAACAGCCCAACGGACGACCCGGCTAGTCCCTGGGCAAACACACTTCTTAAGCCCAATTCCAGCCTTAGGGCATCCACCGACACAGCTGTATTTACAGATAAAAGCTTTCTGATGATCTTAACCTCCTGGAGATTCAGGAACCTCCATTTAGATGAACAGCTAAGAGATGGGCAAAATGCCTTCTTTCCAAAGCCAAATATAATGCCCCCAAACCTCTTGCTTGAGCATCAGTTTTAGATTTGTTAGAGGTAATGTGGGCTACATCACTAAGATTCCCACATACAATCTTCCCTAAAAAGGTGTAAGAATTTACAATTTCCTGTTTTTGGTTACCTAATACCCAATGGAAATTAGAACATTTTACTTTTTCATTACCATGGAGGTGCAAAATCTTGCTCTTCAAAACATTAATATTTAAAAAGTGGGACTCAGAAAACTGTGACAGAGATTGAAGACGATTCTGTAGGCCTTTAGGGTTTAGATCAAAAATAATAATATCATCCGCGTATAGTAAACAACAAGCGGGCGTCCGCCTATTTGGAGGGAAAACCCTGGCTTTGAGATAAAAAGGAGTCTGAGACATATAAGGAAAAGAGTAAGGGGGCTAGGAGGCATCCCTGCTTTAATCCATTCGGAGTAGGCATCTCGGGTGATAAACCACTGTCTCCCCCCCCCCCCCCAAGAGGATTCTGCACCATGTGGAAGAGTGAAGAGCAATCAGCAACTCAAGGAGGGTGGGAGGAATACCCAGAGTGGCCAGTTTTCCCCATAAGAGTGATCTATCTGCTTTTTCGGATGCCGTTGAGAAATCGATAAAGGTGGCGTAAGCCGCTCCGCCTCTTAATTTCACATGCTTTTCAAAAATGACTTGTAACACAACAATATTGTCTTTTGTACCATGGTTGCCCCTGAACTCCGCTTGCTCCAAGGTGATATTATTCTCCTCTGCCCATTCAGTGAGTCTCGAGAGCACACATTTTGCAAAGATTTTTCCTACTACGTCTAGGAGGGCGATCTGTCAATAGTTAGCAGGGCAATTAAGGTCGCCCTTCTTAAATAATGGTATAATAATGCTACTGGTTCATGAGGTAGGGATACGTCGAGAGATAAAACACCTACGAAAGACGACAAATAAGATCTTGCTCCAGGGACCAATATCCTGTTTTACTACTGAAATGGGCACACTGTCAGGGCCCACTGCAGCAGAAAGACGCATGGATTGAATAGCTTGTTCTATCTCTTTCACTGATGGGTACGGGGTGGAGTGCTGAAAATACCACCCCATTTGAGGCATACAAGAAGGTGATGAATTCAGACCACCAGGCAGTCGATATGGTGACTGGAGAGGACTGAATTCTAGTTCCACACCCCAGGGCCCAAACATTTCTAGCTTGACCCTTTACTGCTGCTTCCCTGAGAAGAATCCAGAACTGGTTACAAGCATTTCTTGTGATGCGTAGCTTTATACACTTACTTCTCCTTTTTAGTAGAGCCACCCTGGTATTTCTTATGGCTGAGTAGCCTAGATACTGTGCACAATCCAAGCTGTTTATTCCCCTGTTTAAGGCCAGAAGAGGACGCAAGATAATCCTCTGGCTACTTTTGGGAATGCTCCGGGAGAGTTATTTAGCAACTGAGACATAACTTTTGTAAAATTAATCAGTTCATTCCCCTCCCAGGTATCAAGGACTATAACCACAGAATCCAACGATTCCCTGACGCCCAACAACCTTCTGGGATCCCACTGGGTCCTTCCTGTCTTTTTGTCAAAGACTGGGCTTGCCTCATTCAACTCCTGAGCCCCGGTCATTAACAGATTCAAATCTAGTGAAAATAAGATAGGGTTATAATTACTAAGCAGAGCGTTCATGACTTTTAAATCAGCTAACAAAGAGAAAGTGCAATACCCCAATATCACATAGTATAAGATTGCCTTTCCCCCGGGAGCAAGGTGGGTAAAGGAGGAGGGGGAGTCAGATGGAGATCTACCATTTGCGATAATGCAGTTGCTTTCCATGAGAAGATTAAGCAAGAGTTTCCCTCTTTTATTTGTTCTAATCGAGGAAGGGAAGAGGCAGGCTGGAATACACAGGGCTGTCTCTCTCTCTCAATCTCGCAGACTTGCGATATGGCATGGTTACATATCTTACAGTTTAGGTCACCCACCAAGACTATAAATGGAGGGGACTCACTAGCCATAGCATTTTTTATGTAGGCAAAAATATTTTGAATCAAAACATCGAAGTCCGAATCAGGAGGAATGTAGGCATTTATCAATAATAGAGAGGTAGAACCTGTATTATTTTGCAACTGGAGAGATAAGGCCATAAAAAGGTTACTGGGGTCTTTAAAACATTCAAAATTCCACTTAACTCTAGTTGACAGTAGAGAGGCCACACCTCCCATAGAATGCCCCCTCCTAGACGGGGCAGCTTTGCAGTCGATAACATAATAATCATCGCACAGTAGATCTCCATCGGCCCATGTCTCCTGAAGGCAAATCAAATCAGGTTTTAGGGAACTAAGGGACATTAACTTTTCCTTTGCATAATTTATCCCTGCTAAATTCCAGGAGATCATATTTAGGCATTCGCTAGTTAAAGTAGCTGGATAGTGGTCTGGACCCCCACGCCAGGGTCAAGACGCACAGGAACCCACTCCACCCATCTAAATAAGGGACACTTTGGTCAGGGATAGCCCGTATCTCCCGCACAAACACCTGTCTATTGTTTCCAACTAAAGAGACTTTAAGTGCCTGCCTGTCCATTCTAGGCCTGAACTCATGGTGGCCAGGCTGATTGTAGGACTCAGATACTGGATAGCAATCTGTGGGGTTATCTAAGTTTTTTTCCCCAGCCCCCTTATCGCTCTCCCTGGTAAGACTACAGCTTAGAAAAGGAACTACATCAATACCCCGGCATTGCAGAAAGTCAGCATTTGAAATGTAATCCTTGATTTACAGCCTTCATCAGTGTCCAATAGCGAAATCAGGGCAATGTCATCACTTTGAATTGACTTCAGTGAGTTAGAGTCTGAAAAGCAGTTTAACATAGTAGATCTGTTAAAAAAATAGGTCAACATCGAAGAGAGGGGAAAAATCTAAAGTGAGGGAAGCCCCATAGTGACCCCCTGCAGTGGGAACCTCTGTCCATGGGGCATCCTTCAGCTCTCCTGAAGGCCCCAGAGGCAAGAATGCTGGAGCTGTTGGGTTCAAGGCAGGAGACCACTCAAGAGGAGCGGGGGTAATCACCCTCCTGGTGTCCCATCCATGCTCTTTTGAGGGTGGTAAGGTTGGTAAAGTTAGGCCTGGAGAGGGTCAGGGCTCTAAAGAGGGTTGAGCAATTAAGTTTAAAGACTCCAGATGGACTTGTGGGAAATCCCTTAACTCAGGAAAATGTGCCTTTTTTTATTAAACCTTCGGGTCGGCTTTTTTGGGGTTATCACATTTTTAAGGTTCTTCCTCTTACATTTCTTGTTTTTCTTATAGTTTCCTTCCACTCTTTTTGAAGGAGACTGCATGTCCGTGGAACCCTTCTTACAATTAGATGGAATTTTGAATATTGGAAATACCTCCTGCGCAGTAAGGTTAGGATTTCCCTCTTGCTTAGTGATAGCTTTTAGTGAATAAAAAATAAGTCTGATAAAGTCCACTGGGCTATCATGCAAAGACCTTTTGTCACATGATCTATTTCTACGAGGTTTAGAGGTTTTTGTACTTGCCTCTGCTCTGGAGCCCCTACTGGGCAGGGTCTCTTCCTCTATGGGCGATGAAGTTAATGAAGCTCCGGACCGTATCTCACAAGGGCCTGTGGGCAGATGCCGTTTTTCGTTATCTTTAGTCAGTTCTTTCAGGATAGCCGTCACTGATTAGAGGACACAGTCTGATCCACCTACAAATTTCTCCAACAATTTAAGAATAGAAGAGAGCAGATTTTCCAAGCTAGTCAAGGAGGTAGAGAGCCTCACCTCTCGATCTGGAGGTTGACTCGGTATTATACTACTTGGATCATCGACTAAGCTCGTTGATAGATGAGACTACATAGAATCTTGTAAAGAGGTAGGGCTAATAAACAGCTGTGGTCCTGTGGAACGGGGCACTGTCAGAGGTCCCCCAGAAGGCAAAGAGTTGTCCTTTACCTTATGCCCGTATCTAGTGCCAAAAATTAAGTCCAAATCAGGCAGAGTAAAGTTGTGTAGGTCAGTAGCCAGAATCCGTGGTCTTTAACTGAGCACTAGGTTCCTGAGGTGCAGTCATGAGCTACTCCAGAGGTGGAGAATTAGCAAACGATAGGCGGAGGTGGGAGGAGGCTGCGTTCCAAACAGGGTTAGGGCCTTCTGAGAGCCCTGAGAATGCTCCATAGTTATTGAAGGAGAGAATCGGGTAAGCTAGCTCATCCAAGATCTCCAAGACCCCCCCCTAAGCTATTCTCCGCTTGGCAAACATATTTTAAGGCCTTTTTTGATGAGAATTCATTAAGCTTCATACCCTCAATCGGGATCACAGAGATATCGCACTTCAACTCGTCCTGGGAAGATTTACCTTTCTCCCAGAAGGAAAATAGTGGACTCTGACTTTTTAGTTGAATAGACGAAATGCCTTTATTTCGAAGAGGGGTAGATCTAGTATTTACACAGGGCCTTCCAGGCAAAATACGTCCTGAGCGGAGTTTTTCTAAGGTCATGGTTTCCTCCTTCGGAGATCCTCTAAGGTCAGAATAGTGAAACAGGAAAGTCAGGTGGGTAAATCGGCTCAGGCCTAGGAAGGCCTGTAAAGAGTACAATTGACAGGCAGGGACCACTGCCTCAGCCTCAACACAGTATTGAGGCCACCTCACCTCCTGCCTCTCCACTGCTGTATTCTAACTTTTTGACACCATAGGCTGGCCGGGGGGGCAAAAGCACGCTCAGAAGTACTCTACTGTAGAACCAAGCAGTATTGCACTGTTGTCATTGATTATTATTAGTCTGTGAAACTTGTGAGGTCGAGAGGCAATGAGGCAAAGAGTGGCGATAGTGTGGGTCAGGTGAGGTTTTGTATTTTTTGGGGTGGGATGATGAGCAGTGTGGCACGGGGGATGAACACCCAAAGTTCCAAAGTTCAACAGTACAAGGCTTCAAAGGGCAAGCTGCGCCGGCAGTGCTTGAACCAGTACCAGAACCAGCCCCAGCCACAGTATCCACTCAACACCTCCCACCCCCGACTCCAGGATCCCGATACACCAAGACTCACCAGCTCACTGGAGGTATCAATGCTGCCACTCAAGCCTCAACTCAGATGCTGGTCAACCTCTTGACCACCACCACGATGCCTAGCTCCTGGCTCCTTGCTTCCAAATCTGGGCGGAAGGCAACCGGAAGGCAATCGGGAGGCAACAGAAGCGGCAAGAGGTGAGGAATGCTAGAGGAGCGAAAGGAAGAGAAGAGCGCTGCGCCTCCGTCTACCCGTCCGTCGGGTGAAAGATGAAAGGTGAGGCAGCAGCGGGCCAGGGGAGCAGAGAGACGAGGAGATAAGAGTTACAAAAGTTCCGGGACTCACATACCCCCTAACGCCTGCTCTCTGCGTCCATGTCTCTCGGCGTTCACGGTAGTCGGAGCCGTGCCGTGCCGCGCTGCGCTGCTGCTGACATGCCCACCTGCGTTCCTCAGATGAAGTTTCAAGTGAGCCCCACTCATTCCCTCTCAAGAAAGGCAAAAGTCACTTTCCAAAGAATTTGTGCGGTTGTCAATAGACATTTTACCCAACACAAAAATGCCAACTGGGAGACATAACCATCCACTGCCCCAAATCTTAAAATGTATTGCTGCATCATACCATTGCATACCTGAAACGGCTGACAATTCGACCATTCCACAACAACCATCACTCAGCATGAGTTCTATACTCGTATTACCCCATAGGGACATATGCTCTGTCCAAAACAAAACAATAGAAAACTTAAAGGGGACATCCTTCCGAATGTCACAGAATGGAGTCAGTGTGTTTGCTGCTCAACGCACAATATAGAGCAAAGATTTTCTGCAGAGAAAAAAGAACTATCAGGGGGGCGGGAGTTGACACAATCATTCACCCCAGCAGAATATTAATATGGCCTTTTCGTCCCCAACAGGACCTCATCATTGAGCCCATAGAGGTCTGTACACAGCCTGAAGATCCAGCGTTGTTCAAAAACGAGCAATGGTCTCGTCATGTCAGAGTTTGTTCTCCTTAGTTTCTCCAGGACACACCACTCCATATTTTTTTGCACCATGCCCTTTTTCCACATAATGTCTGGTTAGCCTTGTTGCTTCTCTCTTACTCCTAATGGTGCTTCGAAGTGCCACAATGCGGATCCGTATACTCCTGGTTTTCATGCCTATACAGACCAAATTACATGAGCATTTGATCATATATGCCACATCTTTCGAGCTGCAGTTAGTTAGATCCTTTGGCTTCCATGGAGACCTCAAACCCACATCCACTTCTTTCATTCTATGTGTAAAGGGGCAAACACTACACCCACCAGAAGGAGAGTGCCCCACAGGGGGAGCTATATTCCAGAGGGTGGTATGGTCACCCCGTATCTGTCTTTTTAGGGCTTGTGTGTACCAATGTGTCTTTAATATTCCTAGTTCCCTTAAAAGAGTACACGTTTTTTCCCAATCTAAGCCCCCAGACTGTAGGATCCTCCGGTGGGTATTCACAACTTTTTTAAATTTGTGGAAACACAGATAAGTTTCTTGCTATCCTTTTCGCAAAAAGTCAAAAGCATTTGGTCCCTACGTTTGTTCAGCGCTCTCTTCCTTGCTTTCCTTACCAGATGAGTTGGATACTTCTTTTCATTGAGCTTTGCGGGTAATCTCTTTCCATGTGCTTTGCACAATGCTACGTCAGAACAATTGCGTCTCAGGCGTAAGAACTGACCTACAGGCAAATTCTCACACAATGCCTGTGGATGGAAGCTGTCAAACCTTAAAAGGCTATTGCAATCTGTAGACTTTTAGATTACTTCAGTCGCCAGGTGGGCATTTTTTTCCCCTGATCACTAAATATAGAAAAGGAACTCATCACCTCCCACAGTTGCAGTAAAACATAGATAAGGGTTCCATGCGATTAACCATTCTGGAAAAGTACCTGCTTCCTCCCGAGTCCCTGCCCAGAACATGACTACGTCAATAATGTAGCGTTTCCACAGTCAAATCTTAATAATAAACCCTACACAGTTCGTGGAAGTAGACCTGATGTTATGATATGTCTAGAGGATAGCAACTGACTCCTGAGTCGACAATCCAGGCTGGCATATCATGTACCGAATGTAACAGCCTTAGAAAAGGCACAGAATGCGTGTTATGCTAAAGGCTGATAAAAATGTGCAGGATGCACTATTTCTTCCTAAGAGAAGGCAGCTGATTAAAAACAAAGCCATGCACTAAAAACAGGCTCTGTTAAATAAATAACAATGAATTATATATATGCCTGATTTTAAAGGCGCAGGCAGTGCAAGTAACTAAAACCTGGGTGTCCAACTCAGCACTAAACGGCCACTACAACATTTTTAATTTTCAGGAATGTCACTGGTACTTTTCAGCTACCAGAAACTAAATGCAGAACTGACTAGCGATAACAATTTCACTGGAAACGGAGCTACCATTTTCACTTCACTTACTGGGCTAGAATTCCAAGATTATTGCATTGCTTTGTATGAGGGCAGTTTGACTAATGGTGTGAAAATGAGGACGTATGGTGTAGAAATGGGAGAAAAAAGCAATGTTTAGGTGATAGGTGAGCTGGTGAAGCAGATCTGCATAAGAAGTGGGGATGAAGAGGGAGTGGGGGGAGGTCAAGATGTGTACTGGGGCACGGTGTGACATATGTTTAGTGGTGGCATTTCACACTAAATCCAGGCAATTTCAAGCTCCCTTGACACTGAGAGTTCGCATGCCTAAATAGATGTACAAGGTAGTAAAACACCAGAAAATAGAACAGCGCAAACAGTACAATAGCCAGGTTATATTTCCTCTTATCGAGTCATCAGTGTAACTTGATCTATGTCAGGCACTCACAAACTGCTAAATAAATTTTGCTGCAGAAGATACTAATGCTTCAACAATTTTTCAGTTAAGGGCCCACGCTGTGCAATTTTTGGTTAGGCACTCCGTGGCTCATTCTGTACATGCCACATAAGGCTCGAACTTTGGGGCATTCTTTCTAGGTACCCTGGCAGTCTGCATTTAAAGTGGATTATAAATGCAAGGTGATTAAAGTCTTGCACAATCAGAATTGCAGCATAGCCGACGCTACATACGAGGGTTAACCCAGACTACTTTATTTATTCAAGCTCCCACTTGCTTAGCTATCAGTTCTTGAAAAGGTCAAAGGTTCTTTATAGTCATAGGCGTTGTTCATAAATCACTAAATATTTGTACAGACAGTACATCGCATTATAGTTCCTCAGGCAGCATATATTTCGCAAGGCAAATTGGCAGCGAATGGTTGGTCTTTCTTCGGGAATATATTCCCTTCAAATGGTTACAATTTCTTCAGCAAAAAATAACAGAAAATTATGGACCTTATTTCAAATTGTAAATTTCGTAAACATGGAATGTATATCATACGCGACTCGGATCAAAATGTTAATACACCAAACATTTCTTAAACTGTACAGACTTTTTTTTTTATTGAAGTGCATTCATAATAATCATATTTATCCAGATCTTAATTAAAGAAAAATGCAAGGTCTACACGACCAACATACAAAAAATGTGTCATGTACCGGCTCCATGGCATGCAAGATCAGTGCCAAAGTGGAACTAGTTCAAAATAACTGTAGGTAGTCTTTTATTGTTTCTATAACCCGTAGGATTTGATCTTAAGTTCCAGTCTCTGAAAACTCACTAGCTAATCAACCCTGCTGGTGTGGTCAAACGTAAAATAATGGAAGACACATTGAATGTAAAAACAGCTCCCTATCTTAAATGTGCTAGCAAATTATAGCATGTGGAAGTAAAGATTAGCAAACATAACTTTGGACCCATGCAAGCATAGCATAGTTATTGCTGCTACCACAAGTCCCGGACTCACAGGGTGCACTTAACTTTTCAAAAAGGCTTTTCATTGCTGGCTGATTTTTTGTGTAATAAATATTGACAAAGTGTTATTTGTGCACTTTATGTCACACGAAGTTAGCTTTATCCACTTGGACTCTAACTGGACACAGGGGACACAATCTCTGGTTCCCACTGGGGCGAAAAAAAGGCTGATAAAGGCTCAGTCACATAGATGCTTCTTGAGGAAATTCTAGCTGGCAGGGCTAAGATTCTTTTGACTGCTGATTGTCCCACTCCATCAAGATGATGGCCCTCAGACTTTGGTCAGTGAGGTCTTGTTCTCTGTCGACCTGGTGAGGGACCTGCTCCTCTTCGCACACTGTGAAGTACAGCTCCCATTTTTTCTAAGGTAAACTTGCATTCTTTCTGGTCACAGCAGAAGGGCTTCCATACAGCTACAGCTTGCTCCTGGCCTTGAAGGAAACAGCAACTAGCATGCTCCCCCCTCTGGCAAATATTTCTCCTGGCACATCCACAAAGTGTCCTTCTGCATCTTATACTAAGTGCACCTACTCACCACATATTGCCAGTATTTATAAGGCTTTTGGGATGCTGACAGAACAGTTGGTAAACCAAACTTGAAACTTTATCCAAAATGTATCAAGTCAGTGTAGAGTGGCAGGATAAAGTAGATAATTCAACTAAGACTGCCAACAGAACTGACATACGTAATTACTTATTGTAGATCCTTTACATTTTTGACTGATACAATGTTATATTTATCCTTTTACACACAAGTGGCTGCTATGTATACTGTAATACTGATACTTGCATCCTAACTCGTTTTTGATGAAAATTAATAAAATGTTAAAAAAATTAAAAGTCAGTTTGGAGTGCATCTTTCGGTCGTGTGGAGAGGCAGAGAAAGGATTGGCCACAATTGGCCAGCTATGTGGATTAACAAAGCACACGTTTTGTTGCTAGGTTAACCTCATAACAATGTAAAGGGGGTGGGAGGGCCAGGTATTGTGGCACAAAGGAATGATTGGCAGGGAAGTATAATTCACCTATCTACACGATCTCTGGAGCTGTCCGACCATTACAATAGTGTTTCAATTAACACAGCCACCAAGAAAGACATCCTTAAGAGTAACTACCATTTTATGCAAGCACTCAACTTAGCCTACTTTGGACTGCTTTCAGAATCCAAAGTCTCACAGACATACAACGCGTGTGTGGCATGACACACACACACACAAACACACACATGCAAGTGCACACAAACATCCTGGATGGAAAATAAGGCTCTGTAATGCTGGGCCACTTGGTCTTGCTTGTTGTAGATTAACTCTTTCAGTGCTGGTGGGGAAGAAACGAGCGAGCGACAGTAGTGGTTACAGAGGCCAGCCAGCTGATGTTGGCTGTCTAGCAGACTCTCCTTGACCTTGAGGCAACGGAAATGGCACCTCTTGGTGTGCTGCAGGCATGGTGTGTTCTTGCTCCATGCAGGCACTGGGAGTACCTGGAAGTGGTCGTTTTGTTCTTCCTAAGGGATGACGGCAGAAGTTGGATGGAGGGAAAGGGTTTTCAAGATGGAGGCAAGGGGAAGTCCAAGATCGCCTCCTGTTTCTCCCCTATAGAAGTCGTTTTCTGTCACATCCTTGCTCTGCAAAGCTTCAGAAGTTCTTTATTGTGTGTTCGGTTCGTGGTCTCCATTTCTCCCTGGAAGCTTCAATTTTACTTGAGTCCTTGCACCAGTCTTGCTCCTGTCCTTGCATTAGTCCGGCTCCAGTCCTGCATCGGTCTTAAGATCCAGTCTGCTGCTCCAGTCTTCAGCGCTAATTATCAGACCCATTCAGCCTATAAGCTCCTTCTGTTTTTTCACCCGGGAGATTTTTACCAGCTGTGTTTTTCTCAACAGGGATCATTCGTACAGTTGCTTGCTGTCTGATGCTTCCTTCATTGCTACTAGAAGGGGTTGCCCAAACATCTGGTAACCCTGGACCATGAAGTTGGGTCAAGAGAGGAGTCATCATAATCCAAACCTTGACACACTGCAGCACCACAGATGCAAAAAAGCAGTGCATCTATCTCAAGCTTTGACCCAGACCGTTCAACAACAATCCCAGTTATTACAACTCCAGCAAGATGATAATATCTTCTTAAGAGAGGCCCTGAATGCCAGCGCTGCGGACCTTCCAGTCGTCTCCCCATCCACCTCACATTTTTTTCTAGAGTCCCAAATAAAGTGAGGGAGTTTTGTGATTCTTTAACTGTATTTGCCCAAGATTACTCTAAAGTAGGCTATGTGATTACAGCATTGGACTGGAGTACCCCTTGCTAACTTCTAACAATTCCACTTTCACCGATTACCAAGTCCGCTTAACAGCAGAGACTACATGGGTAGAGGGAACCTTAATGACTGGTTTGAAGAGGGCTGAAGTAAGAGATTAATGATGAGCTGGTACAGTCTGCTCACCCCACCTCGTTCTCTGAACTGATGGACTCCACTCTATTAATTTAGCACCGTCTGCATGAAAGCAGAAAACTGTAATGAAGAATTAGAACTTTCCATGCACTCGGGGAGCATGGATCTTCTCTAGATGATCGGTAATTGTTTTGGAAGAACCATCATTGGTTTCCAGCAAGGCATCAATGCAGATCAGAGCAGTCTTATCTGCAGTAGAAAGAGAACACGACAGACTGAATGAGCTGTGTATGCGCTGTGGATCTTAGGAACACCTAGTCCATTCCTGTCGAATCTGTCTCAAAGGTCCTAGAGAAATGGCAAGGTACGTCCTCAGGGAAAGGGTGGAAGAATTTCAAATCCCCTTAGTCTGAATGTCTTGTTATTTTTCCTAGTTCCTGCTCCCAAACACCCTGAGATTCAGTGACGGCAGGACTCTACTGAACTGTGGAGCTAGCTGACTTTATATGGATGAGAAATGGACCGCTAAAAGAAAGATCCCCGAATCTGAAGGGTGTCTCCCGAGCAAGTTCAACCATAGATGGAACCCCTCTTAAGTCTCAGGTCCCATTAAGCAAATAACTGCACCAGTGCATTTATCTTTTTTTAATTATGTTTTGTACTGTGAACAAAGAAAAACACAGCAAAAAGCTCCGACACTGGTATGACTCACACATCGTAGGTCACTGCTTTGTACACGACCTGAGAATATGCCAAATTTCTGTTGAAAGCCCCTAACCTTCTAACATTTATGTTCTGCCTACTCCTGCCAACCATTGGGATACAGTGGGCACCTCCCCGCTCCCCCACATCTGGGCTAGGTCTCTCCTGGCCATGATCAGGGCCCCATTACAAAACAGCAGTGTGTGTATTTAGGTAGAGTGGTTTGAGTTGTCACTTCCTACCCATTTTTTCAGTGGCCTTCTTCCACATTTTTATCACCAGATCAGGGCGGGTTGACGGGGCTGCCTGTGCCTATTGTAAAGCATCCTTAGGTATGCACGAAGGTTCATCAACTGCCTGTCTACTTTGAGGGATAGTTCCTACTGTGAAGCAAACACCCATTCATTGACAACCAGCAGCTGTGCCACCAAGTAGTATAACTGATGGTCAGGGAGGCCAAACCCATCCCCATACAGGTCTCTAGTCAGTGTTTGTAGTGAAATGCATGAGAACCCTGATCCACAACCGAGACTGAGGCCCTCATTACAAGTTTGGCGGATGGCAGAGGCCGCTCGCCAAACTCATACCGCCATCAGGCCACCAGTGCGGCCAGAACACTACCGGCCCTATTAACAGCATTTCCGCCCCCCGGCCCTGCAGTAAACAGGGCCTTAACATGGACGCCGGCTCGTAATTGAGCCGGCGGCAATGTGGTGGTTGCAGCAGCACCTGTTGAGCTTTCCACTGCCCGTAATCTGGGCAGTGGAAAGAGCAATGGGGCTGTCCATGGGGCTCCTGGCATCCCCTTTCCGCCAGCCTGTGCATGGTGGGGCTACCGCCATGCAAAGGCTGGTGGAAAGGGGACTCGTAATCCCCAGGTCAGCGCTGCAACCAGCGCTGCCCTGGCGAATTACAACTTCCGAGACTGCCAGGCTGACGACTGGTGGCAACCTGGCATTGTCAGTGGTCGAACCGTGGTGGCTCCACCACAGTCATAGTGGGGAAGTCAGACTGCCCGACTGCCACGCAAGTCTGGGGGTCTTAACAGGGCCTAAGTCACTTCGTTCATGGCCTTGAAGAAGTCACCTGGGACCTCAAACAGTGTATTTGGGAGCAGGTAGAAGAACTTAGGGAGCACTACATGGTGGCCTTGCCCATCAGAGATAGTGGCATTATCCTCAAATGTCCTGCGTTCCTCCTGTACTTGCCTGGGATACATCCCAATTTTTTAAACAGAAATTCCCCAGGGAGCCAAGTAATGCTGACCCCCGATACAAGAAACCCTCAGGGGAAGCCTGCTAGGGTCACGATTAATCGGCAGAGGTGTCTATTGAGTCAGTGGAAACGCCACTGACTTTCGCCAGTTGCTGTGAACCCCCAAATATCTGCCATTTGTGTCCAGAAGCTCAAGGGCTTTTGGAATGGGATGTAATGGGTCAGCTAAATACATCAACACATCATCCGCCTACAGGGAGATGAAATCCACCCAGTGCAGATCCCATCGCTGTTCCATATTATGAGCGTCTGTGTGCATCCAGCAGGCCAGGGGCTCCTGGGCCAGGACAAACTATAAAGGGGAGAGAGGGCATCCATTCCTCGTCCGTCATACCAGGGCAAACTCCTCAGAAGGTGACCCCTGTCCCCTGAACTCTAGTCACTGGTTTGGTATATAGCAAACGTATAAAGGAGAAGAACCCCTCACCAAACCCCATCTTGTCCAAAAATGGCCATAGGAAATCCCCTTTAACCATGTCAAAGGGCTTTTATCAATTCAGGGCCTAAAGTCCAACCGATGACCCCAGGGCCTTCCTCTTTGCCAGACACCCAAAGAGACACTGCAGTTTATGACAAGTGGAGCTCATGGGCAAAAAAGCCTAATCGTCGGAGGGTCACCAATGAGTCGGTCAGTCTAACCAGAAACTTAGGCTTCAACCGACTTAACTCCAAAATTAAAATCCTGGCTATCGGAGGCTTACCATCCTTGTGAATCATGACGATAGTGGCGGTCCTCAGGTCCCTAAGTAGACAGCCCTTCCCTGTGGATACATACAGCATTCTTTGTATTGGCTCAGCCACCAGTCTTCCCACATATCTGTAGAACTCATGGGGGAGGCCATCTGGCCCAGGAGTCTTCTCCCCTTGGAGTTGATGAATGGCCTTTTGGAACTCTTCAGCACTAATCTACCTGTTTAGGGGAATTCAGTTGTCCTGGTCCAGTGTTGGTTTGGGTAGGTCTCTCATGATCTTCTGGAGGTCAGCTTTGGACAGATCCACCCCAGGTCCATAGAGTTCCACAAGATGAGCTGCACAATTTTTAACAATTTCTTCTGTGATGTGTCCCATCACCCCCTCATTCCTTATTATTTGGTATATCTAGCTCCATCATTCTTCACACCACGCCAAACTGACTACTAGTTTACCAGATTTATTTCCTACTTCGTATAGCCTATGTTGTGATGCATTGTAGGCCTCTTACGTTACACCCTCAGACAACACCAACCCATATTTTACTTAAACCACAAATTCGTAGTGGAGGACAAGAGTTTCCTGGTATTTCAGTCAACTAGCTCCCCAGGGGTCTAGGCTACAGAACACCTGGCCCCATCAGGACCACCATCCCAGCCTAGTGTAGATAGGGAGTAATCTGAAATGCACCTTGGCAATTAGCATGTATCTCAATAATGCCCTCCACCCCCGTGTTCCGGGAACAAGGAAGTAATCTAATCTGGACATGGAATCAGCCACCTGTGGTGTAGGAGTAGTGCCGTTCTGTGGGGTAAGCATCCACCAGATATCCAGTTGTCCATAGCCCCGGTGAATGTGTGCAGACCTGGGTGTCACTGGACTTTTATAAGCCTGTTTAACTCTCCATTCAAAGTGACATTGAGATTTTCCCCTATGATCGTGGTTGCCTGTAGAATCTATACTAACCTGTTCCTCAGCTCCTGGAACATATCTGGCTAAAGACCACGTTGGAAGTACCATGAAGCAATTGCCATCCGATCCCTGCTCTATTTACTCAGGATCACTGCAAACAATCCCCCTAAATCATGTTGGATTGCTCCATATCATCACCTGGATCATGTTTGATCATTGCATGCCAGCCCCCTGGATCATGTTGGATCATTGCATACCATCCCTGTGAATCATGTTGGATCGCTGAATACCACTGCACTGGATCATGTCATGTAATGTAATGTTATGTAGAAGTGTAGAGCGCACTATCACCCGGAATGGTATCCTGGCACAGAGCAGGTGTGAGTCTAGGCTCTAATGAGAAGGATTGGGAAAGCAGATGCAATTGCTGAGGTATGCTGAGTCAGTGTTTTGTAGTGCCCTGCAAGTGTGGGTTAGGAGTTTGGCTAGTGCTCGTTTGTGAATGGGGAACCAGTGAAGCTCCTTCAGGTGTAGTTTAATGTGGGTGCATCATGAGAGGTTGAGAGTGATTCTAGCCACTCAGGTTGTTGGACCTGACCCTTTTTGCAGGCTTATCCCCAAACTTTTTGCCTTCCTCCTCCTATTTTTTCTGTCCTGTTTTTGTTGGCTTTAGGCCTCTGGGCACTTTACCACTGCTAACCAGTGTTACATTGCATATGCTCTCTGTCTAAATTGTATTGGGGATTAGTTTATCCACGATTGGCATATTTGATTTACTAGTAAGTCCCCAGTAAAGTGCACTATATGTGCCCAGGGCCTGTAAATCAAATGCTACTAGTGGGCCTGCAGCACTAATTGTGCCACCCACATGAGTGGCCCTGTAAACATGTCTTAGTCCTGCCACTGCAGTGCCTGTGTGTGCTGTTTTAAACTGACATGTTGACCTGGCAAGTGACTCCACTTGCCAGGCCCAAACCTTCCCTTTTATCACTTTTAAGTTACCCCTAAGGTAGGCCCAAGGTAGCCCCATGGACAGGGTTCAGGGTATTTAAAAGGTAGGACATGTAATGGATTGTTTTACATGCCCTGATAGTGAAATACTGCTAATTTAGTTTTTCACTATTGCAAGTCATATCTCTCCCAAAGGGTACGATGAGGATTGCCTTGAAATATATTTTGAATGTCATTTCTGACTCGCATGTGTTGAGCGGATGCGGGTGGAGACAGATGCTTGTGGTCCCATATTTAAAAGATTTGTTTATTTGGGCTTGTAGGTTAAAGTCCCCTGGTGTGTTGCTACAGAGCCTATTTTTGCAACCTGTTGTATTATTTAACAACACTGAGTCCTGATGATGGTCTGACGGACCTCTGACTGCCACTACAGGCCGAAACGTAAACATTATCTTCTCATTTGACAAGCTGAATTGACAGTCCGTGATATTGCTTGAACTTGGACTGAAAACCAGGCAATTATTGTGCAGAACTGTGTCATGAGGCGGATTATAACCCCTTCCTGGATCTGCAGTTGGGATTGAATCTTATGATCTAGAGGGGTTAATATACAGTGTTGTTGTTTATGAAATGGACATTCATTGGAATTGTTGTAAAAAAAAGTTTAACTTCCTGAATCCTATTGCGTAATATATTGGATTTTAACAGTACGGTGTTGTCTTATTCATTAATTGAAGACTGGATAATATGTACGCATACTATATCTAAATAATTCCTCTAGGAGCATTTTTAAATCAGACATTTTCTGTATCCTGTTCTTAGGGGAATACTGGGTTGCCCCTAAGTGTGTTCACTTTTAGAAAGTCTGCATTTTCTTGCTTAACCATTTTGTGCCTCCGCCTGTCTGCTGAATACACGCCTGGGTCAGGATGACGGTTGCTCTGTTTGTGCATTCACTCTAAACAGACACACAAAGGGAATTGAGGGGAGCCCTGCATATCCTGATGGCCCATCACCAGGCTGATGGGTCTTCCTGAACCTTGACTGGTGGGAGGAGCTGGCACTCTCTGAGCGATGCGATTGGGCAGCAGAAATGCCACTGGACACCAGGGTTTTTAAATGTTTTTTATTTACTAAATAAGGAGAGCGACCCCTTGGGCAAGGGCCGCTCTCCAGGGGGGCAATTTGTTTTTTGGCTGTTTCTGCCCCGCCGGGGGCAGATCGGCCTAAAATTATTAGGCCGATCTGAAATCCACTAGACACCAGGGAAAATGTTCTTTATTTTTTTGTATGTCGCTCCGGCTGGGGGGGGGGAATTATTATTAGGCCATTTCTGCCCCCCCTTGGGGGGGCAGAAACCACTAGACACCAGGGAATATATATTTTTGAGGGCTATTTGAAGTAAGGGGAGCAGCCCCTTGGGCAAGGGCTGCTCCTCGGGGGCAAATTATTTCTAGACCATTTCTGTCCCCCCTGGGGGCAAATAGGCCTAATATTATTAGGCCGGTCTGCCCCCGGGGGTCAGAAATCCACTAGACACCAGGGAAAATGTTATTTATTTTTTAATGTTTTTTTGTATGTTTGGGGAGCGACCCCTTGGGCAAGGGTCGCTCTGGGGGGGAGGGGCAAATCATTATTAGGCCATTTCTGCACCCCCTGGGAGCGGGTCGGCCTTGCGATCTGCCCCCGGGGGGGGGGGGGGGGAGATGCCACTAGACAACAGGGAACATTTTATTTTGTGGGCTATTTCAAGTAAGGGGAGCGGCCCCTTGGGCAAGGGCCGCTCCTCGGGGGCAAATTATTTCTAGTCCATTTCTGCCCCCCCCCACCCCCCGGGAGAATTTTTTTTGTTTACTTCAATTTTTTTTATGTTTGGGGAGCGACTCCTTAGGCAAGGGTCGCTCCCGGAGGGGGTGGGGTCAAATTATTATTAGGCCATTTCTGCCCCCCCGGGGGCAGAAACCACAAGACACCAGCGATTTTTTTTTTTTTTATACTAACGCACAAGGGGAGCGGCCCATTTGGCAAGGACCACTCCCCGGGGGGGGGGGGCAAAATATTTTTACTTTGGGACGCTGCCATGTAGAAAAATCCACAAGACCTAGACACACCTGAAAACTAAACATCTAGTTGATTCCAGGGTGGTGTGCTTCACATGCACCCCGCACCATTTCCTTACCCACAATGCCCTGCAAACCTGCAACTTTGCTGGAAAGCACACATTTTTCCCACATTTTTGTGATGGAACCTTCCCAAATCTGGAGTAATCCACAAAATTCCTACCACCCAGCATTGTCTCATCTATACCGATAAAATTTCTGCTGCATTTGCCAGCCTAAAAATGTTTTTTTTCCAAACTGCCCTTTTGAACCCGCTTTGGTTCCCCCTCAATTTGACGTGTTTTTGGCTCTTCCCTGTCACAAACACTCGGCCCACCTACACAAGTGAGGTATCATTTTTACCAGGAGACTGAGGGGAACGTTGGGTGGTAGGAAATTTGTCCCGGTGCAGTGATCCCACACAGAAATTTGATTTTTTAGCTAGATTTGCGGTTTGCTGAGGATTCTGGGTAAGAAAATATTGGGGGATCCACGCAAGTCACACCTCCCTTGACTCCCTCGGGTGTCTAGTTTTCAGAAATGTCTGGGTTTGGTAGGTTTCCCTAGATGGCTGCTGAGCCCAGGACCAAAAACGCAGGTGCCCCTCCCCCCTGCAAAAACAGGTAGTTTTCTATTTGATAATTTTGATGTGTCCAGATAGTGTTTTGGGGCACTTCCTGTCGCAGGCACTAGGCCTACCCACACAAGTGAGGTACCATTTTTATCGGGAGACTCGGGGGGAACACTGGGTGGAAGGAAATTTGCGGCTCCTCTCAGATTCCAGAACTTTCTGTCACCGAAATGTTAGGAAAAAGTGTTTTTTTTAGCCACATTTTGAGGTTTGCAAAGGATTCTGGGTAACAGAACCTGGTGAGAGCTCGACAAGTCACCCCATCTTGGATTCACCTAGGACTCTAGTTTTAAAAAATGCACAGGTTTGGTAGGTTTCCTTGGGTGGCAGCTGAGCTAGAGGCCAAAATCCACAGGTAGGCACTTTGCAAAAAACACCTCTGTTTTCTGTAGAAAAAATTGATGTGTCCACGTTGTGTTTTGAAGCATTTCCTGTCACGGGCACAATGCCTACCCACACAAGGGAGGTATCATTTTTATCGGGAGACTTGGGGGAACATAGAACAGCAAAACAAGTGTTATTGCCCCTTGTCTTTCTCCACATATTTTCCTTCCAAATATAAGACAGTGTGTAAAAAAGACGTCTATTTGAGAAATGCCCTGTAATTCACATGCTAGTATGGGCACCCCAGAATTCAGAGATGTGCAAATAACCACTGCTCCTCAACACCTTATCCTGTGCCCATTTTGGAAATAGAAAGGTTTTCTTGATACCTATTTTTGACTCTTTATATTTCAGCAAATGAATTGCTGTATACCCGGTATAGAATGAAAACCCACTGCAAGGTGCAGCTCATTTATTGGCTCTGGGTACCTGGGATTCTTGATGAACCCACAAGCCCTATATATCCCTGCAACCAGAAGAGTCCAGCAGACGTAATGGTATATTGCTTTCAAAAATCTGACATCGCAGGAAAAAGTTACAGAGTAAAACGTAGAGAAAATTGCTGTTTTTTTCACCTCAATTTCAATATTTTTTTATTTCAGTTGTTATTTTCTGTAGGAAACCCTTGTAGGATCTACACAAATTACCCATTGCTGAATTCAGAATTATGTCTACTTTTTGGAAATGTTTAGCTTTCTGGGATCCAGCATTGGTTCACACCCATTTCTGTCACTGACTGGAAGGAGGTTGATAGCACACAAAATCATAAAAATGGGGTATGTCCCAGCAAAATGCCAAAAGTGTGTTGAAAAATTGGGTTTTCTGATTCAAGTCTGCCTGTTCCTGAAAGCTGGGAAGCTGGCGATTTTAGCACCGCAAACCCTTTGTTGATGCCATTTTCAGGGAAAAAAACACTAGCCTTCTTCTGCAGCCCTTTTATCCAATTTTGTTTAAAAAAAAAAAGAAAAAAAAAACAACTGTATTTTGGCTAATTTCTTGGTCTCCTTCAGGGGAACCCACAAAGTCTGGGTACCTCTAGAATCCCTAGGATGTTGGAAAAAAGGACGCAAATTTGGCGTGGGTAGCTTATGTGGACAAAACGTTATGAGGGCTTATGCAAGAACTATTCCAAATAGGCAAAAAAAGGCCTGGCACAGGAGGGGGAAAAGGCCTGGCAGCGAAGGGGTTAACAGTTATGTCAAGTTTGCTGTGAAGGGTGATCCTAAGGTTCTTGGCTTGTGTGGTGGGGGGTGGTGGTGGTTGTGAGTCCTAGCTCTATTGGCCACCAGGTGGAGTGCCACAGTGATGTGCTCTTCTCAAAGATCATGATTTTGATCTTGTTGGTAATCAGCTTCAGACAGTTGGTCTTCATTATGGTTGTCCTGTGACCACCAGTGGGAGCAATTTCCTGACCAATATGCCTACTGCCCTTGAGCCCATGGAGAACCCCGAACGCACCAGGACTGTGTAGCGGCCTCTACCCAGAATGCATAGTTGTTGCCCAGTTAATGGGTCTCCTGCAATAAGATTATGACTGGGTTGTGTCTAAACTTAAAATGGGACCCACCCCTCTCTTTAACCTATTCCAGAAGCAGCGTGAGTGTATCTGGTACCGTTCTTTGCTTGTGTCCCCAAAAGGTCAGAATATAGTCACCAGGGTTTTTAGCCAACCCCTCCATGTGTGTATCAGCTGTTGTGGGAGACCCCCCCCCAAAAGAACTCCCCCATCCTACTACTCCAGGTGGCAAGTGTAGAAGTACCTACCACCCCAATGCCTGTGGTGTCTGTCCCCTTCCCAAACCAAACATCAAATCTGTTTATGTCTTAGTGTCTACCAATGTTGCTGTCCTTCTCAAGTTATGTGTTGAGGTTGCTTTAGTCTCAAGTGTCACCGCATGTCTTAACACGTATCTGGTGGCTGGAGCCCCTGGGATGCGTGTCAGTCGCTGTCTATTTTATCGTCAGCTTGGGGCTCACAAGCATCTCCTGGAGGCATTGTAACTCGATCCACCAGGGCTAGTGGGGTGTGTGCTTTTTGGGCTCCCCCATCATGACTGTTGTGCTTTATGGCAGCCCTCCAGACAGTCCCAGGCCTCCTCAGGGGAGAACAGAACCAGGATTTTCCACCATTCAGGATTCACAGTTTTTCCAGCAATTGCATTGAGTATTGCAGATTGTGTTTCCTAAGTTTCTGCTTGACCTTATACAACATTGTTTTTTTTTTTTTCTTCTACCTCCTCCATGAAATCCAGGAACCCCATGACCATTTGGTTTTCAAAGATGAGCGGGCCCTGTTGCTGAGCTACTCAAAGTACAGCATCTGTCCTTGAATTTCAGGAATCATGCTACTACTGGCGTCAGAAAGCCCGAGCTTAGGAGGCGCTCGGGCATTCTAGGGGTCCACTCCACCGTGAACTCTGGGGAGAATTTGCAGGTATTCACCCTGGTGGACGTGAAGTTGTTGATACATTTTTCAACATCCCTTCCTTCGACTTTCTCCAGAGTCCCCAAGAATCGTACATTATTGTACCGGAAACTGCCTTTTGCGTCATCCGCCCTGGCATGCAATTGTAGAGTGAGCTCTTTGAGCTGGTGCACTTCTCTGTTTATGTCTTGATTGAAACATTGTGGTCCTTTTGGGGGACATCCACACTAGTCACTCTGTTTGCGATCTTCCCCATATCTCCCTGAATCTGGGTGACATCCACCACCACTGTGACGATTTTTGTTTCAAGGGGCGCCTTGGGCCTGTGTAGCTTGGAGCAGTTCTATGACCTTAGGTCCTGGTCTTCCCTGGCTGCACCCTCTGTCTCCATTGGGTAGTTCCCTTTGCAGGCCCCTTTGGTGTTTCTGGAAGCGTATTTCTCCAAGCCATTGCCATGGGCAATCTTAAGGCTTTTGTCACTCACCACGGCAGTACACTGGGGGCCCCCACCTCCAAAGAATCCTCTTCAGGCATGCATAACGTTGGCCTCAGTTGCAGCATTGATCTTCTCTTATTAGTAGGACGATGTGCCTGTTATGAAGTGAGAGGAGGAGAGGGTCAAAAAAAGGAGGGGGGTCTTTCCAAGCACCTCCTCATTGTGGGTCCTTGCTGGCAGGGCCCAAAGAGGTGAGTCCTGGGACGGGGGAGAATACTCCCCTCACCATGGCAGCACACCGGGGGCCCCAACCTTCCAGAATTCCCCTCAGGCATGCAGAACCCAGGCCTCAGTCGCAGCATTGTTCTGCTCTTATTAGCAGGACGCTGCACCCACCACGAAGTGAGGGCAGAATAGGGTTAAAAAAAAGAAGGGAGGTTTTTCCAGGCCCCCCTGGCTGTGGGTCCTTGCTGCCAGAGCCCAAGAGGAAAGTCCTGGAACAGAGGGAGGAGCACCCCACCCCCAACAAGGCTCCTTGGTCTGTGGCTCCTTTGTCTGTGGCCCAATGGCTCACGACAAGTGCACGGTCCTTTGTGGTCGCTCTCATAGCTCCAATATCGGCCCTGTGGGGCAACAGGAGAACACTCCTTGCCCAATATCTGGTGCGCAGGAGGCCCGCATGTCATCTGCTGGGGTCCCAGCTTCCAAGCTGTGCCATCTTAAGTGCATCACCTGCTGGTAAAATCTGCATTTCTCAGGATATTAAAACTGTTCACTGGGCTACCTGTCCTACAAGCCGCTGCTCCTCATTGCTTGCGACTGATTAGTTAGGTCAGCAGCCCCAGGATGCTGCAACGAGTCATCGCCAGCAGGATCTCACAAGGAGGGCACCACACTTCCTTCCATTGCAGTTAACTTTTGGAGATCCCAAGGGAGGGTTATCCTTTGACCTAACTACCTCTCCTAATTATGTTTTGATTCTGGGAATTCCTTGGCTGGTTCATTGTGATCCATATGTAAGCTGAGTTACCAGGACTTTTTTACTGTCTTCTCAATATTGGCATAAGTACTCCACAGGCAATTACTGTCCATCAAAGGATCCAGTCCAGGCTCAACCTTTAAAATGTAGCCTAATCAATGTCTTCTAATCACTGACTCAGCATCTTCAGTATCCAGATATCTTTAACAAGCCAAAGGAATAGACCCCTATTCAGGTGCTCGTTTGTACCCTTCCTCTTCTGTGCCATTTAGACAAATCAATGGTTTGTCCCAGGCTGTAACGTAAGCCCAGAGACAATATCTGCATGAATATTTACAGAATGGACTTCTGGTTTGATTTATTTTGCCTGCGGAGGCTTCAATTGTTTCCCTGCTGAAGTAATCCAATCAGCCATGTTGATTACAGGGGAATAAACAAGATCACTATGAAGGATCAATATTCACTTCCTCTTATTAAGAATTTTCTAGAGACTGTCAGAGATGCCATAATAGTCATCAAGTCAGATCATCATGGGGCCTACCACCGTTTACGGATATGGTGTAATGATAAATGGAAGACAGCATTTTGAACTCCATTGAAGCGTTTTACATATAGGGTAATGTCCTTTGGAATCTGTAACACCCTGTCCATTTTCCAAAGATTCAGGGACAGCAATTTTTTAGACTTCCAAATTTAATTTGTGGTCATATACCTAGACAATACTCAGATTTTCAGGACCTTTCAACACATCATCAGCACGTCTTATGTTTGCAAGATAACCAAATTTACTGCAAACCAGGGAACTGTGAGTTAGATCAGACTAAATTTGAATATTTAGGGTTTTGTCTGAATGCTCATGCAGTTTCTATGGATTCTCAAAAGGTGGCAAGAACCTTGGAATGGTTACTCCCACCAACATCAAGGAATCTGTGTTTCTTAGGCTTTGCTGATTTCTAGCAACAATTTATCAGAGACTTTGCCCAGATCACCAGCGACATATATTGTATACTGAATAAAGATAATCTCCAGCATGAATTCCATTGAGAACCCCAAGCTGAGCAAGCTTCCAACAAGCTCAAACAAGCCATAACCAAGGTCCCAGTGGGAGCTGTTTTGCTCGAACAACAAGCAGAAGGCAGACTGGAACACCCCATCTCCTACCTAGCACATATCTTAACGGAGTCAGAAAGAAATTACTCTGTCCAGGAGAGGGAACTTTTAGCCATGAAATTAGCTTGCACAGAAAGGAGATACATTCTTATGGGAAGACAAGAACCTTTTAGAATTCGAACAGATCATTGCAATATCCAATGCCTAAGAAATACACAATTTAAGAACAGTCGGCAGGCCAGATGGGCTTATTTCTTTACTCAGTATGACTATACTACAACATTTGTAACCGGTTTAAAGAATGTCCTATGTGATGCCCTATGTCACAGATATCTGGAATCATCACTTATTATTAAATATTTTTCGTCCTAATAATAGTGAAAAGAAAAATCCCACCTCACTACGTGAGGGTCATCAACCTGCATCTTGTGAGGTGATCCAATATAAACGGATCCAACCTGAGTAAACGCAGCTATTCACCTCTCCCAAATGGAACCAAAACTCATGTCCTGCAAGGCCCCAACCAGCAGCCAGCCAAGAGAGGGGGGAGGAGCGAGAAAGAGGACAGAAGGAGGCGGTAATAATCATTGGACTATAAATCTGGAGTAACAGTTTGCAAAAAGTTCTCCCAAATGGCCCAACATTAATCTCTGTTACCCAACGTGCCCATATGTTCCAAATCACAAAAGTAATTAACAGATGCAAACCAATCACATATGTTCGGAGGTGTGGATTTAACCTATTTTAAACATATTTGTCTTCTGGCCAGCAGCATCACTTATGCGCAATCAACATAGTATTTAACTTCCAAGACTCCTAGGAGCAGTCCAGTCATACCTTGAAACGTTAAAAGCAGCTAGGCTGTGAAGTCATATGACGATTGGAAGAACAACATCAAAGAAACCTTAACCTTATAGGATAACCTTTACTTTAAAGGTGATACATTGTATATCCCCACTCAAGAGCTAAGACAGAAAACTGTACCAGTGTGCCGTGATTTCTATCTGCCGGACTTATGGGAGTCAAGGCTACCTTAGAACCAATACTGCAGCCTTTCTGGTGGCCATCCATTCAGAAGGATACAGAGCAATATATAATGTCATGCCACATAGGAAAGTCACCCTATTTAAGGCAACGTGGCCAACTTTTTCTACTACCGGCAGCTCTAGAATGCTGACATACCATTTCAACCAATTATATTGTGGCTTCTGAAGGAAACTGAGTAATCACAGTAACAGCAGACTCATTCTTCATGGTAGCACATTTCACACCTTTAAAGAGTTTGCCTTCTGCCAGGTCTGCAGCTCAAAATTTCTTAAGAGAAGTCTTTCGACTACATAGCATACCTTAAATCATAATTTCTGTTTGAGGGTCACAATACACTTCACACTTTTAGAAAGCATTCTGTAGTATTCTTCAGACTGAGACTACCATGACTTCTGGATATCATCCACAAACCAATGGCCAGACAGAATGAATCAATCAGAAGCACTTTTTATGTTGTTTTTGGAACTTCACACAGACTGATAGGTCCTCATACTTGGTCTTAGCAGAATTCTTCTCCACAACATTATTCACAGCCTCACTATAAGTTTCTTCTTTTCTCTGCCTACATGACATTCATTCTAGGATTTTTCTAACAAACAGCTTAAGTAGTTAACTGGTACCCCCCTCCAGCAACTAATGTTATTAAAGATCTTCAAACTATTAAAAGTAAAGTCTGTGAAAATCTACGAAACTCTGAAGAATCTATTAAAATCTTTTCAGATGTTCAAAGTCCTGCTCCTCCTTATACAATTGGAGATAAATTCAGTCTGGCTATCCTCATAATTTTTGCCTGCTCACTTTTCTGCTAACAAGTTTAAGCCACGCTCCTAAGGACCATTCAAGACTGTACAACAAATAAATCCATTAGCATTCAAACTCCAACTGCCTCAAACTCAGAGGACTCATCTGGTTTTTCATTCATCACAACTGAAACTCTTACGCTCTGATCTTTTTCAGCTTTCATTTCCATTACCACCTGCTACTATGGTTAATGACTTGCCAGAGTTTGACGTACTAGAGATCTGTGATACTTGAATCCTTTTGAGAAAACAAGAGGGAACTTGTGAATCTATCAAATTGCTTAAAGTTGTAAAATGAGAATTGTTGGCACAGTTTCAGAAGTAATGTATTTTAGTGTTTTAAATTTAGTAATGTTTCCTGTTAAAGTACAAAATAAAAATGTTGAACTGAATCAGTTACACTGCACTTTGGAAAAGCCGTTTTTCATCAAAACAGAATAACATGAAGCTGCGAATGCCGAAAAAAAAGGCCCACATCCATACTCATTTACATCCTGGTTGGAGAAGGTGGTAAATGTGTGTGGGGCTTCTAATAGGCCCTTTCTGTGGGTGACTGAAGCATAGGAGGACAGCCTAGGTGAATCTGGGCATGTGTTGCTCCTTCCATGCAGTTAGAGAGGAGGCAGGAGATGGGGGCAGCAGCAGCCCACTGTCAGTGCAGCTCCACTGTAAGGCCTGGGTCCAGTGTTTCCACGCCTGGAATTCTGAAGTCCACAATTTGCAGACCCTGTACATCAGGGCCTATAGATACCAGAAAACTTAGAATGGCCCGTAGCAGTTCCCCCCATCCCCTACCTGTGTCTAGGTGTGCCCCAGTAATAACAAAGAACCAAAGCAATGCAAGTAAGAACATCAACCACACCCCGGCCTACAATGTTGCATGAAATCCAGTGCAATCGGATTACTCTCCCGCTGGCCCCTCAAATATTTTGTATGATGCCTTAAAGTGCTTTTGCCCATCCCACTGTTGTTGGCTGAATAGGTGGCTGGCTCGTATCTCCTTGCCATGATACAGACCTCCCTGTGTCCGAACAGTAATTAAGCTTCTTCGAGTTTATATGTTCTTTCCAAAGAGAAACACAATATTGCTGACTATTTAAAGGCTGTTCCTAAGAAACAGTTGTTTCATCATCAGAAGAGGTTGGTAACACCATACACACATCTTAACACACTCTAGCATATCTTAACACAATATAATTTATTATTATTATTTCAATTCTTGCCAGCATCATCTTTATTACATTAACACGAAAGTACCCTGGCGTATGTGGTGCGAAAAACGCGACGAACAATGGGCTAAGAAAAAAGCTGGAATGCCTACCTGCTCTGGCACCACTGCTACCCAGTAAAGTTGATTGTCAATTTCCACTATGCATAGATCTCCGTCCGAATTTGACATTAAGCTGCATGAGGTGCCTACGATCCTTCTTATATGCAGCTGGTTCAATAAGTGAATGGTATTTCCTGTTAATGCATGTACATCCCACTAAACTAAACAGAAATTTAACAATAGATGCAACAGGGATTCCCATATTTCGCTAAGTCAATGTGCATAGCGGTGGTCGGTTACAATGAATGTCGGTGCAAAGTGTAACGTATGCAAAAAAAAAAAAAAACTGCGCGACAATAAAAGGTAAACATCATTTGACACCTAAAGAACTGTAGACTGATATAAATATGCCCAATGTATGATATGAAAATTACTTTGTAACGAACACCACAAATCTAGCTCAATGCACCCAAAATGACAAACTCCAGTGGCCGTCAAAATTACCCAGCCGCTGTAAAGGCAAAGTATAAAAACAACAATAACAAGGGTTTCTTTTGGCAATAATGCCACTAAATGCTTCTTGCTTGATCATACATCTTAGAGTGAGAAAGAGTAGTTCAGCCAGCCGAAGAGAAGTAATCGTGAAGCTTAACAGCACCCAGGAGTGTTTACATATTTCTCAGTTCACAATGATACATGCCTGCGGCTAGAACTGCTTAATGTGCACTTGAAGATGCAAGCATGACTGAAAATAGAACAATAAAATGAACCCACGGAAACTCTGGCAGTGGTCCAAAGTTTAAAACACTGCCTGCATCGCTTCAAACAAAAATGGTAATATTTAAATGAATGTGTGCATTACTCTACTAGAACCAGAAGTAGCATGTTTATTTTATTTTAGTCATTTGATAGACGGTGAGCCTACCTCCAAGTGATGCGAAGCATCTTTACATTGTACCAGGAGCATCTCGAGAAACCATGGCTGCCTTAGGAGGTCCCAGGCAATTCCAGTATGTCTGGAAATGGGATTGAGGGCTAAATCAGTATTACAAAATGCAGAAATTGGAAGTATTTAACCCAGACAGTCTGCCTGCTACTAGCAGGCGAAGTATATGGATGCTGCAATTACTGGCCTTAATGTTGGACTTCGTAACTGAAGAACAGACCAATGAAGAGATTAGCCCCGAATCCCACGAAGTTTGGTCAAGTGCTAAAGTAGAGATTAGAATTCAGAGCTCTGTCCGAATTAAACACCTATGCCACTTAGCCACATCTCCTCCATCTACGTCTGTGGTATACTGCCACGCGTTTTGAATCACTATGGTTCTGCCATGCTGCGCCTAGCAAAATTGACCACAATTAAAATCTTGTTTGGTAAATACGGTGAAAAGGATTGAGGCAGTAATACTGTCCTGTCCGACACACTTAAAGTTCGGCCTGATAATCTGTGGAATAACCAGCAGAACAATTGTTTCAACAATTATTCTAAAGTTAATGTGCAACAGCAGAAAGCTGCTGGAGACATTTCTGAAAGATTCTGGGAACTGACCGACATTACCACGACATCTCCTGATATGGCGCTTCCTTTAATAATGGAGAAGGTCTGATAATGATAACTCGATTACCAGACATTTATTTAGCTCTGAACCATTTCTTCCTCATTTAAAATTGGATTTTTGAGGACAGCATTCTAATTGCTGAGGCAGGCTCGAGGTTAAAGGAGGCTACTGAGTAAATAGATGTCCACTGAAGGTCATCTGGAGCCAAACAGATAGACCATGAGCATCTTTTCAGTTAACCTAACTTCTTAAGTCTGAACAAATGGCAAAGTGTAGTATGTTAACTCCTGAATGAGGAGCATTAAAATCTTCAAGGCCCTTGGTCCTCCTTCCACTCACTGTGTCCTGATTGCATCTCTGACAAATCTAATTGGTCGTTACTAGCTTTTCACATTGTTCTCAATTTTGAATGAAAGAAGGTAGGCGGATTTTGTCAGGCATCTCGTCCAATTGCGGACTTCCATCTCCTTTTTGCCAAAGAAATAATCTACTCTGTACTTAAAAGTGTTAAAACTAATGATAGCTGCACCCCTGGGCTATGCATACTAAGTCTTGCACGTAAGTCACCCAGTCCTATTCAGTCACCCAATTACTCCTGTTCCTCACACTTGGCCGCAGCAAGCACCTGTACAGTGTTGGGTGTAAAAACATACAAAGGTGTGTGCTGATGTTTTGCCATTAGAAGAAAGAAAGGCTGCTGAGAAATGTATGGAGGAGATGTGTGGTAGACAAAGACGTTGATGTGTGCAAGGAGGACAAAAACAAAATCCTCATTTTTCAATAAGTTTGTTTTCTAAACATTCAGGAATGTTGAAATAAATACTGAGTGCACTTTGATGTACAAGTCTCATTATTTCTAGCACTGGTCTACGAGATATCAACATGATTTTCCACTGCTGGCTCCACAGATTTTACCAGCTGAAATTTAAATCACTTGAAAAATGTAAACGGGGTGTGAGGCTTAGCTAACAATGGCGTGAGATGTGTCTCGTCTCTCCGTGTCTCTGGACTCCCGTTGGCTTTTTAAGCATTTATCCAGCACCGGAGAGGGACTGCACTGCACCAGTCAGGGTATCAACCCCACAACACCTCAAGACAATCGAGAGGAGCAATCGACTGACTGCTGAGCTACTGTGCAGCCTCTGTGCTCTCTGACCATGGTCTCACGAAGCCTGAGTCGCCATCTTGATGTCTTGTGCTCTGCAACTCCCTGCAACTGAGGCGGAAGCTTTTTCCATCCGTCCTGGAGGGCACACACCACAATGCCAGCAAACCTCTTAATTTCCACTTCCAAATAGTTCCAGAGCAGTAGAGGAGCCCAGTGCGACCTGCTGAATGCAGCAGACAACATTGGAGCTGCCATTTTTGCATCTTTTGATTCTGATTCGCATGGGTTGAGCGGATGCAGGTGGAGACAGACGCTGGAGGTCCCATATTTAGAAGGTTGAAGTCCCCTTGTGTGTTGCAGGTCGAGTAACTTAAAAAGGCTACTCGACCTAACTGTAATGTACTTGACCCGTAAATGGTTCTCAAATTGTGTGATCCTAGGCAAATAGTTTACAGTCGCCTTTTTCTTAATTCTCACATATGATTGAATCTTCAAATATGTGAGCTCAGCATTTCTGCAGTACAAAAAAACCTATTTTGTTTTATTAAGTAGACTAAAGTTTACTGCATGTATCACAAGAATCTAGCCCACGTACCCATGAGGTCTAGCCCACATAACCTAGGACGTCTTTTAGTTTACTAACAACATTGCCATCAGGGCAGGAGTGTTTCTCAGTTTGTTTAAACACTCAATTTTAATACATATATTACTAAAACATGATGTGGTAACATATTGTCATCTACACACAGTAACTTTCCAAGAAATGCCCAAAAGCCTCTCCACTAACGTGCAGCTTTACTGATAAAAACGATATAGTGTATTAAGAATCTGTGAAAATTGGGTTTCAGAAAACATATACTTTGCACATCAACATGTAAAGTATTCTGATTTGCTTTCATCCTATTAAAATATTTGTTCATCACACAGAAATATAAAAAAGGGCTTTCACAACTACTGAAATATATTTTGAAATGTTTGCACAGTTGACTTAGTCATTTAAATGTAATGTGTTATGAAAAACCTGACACCCTATATCCTTTTATTTTTTATTCTAAGCAGCAGGTCACACAGTTCATCTTACAAAGTCCTGGAACTCTGCAGTCAGAAGGTAAATTAATTGTAGGAAAAAACGACTTTTGACCTCGGTCTATGAACACAGAGCAAATGTGACATAAGAACAAGATAAAGGACGAGTAAGTATTCAAAATAGTTCGACCTGAGCAAATAAGACTAGCCAATGCAAGTGGTCAAGTGGATTTCTGGAGCCCTGCTACCCCTCGGTAAGACGCCAGGACCAGATGGCCTCCTGGTCTCTTTCTATAGGACTTTCCTGTCTGCTCTCCAGGATCAGCTCCTGAAACTATTTAACACATTCACAGCCGAGTTAGACCTTATCCCATGATGGTGGCAGCTGAGATAGCCCTCATACCTAGACCGGGTAGAGACTCTACCTTCGGTGCATCATATCGGCCGATCGATCTCTTAAACACGAACACTAAAATCTTCATCATGGATTGGGTGGGCTTTATCCGTTAATGGCAAGAAGTGGACAACATCCGCAGTGTAGCTCACTTGGTCGAGAAATCCCACAGGCACAATATCTCCACTTGCCTCCTCTCGCTTGATGTGGAGCAAACATTTGACAGGGTTAGGTGGTCCTTTCTACTAGCGGTGCTTGAGAAGACTGGCCTCGGCCCGAACATGATTACTCGTATCATGGCCTCCTATGTCTACCCCATGGCCACAGTCTGGGTGAATGGCAGGCAGACTGATCCCATTCAGCTGGGGAGGTGTAATCAGCAGGGGTGCCCGCTATCACCTTTACTCTTTACTCTGGTCGTGGAATCCTTGGTCATTACTAATCGACACACTGAATCTATTGTGGGTATCCCATTGGGTGGACACCCGCACAAGCTATGCCTCTTCAGAAATGATCTCCTCCTCACCCAGCCGGCGACTTCACTTCCTACCGTAGTTCATGCACCGATGGCCTTCAAAAGTGTTTCTGGGTTTAAAGTCAATATGTTCAAATCTTATGATACCCAAGGAGCACCTACCTGATCTACAATCCTCAGTCCCAGTTCAATGGGCCTCGAAGTCCATCCGCTATCTTAGCCTTAACCTTACCCCATCTTATCACTTGGACGCAAGCCAATTGGCCTGGGGTCCGCAAATACATTCTTGAGGGCTTTCACCAGTGGAAACTACTGCACATATCCTGGTTGGGCCACCTGAATGTGGTTAAGATGACCATCCTCCCGAAAATTCGCTACCTGTTTCAATCCTTGCCCACCTTTATACCACAGGACAATATCCTACGTCTCCAGAGTGATGCACACACATTCATATGGTGGGGGGTGAGGAGTGGGGCAAAAGGACCTGGTTTTCCAATTCTGGGCTCATGCTCCCCAGAGACTGAGGGGGCTTAGCATGCCCTGACCTCCTTGTCTACCATTGGGCAACACACCTCCGCTACATCGCTGAATGGATAGTCCGCGAGACTGAAAAACACTGGCTCCACATGGATAGGGCTGTCACCTGTCACCCCCAGTGAGATTTTGCTTGGCTCCCTACATAACCTAGACCGCAAAGCGCCTACATCGCCACCCCCACCTGGACGGTCCTGAATATCTGGGATAGGATAGAGATGAAGAAGGGTCTCTCCTCTTTCCATTCCCCTACACAATTCGGACTTTAGCCCTGCCCTTAAAGCGCAGTCGCTTGCCAGCTGGGAAGAAGGTGACTGTTGTACCTTGTGTGACTTATTCGAGGGCGGCTCCAACAAGACATTTGAACAGTGTAAAACAGAATTCCAGATCCTGAAAAAACTCGACTACAGTACTGCCAGCTACTACATTGGGCGCTCCACCATTCCAACACTCAGGGAGCCACTAGATCCTTAGAAACATTAGTCTGGGCCTACAATGGCACCAGAGGATTTATTTCCCACACCTATAGGTGCTGCAACACTCAGCTCTGCCCAAAACACATCCCTATCAATCGGGGTGGCAACAAGACACTACAGAGGGCATTTCCCAGAAGCAATGGGAAACACTCTAGAGGGACATCCGTAGAACTTATAAAAAACAATCTGCGGTGCGAATCGGCTTACAAATTGATGATTAAGAAGTATTACACAGCATCCTGCCTCCGAACCATATACCCTACCACCTCCGACCTCTGTTGGCGGTATGGCACTGCCCCTGGAGATTTCCCTCATATTGGTGATCATATTCTCTCAAAACCTATTGGAGGGAGATCCTTGGCCATATTAAGGGCACCTTGGGCTTTCCTCTCCCTGCTTTGTATAACACAGTCATATTAGGCATCCGCCCTTTAGAATTAGAAGCAATGACGCACAGTGAGTGACACCTCATATGCCACATGCTGGGTGCAGCCATACAATTAATAGCGCTCCACTGGAAGAAATCCACTGCTCTCTCCACAGACCAATGGTTCCAACAGATATGGCACATCATGGCAATGGAGCTTCTTTCCCACAAGGTAGCACATACTGATGCTAAGTTCACCCGCATTTGGCAGCCCTTGTTAGATTACTTCAACCGTATACAGCATCTCTGCTTTACACCTCACAGTCTTTAGGCTCTATAATTTTCCCCCTGAACAGCCACCTGCAAAGCGCCACAGACGCCTTGGTGGTTGCCCTCCCTTGCTTTCCCCTTTTTCCCCCACTCGGAACCCTGTTTACCTTCTCTCCTTCTACTGTCACCTCCCCCCATGATCTCTGGGTCTCCCCCGCTATTCTTAGCTTTGGGGTACTCCCACTTCAGAGGGAACCCACATAACGCTGCCCGACTACTAATTTTTGTGAGTTTTTGTTTGAGTTTGTGCATAACGTTTCCAGGGGTAAATGTAAGATACCTACACATGATATGTCGTATTGCTTTCTCTGCTGAACCAGGCCACTATTGGCAGTATCGTCCTATTGTTGTTAATTTTTCTTCCTCCTCACCCCACTGGTTATGGAGGCTGATCCACTGCCATGCTTATATTCTTGTATGCTGCACTGAGTGATATACCCCGATTTAAAACTATTTAATTAAATGATTCTTGATAGAAAAAAATGTTAACCGATTTTTCACTTTTTTGGCAGATCTGAACTGCCTATGCGCAGGAGTTCTCGGAGAGGTGAGTCAGTACTCAGACACCATTCTTCTTTGATTCTCGTCAGGAGATTTTGTACTTAAAGATCGAAGCCCAGATCATTCCAACTGTGCCACCTGAAGGATTTTTGGGGCCTCAGATAAGTCATTTTTGGGAGCCCCGAGTTCACAGCTACTTTGAATTTTGGTGCCCTAGGCAATTGCCCACTGTCTCCCTGCCTTAAAACTTCTCTGCATTTCACCTTTAACTCGTAGTCATGGTCCGACTGGCGCATATAGTGCAGTCTGGCAGTGCCAGAATGACTGGTCTGATTTTTGATTCCCGGGTCTATTTTCGGTTCCTGTCCAACCCTCCATGCAGTATTGCTGAAGCTTACATATCTCTCCTTGAGCTCAGTGTCAATCACAAAGAGCCCCTCAGCCACCAGACACCGGGAGATGCTCTGGATCTTCACAAGCCCAGAGACTCTCTCTCTTGTGGGCTCCACAAGGATGTTGAACCCACAGCAGCTACCAGTCAGCCTCCTCTAGGCTTGCCTGCCATTCACAGCACCACAATGAGGAAGCATTACCATTAGTACAATGAACTCATGGCTTGATTTTGAGGACAGCGGTCTTTCGCTGATGGTCAATGTAGCCTGGAGCAATTTGTGCACCACATTCCCCATTACTTTAGTCCTATTCCATCTGACCTTTGCTACCTTGTCACTCTTATCCTCACAGGACATTTCAACAAAATGGCCACTAATTTTCCCAGTTCAAGATAATTTTTAAACTACTTTTAAAAACCCTTGATAATTCTTAAAAACGTGTTGAGACCTAAAAAACAACCAACAGACAAAGGGGGTTATTACAACTTTGGAGGAGGTGTTAATCCGTCCCAAAAGTGACAGTAAAGTGACGGATATACCACCAGCCGTATTACGAGTCCATTATATCCTATGGAACTCGTAATACGGCTGGTGGTATATCCGTCACTTTACCGTCACTTTTGGGACAGATTAACACCTCCTCCAAAGTTGTAATAACCCCCAAAGTGCACTGAATGTTCTAAAAACCAGGGCAGAGGCAGTCTTTCTACCCTTTCCAGCCAGAGGGCTGGAACTGTTCCTGCTACAGCACGGACTTCAAAGATATTATTTTATTTTTAGTTAGGCCATTTAAAATATGAGAAGGGTCACCAAAGCAGTAAAAAAATGCCTCCATATTTAGCATGTTTAAAATAGTGTGAATATTGGTGAAATGGCAAGAGAGAAATCTGGGTGTACGCAGGTACAGTAGTAAAGGTGTTCTGTTTTAAAACATTAAAGGTAGAAAAACGAAAAGGGTTACAAGCGACAATGACAGAACTTTGTAATATAAAATGATGGCCTGCTGCAAAAAGGCGGCAAGACGCCCAGTTCTGAATGAGAATTCGTTTGTTCTTAAAAAAGGGAACAACACTAAATTACTTTTATGGAGAAGGGAACGACTTACCATGAGTTTTTCTTGTACAAATACCCAACAATTGCACCTTGGACTACATATGCCAAGGTAAAGGACTGTGGGGCAGGTATGATTTGTGGTTAGAGAGAGTGTTGTGCAACTAACTGAAACCAAATAACACATGCTAACACAAGAGACAAGCACGTACCAGTAATGTTGTTCACTAAATCTCAAGAGTGGCAGATGTGGATAACATCTTTGACACCCAATGATATCACGGTTGTCCTTACAACACAAACTTTGACCAATATAGCAGACTATATGGTTTATTTTTGGTTAATGTCGTTTTTATTTAAAACTTTTTTGCTGTGGCTAGGTTTTAAATGAAAAATGACAGACACAAACAACTACTTAATAACATTTGCAAAAACTAAAGGCATACTTACTTTAAAAATATCAATAGTCACATTTGTTACAACCTAAAAGGACAGTAATGGCTACCTCGCAACAGCCACCGTTCTAGTTGTGAACCGTTGTGTTAACACTTCATCCTGCCGATTTATTATTTATTTGCCGAGCTTTATATAACGCTAAATGACCCTGTCAGGTATCAGAGCAACGTACATAAAGCAATCAAGTTATACATAACGGGAAAAGTGAAAAGCAAATGACAATCAGAGAAGGAATAAGCATGGAGTGACATATATTCAGTATATAATTAAGCGTAGCAGTTCCACGATCCACGGTAGTCTACCCAACACTAGACAAGCTGAGAAGGTTCAAATCTCCTAAAGAACGAATATATGCACCAAGGATTTTTGGAACACTGCAGTTTACGACACATTTTACCATCACAGCACACAGTTCACAGTACTCTTATCTACTTGACAGTAGCTGAAAAGCTAGGGATGCTGCAACTAAGCTCCTTATTTCAGAAGCCACAGTCACAGCCCCTAGATCAGGACTATCTGCCAGTATCATTGGTTTATGTTCTTCTATCTTTAATTTGGCAACAAGCAAATTAGCTCTATTCAACTTTAATTCACCATTTAGCGTTTCTACGTAAGCCTACGCCTGGAACATTTCTAATCTGGGATGTGTTTCTTAGCTCGGTTAGATTACCTGCTTTGATTTACAGACTAACTAACCAAACATATCACTGATTTGTCTGAGGTCTGCTGTTGTGAACTAAATGACCGTTAGCCTTGCTTGGGATGAACATGTGTCCATGGTTTTTGGGCACTAGAATCTGATACTCAGAAGTTCCAAACTTCCACATGAGATGACTTTTTAACTGGTCATATAGGATACACGTGATCTTGGTTGGCTTCTGATTTCTAGTTAGGCAGCCTGGTCTTACTCACATTCCGATCCTGTTATTTTGAGGAGGTTACCTTTTCTAGAGTGGGTGTTGAATAAGCCTTCCCACTTGCAGAAACATATATTATAAAATGTTGGACACACACAGCACACTCAATGGCCAGAGACAATAAAGCTTATTAAAAGGTGGCCCATGAACACCATAAGGCAGTGGCCTCCAAACGTTTTAATGCCGCGCCCCCCCCCCCCCCCCAAGTTGAAAAATAAAAATCATTGGGCCCCCCTTCAGAATTTTTCACAAATATTTTATAAAGATGACAATGTTTAAATATGTCTAGATGTATTTAAACATTGCAGTTAAGTACTGTTGCCATTTAAAAAATGCAATAACATGTTTCTGCTTAAAACAAAACACTGTTATCTGTGAAATGCTTCTTTTGGCCAGAGCCTTGCGCCACCCCTGGGAACACTTGAGGCCCAGCTGGGGGGGAGGGGGGGCCGCTCCCCAGTTTGAAGACCCCTGCCATAAGGCAAAAAATAAAATATGCATCCTCAATAGCGCCTTACAAACTTGCTAACATGATATGAGAGCTTCTTAAAAAGCAGCAACAAAGCACGCATGATACACCCATGTGTCTCCTGTAACTTCCCCAAATAATTCTGAAACTGTTTCTATATGTCCATCTCCCGGGCTCCTCACAGCAGCAAAGCTACTTCCCTTATGGCAGAAGTGAGGGTGGAACACTGCAGTGAATGACACATTTTATCATCACAGCACAGTTCGCAGCATTCTTATCTACCTGACAAGCTAGCTGAAAAGCAAGAGATGCTGCAACTATGCTCCTTATTTCAGCAGCCACAGGACACTCTATGCAGATTCTAGGGTGAAACTGCCATTAGCTGGTTCCCTGGGCTGCCGGACACTGCTTGACACTCCTGGACTACACACTCCACCTTTCAGCTAGTGGTTGCTTAAGGCAGACAACACAGATCCATCATCCCTCCCTGTCTCACTGTTTATTGGTTCATCTCGTCACCAAGACTATATCAATGTCACATGCGAGCAGAGTTAACTGAAAGCAGCCTGATGTCTCCACCGCCAATTTTTCCCAGTTACTCATGTAGTGGACTGGAAATACCAAACAGACATGTTAGTACAAGCACCAGCAAACATAATGACTGCACCTGACCTATTTCAGCTTGGTGATTACTCCACCCAAGAACATTTTGTTTTAAAACAAATGAATCTAACAATGTGTTTTACATCACAAGGTGCTAAATACATTGACTCTAAAGCAACAGATTATACAGCCAGCCCTGAAGCAGAACCTTTGAACTAGTACAGTATTTGGAATGGCATCCCAGCCAACATCAGAAAAGCCCCATCCCTCCTGCAGTTGAGAAGAAGCTGATGTCCCATTGCTTCAAGGGTCACTATCCACCCACGCACCAGAACTCAACGATTAATTGCCTCTCCGCATATGAACTTGATTCGTACCCCTAGGCACTCTCCCTTGTTCAGCCCTCCAGTGCTTTCTACTTTGCGCAGCATATCATATCATATCATATTATGTCATGCAATACTGCCGGACCGGTTTCCACAATACCCCATATGCAAAGCTCCATTGTCAGGCCATCTCCTCAGTCCCACTATATGAAGTATGCTAGTCAGTCCAGTCTCATCAGTCTGCAGTAATTAAAGCATCATCCCTAAGCCAGTGTGCTACAATCCACCAGTGTGCAGAGGCCAATATTTCCCAGGTAATTAAAGCACAATTAAGCAAACCTATTTTGCTCCACGTCGTAAAGCACAGTTGTCAGGCTAGTTTCCACAATACCTGTCAAGTAAAACACTACAGCCAGGCTAATATCTACAATTCCTGAACCATCATTCCAAATCTAATATCCACGATGGCACAGAATGGAAAGGGCCATCCTATATAAGTTCTCACACGTCTCCAGTAGGTAAAGCACTGGCCCTGGGCCAGTATGCATACTAGCCAGGGGCCTTTATTAGAGTCTGGCAGACAGGATACTCTGTAATAGACATAATGGATGTACCGTCTGCTGTATTATAAGTGCATTAAAGCCTATAGAACTTGTAATATGGTAGGCAGCATATATGCCACTTTTGACAAAGTGTGCCATACACAAAACTTTAAATAAGGCCAAGAATATTTATGGACCCATCCTCTACCAGTATCGATGGTTACTTAGTTTATAATACACTGATCCTAAGGCAGTAGCCTTAATATCCATGACTGATCAGGAACAGACACTTTGAGCTTAAGAAAAAGCTCCAAGTAAAAGAAAGAACCACCTGAGGACAATTGAGTTTACAAGGCTGGCTGAGCCACATGGTAGCTTTCTAACAGAGGTTTCAGAAAAAGGCACACAAGCTTGAGTGAATCACAGGTTATGTCAGAAGCTTCATATCAACTAAAGTGCAAGCAGATGAAAAAGTATGTGTCAGGACTAGAGATGCTCAAGAAACAGTACCACCCAGAGGCACGCCTCTCAGCAGCTCTGCCTCTGTGTATAAGCATCCAGAGGAGCAGAGTGGCTAAATGGAGAAAGGGAATATAAGGTGGGTTCACCGGGGAGGGAGATCTGTGAAGAGAAAATGATAACTCAAATAATCACTGGGTAGCATGTAACTTGCATGTGTAGATATTTAGCAATGGTTAATACTCTCTTTACTCATGTGCCTTAAATAAACAGTGCACTGCATGCACAATTCATGGTGTCATCAAAAACAATATAGTTCAGTATTTAACCTGTCTTAAAACTAGTCTTATATAACTTCCTTCAACTATCTTCATTAACGCCAGATACAGCAAATGAAAGGTTGCCCATTAACTTCTGGACTGAGTTTGTTCGCTAGGTTTCACAACTCAAACAACATCACATAGGCAACTATAAGTTAATATCAGTCTCTCCCTCCCATGAAACAAAGAAAGAATGAAAAGGATTCCCACAAGCAATGTTTTAAACATACATGTAGTTAGACAGAATGAATCAGACTTCAATACTGTGAATTCGGACACAGTGTTAATGTTGCCAGGGAACTCTTCACACAGTTTGTACGTACAGTAGACAATATGTTAGAATCCAAATACCTGCATACATGTGCACCCTACATCCCCTCAGATACCCATTACGGGATTGAGCAGTCTCAAGTGGGCAATGTTTACAAGCGGTATTGAACAGCCAAAAACCCGACAGGCTATACAAACAAATAGAGCAGTTACAGAACCCGCAATGCTCGCAAGGGTACGTCATCCACTCCCAACCACCGACTGAAACCACAGTCCCTGAACAAGAGCCCGACGTAGCTTTGTAGCCCTTGAGGATTTACAGGTGTAACGTCAACACTGCAGGACATGAGCAGCAGAGCAGTCGGGACAAAGGATTCAAAATAGCAGGTGCGGCCCCGCATTTCCTGACTTGGAAAATATCAGACCAATCCGTGCACGCTCTTGTATTCTGCTGAATTCAGAGTTTTGCAACCATGGAAGCCATACTGGAGTAGAATCTGTTGCAGCAAAACCACCATGGTTTTCCTTGTGGCTCATGCTGCTTCCCCCATAATCGCTCCTTCCTGTTATTTAGTTCTGAAGCGAAATGCGCATACAAACAACTCACTGTGACAGTATACAAGATCCACACACTGGCACAGCTGAGTTTTCCAGTCACTTCTCCTAGGGGGTGCTCCGTTCAGCAGCTTCTCGCTATAGGCATGCTGAAGCATCAAGGCTTTTAAACAGCTGTCAGCAAGGAAGTTATATTATTTTATTAGGTCTTTCGGATCTGATATGGTTTCTGTCCAGAGTGTAGAAGGTCAAAAGTAACTGGTTGTTATGTTATGTTAGAATGTTTTATATAGCGCCATACTGCCCGGAGGCTTCGTAGCCCTAAGAAGGACCCGATATTAAAAGAAGATGGAGAAATAATGCAACATCAAAAAATAAATTAGTATAAATACTAGGTTAGGATTAAAATAGCCATGTTTTAATGGCCTTCCGAAATTCCAACTCCTGTCTCATCACACAGATATTGAGCGGCAGTGAATTCCACAGTTTGGTTTCCTGATATTTCAAAGATCTACCACCCCAACTTGCCCTTTTTACTTTGGGGAGCACAACTAATGCTTTGGAAGAGGATCTTAAAGCTCTCGTAGGAGCATAGAATGAAGCTAAGGTTTTCAGTTGATGAGGGCCTCTATTATATAAAGCTCTATGAAAAATACATAAAGAATTGAACTTAATTCTCTTCCCCACTGGAAGCCAGTGCAAAGCGGTTAGATCTTGCTTAGCCGATGTAAATTTAGGCATATTATACAGTAACCGAGCAGCTGCATTTTGTACTGTTTGTAGTTTCTTAATCACATACTCTGGTGAACCCAAGAGAAGACTATTACCATAGTCCAGCCTAGATAAAATGAGGGCCTGTACCGTAAGCCTTTTGGCCAGGGGGGGAAGCAAACCGATAACCTTTCTAAGTAACTTCTGTAATCCAAAACAGATAGCGGAAAGCATCCTAGCCTGATAATCTAAAATTAATCTGGAATCTAAACATATTCCTAGTGCTTTGATGTGATCCTTCGGAGGAGGTAAATGTTCCAGATGTATTGCCGGCAGACTATTCTTCGCCGGACTGGAAAGCTTTCCCAGGAACATTATGGGCCTGATTCTAACTTTGGAGGACGGTGTTAAACCGTCCCAAAAGGGGAGGATATACCACCTACCGTATTACGAGTCCATTATATCCTATGGAACTCGTAATACGGTAGGTGGTATATCCGCCACTTTTGGGACGGTTTAACACCGTCCTCCAAAGTTAGAATCAGGCCCTATGTCTTTCTTTTCTTCGTTGAGTTGAAAAGACAGACATAATGTTCATAGCAGCCATATTGGAGTAGAATCTGTTGCAGCAAAACCACCATGGTTTTCCTTGTGGCTCATGCTGCTTCCCCCATAATCGCTCCTTCCTGTTATTTAGTTCTGAAGCGAAATGTGCATACAAACAACTCACTGTGACAGTATACAAGATCCACACACTGGCACAGCTGAGTTTTCCAGTCACTTCTCCTAGGGGGTGCTCCGTTCAGCAGCTTCTCGCTATAGGCATGCTGAAGCATCAAGGCTTTTAAACAGCTGTCAGCAAGGAAGTTATATTATTTTATTAAGTCTTTCGGATCTGATATGGTTTCTGTCCAGAGTGTAGAAGGTCAAAAGTAACTGGTTGTTCAACTAAACTTAATAGCATGTATGTTTTCAGAGACAACACCACACTTTCCCCTCGCAGTGCAAGCTCGCCATCAAAATCAATAAACACTAAACCCTAGATTGAAGCCTACTGATTATGGACGGATTGTTTACTTTCATTAGAGACAGATAAAAGAACAGAAGACGAACCAAAAAATTAAGGAAATAGCCAGCATCATCAAAAATCAGGTCTGCCAAGGGAATGTCAGACTTATCGCAGGGGGAAAGAGAGATAGTAAAATCAAACAGAGAACACATTCGCAAGAGACCTCACAGAACTCCAAACACCCTGGGGTACTGCACAGTATCTGAAAATGAAAGAGGCACAACAGCAAACCGTTCACAACATAAAACCATTCATCTCAGAAATAAAATACCAACTGAAGAGATTCATCACATTGATGTTGAAAGAGGGATATTTATCAAACCCAATAAAAGTCAGACCTATAACAACCACCAACATTTCAGCTGTCATGAGAAATATTGAAGAAGAGTAATTTTGGTATCCTGGACCTGGCTACACACAGAGTCATACAGATGACATTTTTATGACATACGTATACATCAGTAGGGCACTGAAGGGGTTTATGAACATTTAAAATGTCTCTCTGTGTGGAAGAAAACTAATGGTTCTTCCTGGAGGATGTCTGACAAATTTGGCACAGTCTTGTAACAAAGTCCTTGCACTGAAGTTAACTAAAAAGTTGCTATATTGGGGGGCATAGTGGACAGAGGGATGGGTACTCTGGTACCAGAATCGTTTTAACCATGGGCAAAGTGGGCTCTGGCTCAGGGTCCCAGCCTTTCAGCCCCCTCCCCCCGATAGAGCCAGCTCTCTTTTGCAAAAGTTTTGCGCTGATGACCTTGAATAATTCTCAAAAAGATTGTTTTAAATACCGAATTCCTTTAATTTCTTTTTATGTGGGTGATGTGTGAGAGTCTATTACAGACATTTTGCACAGAGAACTGTTGTATTTGTGTTTCATGCACATCCATAAAAATCTTTTAGATTAAAACAGGACAACTCATTTGAGAAACGGGAGAGTGTCTCAGGGATTATTTGCATTAATATTAGTGAGCTGCTGCTAAATTACAATGTGAAAAAGACATATCATTATCCATGAATAGTAGATGTAAAAACGTTTAGAATTTGGACGAGTGTGCCTGTGCACTGTCAGTGACTTGGCCAAAGAGGGCATGAAAGAGCTGAAATTCGATCATAAATTCAAAGCTGTTCCAAGGAGGTCTCTCAAAATACGTTTGTCCCAAGGCCCCACAAATCCTTTTGATGTCCCTATATAGCACTACCCCAAGAGGGGCACTGGGGACGATTCCTGAACAGTTGGGAATGGTCAAAAGGGATAACGATGTTTTATAGATTAGGGGGTAATCACCTGAAGCACTTACTCCGCCAGAAAACTAGTTAAAGCCTAAAGTTAAACTAGCATTGTTGTTCTTTGTCCTAGTCCATTCACGAGGCATGGTACTCTGGGGTGCTAGACAACTTAAAATTAACTCCCTCCAGTTCGTCAAGATCTGCACGACTGACACTCCTCGGCCGAAACATAACAGATGAAACACCCTGCCTTTCTTTATTCACATTGTTCCACTGTCCAGGAGGTTCAAGAATCCAAGATCAGCAGCTCACTAAATCCCAATGCACCCTCAAATTAAATGCCCAACACCAATGTTCTCACAACTGTGCCATCCAACCTAACACCCATGATTATACAGTTTAATAACCGTGATAGTGGTATGTTCTCCAGCATTTCATACATGGTCTCATCTCCCACCTATTGAAGTAGGCAAATGCAGACCCAGAGACATTGGCTAACAACTGACTAATCATTATTTTCTTCTAATACTTGTGTCTTGGTAAACAGAAGACCTGCCATTTGCCTTTAAGTCCAAGTTCTATTCTAAATGTAGGACGGAGACCCCCAGTAAATGTCACTTAAGAGATGCCTGCCTCGTTAGGCCAAGGCCAGACATGCACTTTGATCACTGTTTATTTATTATACTTGTTTGACCACAACGAACTTTTTAATCAACTTGCATCAATCTGCAGCGTAGTAAGCATGGCACTCTGGTGGCTGACATCCTTTGAAACAGATCTCTCCAACTCAATGCGGCCACCTATCTCTCAACCTCCACCACTGCTTTCTGCAAAATAAGTATAGATAAGAGTTTTTCTGTAGGCAGTGTTTTACAAAGTTCACAGTTTTTATCCTTCACCTGAAAATTTTCAACAGAGTTTTCACTCTCATCAAACACAGACAAGCTGTAAAATGTATGCTGAATGTTTTCCAGAATGTTTAGTTTACGGTAGAGCTTTTCTATGCAGTGGCGCAAATGTATGCAAAAGTCTTCTCTGCAAGTTTAAGGTTTGCAGGTTTTTTCTCTACTCAAGTTCCAAAGCCTTTCGTGAAGTTGCAAAATTGTGTATAGAACTCACTGAAGATTGTAAATAAAAGAAAACATGTTAACTTCACACACTCCCACTCACACCTAACTCATAACTGACCCTCGTTAATGCCTACATGAGCATCCTCAGCCACCAGGTGCATGTAGACGATGGATCCACTTTAAAGATTCAATGAGCTTTTGGATCATCAACTGTTCATAAGCTACTAAATGTGTGCTCATAATGACAGAGGTATTTCAACTGAGACTGACTGGGTTATGTTTAGCATGCTCACTGGACAATACTGATGAGTAACTGTGTTTGTTCAGGTGAGGATACCACACATATACAAAAAGGCGTGCCAAAAAGCCACCATCAGACAAAGAGAATGAAATGTAAATTGGATTATGCTTTAAACGTGTTGATTATTTAATTTAAAAAAGTTAATGTAGAGAACTGCTTTTAAAATATCTCTGCATCCCAGATTCTTTCACATACATGACTATGTGGGGTGTGGGGGCTGTGCACTTCTATAGTACAAACAACCTTCATGTCTTTTTTTCTCCTTCGTGCAATACATCTAAGTTGACTGGTATTAAAAGAGAAACGATTGGGCTTCAAATCTATGTACTTAACCTTAATTTTAAAAACACATAGTACAAAACAGGTGTGAAGATTTGGGTGCATTATGTAGTATGGTCTCATGACTTTACTATGTAATACACTTGCAAACACTGTCTTGGGCCCACTCAGACTCATTTGCAAAACCTCTAGCTCAACTCAGGGTAGCTGTGGCTTCAAGCAGCAAGACTTAAACAAAGGAACTAGTGTAAGGCATTTAAAAGCACCAAACAACGAAATAAGAAAGTCACAAAACATGAAAGAAATACAACATCAATTAATAAAAATAGATAATATTTTAGGAAGTTTTAGAGAGCAAGATTAGCATAATCCACCAGAGGATTCCAGAGATATAGATTTTTTTTTTTAATGTAAGTTTCAGTTGAACAGCAAACAAGCATTGGTAACCGTAAACTTTTGAAAAATTTGTATTTGACTACACTGGCCTGACTGAGGGGACCAAATCCTAGAGAAAGAAGGTAAGGGAGGCCACTAAGGAGTATTTGGACAGTTACCCGGCCATCCAAAAGCATTCTCTAGTGAAGTTCTGAACTTTACAGCACAACCATATTAGACTTCAATGGGGTGGTCCTGATACTGTGGATGCAGGAGATAGAGGATGCTCAAGGATGCCCTGGATGCTGTGCGGCCAATGGGGGTGACATTGCAGTTACTCCTCGGTCCACAGATGAGGTGAGGTGACATTAACCACAGAGGTTCGGATCCCTCAAAGTCCTCTTTGGGCCATTACAAGCCCAGCTGCTGCTGGGTTAGTGATCTCCGGTCACAGCAGGTCCAGCGCTATCCTTTGGTGGAGACTACTGTCCCTCTTAGACGTCTAACCAGGATTCATACCACACTCCTGGGTCCAGCTGTTTCTGCCATAGAGGATCCATCTCCGGGGGCGCCCAGCTGCGGTAAGCGGCGATTCTCCGGAAGTAGCTACTCACTTGCAGAGTTGGGCTACTCCAGCTTTGATGATCCTGGTGCAGGTTCCAGGAGGTCAGCCGACTGACCGTTGGAGTCACTTCTCTGGTCTAGGGCTTGAGAGTGACTTGTTCTCTAGCCAGGAGACACAGGCACAGTCATCTCTTTGCTAGCCTAAGGCGTGGCAGGTGCAGTTCAGCACACTGTGCAGCCTTTCTCAGCAGAGTCCAGGGGTCAGCAAGGCAGTCCTTTTTTTGGTCCCTCTCCAGCTCCGTCATGATCTGAGGCTCAGGGTGCCATATTTATGCCAAGAACGTGGCCTGGGGTTGATGCAGTCACTAACCAATGAGCTACTGGGATCCCTCCCGCCCTGTGATGATTTCGGCTATGTGTGGCATCTACCAATCCCAGGGTGCACTATTCTGCACACTCTCAAAATGTCTGAACACTTTATTTGATATTAGGAGCTTGGCAGCAAACCCTAGAGTTTGACTACCTATGGGCTACATTCCCACGAGGAAACCGGTTCAGCACTGGTCTGCTCCCTCTGTTCTCGCTGGCAGCATGTCTACCTGAACAAAGGGTCAACCCCTCAGGAGTGTGGTCGCTATATGCCCACAAAAGGCGGCTACACCTTTGAAGCTTGCCTTTTTGCCCATCACCCAGAGTGGTTTCCTGTAAGGGTAAGGTAATACCTCCCTCCATAGCAGGCTACCATTGTTCCTAAGCATGGGAGTCATTCACACTACACCCCAGGAGGGCAGAAAGTAGTCTGTTGGTCAGTAACCCTGTGAGGTCACTGGAAAAACTAGGCTACAGAGTGGCAACTTTCTAAAAGTTGCCTTTCCTTAAAGTGACATTAAATGCGACCTGGGCATCAAATCGGTTTTAATGCCACAAATAATTTGATACCTTGAAGTACCCATTTTAGTAGTCCCATTCATAAGTTAGCCCAGCTGAAGGGTCAGTTGATAACTCTGTGTTAGCCAATGGGGCTACTAACATTGCTATAGCAAAACAGCAACTTGGAAGTGTTGCTGTTAGGAGACGTCAAAAGCATATGTCCAACTTAATAATCAATAGCTCCCTGCCTCAGGGCTCCATAGGCCTTCCATAGAGGAGACTTACATATATTATTAAGGGAAGTGTGGGCTTTGCAATTAGTTTAAATGGCAAAGTCGAACAAGCAGTTCAAAACTGGTCTTGCAGGCTGCAGTTGGAGCTATTTTGTATGTATGTCCCATGCATGGTGACACAACCAGTGCTGCAGCCCTGGGGGAATACTCTGCCTTATATACCCTGGGTACCATATACTAGGGATTTATACTTAAGTCAGCTTATGCTAATTGGGGTTAACAAATTCAACATACACTTTGTAAGGTGGTAAGGCACTGGCACAGAGGCTGGGTCAGCAGGCTTCAGTGCACTCCCAGAGTCAAAGAATCAGCAGCATCAGTCCAAAAATGTTGGGGGTGATTATGCAAAAAGAAGCATTTTCTTACAACAAGGATAATAAAATGAATGAACAGTGAATCTCTAGCTAGTACACAACATTCAACCCACTTAACAATTGCCAAAGATTTCACTGTAATAAGGCACATTTCTCCTTTGGAATATCAGGCTTGCCCACAGATGAAAATATCACTCCTCACTACCACATTTTTAACCAATTACAAGTAGATCGAAAATACTCTTTCATTGCAGCTGGAATGAAATATAGATTTCACAACCTATGCTGATTGTGGGCCATTATGGCTTTGACAGTGGTGAAACACGTGCCTCACCTGTGGCAAAAGTAACATTTTGAAATCAAAGACAAAACCTCTCAAGTTTGGGAATAAGTTAGATAGATTAAGCGTTCAGACATTGTTGTTCTGCGGGAAGTCGACTCAAATGTTTGACAAGCAGGCCGGACTATTTGTTGACCACATACAGCTGGTGTTATACTAGCAGAAACCTATCAACCAAGTCAAACCATGAACTAGAAAATTACCAAAGGTTAGCCCGAGGGAGCAAATAGCTGATTCCATAAAGTGTGACAATTGTAACGGGACAGAAAATCATTCATTTAAGATATTAATCTGCCTTCTTGGCATAAGGCACCTGAGGAGCAAGGTAGGGTTGAAAATACAAAGCAGGGCCAATTGATCCAGTTAAAGAACATGGCAGCTTCAATCTCAGATGTTTGCACCTAGCAATCATGGATGGGAACTAAGCATGATCTGCCCCTTGAATAGCAATGAGGCTAGGAACATGGCTTTGGCTGAATAATAACCACTTTAGCCAATGTGTCCTCGTAGTGCGGCCTTATCTGTAGCATCAACATACTTGTTACGCAGCCTAATCTGTGGTGCATCAAAACAGCATCCCTGCTAAATACTACTTCTATTATCATCGGTAAAAGCAGACTGGAACCTTCTATAACTAAAGATTGCCTAAACTGTAATCCCAGCCAACTTAAATAACTCAAGTTGCACAGTACTGTGAACCTGTAACTTGCATATTCAACGTATGGTTAGGAGTTATAACTGTGATCTCTAAAGAGAACCCTTTGATTAGGTTGTCTTTCATGACAGGGGGAAATTTGTATGGATGGTCAGACTTCAGAAAAATGTAACCGTAATTCATCCTGTAGTTTTTAGCCAGATTTTAGATAACAAATTCGGCAAGGTGAACCATCCATTAGCAAAATTAAGGCTGCTGAAACATGCAGTATACCACGAGATTTCAATCGACCCTACAAATATGGGTTAATGGGAAAGCACATAACTGGAAGTAATTCTGAGATGATGCCAACTCCCACCAAACAGTCACACAAATCCAGACCTCCTTTACAGATTTAAGGATAAGAAGGAAGGAAGGAAGGCATTGTAATATGTTTGGACTAACAGCTCCCCTCCCCACCTCAAAGCTGTTGATTAATGGTATCCTCTTTCACTTTAAAGGAATATGCATGGAAAAATGTCCTCTGGCGGAATGCTTAACACCGCAACACATACGGATCCTGACGTAGCAAGGTTTATTTGACTAAAGACCTGAACATATTTTGATGTTCAGGAACAAGAAAGATTCAAAAGGAGTACCTGCCCAAAGGACTCCACCTCATTAACTGGATGACCCAGTTCATTGCCAGTGCTACAGGAACGGCCACATCACTTCATGCATTAATGTTTTGCCTATCTCACTGGCCTTTGTTTTGGGTTAAGGTAATATCAGTGTAATCATCTCAGTATCGCTGGAGTCCGGTGCTGTGAGGGATCTGCCACACACCAATTATGGTTGTGTTTCACTAACTGAACTTAATTCAGGGGGAAATATTGCTTGATTACTTTGGGGCCCTCGACACACTTACTATGCAACTGCTTTGTTTTGGAAGTTTTCATATTATGTTTTGTTACCCTCTAGGCAATTGAGCTCACCAGCCATTAAACTAATACCTTCACCCCAACACTGGGGTTTAGGATTCCATTTTGGGCCATTACATATACAGGTTTAGTCTAAATCGGAAGTGTTATATTTAGGGGAATTAGCCATATCACAGCAATCGATGATGGATGTGAACTTTAAACTTCATAGCCATTAAAGGCTATGGGGTTTATTTTAAAGGAGTTAAGATTAATCTTATGGTCATAAAGAATATAAAGTGCCCCATTTAGACTGGGATACTCTGGTTTAGATTGAACAATTAGGCGCAGAGGTTCATTTTAAGATTAGAGATTGAGATTAGCCATTACAATTAGCCTTTGTGTTTAGGCTCAAGGGCTGTGTTTGGACCTAGGGACTGGGATTAGGTTTAGGGATGTGGATAAAATACAGCTAAAGCTTGGGACTTGCACCTATTGGTCTATGGTGGGTGATAGATGGCTATGGCTCCCCAGTTATGTTTATAGCATGTGAGAGGAGGACTTCAGCAAGTATGTTGGGATTTCTCCCCAAATCCCTCGTCCACCCGCGGTTTCCTGAGTGCCTACATTATAATACATTTCCATTTCCTTGTCTAAAGAAGTGCTTACTTGAAATGATTAAACACTTCACATCATCTGGGAGCTCAACTGAAACTAAGCAATGAATCACCCGAGAAACAGTTGTTGCTTGTTTGGTTGGGGAACACTCTTCGTTCTACCCTTTATATAGCCACCTACCCTGTATTATCCACATTTAGGGTGTGCCACAGGCTTCATCAGTTAATTCTCCCCATCTGATATGACTTTGGGACACTAACTATACATAGGCTCGCCAATACAAATGAATGCGTTATAGTGTTGAAGATTCCATTTCTGAGAGCTATTTACATAGGGATGATAACCTAAAACGTTACATACTATGTGGTTATAAACATGCGCTCTTATGCTAACATTATATTTCTTCTGTTTTCTGAAACACTAAAGGCCTCAGGCAGGTCTTACAAGTAACACGCCAAGGGTTATGGCAGGTTCATCAGGCATATGAACCAAATTGGGGATGTGGTTGATCACCATGTTTATGAATTGTTTCAGGCAGATTACAAAATTGTAAAACAATGATGAAATGGGGCAATCGTCATTTATATAAAATTAATGGGGTGAAGCACCCGGTTTACAAATTCATGGTGGGGTCGATTGTGAAGTATATACATCAATGTTAGGACAGTGCAACGGCCACGTGTATAAATTAAAGAGGAGTGGGGACAAATCCGTACGTATGCAAATGAACTGGGCAGGGGTAGAGTGAATGACTGTGTACAAATTAATCAAAGTGGGCACTTGTGAATATGGTAGTTTTCTGAAGCAACTTTCAGTTTCATGAGAAAGTAGCCGTATATACTTGCCTGCGCTCCTCAGCGACCTGCCCATTTCCAGCCATACCATACGGACCCCTCCTCTCACACAGTAAAACAGTTTTGGAAGTTGGCAAGACTGGCAACATCTTCAAGCTGTCACCTAAAGCCCGAGAGCCCCGGAGATAAGATCCGGTCCAGTTACAATGCAATTCCATCCAAGAGCAGGGACCTCTGCACAACCTCAAGTTAAGAACATTCTCATGTCGTCCCAATACTTAAAAAGACCAACATGCTACACTGTGGTAAGACTACTTTTTATGTGGTGTGCACACCACCTATGCTTACAATATATATGGTAACATGAAAATACTAAACCAAATGTACGTGCCCGGGAGGAGGGGAGGGCATTACTGTGCGAAATACACATCTGATCCATGGTTAGTGTTTCTACCTGGACCTAATCAAGGCACATCAATTGTGTGTACTCTTAAGAACAATCATTTTAACTGGTGGTTTGGGGGCATGGCGCAGATGGACCAGAGAAAAATAACATTCCCACACACTATGTACCTTGGGTAGTGGTGCTATAACCATTTTCAGGGAGAAATGGTCAAATGATTTTACACTTTGTACTAGTCTGTTAGTCATGCATGGGAAAACGTCAGGGATGTTAAATTAAAATGCAAGAGTGTTCCCTAACCAACTAAGGAGCATAACAAAAATAAATCAAAAAGGGAATAATTACAATACTGAGTCGCCACCTTGACGTGCCTTGCTCAATAAATCACTTGTCCACATAATCTACAAATTATATTTCTATCATAATTTAACAGTGCAGCGCAATTAGTGGGCGCATTCGTAAGAGGGCCAGACCGCCATGACTGCAGTATGAAACAACAATCATTGCACACAAGTAGTCTGATATACAGCACTTTGTCTGTTTCGGAGTTATAGTCGGCTGTAGTCAGCCCTTGCATCGGTTTCAGAGTTGCACCAAGCTGCAGTCACCCACTGCAATTGTTAAAATATACAATTGTATAGTAAAAGATGTGCGGAGTGGACTATGCCAAATTGTTGTGTAATTTAGGAAGATGTTTTCACCCCAGGCTCTGCCCTGTGTAAACTGTGTTTGTCTCTGGTTTACATTTGTTACTACTTTTTGGAACTCCTTCCACGGAGAGGCACCCAGCCTTTTTGCAATAGTTTTTTTTTCTGGCTGGGCAGGACCTCTGCCCATTCTTCCAGCCTACTTGCCTTTGTTGCCCCTTCTACCATGATCACCTCCATTATCTAATCGTGCCTCAGGGGGCCTCCAGGCCGGATCTCAAGGTACAAGGAAGACAGATTAAGGGGCAACTTTCATAGGTGACTTCCATGTCTGGGCCTACTAGGACCAGGTGGCACCCGTGGCCAGAACCACTGCAATATTTCATCCGCCCTTATGACTTTCTTTCACTGTGCTCACTTGTGGTGTGATCCCACAGACTGATGTACGTGTGTTGTCTGATTTTTACTTGGGGTTATCTGCTTTCCTGTGTGACAGCACCACTTCTGTGGGGTAGACCCACAGACCCATGTGAGGTCTGTGTTTTATTGTTCCGTGTGTCTGTCTGATTTTCTTTGTTCACACCATTACTACTCCTTGGTTGCTCCCACAGACTCGTATGTGTGTAGTCTCCTAATTCCTTGGTTGCTTCTCCTCCCACAGATTGGTGTACTCACGAGACAATATGCTATAGGGAACTGCATAATGCTCAGTCCTATGGATTGCTTCATGTCATCTCATGGTAGATTCTTCAGGCTTACTATTACAGATATACCTTTGTTACTCCTGGATGGATCCATCAGATCATGTACTATAGATTTGTTGCATAATGCCCATTTGTGTGGAATAGTTCCTGACTCATCAGGTTGACTACTCTGAGCATGAAGTAGTCCTCATTGCATAATGGCTAATCCTTGCTGTGACTAGGTACCCTAGGCAAAACATGCTACATCTAATGGTAAAATGTCCACTTCTATGGATGAATCTCTCCCACAAATGGGTGGATTCCTCAGGCACTTACTAAGGCTGGTCATACAAAGATTTCTTCTGTCACTACACAGTGAGCCATCATAGCATATACTATGACTGTTGGTATAATGCCAGTCCTGATGTGTTGGTCCCTGATGTTTCCGGGTGAATTCCTCAGAGCATAAAGCAACGTGGCTGGTTGCATATTACCCATTCTTAAAGATGAAGCCTCTGGTGCTTTTATTGATTGACTAAACTATAGAAAAAAGTGATGGCTGGAAGGCTTGAATTAATCTCAACCACTGGTAATTAATTGGAGTTGCAACCCAGTCCCTCTTTTTTCACTCACCATGCCACCTCAGTTTGGACCCAGCCATGTGCTAATCAGACATGACCCTGCTCAAATGTGAATGGTCCAGCCCAAATTTCCAGGTCCTCCATAACCAGAACATGAGAAGTCACCCTAAGCAGGACGGGGTATGCCCAGACGTTGGACCCGTGCACACCGTGTCAATGAAACCAAGCTATACCTGGCTGATGAACCCTATTCAGGGCGGAACCTGTCTTAAGTTGCTTGTGTTCCAGTTCAGGGAGGGCCTAGCCTGACAGTTCCCTTTGGAGTAGGGTCAAGACTGAATTACATATAGCTGGCTCCAAACTGATATGTCATGGTGTGCATAGTAACAATGGACTGGGATGTGGCCGAGTAATTACCAGTGGCTGCGATTAATTCAAGCATTCCATCCATCAATTTCTATATGCTCTCATTGATGAATGCTGCACCTCCTCATAATTGCACTCTTCATCTCTGAGCTCTTTCCTGTGTTCCATATTTAATGTGGTGTACACCTTACAATAGAGACAACTCCAAGCTGTTAGGTTCCAAGATGGTAAGTATCAGCATAAGAGATCATATCTATTCTCACATTTTCTTCTTCATGCATATGATAGCTACGCATGTGCTGTGACAGACTACGCAGTCTCTGGCATACAAGCATGACACCAATACACTTGCACATCAGCTACAATGCACTCACACACGTTCTATTCATACATACATTTGTATCTAATCCATACATATCCTGTATCTCACACCTTTGTACTTTAAATCCATGCACAGATGCAGTAAAAAAAAAAAAAAAAAGCACACAGACACACAATGAGATTTTAACTCCGTTTTTCTTGTATATCAAAACACCACTGTTAGAAACAGAACTGCTAGTGAGGCAAACTCTTGCACCACCATGCAAAACTTCCTCCTGGTTAGGAAAACACTGTTCCTTTAGACAGTCCGGCCTATTCACAGATTTCCTTTGATGCGGTCTCTGGCTTGCGTCCTTGCAATAGGCAGATTCTTTGGTCACCCAGTGCACGTTCAGTCTAAGATGATAAAACCAGCATCTTTGTCTTCCACGGGAGAGTTCTTCCTCCAGATACACGGTCACAGTGAGTGGAAGCTGGTTTTGTCTTTCACTCCCAAGTGCCAGCAAAAGATGTTTTCACAGACAAGTGATCGACTTCCCAAGACTTGTCCTCTTTGGTGCTCTTTTGTGTCCATAGTGGCATCCAGAAAATCAGCTGAACGAGTCCTTCTGTAGCACACAGTTCTAGGGGTGTTCACAAACCTCACCCACACTTCAGAAGTCTCACATCTGATTCCAAGTTCTGTACCTTATAGGTTAAGGATCTGAATATCTCCCTGACATGTTCAGATTTCCAGCCGTATTCCGTTCTAGTCTCACATCTGATTCCAAGTTCTGTACCTTATAGGTTAAGGATCTGAATATCTCCCTGACATGTTCAGAGTTCCAGCCGTATTCCGTTCTCTTTGAAGCACTCATGCGACTTGGCTCCAGTGACTAATCAGCATTGCACAGCCTTCAACCATCTGTTTCTGGTCAAGTGTGATTGCCCTGCACGCTAGTAGACTTCACCACTTAAAGTTTGCGAGCATGATCCCAAGCTTCGATGTCCAGAACCATCAAATATAGAGGTCGGGATGGCTCTACTCTGATCCTCAACATCCTGCCACTCTCTAGTTTCCTAAAGGTTTCTCACTTATGGCCAAAATACCATAAAGGCATTGGTCAAGTCAAAGCATTCAAATATCACAACTCCTAGCCGTGAAACTTGGATGCCCCTAGGAAAAGTTATTTAAATGTGTTTCCTTCAACAGCAAGCCAATGCTATTCAGTTACTACTTCTCTGAAACCAAGCTCTTTAGAAAAATCAGACCCAGGATTAATATCTTGTCTTCTCTATTCTCCTGCAGGGAACCCTTGAAAGCTACACAGCTGTGCAAGGTTGCCCAGCCTCCTGGCACACAATACTCTCCAATACCATTTCTGTCTGTGTACTACTATCCATGAGTTTTAGCAAGGGAGCAAACATGCACCCATTCATCTCAACGCTCACTCTGCGATGCGGTCTCAGTACAAAAGGTAGGTGGGTTTGTGCACCTGCACATCTAAACAGAATGCATGTATTTACAGACATCTACAAGCACTCACATGAGGAGTCTTTCAATCACTCTTCACAATTTAAGGAAGCACATGCAACAAGAACCCAACTGTTGAACTCTCAGTGTAGAATACCAGAATATTAGCCGCCCAGTCAAAAAAACATAAGCAGAGGACCACACCAAAAAAGGGTGAGATTTCACATAAATGCCCATAAAAGCCTTGTGTGACTGACTGACTGTCTCTCTCTCTTTCTCCCTCTCTCGTGAAGTAACACATTACCCATATACAAATGTTCTTCTGGCACCTTGAAAAGGATATGACGTGCACCAAAAATGTAGCTTCAATACAATACAATGGAGATGGCACGGGCAGTCTGTGGAAGACCATCGACTATGCAAAAGAAAGACCTTTGTCACTTGGCATAGGAACAGCCAGCACCTTGTGATTGTTCCTGGTCACTAACCCAACTTGTCTGAAGGACTTTGCCAACTGGAGCTTTCGGGTGAACAAAAGGATGGGAGGAAGCCATGTGCCATGCAATAGCAGAGTTATTTAAGAGCCTCCTGTAGAAATCTGCAGAGACCTAGTGGAAACACCTCACAATTAAGAAAAGTCAACTCAGACTTTCATCTTTCCCAAGTTGATAAAGTTAGTTCTGTTCCACCGAGTAAGGAAATAAAAATACTTGAAGTTAAAGTGTCAATATACAATTGTGCTGAGGGGTATAAAACACTAATGGTCACTACAAAGTTGCTTCTTTCTTAGATCTTTGTAGACTTTTTAATCACTATACAACCAATCAACATATCAAACTACTATACTTTGCTCTTTAGTCTCCGCCATGCACTCCTTCCCTCGCTTTTGTCCTGATTACCATCGTTCTTTGAAGTGGCTTAATGATGATGTGAAGAGGCAAATAAGAATTCTAAATATAATACAAAAATAGGTAAATTTTGCCCTAATCACAAATTAAGTCATTTAACTGCACCCTTAAATATATAAATTAAAGACGTGTGAAAAAAAAAACATACAAATCTGCAACTTTCAAGAATTCGCTACGTTTTCCAAGCGTAAGCCTTGAAAGCTGTGACATTTGGATGCGTCCAATAGCTCCTTTTTTAAGTTTCTAACAGTGTCAGCGTAGCGGCATTTATATATAATGAAATGCTACTGGAGTTGTAGTGTGGCACTTTTTTGCTTTTCTTTTTCCATTACATTGCGATTTTGAAGGTGTGCAAGTGGCTGGTCCAGGGCTCAGAGACCACCCTTGAACTGGGCTTAGACTTAGGCTGGTTGGCAGAATAATCTTGGTTGCGTCTGTTGTTCTGCATCCATGGCTCTAAAGGCATCATTCTAAAACACACATGCAATATTCTTAAAATGCCTCAAATTCACAATTACATAGCTTCATGGATAATGTCTTTCATAGTCTGATGAATAAATACAGTTTTACCTTTCTCCAGAGTATGTGAGTAGCAGTCCCACTTCATACAAAGGATCATTACTCCTAATGAATTCTTCTCGCTGTTCCCTTTTAGGCCATTTATATTTACGCTTTTTAGTCCATTAGTGGAAATTCCAGTTGACCAGTTACAAATGGTTTCTCTGGGATTTAACTGTGGCATATGTATTTTTTTGGACACTGAACTACGCAAAATCAGAAAAACAAACAGAAAATTATTTTAAACAAAACCAATGGAATGAAAGCTGCTGTCTGGCCCCTGGGTCATGTGTGCCACCTTCAGCCCGTCCTAGCATCTTATTCATCTGTATGTTGCAGTTTTTGGCTTCAAGTTTTTTTCCCATTCCTTAAGATTGTAAATTACTGCTTATGCACCCTTCAATTTTACATTTCTTGCATGCATATTCATGAACATTGTAGGAGGCTGGCCTGGCTTATAGTGGGTACCTTGTGGTACTTACACCTTGTGCCAGGTCCAGTTATCCCTTATAAGCAGAATAGAGGTGTTCTAGCAGCTTAGGCTGTTAGAGGTAGCTATAGCAGAGCAGCTTAGGCTGAACTAGGAGACATGCAAAGCTCCTACTATACCACTTATATCATATAGCACTAGATCATTAGAAAACACAATACTCAGAGTTACTAAAAATAAAGGTACTTTATTTTAGTGACAATATGCCAAAAGTACCTCAGAGGATATACTTCCTTAGGAGGTAAGTAATATACACCAAATATATACACACAAACCAAAATCAGGTAAGTAACAGTTAGAAAAGTAGTGCAAACAATATAGAACACAATAGAATGCAATAGGGAGAAATAGGCCTAGGGGCAACACAAACCATATACTCCAAAAGTGGAATGCGAACAACGAATGGGCCCCAGGCCTAGAAAGTGTGTAGAGGGTCGCTGGGAGTGTAAGAAAACAGTAAGGGTGTCCAAGATACCCCACCCCAAGACCCTGAAAAGTAGGAGTAAATTTACCCTACTACCCCAGAAAGACAGTGAAGTCGAGATAGGGAATTCTGCAAGGACAACAACTGACTGCAAAACACTGAAGACGGATTCCTGGACCTGAGGACCTGTAAAGGAAGGGGAGAAAGTCCAAGAGTCACGCAAGTGTCCAGGGGGGCAGGAGCTCACTAAACCCCGGATGAAGGTGCAAAAGGGTTGCCTCCGGGTGGAAGAAGCCGAAGATTCAGCAACAACGGAAGGTGCCAGGAACTTCTCCTTTGGTCAGAAGATGTCCCACAGCGTGCTGGAGGATACAGAGTTGTTTCCATGCAGAAAGACCGCAAACAAGCCTTGCTAGCTGCAAGAGTCGCTGTTGAGGATTTTGGGTGCTGCAAGGGCCCAGGAGGTCGCCCCTTGGAGAAGGAGACAGAGGGGGCACTCAGCAACACAGAGAACCCATGCAGAAGCTGGCAGCATCCGCAGAAGCACCTGAACAGGCACTTAGAAGATCTGAGGACAACGGTCGAGCCACAAAAGAGGGTCCCACAACGTTGGAGTCCAACTCAGCAAGTTGGGCAATGCAGTGCTGGGGACCTGGGCTAGGCTGTGCACGAAGGAAGTCTTGCAAAAGTGCACAGAAGCCCAAGCAGCTGCAGTTCACGCAGTACACAGGATTACTGTATGGCGTGGGGAGGCAAGGACTTACCTCCACCAAATTTGGACAGAAGGGCCACTGGACTGTCGAAGACACTTGGACCCAGCTCCTGTGTTCCAGGGACCACGCTCGTTAGGATGAGAGGGGACCCAGAGGACCGGTGATTCAGAAGTTTGGTGCCTGCATTAGCAGGGGGAAGATTCCGTCGACCCACTGGAGATTTCTTCTTGGCTTCCAGTGCAGGGTGAAGGCAGACAGCCCTCAGAGAATGCACCACCAGGGAACATTTGAGAAAGCAGGCAAGATGAGGCGCTACAATGTTGCTGGTAGTCTTCTTGCTAGTTTTTTGCGGTTATGCAGGCGTCCTGGAGCAGTCAGTGGTCGATTCTTGGCAGAAGTCAAGGACGGAAGTGCAGAGGAACTCTGGTGAGCTCTTGCATTCGTTATCTGGTGAGATGCCCACAGGAGAGTCCCTAAATAGCCCACAGAGGAGGATTGGCTACAGAGAAAGGTAAACACCTATCAGGAGGGGTCTCTGACGTCACCTGCTGGCACTGGACACTCAGATCTGTCCATTGTGCCCTCACACCTCTGCATCCAAGATGGCAGAGGTCTGGGACACACTGGAGAAGCTCTGGGCACCTCCCCTGGGAGGTGCTGGTCAGGGGAGTGGTCACTCCCCTTTCCTTTGTCCAGTTTCGTGCCAGAGCAGGGCTGGGGGGATCCCTGAACCGGTGTAGACTGGCTTATGCAAGGAGGGCACCATCTACACCCTTCAAAGCATTTCCAGAGGCCAGGAGAGGCTACTCCTCCCAGGCCCTTCACACCTATTTCCAACGGGAGAGGGTGTAACACCCTCTCTCAGAGGAAGTCCTTTGTTCTGCCTTCCTGGCACCAGGCTGCCCAGGCCCCAGGGGGGCAGAAACCTGTCTGAGCGGTTGAAAGCAGCAGTAGCTGCAGAGGAGACCCCGGAAAGTTAGTTTGGCAGTACCCGGGCTCTATGCTGGTGTCCCGGGGATGCATGGAATTGTCCCCCCAATACCAGAATGGTATTGGGGTGACAATTCCATGATCCTAGACATGTTACATGGCCATGTTCGGAGTTACCATTGTGACGCTACATATAGGTGTTGACCTATATGAAGTGCACGCGTGTAATGGTGTCCCCGCACTCACAGAGTCCGGGGAATTTGCCCTGAACAATGTGGGGGCACCTTGGCTAGTGCCAGGGTGCCCTCACACTAAGTAACTTTGCACCTAACCTTCACTAAGTGAGGTTTAGACATATAGGTGACGTATAAGTTACTTAAGTGCAGTGTAATATGGCTGTGAAGTAACGTGGACGTTATTTCACTCAGGCTGCAGTGGCAGTCCTGTGTAAGAATTGTCTGAGCTCCCTATGGGTGGCAAAAGAAATGCTGCAGCCCATAGGGATCTTCTGGAACCCCAATACCCTGGGTACCTAGGTACCATATACTAGGGAATTATAAGGGTGTTCCAGTGTGCCAATCAGAATTGGTAAAATTAGTCACTAGCCTGCAGTGACAATTTTAAAAGCAGAGAGCATAAACATTGAGGTTCTGGTTAGCAGAGCCTCAGTGATACAGTTAGGCATCACACAGGGAACACATATAGGCCACAAACTTATGAGCACTGGGGTCCTGGCTAGCAGGATCCCAGTGACACATATCAAACACTCTGACAACATAGGGTCTTCACTATGAGCACTGGGCCCTGGCTAGCAGGATCCCAGTGAGACAGTAAAAACACCCTGACATATACTCACAAACAGGCCAAAGTGGGGGTAACAAGGCTAGAAAGAGTCTACCTTCCTACAAACATGTCTTCAATCAATTCATTTTACAGTGTTGAAGAACACCTAAGCCAGTGCTTAATTTGAGCGAGTGGTTTCCGGGGCTTGGCACCAGCACTTAATTGTCAACACCGGCGCTTATGCCAGTATACCACAAGGTGGTACTATCTGCCTAATTTACAGATGACCACAACAGGTAATTATTAATTCAATATACATTAAAAATGCTTATTACCTGCCACCCAAGCCATTCCTAGAATTTTGGGGGGGGGGGGGTGATCTGGAATAGTCCGAAATGTCACACTTGTAGGAGTGTGATAGTTAGTTGTAAATACCATTAGCAGCATGGCAGGGGAATACATTGTGCAAGCTGCAATGGCCTCCTGACGAAAGCCCTGGCACTTATTTATTTATTTATTACAAATTAAGCACTGCACCTAACAGAGAGTCATTCCACGAGAGCATTCATCATTTATAAACTTTCAGATATTATACCTGAGTTATAAATCATCTCTTTTGCTTCAAAATATTCTTGGACTCCTAATTGTGCTTTTAACACTCACTGATTATGACCTAGAAATTCCGACCTGAATAAAAATTTTGCCTAAAAAGTCAGGACTAGCATAAAGTGGCATGACATCACTTGGGAGCTACAGTGACACCAACAAATGTTTCATCAGATATCCACAACTTGAGTGGCTCTATTTGGAAATGTTTAATAAGACTTTTAACTAGGTTATCACTTAAAAAAATCCACAGCCCTTTTTGGAGATAAAATCATAAAGCCCCAATTCTAAACTGTTAAAGTCATTCTACTTTTTTGTGGAAGTCTGAATACTATTATAAGAATAAATGACATTCGCAAAACAAAATTTAAGTTAATGAGGGGGCAGGCAGAACCCCTCTTTTCGACGTAATTCAGTTCTAGGAGCCAAAGCGGAAGACGAAACAAGCTAACAGGATTTTTAAAGAGTCCTAATGTGGACACTCCGTACACAGGGTAAATTCTGCGGCCGCTAATCATGCAGTGCAAAACACTGGACTTCCGCAAGTTTAAAAATGCTTCTGGTCTGAGGTTCCAACTCTGGAAGTCTTATTTTAAACACAGCGCATACGATCTTTTGATGCATTCGCCTTCCCAGTTCATATTTAAGGAGGGTTGTAGCTGCTTCTGTATTTAAAAACATTAGAAGTGACTCACGTGAAGTACTGCCCGCACGTTACAAGGGCGGCAAGGTGTTTATGGAGGACGGCAGATAAGCAATGCAGCCCCTGCTGCGCAGTCAGCAGCCTGGAGTACGCTCCAGGCCTCCGGTCACTTGCTGCAGTACACGCTGCAAGGTAGCGCTCCGCCCTGCAATGTTACCGTGAAAGTCACACTGACAGCCTAACATAACTCCACGCCATGGCGCATTCCTGTGTACTGAATTATGCGTGGTATTCCCAAAAAACGTCCATTCATGCGAATAAGACTGTACGGAGGAAGCGCTAAACCGGGCCTGCCCCTTTAAGAAACCACCTTTACTGGCTTCAATCCAGGAAGTGAACTCTTTTAAAAATGTTGTCCCTCCTTGAGGGTATTTGCAATGGTACTGGCAATAAGAATGAAAAGGAAGGAGAACTAATTGGTCGCGAATTTTAAGGTTGGAGGACTGCAAAATGTAATTCGGCTGAACTGTAGTTCGAAGACTATGACCTTAATTTGGGTAGCACTCTCCGAAGGCACATATTTCCATTGATATTGCGTGTCAGAAAACAAAGCATTCATACATTCTTTATTTCGCGTTCACGGATAAACATACACAAGTTTAAGTAATAAGAGGGCCATTAAATAAAAAAACATTTTAGACCGCATATTTCATAAGACCTATATCTATAGAAAAATTACATTGTAACTAACCATACTGTAGAAATAAAACGAGTAAATAACCCATAATGTTTACATTAAGAGTCCATATGAAATGCAAAAAAAAAAAAAACACCATCCTTACTAACAAAGTATAGAACGACAAACCGCAACGTTCCTCCCTCTTTATCTCACTATGGTTTGTGGTCAGACTACTTAAAAATCTGTAACTGTTAATCACGCAGGGTTAGACTCTCCTATATAAATAACATTCATAAATGCAACAGACACTTGCAATCTCTAATGTTGGCTACTTTAAACTAACCTTGGTTTGTATTACAGTGAACATTAAAGATTCATTTTATAATGTCTTATGGGTTCTTGTAAAGCGTAAATTGCAGCGTGGCCTCTTGGCACTGTGGGGGAGAACTAAGGGGGAAACAGAAAAACTGGGCAGAGTGAACTGCTCACACTTGACAAGGGGCAGTTGGACAAAGCGTGCCCACCTGACCCGATTTTCGCGAGGCAGTCCATACTTTTGGAAAGACCTAGTCATTTTTCCCGCCACGTGCTTGGATACAATTCAGCAGCTTTATAGACTTCGTTGAGAAATATTCACTCTTACCCCTACACTGCCTTATACTAACATCTGAAATGTTGCCAACGTGTACTAGAGTTCTGGCTGTGTGTGTGGGGGAGGGGGCACTGAAAGCTACCACCCAGGAAAGGCTGGAGCACGAACCGGTAGAAAAGGTGATAATGTGGAAAACCACGCACAGCCCCAAAGCACACAGATGTCCTATAACTAGACGAGCTCGCTGTTTTCGGTCTCGTTTTATGTTCCTGGGGGTCTCAGCTCACCACCCAGGAGATCTGCAGCCCAGAGGTGACCGCATCATGGGCTATATGAGCTATGCCGGTCTGCCTAGAAGGAGCGAGGAATTTGCTCGCGCTGGACAAAAGAGGGTCTGTTTGCTATCAGGGAGAAGCAAGCATTACCTGAGTGGAGGGGTCAGTCTACAGTGACGTGCAGCGCGCGGGCATGCTGCGTGCAGAGGAGGTCGCAGGTCTTTCCTCCACAATGCCGGCTCTCATCATCTGCCGCAGTGTGAGCGAGTGACAGGGATGCTTGGCGCGGTAACTGCTGCTGCTCGAGAGAGAGGGAGCCCCTGCGAGGCTACAGGGAGCCCCAGTACTGCTCTTCCTGGGCCGGGAGATTGAGTTACTTCTCGCCTGGCGTCTTAAAGGGGCCGACGGCTTGTCCATCTGCTGCTTCCCTGCTTCTCTCTTCCACTCCCACCCCTGCCGGATAGTGAGTCAGCAGTGGTCTTTGCTCAATTCTGTTTTTCAAATATTAGCGAGCATACGGTTTGATTGAAGGGCTTATCGACGCGAGCACACATTGCTGCACATATACACTGCCTGTCACCCTGTTTAATTATTAATTAGGCAGATACTGTGCATTGTATCTAGGGTTTCCATCTTTCTGAGATAGAGGTACCAGCTGTTTGTTCATGTTTGAGATTATGAAGGGGTCAGAAGCTGGCACTTCAATAAGAATTTCTTTAACATGATAATCATGCTTCTGTTCGTTTTTATAATCAAATGGAATTAGTCTAGAAAGCATAAAAATAAGTCTGAAGTCGTTTCTACATGTATTTGCTGCTTTTCGTTTATACTGGGAATAGGACAATTGTAGACGTTTGCAGATTTTCCGATTCTTTTTTTACTGCTCTTGACATTAAAATATCGACATGCCAGTAAAATATTCGCCAGATAACCCTAAACACTCCGTTAGTGTAGCTCATTGAAGTTTGGTATTTAAAAAGAATATCTTTATTTATTGCGCTTGACTAACACAAAAATAACCAATTGGTAGTTCTCCTGCATGCAAATGCTAGTCAAGATAGCATTTTTCTACTCAAATAAAGCTAACGCCCACTCACGCGCGCGATGGCCCGGCACCTTGGCTGGACGTTTCTGTCCCATCTTTATACTAGAGCTTGAGACATGAGTTATCAATTATGAATTCCGACAATGTGCTATGAGACCGGTTCTGAGCAATTCTGCCCCTTTCACTTACTCCACTCTGACTAGTGCAGACAAGATCGTTGCCATAGTGTAGTAGCATGAAGATGGGGCATAGCTGTGAGTTTTCTGTGGTAGATACCCCTGGAATATCCCGAGGATCCCTTGAATTCACATCTGCTGTATCGATTCTCTCCATCCCTCTATTATGCGCCGCTTGGATAAAGAAGGTACAGAATGGATTCCTGTGAGGATATGGCCACTTCTGTTTCACATGCTCCATACACAGATCCTCTATACAGACAGACAAGTACACAAACAAATATAACATCCATGTCTGACATGGATGGGCAAAGGACCCAGTTGCAGGGTGCTCTCCATAATAGGGAGTCCTGCTCTGGGTCGCAATCCCTGTCACAAAAATACATCCAGCGCAGATGCATGATCATTGAGTGTGTGGAGGTGGAGGCCAAAAAGCAAGCCATGCAGCAGACCTTTCTCTTTCCCAACAGATTTCCCATCACCCAGCTCAACAAGGCTTATCAAAGAGATTTGGAGAATGGCCTTTCTTGTCAAAGAAACGACCTAATTTTGCCAGGGGTAAGCAACTCAAACATAAGGTTCTTCACCTGCACTTCAGAGAATTGCACATTTTTGCATTCCCTGCAAAAGCGACGAAAGGTGAGATCTTGATGGGCTATACTCCTAAAACCAACTTTGTCCACAACAGCATAAACTGTCACTAGTTTGTGTGGTATGAAGGGCATTAGTGAAGGCCATACTCATTACACACTGATAGCTTGGGCTGGCTTCAATGTGTACTACTTACAATACTTTGCCAGAGACCAATTCCTTGCCCCAGTAACAATGTGTCCTGAACCCATAATGCTTTTGTGAATCCAAGTGATTTTGAGAAGTCATACTGCCTTATAGATGCAATTATTAGATTTTGGGCCTGATTTAGATATTTGTGGTTACAGGCCCACCTCCACTTTTTTACCAAACACTGTCAACCAGCTTGGAGGTCCGCCTGCCTGATTTAGATGTTGGCAGTCCCACTGACTTTAACCCGCCCGAGTCCCGCCGACTCTGTCCAGAATTCCCATAGACCGCAACAGTGCCATAGGAAATTGTTGCTGGCGGCAGGACCCCCAACCACACTTACAGCTGTGCAGATTTTGATGTGCCTTACCTCCAAGCAAAATATGGCAGTCCAACCTTCACTTCTGAGTTGGCAGGGGGGACAAGCAAGGGGGGGAAGGGGGGAAGGCTCACCTTTTTCCCCGATTCCACTACTGTTTCTGGCTGGACAACACCCTCCTCACTTCTGCCACTGGACCACGGAGAAAGCACAACCCCCTGTCACAGGACACTAAGGTAGGGAACCCGCATTGGCTGTGTACGTCGTGTGGTCACTGCACATGAGCTTGGGACCACTCCAGACATATACATGGTAGATATGCATATGTCTGGGGACACAAGTGGGTCAGACACAGATAAGAACACGCTGGGACACAAAATATCACACACACAGACAGCTGTCATTATGGTGTAAGTATTCATTGCCAAATGAATGCTGGCACCATAATGAGGATACAATCATACCTGTCAACTGTGTCCATGTGTGCACATGCAAGGGGACCTGTACCTGTCATGTTGTGCTTCGAGTTATGTGTGTGACTCAGTACGCGCGCGTGTGTGTGTGTGTGTGTGTGTGTGTGTGTGTGCAGTGAGATTGGTTGGGTGATATGGAAGGAGCTGGAGTGATTGATGTGGCTGTGTCAGTATGCTTGCCACTTGCATACGGCATTGTTGTTGTGTGTGTGGTGTGTCGTGGTGTGTTGCAGCGTACAACATTCAGGTGAGTGTTTTTGTGTGGCTGATGTTGTCCTGATGTGTGTAGTTGTGATGTTGTGCAAGTGTGTTTTTGTGGATGAGGTTGTAGTTGTGCTGATTGTTGTGGTTGTGTCGTATGTAGTTGCTGTATCAATAGTGTGTGTGTATGTTGTATCATGGATGTACATCAATGAGTGTTTGCGGCATGTACGTGTTGTGGTGGAATGGCAATGGATAACGGTATGAATGTGGTGTGTTGTGTCATGTATGATGCAGGGTGACACATATGGCAAAAGTACAGTGTGTATGACATACCTCTATTCCATATCCAATGCCATTGTCCGAGGTCCATTGGGTCCAGCAATGTCCTCCTTCCATCAGCAAACTGCCGCAAGTGCACCGCCTGCAGAACTGTAACATTTAAATACGACGGGCGAAGCACCGTCGACATGACAGTCTTCTGGGGTCTACCGCTACTGCAGTTTGGAGGTAACACCACCAAGGTCTAAATCAGGCCCTTAGTGATAACATTGATCTGTACGTCTGTCTTTCATACCATTTTCCACTGCACATTACATATTTCAAATTCCCCCTTTATACAGTCGTATCAGATAATCTAGTGAGCAGGGATGCTTATCTTAAAATCTTAGCTGGCATAAGAATCTGCCCCTGTGTCCGAAAAGGTCTGCAAATTCAATCCGCATTGTCTACAGTAGCTGAATAGTCTCAGTAGCAGCCAAATATCTTTTGACCTGGATTTCAATGGCTGCATGTCTCCAAATATTTCATCATATGTATTACACATAGCAGCATTCTTTAGCCATTTTGCAACAGTAAATTCCAGACCTCTCATCCAGTGTATTGCAACTTCTCTTTTGAGTAGTAGCAATAACAGTACCATCAGCTTTCGTATTTCTTTGGAAATCTTCTCAACATATCTTAGCAAAGCAATGTCCATTGAGCATGTCTCCCCTCCACCCTCCACGTTTTCAACTATTTGGAGTGCCTCTGTGCAGAAGGTTTAAATTTGTAAACATTCCCATGCTAAGTGTTTAAAATTTGCCTGCACAACATGACATTTAGGGCATTCATCTGTTCTGGAGGGTTCTATCTTATTTATCTGCCTGAGTGTACAGTATATTCTGTACAGGAAATTAAACTTTATCAGCTTATGCCTGTAGTTTATTGAGATGGTCTGCAGCTTTGCGGAGCAGTAAACCAATTTGTGTATGTTCCAGAGGTCACTGAGGTCTTCTTCCCATAGTGTCATTGCCACAAAATTCATCTTAGTTCTAAGGCTGTTGGATATATGATATAATCGTGAAATCGAACTCCCACTGTATTCACCTTAAACAACATCATACATTTTATGGGTTTCCACTGGAATGTCCGACACTAGTCTTTTACCATTTGTCTGACTCTATTGTATATGAATGTATTACCATTTGTCTGAGTCTATGGTATATGAATGTATTTAGTGGGCTTTGTAAATTGGGGGTGTGTGAATTGTGCCAGAGATATGATTTGGCCACTCTTAAAAAGCTGCCCCACAGTTATAAGTCCATGTTTACTTAAAGTATTAGTACTAGTTTTTGAAATGTTATTGGCATGGCAGGATTTTCAGCTACAGGAATGTGGGCATAGTAGAGTGTAGGCACCCCTGCCAATTTACTGAGGTCCACCAGGCCTTGGAAGATATTGTAACTGTACCAGCTACTTGCCTGTGGTGTCTGATTGGTTGCATTAAGCAAGTTTTCAGCCAGGATATTTTTAGGATTAAGCATGCAATATTATGCACTAGTGCATGCGTATCGCTAATGAGACACTGTTGTAGTTAGAAAAGGGCTTGATGCCCACCCGTGACTTACCATTTGTTGGCTTGCCTGGCACTCTTCTTTACAGCCTTGTAATTCGTCACTGGAGGCCATATCATAATTTCCGTTCCTGGCCGTGGAGCAGGGACCAAGCACTGATTGATTCAACTTAATCAGTGCTGTCCATGGCTCCCAAAGTGATTGAGGTTCTGTTTTTCTTCTTTTAACTTCTAGTGCTGTGTAAACAGAAGGTGCGTGGCTAGCAAAAATGTGCCCAGCAGGACAAATAAAACTGCAAAATTGTATTTTCTATCATTGTTTTTGTATTTTGCGAAGTCTTTTTTCACTTTGCACTCATGTTTTGTTTTTTTAACTTCAAGTGCCCTTCAAACTGAAGCCACGTGACTGACACAAAAACATGCCCAGCAGGACAAACAAAATTATGAAGATGTATTTTCTTTAGTTAACTTTTTTATTTTGACGAGACTTCTTTTCTCATTTTTCACTCATGTTTTGTTTTTGCTTGTGGGTGCTGTTCTAAAAAGATGACTATTATCTTGTTCGAAATTTTGCTGAGCAACATTGTTTCTTTCTCATTTGTAATTTTCCAAATTATGCTCTAACACATATTGTGTAGTACGCCCGAAACTACCCCACTCCAATCCAACATAACACACACAATCCACTCCACCACACTCTAATCCTCCTAACCCACCACACTCCAATCTGCCCAACTCCAATCCAAAAAAGACAGCCCCACTCCAATACAGCAATCCAAAACAATCTGCCCCACTGCAATCCACAAAAATCTCCCTCACCCAATCTGCCCCACTCTAATCCAAAGCAATCTGTCCCACTCTAATCCAAAGCAATCTGCCCCACTCTAATCCAAAGCAATCTGCCCCACTCCAATTTACCCCATGCCAATTAAAAATACTCTGCCTCACTCCAACCCAAAACAATGTGCCCCACTTTAATCTGCCCTACTCCAATTCAAAACAATCTGCCCCACTCCAATTAGCCACTCCAATCCACCTTACCATGATCCGCCCCACTCCAATCCCCCCACTCCAATCCAAAACAATCCGCCCACTCCATTGCAAAACAACATGCCACACTCCAATTCAAAACAATGTGCCACACTCCAATCCAAAACAACGTGCCACACTCCAATCCAAAACAACGTGCCACACTCCAATCCAAAACAACGTGCCACACTCCAATCCAAAACAATCTGCCACACTCCAGTCTGGAGCACTCCAACCCAAAACAATCTGTCCCACTCCAATCTACCCCACTTCAATCCAAAACAATCTGCCCCATTCCCATCTGAAAACATCTGCACTAATCCAATTCAAAACAATCTGCCCTACTCCAATTCACCCACTCTAATCCAATCTGCCCCAATCCCGTGCACCTCACCCCAATCTGCCTCTCTCCAATCTGCCCCATTCCAATACAAAACAATCTGCCCCACTGCAAATCAAAACAATCTGACCCACACCAATCTGTCCCCCTCCATTCCAAAACAGTCACCCCACTCCAATGCAATCTGCCCCACTCCAATTCAAAGCAATATGCCCCACTCCAATCCAAACCACCCCACTCCAAAACAATCTGCCCCACTCCAAAACAATCTGCCCCACTCCAATCAGCACACTGTAGTCCAATCCGCCACACTCCAGTCCAGTCCGCCACACTCCAGTCCAATCCGCCACACTCCAGTCCAATCCGCCACACTCCAGTCCAATCCGCCACACTCCAATACTCCCAATCCGCCACACTCCAATCTGCCCTCCTTCAATCCAAAACAACGTGCCTCACTCCAATACCACAATCCAAAACAATCTGCTCCTCTCTACAATAATCTGCCCACCCCAGTCCAAAACTACCTGCCCAACAGCAATCCGAAACAATCAGCCTCACTCCAAACTACCCCACTCCAGTCCAAAATAATGTGCCCCACTCCAATCCAAAACAATCTGCCCCACTCCTATCTCCCCATTCCAATCTAATCCGCCCACTCCAATCCACCCCACCCCATTCCAGTCCACTTCATCACAATCCATCCACTGCACCCTGCCCTACTCCAAACCACCCCACTCCAAAACAATCTGCCCCATTCGGACACAAACTGACCCGCTCCAATCCAAAACAGTCTGTCCCACTCCAATTCAAAACAATCTGCCACACTCCAATCCAAAACAATCTACCACACTCCAATCCAACCCAATCCAAAACAATCTGCCACACTCCAATCCAAAACAATCTGCCACACTCCAATCCAATCCAAAACAATCTGCCACACTCCAATCCAACCCAATCCAAAACAATCTGCCCCAATCCAGTTCAAAACAATCTGCCCACTCTAATCCAAAACAATCGGCCCCACCCCAACCTACCCCACTTCAATCCAAAACAATTTGCCCGACTCCAGTCCAAAACAATCTGCCCCACTCACTCCAATCCAATCTGACACACTCCAATCCAGTGTACCTCACCGCAGTCCGCCCCACTCCAGTATGCCACATTCCAATCCAAAACAATCTGCTCGCACCAATCTAAAACAGTCTGCCACACTCCCATCCAAAACAGTCTGCCACACTCCCATCCAAAACAGTCTGCCACACTCCCATCCAAAACAGTCTGCCACACTCCCATCCAAAACAGTCTGCCACACTCCCATCCAAAACAGTCTGCCACACTCCCATCCAAAACAGTCTGCCACACTCCCATCCAAAACAGTCTGCCACACTCCCATCCAAAACAGTCTGCCACACTCCCCCCAAAACAGTCTGCCACACTCCAGTCTGTCCCAGTACAAACCTAAACAGTCTGCCCCAATCCAATTCAAAACAATCTGCCCACCCTAGTCCAAAACAATCGGCCCCACCCCAACCTACCCCACTTCAGTCCGAAACAATTTGCCCCACTCCAGTCCGAAACAATTTGCCCCACTCCAGTCCGAAACAATTTGCCCCACTCCAGTCCGAAACAATTTGCCCCACTCCAGTCCGAAACAATTTGCCACACTCCAGTCCGAAACAATCTGCCACACTCCAGTCCGAAACAATCTGCCACACTCCAGTCCGAAACAATCTGCCACACCCCAGTCCGAAACAATCTGCCACACCCCAGTCCGAAACAATCTGCCACACCCCAGTCCGAAACAATCTGCCACACCCCAGTCCGAAACAATCTGCCACACCCCAGTCCGAAACAATCTGCCACACCCCAGTCCGAAACAATCTGCCACACCCCAGTCCGAAACAATCTGCCACACCCCAGTCCGAAACAATCTGCCACACTCCAGTCCGAAACAATCTGCCACACTCCAGTCCGAAACAATCTGCCACACTCCAGTCCGAAACAATCTGCCACACTCCAATCCAGTGTACCTCACCGCAGTCCGCCCCACTCCAATATGCCACACTCCAGTCCAAAACAATCTGCAGGCTCCAATCTAAAATAAACTGCCCTACTTCAGTCTGCCCCAATTCAATCCAAAACAATCTGCCCCACTCCAATCCAAAACAATCTGCCCTACTCCAATCTACCCCAGTCCAATCCAAAACAATGTGCACCACTCCAATCTGCCCCACTCCAATCCAAAACAATCTGCCCCACTCAAGTCTGTCCCAGTACAAACCAAAACAGTCTGCCCCAATCCAATTCAAAACAATCTGCCCACTCTAATCCAAAACAATTGGTCCCACCCCAACCTACCCCACTTCAATCCAAAACAATCTGTTCAACTCCAGTCCAAAACAATCTGCCCTATTCCAGTCCAAAACAATCTGCCCCAATTCTCCCACTTCAATCCAATCTGCCCTACTCCAATCCAGTGTACCTCACCTCAGTCCGCCCCACTCCAATATGCCCCACTCCAATTCTCCCACTTCAATCCAGTCTGCCCTACTCCAATCCAGTGAACCTCACTGCAGTCCGCCCCACTCCAATATGCCCCACTCTAATCCAAAACAATCTGCCCGCTCCTATCTAAAATAATCTGCCCTACTCCAGTCTACCCCAATTCATTCCAAAACAGTCTGCCCCACTCCAATCCAAACCAGTATGCCCCACTCGTATCCAAAACAGTCTGCCCCACTCCAATCTAAAACAAATTGCACCACTCCAGTCCAAAACAATCTGCCCCACTCAAATGCAAAACAATCTGCCTCACTCCAGTCTGCCCCAATCAAAAACAATTTGCCCCACTCCAATCCAAAACAACCTGCCCCACTCCTACCTGCCCAGTCCAATCCAAAGCAATCAGCTCCACTCCAACACAAAACAATCTGCCGAACTCCGATCTGCCCCACTCCAATCCAAAAGTCTGCCCCACTCCAATCCAATACAGTCTGCCCCACTCCAATCTGCCCCACTCCAATCCAATACAGTCTGCCCCACTCCAATCTGCCCCACTCCAAAACAACCCGCCCCACTCCAATCCAAAACAACCCGCCCCACTCCAATCTGCCCCACTACAATCCAAAACAACCAGCCCCACTCCAATCTGCCCCACTCCAATCCAAAACAATTTGCCCCACTCCAATCTACACAACTCCAATCCAAAAAAGGCGGCCCCACTCCAATCTGCCCCACTCCAAAACAACCCGCCCCACTCCAATCCAAAACAACCCGCCCCACTCCAATCTGCCCCACTACAATCCAAAACAACCAGCCCCACTCCAATCTGCCCCACTCCAATCCAAAACAATTTGCCCCACTCCAATCTACACAACTCCAATCCAAAACAGGCGGCCCCACTCCAATCCAAAAACAGACGGCCCCACTCCAATCCAAAAACAGACGGCCCCACTCCAATCCAAAAACAGACGGCCCCACTCCAATCCAAAAACAGACGGCCCCACTCCAATCCAAAAACAGACGGCCCCACTGCAATCCAAAAACAGACGGCCCCACTCCAATCCAAAAACAGACGGCCCCACTCCAATCCAAAAACAGACGGCCCCACTCCAATCCAAAAACAGACGGCCCCACTCCAATCCAAAACAGACAGCCCCACTCCAATCTGACCCAATCCAATCCAAAACAATATGTCCCTTTCCAATCCAAAACAATCTGCCCCACTCCAATTCAAAACAAACAGACCCACTCCAATTAAAAACAAACGGCCCCACTCCAATTCAAAACAAACGGCCCCACTCCAATTCAAAACAAACGGCCCCACTCCAATTCAAAACAAACGGCCCCACTCCAATCCAAAACAGACGGCCCCACTCCAATCTGACCCAATCCAATCCAAAACAATATGCCCCTTTCCAATCCAAAACAATCTGCCCCACTCCAATTCAAAACAAACAGCCCCACTCCAATTCAAAACAAACAGCCCCACTCCAATTCAAAACAAACAGCCCCACTCCAATTCAAAACAAACAGCCCCACTCCAATTCAAAACAAACAGCCCCACTCCAATTCAAAACAAACAGCCGCACTCCAATTCAAAACAAACAGCCCCACTTCAATTCAAAACAAACAGCCCCACTCCAATCTGACCCAATCCAACACAATCTGCAGCACTAAAATCTACCCCATTCCAATCATCCAACTCCAATCCAAAACAATCTGTCCCACTCAACTCTGCCAAACTCCAATCCAAAATAGTTCCACACTCCACTCTGTTCATCCCAAGCTGCCCCATTCCAATCCCACCTCACACCAACCCAATCCATTGCAACCCAATCCATCCCACTCCAGTCCAATCCACCCACCCCAAGACATCCAAACCACCTTGATCCATTCCTTTCAACTACAGCCAATCCACCACAATTCACCCCACTCAAATCCAGTCCACCCCAATCCATTGATTCCAAAAATCCCACATGTCTCCAACCCAATCCACCCCACCCCACCCCTGTCCGCCCCACTCCAATCCTATCCACTCGAATCCAATCCACCTCAATCCAGTCTACCCTACCCCCAATCCAATGGACTCTAACCCAACCTAACTCAATTCAGTCCGTTCACTCAAATCCATTCCATTCCACCCCACTCCAATCCAATCCATTGCTGCCCCAATCCAATCTACCCCATTCCAATCCACCCGCCCCACTCCACTCCATCCAATCCACTTTCCGATCTAGTTCACCTTAATCCACCCCATTACACCCCTCTCCAAACCACCGTAATCCTCCCTTGTCGACTCCAGTCCAATCCACCATAACCTAGCCCACAAATATCCAGTCGACTCAAATCCAGTCCAATCAAATCCACCTGACTCCAAAAATTGCATCCCACTCCAACCCAATCCTATCCACCCCACTCCAATCCCACACCCCAATTTACACCACTCCATTCCACCCCACCCAATTCCAATCCACCCAACTCAATTCAGTCTACCTCACTCTAATCTAATCCACCCCGTTGCAATCCAATCGTCTTCAATCCACCTCACCCCGTGCCAATCCAATCCATCCCACCTCACCTCATTCCATCCCACTCAAATCCATTTCGCCCCACTCCAGTCCAACCCACTCCTGTCCACCAAACTCCAGTCCAATCTCCCACCCCATTTCACTCCACCCCACTCTAATCCAATCCACCTTTCCCCTTCCCAATCACTTTAATCGATTCCGCCCACCCGACCCCATTCCAATCCACCCCACTCCAAACCAATCCCCCTCACTCCAGTCCAAACTATCCCATTATAGTCCAAACTACACAAATCCAATCCATCCCAGTCCTATCACTCCAATCCAATCCACCCACCCCAATCCCATCTAATCCACTCCAATCGACCCCACTACAGTCCACCCCAATCCATTCCACCTCACCTGATTTCAATCCACCTTACTCAAATCCAATCCACCTCACCCAATTTCAATCCACCCCACTCAAATCCAATCCACCTCACAAGATTTCAATCCACCCCATCCAGTCCACCCCACTCTACCCCAATCCAGCCCACCCCACTCTAATTCAATCCACTTCCTCAATCCACTCCACTCTGTTCCACCTCACTCCACTATACACCACTCCACTCTACGATACTGCTGTCTATGACACTCTCTGCCACTGAACTGTACTCTTCTCTATTCAGTTCTATGACACTCTACACCCCCAATCCATTCTACACCAACAAATCCACTCTACCACACTCTATGAAGCTTCATGCCATCAACATTTAGCCATGCTGAACAGCAACCACACTGGTGTACAGCACAGCAAAAACACATTGCCAAAGTCAATAGCTCTTGTCAAAGTCAATAGCGAAACCTATTAGCTTTGCCAATGCTTGCTTTTTTATCCCACTCAAAGCCCTTCTTTCCACAGTATCCTAATAGCATAACTGGAGTGATGAATTTTGGGCCAGGCCCGGCTTCCGTTTTTAAAAGCCTGCCCTAGGACCCCAGTCAAGGTTTGTGCACATAAAGTTCAGCTGAGACACAGAGGGTGAGAGAAAGCAAATCACAGACAGAGAGAGAAGCATATAGATATTTTGTATTTTTCACAACCGAGCAATATATTATTTTTTCCAAACACCATAGATGTTTTTTCTTCTTGGTGATCAACTTCTATGGAAAAATGTTAGTCAGGCAAACAGTCTCATTGTATGTAGATAGTATGAACCAATCTACTGCAGCCTGTCATCAGTGTTTTAGCTCTGCCTCTTATACCCGCTCCTTGCTGTGAAATGTCAGGGGTAATTAAAGGAGCAGCAGGTCACGCAATTCATTTTCAAGACACCTTTCACTGTCCTTTCTGTGCTCTTGTCCCAGTAAGAGTTCAGGAGTGTTCCAGTTTTATTAATACTACACGATTACTTAAAACCATTACAAAAGGAATTAAAACCGTGCAAAAAGGTATTACCATGTTAAAAAAAAAAAATCGAGCTAATGCCAATTGAATCTTACTCATAAAAACTGTATAAAAAAATAAAAACCCTTTGTGCTCCATCAAAAGTTATTGCTTCTTACATGACAACTTCCACATGAGATAAACATACAGAATGACTTCAATGGATACCAGTTGCTCATTTGAGTCTCGAAGAGATTAGGCAGTAGTTTAATTAGCTCGACTAGTCACTGCCAGACCACTTACCAGTAGAATGAAGGTTACCGGATGACTGAGTAAAAGGCAACTAGCCTGTAATAAGTCTTTGGGTGAAGTTCAGTGGTTTGATTACTGTACGTCATGGGCAAAGGTGGGCTCTAAGTTCAATGACATAGTTGGCACATCTTGTCAGGTTTCTTACATCTGATTGTGCGAAGCATATCCCCGTAGCCTCTCTGCAAGAGCTAGCGTCTTTAGATAGTGTTGGACCTGGCTTTTTGACAGGGACATCCCCAAACTTTTTTGCCTCCTTCCTCCTATTTTTTCTGACCTGCTGTTGTTGGCTTGTGACCTCTGAGCACTTTACCACTGCTAACCAGTGCTAAAGTGCATATGCTCTCTGTGTAAATTGTACTATTGATTGGTTTATCCATGATTGACTATTTAATCTACCTGTAAGTCCCTATTAGAGTGCACTACATGTGCCTAGGGCCTGTAGATTAAATGCTACTAGTGGGCCTGCAGCACTGGTTGTGCCACCCACCTCAGTAGCCCCTTAACCTTGTCTCAGGCCTGCCATTGCAAGGCCTGTGTGTGCAGTTTCACTGCCACTTCGACTTGGCATTTAAAAGTACTTGCCAAGCCTAGAACTCCCCTTTTTCTACATATAAGTCATCCCTAATGTGTGCCCTAGGTATCCCCTAGAGCAGGGTGCTGTGTAGGTAAAAGGCAGGACATGTACCTGTGTAGTTATGTGTCCTGGTAGTGTAAAACTCCTAAATTCGTTTTTACACTACTGTGAGGCCTGCTCCCTTCATAGGCTAACATTGGGGCTGCCCTCATACACTGTTGAAGCGGCAGCTGCTGATCTGAAAGGAGCAGGAAGGTCATATTTAGTATGGCCAGAATGGTAATACAAAATCCTGCTGACTGGTGAAGTCGGATTTAATATTACTATTCTAGAAATGCCACTTTTAGAAAGTGAGCATTTCTTTGCACTAAAATCTTGTTGTGCCCTTCAATCCACGTCTGGCTAGGTTTAGTTGACAGCTCCTTGTGCATTCACTCAGACACACCCCAAACACAGGGTACTCAGCCTCACTTGCATACATCTGCATTTTGAATGGGTCTTCCTGGGCTGGGAGGGTGGAGGGCCTGCCCTCACACAAAGGACTGCCACACCCCCTACTGGGACTCTGGCAGACAGGATTGAGCTGAAAGGGAACCGGGTGCCTTTCTTAGAGACTCTTTGAAGTCACCCCCACTTCAAAGGCACAACTTAGTATAAAACAGGGCCTCTGCCCTACCTCATCAGACACTTGCTGGAGAAGAAACCTGAACCAGAAACTACATCCTGCCAAGAAGAACTGCCTGGCTGCTCAAAGGACTCACCTGTCTGCTTTCTCCAAAGGACTGCTGTCTTGCTGTTGCCCTGCTGCCTTGCTGAACTCTTGTCTGGCTGTGAAAGTGCTCTCCAAGGGCTTGGATAGAGCTTGCCTCCTGTTCCTTGAAGTCTCAGGACCAAAAAGACTTCTTCCTTTCACGTGGACGCTCCGTGCGCCGAAAATTTCGACGCACAGCTTGTTTCGCGGCGAGAAAAACGCCGCACACCGACGCTGATCAACGCGACGCCCTCGGGACGATCGAGACTTCGACGCACAACCTCGCAAGGACAAAGCCGCCCGACTTCCAAGGAGAAATCGACGCGACGCCTACCGTGAGTGCGAAACTTTGACGCACGGCCTCGCAAGGACAACGCCGCCCGACTTCCAAGGAGAAATCGACGCGACGCCTGCCGTGAGACCAAAATTTCGACGCACGGCCTCGCAAGGACAACGCCGCCCGACTTCCAAGGAGAAATCGACGCGACGCCTACCGTGAGATCGAAACTTCGACGCGCAGCCCCGCAGAACGACGCGCAGCCGGAAAATAAGCAGGAGAATCCACGCACAGACCCGGGACATCTGGTAATCCCCGCGATCCACAAAAAGAGACTGTCTGCGCGCCGGAAAACGACGCCCGACTTCCCCGCGTGGAAAAGAACGACGCAAGTCTGTGTGTGCTGAGGAGAAATCGACGCACACACCCCTTTTTCCACGCATCTCTTCTCCTGTGGCCCTCTGAGGAGATTTCCCACCAGAAACCAGGTACTCTGTGCTTGAAAGACACTTGATTGCTTTTTAAAAGACTTAAAGACACTTAATATCACTTTTCAGTGATATCTTTACAAATTCGTATTGCAACTTTGATCGTTTTGACCTACAAGTACCCAGATAAATATTCTATATTTTTCTAAACACTGTGTGGTGTATTTTTGTGGTGTTATACTATGGTGTTGTATGATTTATTGCACAAATGCTTTACACATTGCCTTCTAAGTTAAGCCTGACTGCTCGTGCCAAGCTACTGGAGGGTGAGCACAGGCTGATTTTGGATTGTGTGTGACTTACCCTGACTAGAGTGAGGGTTCTTGCTTGGACAGAGGGCAACCTAACTGCCAACCAAAAACCCCATTTCTAACATTGGTGATCAGCGGTGAGGATAGGACTTGTGTTTGTGCAGTGACATACAGTAGCTAAGTATTTCACTACCTACCCACAGTTGAAGGTCAACTTGATTTTTTATCTCTTTTTTGACTTTTGGTCTCTGATGTCCTCCTGGATATACTATTGATATTTTGGACTTTGGATTTTGGTTTTTGCTGGTAAGATCCTATCAGAATGGGATCGCTTACCTACTTATTCTTTTTGCCTACTGACCACCTCACTAAGGCTGACCTAAGGAAGCTTTGCAGAGAATGTGGCCTTCCTGTAGCAAAGAGATCTACTAAAGCAGAGATGCTACGTGCCTACATAGTCTGGGAGGAAGACAGATGGGCAGAGAGAGAGGCAGCAAGAAACCAAATGACTAAGTACCCCTCAGAGGAGGAGGAGGACGACTCAGATGAGGAAAGAGACCCAGTGAAAAAAGAATGGCTCATGGCTCAAGCACGGTGGATGGAAGAGCTAGATGAGTTTATTGAAAGGGCTGAGGCAGCAAGTCTCTTAGCCCTGGAAGAAGAAAAGATTGCAGCTCAAGAGCTGAGCTGTAAAGAGCTGAAACTGGAGGCCGGAAGGGCTGAGTCCAGTTCAGATGGTGGCAGCAAAAATCTTGCATCTAGTACTGCTGAAGAAGGGCACAAGCCCAGAGATGTGGTACCCAACTTGAAGAAGAGAGTTGACACACCCCAGGCGGTTCAAGGGTATGAGGTAGTTCCCGTTATGCACAGGGTCCCTGAGAAGGATTGGGGAACTGGCACAGGGAGTCATATTCCTACTGGGGGGAGGGACACTTTACTGACTCTAGCAGAGAGTGACAGAGAAAAGGGTTCCCCCCTGGTGGACGTCCTGGATATAGAGTGTAGAGACATCCCAGAAGAGTTTGGGTTGAGTGTCAGGGACAGACAGATACTGTCTCACCAGTCTCAGGAGGGTGAAGTAGAGTGCTTTTCCAAGGTTGAGTTACTAGGTGGTTGGGTGAAGGGTACTGTGGTTAATACATGTGAAGGGCAGAGTGATGTAATTGCTGGAGAGCATATGTCTGGTCCTTATTTTCCAGAGCTACGCCAACACCAGGTGGAGTGTGAGTTCTCTGACCCCAGGGAACTTACAGTGGAGGCAGACTTTTGGGTGAGTACCAGAGAGTCTGAAGAGGCATTTGGGGGTGCTCCTGAAGGGAGTGGTCTAGGTGGTTCCCGACCAAGTGAGGTGGGAAAGGATTGTAGTGTCCCAGGTAGGTCTCAGAGCCTAACCTGTACCGTAGGGCCACCTTTTGAGGGAAGCCCCGCAGTGGCAGAAGAACTTGGGGGGATGACTGTAGACAGCATCCCAACAGTTCTGGTGTCTGGCAGTACCACTCCTAGTGAGGGGGTGCAGAAGTCCAGACATAGGGTTGAGAGGGGGTGGCAGACCCCAGTGGAGGATCTTGAAAGTCAGGGGTCAGCTCTGAGAGCAGAGCCCCCCAGGAATGACCCAGGTGAGACCGTTTCTGGTTTGGGGGAAACCCAGACTCTGCCGGATGGGCAGAGGTCGGGAGACCTGCGCCAACCAGACTCTTGTGTGGCCCTTGGGGACGGCGTGTCCCTTGTGGGGGGTGAGAGTGCCCCCCAGGAAGTCCTGGCATGCCAGGCAAGGATTCAACCTCAGGGTGGTGACTCTGGGTTGGATAACCGGGTTCAGAGGTTAAACTTTGACCTGGTGGGGGGTAGATGTGCCCCCCAGAAAGTCCTGGAATGCCAGGCAATGGCTCAACCTCAGGGTGGTGACTCTGGGTTGGCTTACCAGGTGAAGAGGTCAAACTCTGACCTGGTGGGGGGTAGGTGTGCCCCCCAGAAAGTCCTGGCGTGCCAGGCAGTTGTCCAACCTCAGGGTGTCGACTCTGGGTTGGATGGCCAGGTTCAGAGGTTAAACTCTGACCTGGTGGGAGGTAGGTGTGCCTCCCAGAAAGTCCTGGGGTGCCAGGCAATTGCCCAACCTCAGGGTGGTGACTCTGGGTTGGCTAACCCGGTTCAGAGGTCAAACTCTGACCTGGTGGGGGGTAGGTGTGCCCCCCAGAAAGTCCTGGAATACCAGGCAATGGTTCAACCTCAGGGTGGTGACCCTGGGTTGGAGAACCAGGCTCAGAGGTTAAACTCTGACCTGGTGGGAGGTAGGTGTGCCTCCCTGGAAGTCCTGGCCTGCCAGGCAATGGTTCAACCTCAGGGTGGTGACTCTGGGTTGGATATCCAGGTTCAGAGGTTAACCTCTGACCTGGTGGGGGGTAGGTGTGCCCCCCAGAAAGCCCTGGTGTACCAGGCAGTTGTCCAACCTCAGGATGGTGACCCTAGGTTGGAGAACCAGGTTCAGAGGTTAAACTCTGACCTGGTGGAGGGTCAGTGTGCCCTCCAGGAAGTCCTGGCGTGCCAGGCGATTGTTCTACTTCAGGGTGGTAACTCTGAGTTGAATGGCCCAGTTCAGAGGTTAAACTCTGACCTGGTGGAGGGTCAGTGTGCCCTCCAGAAAGTCCTGGCGTGCCAGGCAATTGTTCAACCTCAGAGTGCTGACTCTGGGTTGGATACCCAGGTTCAGAGGTTAAACTCTGACCTGGTGGGAGGTAGGTGTGCCTCCCAAGAAGCCCTGCTGTGCCAGGCAATTGTCCAACCTCAGGGTGTTGACTCTGGGTTGGATGACCAGGTTCAGAGGTTAAACTCTGACCTGGTGGGGGGTAGGTGTGCCCCCCAGAAAGTCCTGGCGTGCCAGGCAATTGCCCAACCTCAGGGTGGTGACCCTGGGTTGGGGAACCAGGCTCAGGGGTTAAACTCTGACCTGGTGGGAGGTAGGTGTGCCTCCCAGAAAGTCCTGGTGCGCCAGGCAACTGTTCAACTTCAGGGTGGTGACTCTGAGTTGAATGGTCAGGTGCAGAGGTTAAACTCTGACCTAGTGGAGGGTCAGTGTGCCCTCCAGAAAGTCCTGGTGTGCCAGGCAATTGTTCAACTTCAGGGTGGTGACTCTGAGTTGAATGGTCAGGTGCAGAGGTTAAACTCTGACCTGGTGGAGGGTCAGTGTGCCCTCCAGGAAGTCCTGGCGTGCCAGGCAATTGTTCAACTTCAGGGTGGTGACTCTGAGTTGAATGGGCAGGTGCAGAGGTTAAACTCTGACCTGGTGGGGGGTAGGCGTGCCCCCCAGGAAGTCCTGGTTTGCCAGGCGGTGATCCAGTCTGAGGGTACAGACCCTGGGCTGGAAGACCAGGTTCAGGGTGTCCCCCTGGACCTGGAGGGAGGGGCTACTGATAACAGTGCCCCTACCATGTTGTCTTCTGAGGAGGCCACTCCTAGTTGGAGGGTGCTGGACCCCAGAAGGGAGGGCCAGTGGCAGGTTAACAGCCCTGCACTGGTGGAGGAATGGTACAGGGCGACTTCTGTAAGCCCCCTGGCCATGTTGGACTCTGGGGGTACCGCTCCAGGAAGGAGGGTACAAAGCCCCAGAGGGGAGGACCAGGTTCAGGCTGTCATCCCTGACCTGGTGGAAGGGAGAGTGGTTAAAGGGTGCCCAGCACCTGGGGCTACCGCCCCCCACTCTCCACAGCCACAGTGGTTGGAGAGCTTTGAGAGGCCTGGGGCCTGGCTCTCATCCCTGGCAGCTGTCAGTAATCACTGTGGCTTGCTGTCCGGGTGGACAGAGTTATCCCTGGGGAGGGGACAAGTGTCACACCCCAGGGGTAGAGTGGGCAACACCACTATGTTGGTCATGGGGGTACTATCCTGCTCCTGGGATACATCTGTGAGCAAAGTAAGGTTAGGTGCTGCACAGATGGGATCCGCAGGAAAGGAGAAAGGTTCCCCATGGATGGGCTTAGTGGGCCCTGAGAGTATGGACAGAGGGATCCAATTGGAGTCAGGAAGGCGAAGAACTGGAGCATGCCCCTGCTGTTGTGGGCCTGGGTCCTTGTTCTGTCGCCTCAAACAGGGAAGTACATCAGGATAGTGATTGTTCTCCCCTGGCTTTAGGCTGGTGGGGGGTCATGTTGGACCTGGCTTTTTGACAGGGACATCCCCAAACTTTTTTGCCTCCTTCCTCCTATTTTTTCTGACCTGCTGTTGTTGGCTTGTGACCTCTGAGCACTTTACCACTGCTAACCAGTGCTAAAGTGCATATGCTCTCTGTGTAAATTGTACTATTGATTGGTTTATCCATGATTGACTATTTAATCTACCTGTAAGTCCCTATTAGAGTGCACTACATGTGCCTAGGGCCTGTAGATTAAATGCTACTAGTGGGCCTGCAGCACTGGTTGTGCCACCCACCTCAGTAGCCCCTTAACCTTGTCTCAGGCCTGCCATTGCAAGGCCTGTGTGTGCAGTTTCACTGCCACTTCGACTTGGCATTTAAAAGTACTTGCCAAGCCTAGAACTCCCCTTTTTCTACATATAAGTCATCCCTAATGTGTGCCCTAGGTATCCCCTAGAGCAGGGTGCTGTGTAGGTAAAAGGCAGGACATGTACCTGTGTAGTTATGTGTCCTGGTAGTGTAAAACTCCTAAATTCGTTTTTACACTACTGTGAGGCCTGCTCCCTTCATAGGCTAACATTGGGGCTGCCCTCATACACTGTTGAAGCGGCAGCTGCTGATCTGAAAGGAGCAGGAAGGTCATATTTAGTATGGCCAGAATGGTAATACAAAATCCTGCTGACTGGTGAAGTCGGATTTAATATTACTATTCTAGAAATGCCACTTTTAGAAAGTGAGCATTTCTTTGCACTAAAATCTTGTTGTGCCCTTCAATCCACGTCTGGCTAGGTTTAGTTGACAGCTCCTTGTGCATTCACTCAGACACACCCCAAACACAGGGTACTCAGCCTCACTTGCATACATCTGCATTTTGAATGGGTCTTCCTGGGCTGGGAGGGTGGAGGGCCTGCCCTCACACAAAGGACTGCCACACCCCCTACTGGGACTCTGGCAGACAGGATTGAGCTGAAAGGGAACCGGGTGCCTTTCTTAGAGACTCTTTGAAGTCACCCCCACTTCAAAGGCACAACTTAGTATAAAACAGGGCCTCTGCCCTACCTCATCAGACACTTGCTGGAGAAGAAACCTGAACCAGAAACTACATCCTGCCAAGAAGAACTGCCTGGCTGCTCAAAGGACTCACCTGTCTGCTTTCTCCAAAGGACTGCTGTCTTGCTGTTGCCCTGCTGCCTTGCTGAACTCTTGTCTGGCTGTGAAAGTGCTCTCCAAGGGCTTGGATAGAGCTTGCCTCCTGTTCCTTGAAGTCTCAGGACCAAAAAGACTTCTTCCTTTCACGTGGACGCTCCGTGCGCCGAAAATTTCGACGCACAGCTTGTTTCGCGGCGAGAAAAACGCCGCACACCGACGCTGATCAACGCGACGCCCTCGGGACGATCGAGACTTCGACGCACAACCTCGCAAGGACAAAGCCGCCCGACTTCCAAGGAGAAATCGACGCGACGCCTACCGTGAGTGCGAAACTTTGACGCACGGCCTCGCAAGGACAACGCCGCCCGACTTCCAAGGAGAAATCGACGCGACGCCTGCCGTGAGACCAAAATTTCGACGCACGGCCTCGCAAGGACAACGCCGCCCGACTTCCAAGGAGAAATCGACGCGACGCCTACCGTGAGATCGAAACTTCGACGCGCAGCCCCGCAGAACGACGCGCAGCCGGAAAATAAGCAGGAGAATCCACGCACAGACCCGGGACATCTGGTAATCCCCGCGATCCACAAAAAGAGACTGTCTGCGCGCCGGAAAACGACGCCCGACTTCCCCGCGTGGAAAAGAACGACGCAAGTCTGTGTGTGCTGAGGAGAAATCGACGCACACACCCCTTTTTCCACGCATCTCTTCTCCTGTGGCCCTCTGAGGAGATTTCCCACCAGAAACCAGGTACTCTGTGCTTGAAAGACACTTGATTGCTTTTTAAAAGACTTAAAGACACTTAATATCACTTTTCAGTGATATCTTTACAAATTCGTATTGCAACTTTGATCGTTTTGACCTACAAGTACCCAGATAAATATTCTATATTTTTCTAAACACTGTGTGGTGTATTTTTGTGGTGTTATACTATGGTGTTGTATGATTTATTGCACAAATGCTTTACACATTGCCTTCTAAGTTAAGCCTGACTGCTCGTGCCAAGCTACCGGAGGGTGAGCACAGGCTGATTTTGGATTGTGTGTGACTTACCCTGACTAGAGTGAGGGTTCTTGCTTGGACAGAGGGCAACCTAACTGCCAACCAAAAACCCCATTTCTAACAGATAGAAACACCGGCTTCAATAATGACCTCTTAGCAGCCTACAATGCAGGGCAGCAACCTAATAGATGGAGCTAAGATTCTTTACTAAAATCAAAGAGCCTGCAGGCCCCACTCTTACCAAACTGGGGCCAGGCTGAATGGAAGCCCTTCACAAGTATAGCTAACAGGCGAGGACACATGATGTTTTTACGTGTGCGGGGTTCGATAGCTTCAAAGAGGCAGGGCTGATGTCTTACCATCAGGTATGACAGGTTCAAAGGGCAGAAAATGTCAGATTCCTGTAAAGATGCTGTATCTTGCTGATATGTTGCTAGCCTGACCTGTTTATTGATGGCCCTGTTCCATGATGACAAATCCACTGTGTCGAGACCCATGACCGCTGTGTCTACTTGAAATATGTGAATTGCTTTCTGCAGTTGGCCCTGCCGTGGGTACCTTGGTCTCTCAAAAGTGTCTTTCAGACAAGCTTTCAGGGATAAAATATTTCAGAATATCTGATGCGCACACTAAATGTTGGTTTAACAATCCAAATTCCAGCCGGACTCTGGATCTTTTCACATATCGGGGCAATTGGAAAACTTTTTTATATCCTAAGGTCTGCAGATGGTCCAAGGTGGTAGCGCAGTCCCCAGGAAATGCCTGGTGCCCATGTTGAAGCGCCAGTAGGAGGCACGCCTTTATAACACTTTCAGAATTGGGGCCGCGTATGCACTTATTAAATTCTTGTTTACATTTGCGACCCTGTGTGTTATTACTGCTGCTTTCTTTCTTAGTGAAGCTTTGTTCAATGTGGGTTTCAATGTTTCAGAAAACGATACCCTCAGATAGTTATAGTTCTTGGTCGTTTTAATTATGTTGTTCCCCTATTCTCCACGTTAGTATTGCTTTTTCTTATAACGCACAAATACTATAACCTTGGACTTATCTTTAGGTGGTTTGTCTAGTTATAAATGTGGAGACTATTTAATGTACGCTGCAGACTTGTTTTTGTGTGGTCCGGTATGACAATGTCATCAGCGTATTGTATTTGGAGGGTCTTATGCACAACTTTTTGGTGTACCAGGCTGCTGTGCTCTAATGCTCTCCCCATGTCTGCCATATATAAATTGAAGAGGAGCGGGGAAAGCATGCAGCCCTGTTTCAAGCCACCCAAGGCCAGTATTGTGGTAGAGACTTTGTGGGGGCCAGTTTTAACTACTACCCAAAGCCTTTGTGGAAAGGGAGACTATGGCCCGCAAAAGGATGGGGGGTACTCCACTTGCTTAGTTTTCTCTATAATGTTGGTAGATGGACTTTATCATAAAAGCGGCACTGTAATCGATAAAATAGGAGAAAAGGGGAAGCTGAATCCCCCCCCCCCCCCCCCCCCCCCGCCTCCCGGGCAGCTTGTTGACTTAATGCAGCAAAAGCTATGATGTTGTCCATGGTTGATGCCGCTGCACCAAAGCCAGTTTGAAAAAAAAAAAAATAGGAGTATGTTCTTGTCCTGTACCCGGGCTTCTAACTTCTTGAGCAATAGTTGTGCATAGGCATTTGCCTCTAGGTCTAACAAAGCTTTTAGTCTGTATTTAGATGTTACTGTAGGATCTCCCTTCTTGAAAATTGGGCACAGGATCGAGCCCTTCCATTCCTCCAGAATATGTGCAGACTGAAAACCGTGGTTACAGAGAGTTGTTAACAGCGTGGCTCAGTAATCCACTGCACATTTGAAGATTCCAGCGGGGAGCCCATTTGTTTTGGGGGCACCGTTGTTTTTCATTTCTTTAATGAGAAGGCATACCTGAGTCGTGTTTGTAAGTGGTGGAAGATTCTCCATCAACTGGTTGTCTTTTTCCACGTATCCCTGGTGCTTAGGGGTGTACTACTACTCGAATATAACCCTGTTACATGGAACCACCAATCCTCTTCTGGAATGCCATGTTCTCTGGTATGATAGGGAGATTTTAAGTTACTGATGTAGTTCCAGAAGCGTGATAGACCTCTTTCCTGCAGCATGTTGTTGATTTTTATTCACTCCTTCTCTGCCTTGGAGCCCTTCTGTTCCCATACAACTTTTTATGTGCCTTGCAGGCGCTGCCCAACTGCCTTGTGGTTCTTACTGTGCAAAAGAATTTATGTACGCGCCATGTGATTCGCAACTGCCTTCGTGAATTTTGCAATGACAGAGTTGTGCGCCATTTTATCCAGTGGCTTTCTTGGTTCCTTTGGGGAAAGTGTACCTGTACTTGCCACCGAAACTTGTGGAGGATGCCCATGAGTTCTATTAGGAGGGTACTCCATCCGATAGCTGGTTCCTGTAGCTGGCTTCTATGGCTTGCTATAACCTTGCGGAGCCACTCCAACACAGCCTGCTGTCCTCCATTTCAACCTTCTTATTAATTTGGATACTTCAACCCCCGTGGAGGCTCCCACTCTCAGATGTTTTTTCTGGTGCATGAGTTCCCCTTTCTATGGTTAGTGATAGTGGATTATGATCGCTTTCTGTCCTATTGTGTATCTCTAAGTTTGTGGAGTTAATTCTTATAGAAACATATAATTGATTGTTGAGATACCTCTAAATGTCTGAGAGACACATGCAGATACCGGTTTTATCACTTGGACAGCCAAAACTAGTTTAAAGCAGTTGAGTAAAGAGTTTATTTCATCATGCGCCTTACTGTTTCTCCCATCGGGTGCCTCAGATCCAAGGCCCCTCAGGTTGAAGTCACCCATCAAAAGAACCTCATATGAGGGGTGTCCCAAGAGGAGAGTTTCCAGACTTTTGCAAAGTGCTTCTTTCGCAAGTTGTTTTGATACTTTCAATGTATTGTGATAGCATTTGATCAAGAGCAGAGGCTTTTTCCTTTGACCACTGGACTGCCCAGTGAATGTAGCCTGTTGCAGGGCAGGGAAGCTAAGGTCGAGAGGCACAACTTTAACCCTGCAATTTTTCCTGAAGTAAACTGAGTGACCTATCGAGAGTCTGCCGAATAGGCTTAGTGTGCTTATAGGTTCAAAAAGCTTTTAATAGCCATATAATGTTGTTGGGGCTGATGCCCACGTTTCCTGCAGGTAGATAATGTCACTTCCTTACAGGAATGCCACTGCCGATTTATTATTCAAGACAGTTTTGAGGCCTGCCACATTCCATGAGGTTACAGTAAGCTTAGATACTTCCAAATACTTCTGAGTTTGCTTTTGAACTGTAATGTATTGGCTAGGAATGCATCTTGTGGGTTCTCCTATCGAGAAAGTTCAGCTGGTTCCAAGTGCCTGGTTCACTGCTTTTTGTTGTGCAAGTTACCATTCTTTGATTATGCGCAAGTTGGACTTCCAAGGAATTGAGACTTTTGTAGCACTAGGCAGCAAATAATGCATGGCACCCCAATCCACTTTTAGACATGATCTCTGGGCACTTGGTTCCACTTGCAGGAGTAGGACATGGGGATATGTGGGAGAGCAGAGTTTTAAAACTTCAATCCCCCAGTCCTTGAAGGCCCTAGATTCTTTCAAGATGGCTTCAATGCAATCAGCGCTTTGCCACACAGTTAATGTGCAATCTGTGGAGCTTTTTCTATTATCGTTGCAAACTTTACTGCAGTAAAATTGTCAGAGGTTATTGTCTTCAGTGCTGGAATACATTTGAACAGACGAAGTAGATTCCCTCTATTAGATATATCATAGGTCCCAATTGGTGTTGTAATAGGGGTTGCGCAATGATGAAACTAAGCCTGTGGTCAGATAGTATGTACACAGTCTTTATTTTTGATTACAGACAGTTTTTTTTTTATGTTATATTGTTGGACCACTCTTCCTCTGGTATTTATTTCTTGTCTTCTTCTTTCCAGGTGGACCCCCAGGAGGCACAGGTGGGGAGAAAACGGAGACAAACAACGGTAAGTGACCTGGTGAGTGTTTTTTTTCCTTTTCTCTTTCCTTTCTATTCCTTTTGTTCCTCTCTATTTTTGCTCTTTTCCTCCCTCCTGTTACTCTCTCTCTCTGTTCCTTTTTGCCTTCTTCCGGTTTCTCTCTCTCTCTGTCTTTCCTTCACCTGAGCCTTTCTTTCCTTTCTTTTCTATTCCTTTTTTTTCTCTCTATTGTCTCTTTTCTTTCTTTCTGTTTCTCTCTTTCTTAGTCTGGTAGCATGTCTCAATAAAACAATATAGTGCCACTACTGGTGCCCGGAACGAAAACATACATTTTTGAGAAGGGGAAAAAACAAAAGATAAACTAAATGAGCAAAAAATAAAGCCCTCTCAATGCCCAAAAGGGAAACTGTTCCCTTGATTTTTACTCTCTCTTGAGTCTCGGTTTTTTCTTTCTTCCCCCACCCCTTGATCTTAATGAGTCCTGCCCCACACACCTGCTGAGGCCACGCTCTTCCTAGAGCATGGCCAGGGGTCTGGTGAACTGCCTCCTGGTCCTCCACCGCGTCTCACGGTGCCGCTCTCCAATTCCAAACTGCCGTCAGGACTTCTTCTGCCTTCCTTTCCTCTGCCATCCCCATGTCCTTCACCGCCTTCTCTCTCCCTGGTGTTACTGCCTTCACTCTCACCGTCTCTGCCGCCTTCACTTCCACCGTCACTGCCGCCTTCACTCTCGCTGTCACCGCGATCTTTCCCCGCCTTCTTTTCCTCCTCCCTGGTGACGGCACGAAGGGCCTGTTTCTGCCAGCCGTCACCCGGAAGTTCAACCTGATTGGTTCCTGACCAGAGGACATACGGGTCGGGAATCTCCTCAATACCGGTGCCCCAGGGGTACGATGGATCCGGCAGTGTCGGCCAGTCACATTCATCCCCCATGAAAGCTGCTGATAGAGCCACGCATCTGACGGGTACCGGGATAGGTAGTCCGCGTTAGTCTGACGGGCCCCAGGGGAATGTAGAACCTGAAAGGAGAAAGATTGCAGTGAAAGCAACCACCGGAGGATACGTACGTTCGTATCCTTGTGATGGGCCAACCATGTCAAAGGTTCGTGGTCAGTAATCAAAGTAAAAGGGCACCCGGCTAAATAATAACGGAGGGCTTCTACAGCCCACTTGATGGCTAGACACTCTTTCTCACAGGTTGGATAATGGTGCTCTCGTGGTAACAGTTTCCGGCTGATATAGACCACAGGATGTAGGAACAAGTCTCAGATCGGAGGCATCTGTTTGGACTAGGAAATGTTTACTGAAATCTGGACAACAAAGAACTGGTTCAGAGGTCAACAGAATTTTTAAGTGCTCAAAACTGTGTCTCTGTAGGGTAGAGAGGGACGTTAGGTGATTGGGTTTTGTCTTACCCAGTAAATCAGTTAGGGGGGCAGCTATCTCAGAAAAATGTGGTATGAACCGTCTGTAATACCCAACCATACCTAGAAAAGCTCGGATGTCTTTTTTCCGACACAGAAGGGGCAGATGAGTAATGGCCAGTCCCTTCTCAATTTGGGGTCGGACCTTTCCTTCCCCATAATATAACCGAGGTATCTAATGGTATTATGTCCCAATTTACACTTCTCAGGGTTTGCAGTGAGATGGGCTGCACGTAATGCTTGTAGTACGTTTCATAAATGTGCTAGGTGCTCCTCCCAAGTAGTGCTATAAATAACTGTATCATCCAGGTAGGCGGCTGCATATGCCTGGAAGGGGCGCAGAATCATATCTATGAGACGCTGGAAAGTGGCTGGTGCTCCATGGAGACCAAAGGGTAGAACGGTGAACTGATACAAGCCTGAGGGGGTGCCGAAAGCCGTCTTTTCTCTATCCTCGGTTCTAAGTGGTATTTGCCAATACCCCTTCGTTAGATCCAGGGTGGTCATATATGCTGCCTGTCCTAAACGTTCCAGTAGCTCATCAATCAGGGGCATTGGGTATGAGTCAAAATGGGATAAAGCATTAACTTGCCTAAAATCAATGCAGAATCTGGTGGTCCCATCAGGTTTTGGCACTAAGACCACTGGGGAACACCATCGGCTGGAAGAGGGCTCAATTATACCAGTGTCTAGCATAGTCTGGACTTCCTGTTCCACTAGCTCTCGTTTGGCTTCCGGTATTCTATAAGGTTGATGGCGTACTACTTTGTCCCCAATTGTGCGTATATGGTGTTTTACCAAGTGTCCTGCCTGGGGTTTTGAGGAACACGTCTAGGCTGGTTAGGACTTAGTGTTCCAATTGCTTCTTTTGTTTTTGTGAGAGATTTTCGTTCAGTTGGGGCATCAGGATATCGGACTGGGTGTTTACCTTTGTGGGGTATACTGGAATTTCGTTGTCACTTTCGGTGGTTATGTATAGAGTTGTAGGGGTTTCCGGAGTCTCATAACATTTTTAAGTAGGTTAATGTGATAGATTTGTTCCCTACCGGTTCCAGTGGGTATTTCAGTCTTATAGGTTGTGGGTGTGACTTGGTCTAGGACCGCATACGGACCCTGCCATCGGGCCTGGAGCTTGTTTTCGCTAGTGGGTAAGAGTCCAATACCTTGTCTCCTACAGTCAGGCTACGTGGCTTACTGTGGGTGTTGTAATAAGACTTTTGTTTTACTTGAGCATCCCTCAGGGTTTTGAGAGCCTCCTCCCAAATTGTATGTAAGTTTTCTCTAAGGTCTTTGGTATAAGTTAGTACGTCCTTTATATTGTCCTCAGACTCTTCCCACTGTTCAGCCAACATTTCCAGTAAAGTACGTGGCTGTCTGCCAAATAATAACTCAAATGGACTATGCCCGGTGGAAGATTGTATGTGTGTTCGTAATGCGTAAATGACTAGGGGCAGTTTTTTCTACCAATCTCTCCCTGAGTCTCTTATGACTTTTCGTAGTAAGGTCTTAATAGTTTTATTATAGCGTTCCACTAGACCATCCGTCTGTGGGTGGTACACAGAGGTCCGAATTTGTTTTACCCCAAGTGTATGACATATTTCCGACATAAGTCTCGACATAAATGGAGTACCCTGATCGGTAAGAATCTCTTTGTGGAAACCTACGCGGGAAAAGAATTCGATCATGGCCTGAGCTATGGTTTTAGTGTTCATACTGGCTATCGGAATGGCCTCTGGATACCTGGTAGCATAGTCAACTAAAACCAACAAATACTGGTGTTCCTTTACGGACGGGGTTAGGGGCCCCACCAAGTCCATGCCTACCCAGGAAAAGGGGACTTCTATTATAGGTATTGGTTGCAGATGGACAGTACGGTCGTGTGTCGGGTTTATTAGTTGACATTTTGGGCACACTTGACAATGCTTTCTAATATCCCCATAGACTCCAGGCCAATAGAATCGTTGTAGAACCGCTGCCTCTGTTTTTTCTGTCCACAGGTGGCCTTCCCCGTTATCTCCGTGCGCCAAGTGGAGGACTTGTTCTTGATAAGTCTGGGGCACTACCAACTGAGGTTTCCTCCCTGGATTGTTGGGACACTCCCTATACAATAGGTTATTCGTAACGGTAAATGCAGGACCTACCGAGGCCACATCCAAGGCTAATGTGTTTTGCCATGCATTTCTCAACGTAGGATCCTCTCTTTGGGCTTGTCGAAAGCTTCCCGCTACAGACATTACAGCCTTTAGGTCGGCAGAGTCAGTGACTTTATGACCTTCACTATTTTTCCGATATCCCTGTTTCTGTTCACGTTTCTCTTTTTTACTGAGCTTCCTTCGGATACTACTTCCCTCAGTGTCAGTGGACACAAAAGGGGCTTCCCTCCACCAGGAATGTGCCACATGGTCCTGATTGGCATTATTTAGTAAGTGGGCAAAAGCGTCATAATCAGTTCCTATGATCATGTCCTCACCGAGATTTGGAATCACCCCTATGGAAAGGCACTCTCTTGTCCTCTCCAATTAATCAAGGCCGCAGCCACGGGATGGGTTTTCCGATCCCCATGGACGCATGTTATTAGGACTTGAGCGTTTGTGATCCACTGGTCAGGATGTACATAGTCTTGTTTTACAACACTCTGGATACACCCGGAGTCAATAAGCACGTTCCTTTTTTCTTTGTTGAGCCTCATTGTGGTGGTATATTTCACCTGGTTATGTCCCAACCACAAAATCCGACCCTTCATCATGCCAATCTCCATTGGTTCTTCGCAATCTTTTTTTAATGGACAGTGCCGGGCTATATGGCCCCACTCTGAGCAATGAAATATTGTGGGCCTGTCGTGACCTCTCTGGAAGGGATTGGGTGAGATATAGTAGCTCTGTCAGTACTGGGCCTGCTGTTTGTCTCGGGGAGATGTGTTTTGAATGAGTCCCTCGGAATTCGGGAGCTCGATGGAAGGCACAAGCCAAATCAATTGCTGTACGATTAGTAAGATCAGGGTGCTGTCTAACCCAGTTGCAAGTGGTGGACGGGAGGGCATCAAGGTATTGTTCTAAAGTAATAGCTTCAAACATCTCATCTCTAGTGGTCTCAGAGGGGTGGAGCCATTTCCTCCTGCATGATATACCCAATAATACAAGGTACAGTGATTTTCTTGGGGCATCCTTTTGGTTTGCCGGAACCGGACTCCATAACTTTCCTGATCTAGTCCAATCCTTTCATGGATTGCCTTTTTAATTTCGCTGTATGGGGTTACACCTCCCGGGTTAACGGTCTGCTATGCCGCCTGTAGATCACCCATAAGTAGAGGAGCTTTGTATTGTCCCCATTTGTCGGTTGGCCAATTGGCAGAACTTGCCACTCTCTCACAATTAGTAAAAAAAGAATCAGGATCCTTATTGTCCTGGTACTTTTGAAGAACACTGCTTGGGACGATGGGATGTACCTTGGTCTGGGCTTTGGTTTCTGTCAACTTCCGGTTTCTCTCTCTCTTTCGCCTGAGCCTTTCTTTTCTATTCCTTTTTTCTTCTCTCTATTGTCTCTTTTCTTTCTTCCTGTTACTCTCTTTCTTTTCTTAGTCTTGTAGCATTTCTCAACAAAACAATATAGTGTCACTACTGGTGCCCGGAACGAAAATGTAAATTTTTCAGAAGGAGAAAAAACAAAAAGATAAATGAAATGAGCAAACAATAAAGCCCTCGCTATATGCCCAACGGTGAACTGTTCCCTCGATTTGTACTCTCTCTTTAGTCTCGTTTTTTTTATCCCCCCCTTGATCTTAGTGAGTCCTACCCCACACACCTGCTGAGGCCACGGTTTTCCTACAGCGTGGCCAGAGGTCTGAGGAACTGCCTCCTGGTCCTCCTCCGCGTCTCATGGTGCCGCTCCCCAATTCCAAAACTGCCGCCGGGACTTCATCTGCCTTCCTTTCCTCTGCCGTCCCCATGTCCTTCACCGCCTTCTCTCTCCCTGGTGTTACCGCCTTCATTCTCGCCGTCGCTGCCTCCTTCACTCTCGCCGTCACTGCGTTCTTTCCCTGTCTTCTTTTCCTCCTCCCTGGTGACGGCGCGATGGGCCTGTTTCTGCCCGCCGTCACCCGGAAGTTCAACCTGATCTACTCAATGCCGGTGCCCCAGGGGTATGACGGATCAGGCAGTGTCGGCCCGACACAAGTTTATAATGTGGAATTAATGCAAGTTTAGGCTAATCTATGGTTCTAGCTTGGCTAAAATCTCTTTGGCTTATGTCACTCATTTCCATCTCCTGTTGCAGGTTCTCTGAATTATTTAAAGAAGGGCTTACTTGATCCCAGCGAAGCCCATGTACTGGGTCGGGTGCCCTACTAAGTGACTGTGGTAGGGATGGAATGTTATTGAAAAACTTCTCCTTGTAGCCCCAATCACTCCGTGGGCACATCTCTCATTAATTATCTGGTTTATTCCTATTGGATGCTTGACCATATTGAACAGAGTTCCTTTCCGCACAAAGGGGCTGTCCTAAGGAGTAACGGGACTTCTGAATAGTTGGTCCAAAGGCAGATGTGCTTAATCCATGAGCAGGATTGAGGAACTTGCAAGGTAAAAGCTGGAAACTGGGGCAATTGTTAGGAAGCCTCTCCTTGAAGCACCTATCTTTACGTGGGCACATTTGATGTTCATTATCGAGCTTATTCATATTGCGCACATGTCTGCTATGAGCGGGTTTCCATGCCATCCAGGAGGTGTTATCTGGGAAGTGGTTGGGCTCCTTAGTAGTTAGCCCTGAGACAGATATGCTTTGCAAGCTTTTACTTTGCCGGTTCGGGTGTTGAAAACTGCTGGGATGAGCAGAGAGACCTGTAAAAGCAGCTGGGACTTGATGGCCTGAAGAGGCAGAGTATCAGTGCCTGTAAAGGCCATTGGTACCCTTTGTCCACTTATACTGGATGTTATTGTCATATACCCTAGGGCTTTGGAACCATAGTCTGGGCCTTATTGAAACCCTCTGCAGTAGCAGTGGGCAAGGCTGGTTGAGCTCCTATGTTACGGTTGTCTTCTCGTTCCTCAGATCTCACATGCATCTTTTCAGGAGGTGCTTCACATTGAGTAGTGCCTTCCTAGTGAACGGATGTTGCAGTGTCGCAGATTGCAGCTGCCCTAGTCAGACTTTCTGAGAAGTTAATAGTCCTTTTGTCCAATATGGGAGGTAGTCCTAAGGTCACTGACTTATTTGGGATCTCTTGCGCGTTGGCGCTGGCCTCCAGGGTGGAGGGTTTGCAAGTCCCAGAGCCTCTTGATCTGTACGTTCTGAACCAATTCCATAAACCGGTGCTGATATTATCAGCCTTGTGCTTTCTATGGGCACCTTATTCATTTTAGTGGCTTTAGTAGCAACACTAAATATTGGGAAAAGCTTTGAGGTGCCTTCCCCTTGATCGGAAAGTGTGCTGTTCTGGCCCCTAAAATTATGGACCTCCGTGAAGTAAGGCGCTGCTTTTTTGTATGCTTTCCCAGTCTCTTTTTTGCTCTTCCAGACAATTTGGATGGGTTTGATGTGTTGGGTGGTTCTGTTGAGCTCGACATGTTAATGGTCGGGTTCACGTTCCTCTGTTGGGGGGGGTAGGCAGTGCCTTGTTTGTCAGGGGAGCTTGTGAGGGGTCTGTTGGTGTATGGGGACTTCTGTAATCACCCCATTGTGCATCTTGTTTGGGCTTAGGGACTTAGTGCAGAGGGAGATCTGATGGAGATGTTCATTGTAAATGTTATCTGTGCTCTGTCAGCAGTCGACCCAACCAGATCAGCACTCCCTATATAGTTTTTAGAAACTCTCTATGAAGGACCATAATATCTCAGGTAAGATGCTTAATTTGTCGATCAATGTTGAACATGCACAGGGCTGATCCATCTTTTCCCACCCAGCTGCTCTTCCAGGTCGCTCAGTCTGTGGCCAAGGTCAGCCAAACTGGAAGCAATGGATTGAATTAGGTTGATCTGGAACTCCATTTTTTGTGCTTGCCAAATAAGTGCACTTGCTATTGTATCTTGCTTTGTACTAATGGGGGGGGAAGAGAAGCAAGAGAGGCCTGAAAGGGGCTCGAGGATCTAGTTGAGAGGGCTTCATAATCACCTATATGTTCCGAACTGATAACTCCACAATTCTGGACGTGCTCAGTGGCTGGAGTGAATGCCATGGAGGCCTCAAGTTTGACTTTGATCTGAGTTTCCAGTGATGCAATGAAGCAGTCTGAGAGATTTCCTAGCTATTGATCTGCTATGCTTTCCCTCCTGGGGCTTGCTGTTGATTTTAGTGAGTGAAAACCAGTTTGTGAGATGCCCACCCAGCTCTTTTTCTACCTGCTCAGTTTGTAATCTGCCTTGTGATCTCCCTTGGAAAGAACCAGGAGCTGGCATTGTGTTGTGAATTTGTGGCTTTACCTCTAGAATTCGTGCTTGCGGGATACTTAAGAAAGTCCCTGATTCGTGGTTCTGGTTAACAGGCACCTGGTGCTCCATGAAAGGTTCCGTTGACTGGAATCAGACCTGTGAATCTGGAGGCTGATTGGCTGGATGTTCGGGTGGCGGGTGTAGAAGGCTGGCCTGGATTGTAGTGGGTACCAGAGGTACTTACACCTTGTGCCAGGTCCAGTTATCCCTTATTAGTGTAGAAGAGGTGTTTCTAGCAGCTTAGGCTGATAGAAGGTAGCTATGGCAAAGCAGCTTAAACTGAACTAGGAGACATGTAAAGCTCCTACTATACCACTGGTGTCATATGCACAATATCATAAGAAAACACAATACACAGAAGTACTAAAAATAAAGGTACTTTATTTTTATGACAATATGCCAAAAGTATCTCAGTGAGTACCCTCAGTATGAGGATAAGTTATATACACAAGATATATGTACTCAAACGAAAATTAGGTAAGTAATAGCAAGAAAAGTATTGCAAGCAGTGTAAAGTTACAATAGATTGCAATAGGAGCACATAGGTATAGGGGCAACAAAAACCATATACTCCAAAAGTGGAATGCGAACCACGAATGGGTCGCTGGGACTGTAAGAAAACAGTGAGGGTTAGAAAAATAGCCCACCCAAAGACCCTGAAAGGTAGGTGTAAAGTGAACCTACTACCCCCAGAGAGCACAGAAGTCGTGATAGGGGGATTCTGCAGGAAGAACAAACACCAGCAATACAACAACAGTGGATTTCCGGACCTGAGTACCTATAAGACAAGGGGACCAAGTCCAATAGTCACAACAGTGTCGAGAGTGGGCAGGAGCCCAGGAAATGCCAGCTGAGGGTGCAAGGAAGCTGCCACCTGATGGAAGAAGCTTGGAGTTCTGCAAGAAAGAAGAGAGCTAGGGAATTCTCCTTTGGAAGACGGATGTCCCATGTCGCGATGAAGCTTACAGAGGTATTCCCACGCAGAAAGATCGCAAACAAGCCTTGCTAGCTGCAAGGGTCATGGTAGAGGTTTTTGGGTGCTGCTGTGGCCCAGGGCGGGGACCAGGATGTCGCCACTTGGAGGAGGAGACAGAGGGCATGCCCAGCAACTCAGGGAGCCCTCACAGAAGAGGCAGCACCTGCAGAAGTACCTGAACAGGCACTTGGAAGTAAAGTGAACCAGAGTCCACGCGCAGTCACAAAAGGGAGTCCCACGACGCCGGAGGACAACTCAGAAGGTTGTGCACTGCAGGATAGAGTGTCGGGGACCCAGGCTTGGCTGTGCACAAAGGAAATCCTGGAAGAGTGCACAGGAGCTGGAGCAGCTGCAAATAACGCGGTACCCAGCAATGCAGTCTAGCGTGGGGAGGCAAGGACTTACCTCCACCAAACTTGGACTGAAGAGTCACTGGACTGTGGGAGTCACTTGGACAGAGTTGCTGAGTTTCAGGGACCACGCTCGTCAGGATGAGAGGGGTCCCAGAGGACCAGTGTTGCAGTCTTTTGGTGCCTGCGTTAGCAGGGGGAAGATTCCGTCAACCCACTGGAGATTTCTTCAGAGCTCCTGGTGCAGGGAGGAGGCAGGCTACCCTCAGATCATGCACCACCTGGAAATAATCGAGAAAGCCGGCAGGATGAGGCGATACAAGGTTGCGAGTAGTCATCTTGCTACTTTGTTGCGGTTTTGCAGGCATCCTGAGCAGTCAGCGGTCGATCGTTTGGCAGAAAGTGAAGAGGGAGATGCAGAGGAACTCTGGTGAGCTCTTGCATTCGTTATCTGGAGAATTCCCCAAAGCAGAGACCCTAAATAGCCAGAAAAGGAGGTTTGGCTACCAAGGAAGGAGGATTGGCTACCAAGATAGGTAAGAGCCTATCAGAAGGAGTCTCTGACATCACCTGCTGGCACTGGGCACTCAGAGCAGTCCAGTGTGTCCCCAGCACCTCTAAATCCAAGATAGCAGAGGTCTGGGACACACTGGAGGAGCTCTGGGCACCTCCCCTGGGAGGTACAGGTCAGGGGGGTGGTCACTCCCCTTTCCTTTGTCCAGTTTCGCGCCAGAGCAGGGCTGGTGGATCCCTGAACCGGTGTAGACTGGCTTATGCAGAGATGGGCACCATCTGTGCCCATCAAAGCATTTCCAGAGGCTGGTGGAGGCTACTCCTCTCCAGCCCTCACACCTATTTCCAAAGGGAGAGGGTGTTACACCCTCTCTCAGAGGAAGTCCTTTGTTCTGCCTTCCTGGGCCAGGGCTGCCTGGACTCCAGGAGGGCAGAAACCTGTCTGAGGGGTTGGCAGCAGCTGCAGTGGAGACCCCGGAAAGGCAGTTTGGCAGTACCTGGGTATTATGCTAGAGACCTGGGGGATCATGGAATTATCCCCCCAATGGCATTGGGGTGACAATTCCATGATCTTAGACATGTTACATGTCCATATTTGGAGTTACCATTGTGACACTATACATAGGTAGTGACCTATGTATAGTGCACGCGTGTAATGGTGTCCCCGCACTCACAAAGTCCGGGGAATTTGCCCTGAACGATGTGGGGGCCCCTTGGCTAGTGCCAGGGTGCCCACACACTAAGTAACTTTGCACCCAACCTTCACCAGGTGAAGGTTAGACATATAGGTGACTTATAAGTTACTTAAGTGCAGTGGTAAATGGCTGTGAAATAACATGGACGTTATTTCACGCAGGCTGCACTGGCAGGCCTGTGTAAGAATTGTCAGAGCTCCCTATGGTTGGCAAAAGAAATGCTGCAGCCCATAGGGATCTCCTGGAACCGCAATACCCTGGGTACCTCAGTACCATATACTAGGGAATTATATGGGTGTACCAGTATGCCAATGTGAATTGGTAAATTTAGTCACTAGCCTGTTAGTGACAGATTTGGAAAGCAGAGAGAGCATAACCACCGAGGTTCTGGTTAGCAGAGCCTCAGTGAGACAGTTAGGCATCACACAGGGAACACATACAGGGCACATACTTATGAGCACTGGGGCCCTGCCTGGCAGGGTCCCAGTGACACATAGACTAAAACAACATATATACAGTGAACTATGGGGGTAACATGCCAGGCAAGATGGTACTTTCCTACAGCGGGGCATCCCCTCGATGCTGGTTATCACTTAGGGACCTCAGGTGGGAGATAGGGCTGGGAGGTTCTCCTGATGTTTCCATCAGGTGGTCATTAACTGGCCCCACACAAACTGTAGTTTGCTCCTTTGCCTGCCGAGCACCGTTTAAATTTATCAAATGGAACCCCTTGACAGGGTTTTTTGGAAATACTCAGAAATCAGCCCTACATCTGATTCGAGGCCTTGTGCTCTTTGGGCTTGGCGCTACTTGGACATATGGACTGCATCACAGAAGTCAATGGTAGAACGGTGGGATCTAAAGTGCCTTGAAAGCCATGAGTACGCCCTATTTTGAGATACTTTGGAGCTTGCCTTCTTCATTGAAGGGGGCTGCTGTTGGAACGTAAGCCTTGTCCTGCGATTGACCCAATGCTTGGGAGGAGTTACAGGTTTCTGAGTCATACTCCTGCTCAGACTGCATGTTTGAAGCCTCCATTAAGGCCGGTGATTCCACAGGTGGCTTCGCCAATGGATCCTCTGTGGTATTATTAACTTTGTACTGAGCGCAAGCCTTTCTTTTTGACATTGTCTAGGCTTTCTGGCCTGTCTTAAACTTCTAAGCGATAGCGTAATTGTTTATTTTTATTTTTTACTCTTTTGTCCTGGAGTCCGCTAGCTCGTGGTTTGTTTTGTGTGCTTCTTTTTTTGCCTTAATGACACTAACTGCCAGATGTTACAGGATGCAGCTGGATATTAATATTGCTGTTATTACTATTTGAGTTGTCCACCGTTATTCTTGCATGGAGGCGGGTGTGAGGGTATGAGGGCTGGAGAGAGCGTCACAGCAGGCACAAGGCGCACCAGCCTAACGCTGGCCACCTCTGCACACTGCTGGGCAGCTGCTGCAGCCTAAAGCTATCTGCTTCCCTGCAGTCTCCCCTCAATCCTCCCACAATCTCTACTGTCTCCACCAAGGCAAGATGGGGGCACGATGAGGGTATTGATGGCAATACTAGGATACTGGTCCTCTGACTTTAACAGTGGCAGAGACAAGGAAGGGAAGGCAACCACAGTGTGCAAGGTATGCAAAAGTATGCAGAAATGTAAGCATGTGACTCCAGATTCCCATCTCCAATCTCAGGCGAGAGTGCTTGTTAGCGCTCAGTGGCACCTGTGGTGCTTAATGGTGCTCAGGAGAACGGGGGACTGGTCATTCTGGCCACACAAGACACGCACTTCAACCTAACTCACACACCCCCATCAGCGCCTCTCACCTCACCTCGCTATGTCTTCTTGATCTCCTCGTCTGGCCCTGCTGAGAACTGCTGAGGATGGCCTTGTCTGACCTTGCTGAGGATATCCTTGCCAGGAGCGTCGGTGAGTACTCATCAGTATTTGTACAATTCAAGCCTCTTCACTCATCACCAAGCCACGCCTCGGCGGTTGACTCGGTGCTCCGTAACACTGCGCCGCTACCCCTGCCCCACTGGGGCTCCTCACCTTCTCCGTATCTGCGCCCACAACCCCGCCCTCGTCAGCCTCAGCTTCTCCCTTCCTGCTCCCAATCAGCCAGTGTAAGGGTGGGGGGGCTAAATGTGAAACACACCAATTGCAAGTTTGCAGCACAGGAGTGTTTGACGTTTTTATCCAAATACCATAACTTAACTCTCAGAAATCTTTCACATCTCTGTCTGGATATGACAGTGTAATCAGTTTGTCGAGTATGGGGTGATTATTGCACAAAAGTTGAATAAAGGTTTTACAATATAATACATTTTTTAAAGAATATTAATGAGACAATTAGGTATGTTTTCTCTCTGTAGTCTTTCTGAAAAACAATTTTAATAGATTTGGAGTGAATAATGATGTTATGTTTTCATTGCTGCTTCTGCACTGCTAATGGCATTCTATGGATCTGTAAAATGATTCTGCTGTGAGTTTATAATGAACTGTAGAGCTGGGCACAGCAGGAATGGAAACAAATGTTTATTAGCAGTGCTGCCAAGCAGCCCAGGCAACCTCGTCTTGTATGGCAATGCAGGCCTCTTCGGCCACAGCACTGGATTTTGGAATGAAACATAAATACCTACTGAATAGCCTTATGTAAAATTACCTGTTTCCTTGACCTTGTGATCTTTTTGGTTCTAGCACCAAGCTGCTTCTGTCTTAGTCCCGTTCCCCTTTTAATCTTGCACTGGTCTGGTTTGCTTCTGGCACTACCCTTCCTTCTTATATTATTTAGGAAACGACTAGGGCCTGTTCTGAAACATATTTTGAAACTCGTCTTTGTTCTGTTGCAGGATTGAGAGTGTGCTGGGTCTGTCACTGTGCTTATTCTGTTCTATAGCTAGCACTGGTTAGGCTCTTTTCATGTTCTGGCCCAGTAAGGTTCGGTCTGTATCTAAAACTGGAATAACACTGTTCTGTTGGGCTGGCTCAGATTCATTTGAACTGTTTTTTGGTGCTATTGTGAGTCTAGCACTGTCATTTTTCTAGACTCACTGCCTGAATATGACATCTATCTCTTCTGGGACGAATTACACTGCCTATTAAAGTTCTGTGTCTGGCACTGCTCTGCTTCTCTGTAAAATCAGACAATGTTCTGCTTCGGCTGGGACACTCTTCTGAGTGTGTGGTTAACTGAACATGGCTAGGCCCATGTGAAGCAGTGGTAAACCTAGGCCCAAATAAATTATATACAATACAAAAGGGACCCTCCTGCTTTGCTCTTAATGTTCTTATGCAACAAATGGACTGAATCAGTTTGTAGAAAAACAGTTATTTGTTTTCATGATATTCACCTATCCTGTAACATGAGAATACATTGAAGCACATTAGATCAAAAATTCTGTTTTGAGAAATAATAAATAATTAATCAAATTTAATAGCAGAAATAACAAAACAAATCGCCAGTTTGGATGTGAAAGGTAAGTAAAGACCCTTATATAGTAAAATATGTGTTTTTGACCACTAACTTTGTGTTGCACCACTTTGCACCTGGATTAGCTGTCTAGTGTTCACCAGTTGCAGACTACATTTTGTATTCAGTTTAGCTGCCTATTGACTTTATCGTAGCATTAGACACTGCCATGTTAAATCTGCTCGTATTTTTCCACATTGTAAATTGTGCTTGTTTTCGTGCTTTTTCTCACCAAGGGCTTTGGTTAATAAGGATGTACTTGGATGGCAGGGAGCGGCCTCGTTTTGATTTGACACCTTGGGATTGTGGTCAAACCCCAACGTGTTATTTTCAAAGTAGACCTAAATTAGCCACCATGTTTGAATTACGAAATGAGGGAATTTTTCCAGAAGGCTCCTTTTGGTTTTTTAAGATATAAAAAGACCCAGTGCGACAGTGAGAGTGGCCTCAATCAGGATTCTTGACATCAGAAGCCTGATATCTGTCCCGTGAGGGTGGAGATCTCTTTCTCGCAATCGAACAGGATCTTCGTCTTGCTGGCGTGAGAAAGCTGAAGAGCTAGGCAGGCCCTACGGTGATTAATTTTTACTTCATTATTTGCTTTGCAGTATAATATAAATACATATATTTGCTGTATACGTTGCAGTGGAGAATCATTTTGGTATATTTTCCTTTCATTGCTGTGACTATTTTTAAACATGTGCTTTCAACATGCTAATCTCCTTTTAGGAACCTCGTGGTGAAATAATAATAAATGTCTTCTTTGAACTGAGAAGTGCATTCCAGAGGTTTTTGTCAGCTCGGTCATTAGTGAGTAAAAACATTTTGGCGTAGTCGGCAGGATAGAAAAGGGAGGTTGGAGGTTGAGCGTGCACGATTTAAAAATGTTAATATGTTTTTATTCAGAGAGTTAAACGAAGCACTGCAAACTATGTTTGAAAATGCATGTGAAATTAAAATACCTTATGATGTCTTAGCAAATGTGTTTTCTTGTTTATCAAGACTTTCTAAGTTTTGGGATGGGTGCTTGGATAAAACAAACTTATTAAGTGTATTTTCATGTTTTGAAAAGGTGCTTTTTGAACGTAATGATATCCCTTTTGTTCTTGACAGGAGGGTTTGGATACTTTTATCTGCTTACAGAAAACTTAATGAGAGATGTAAGCAGTTAGAATATGAAAATGAGAAACTAAGAGAGCAAGTTAGCCAGAACAAGTTATTACAAGATAAAACTGAAATCTACCAACCCGTTCAGGGGAATCTGACTTTTCACATTCCAGTAATGAGGAGGTTAAAAAAGGTGGGAGCCAGTGTGAGCTGCATGAGCAGAACATTGTTCATGCTGGACGAAAAATACAGAGTAACCCACAGTTTTTGGCAGGAGTTGAAATGCATTCATTAAAAGATTACACTCAGCAAGAAGTTGACGATGTTACGGTATATTCAGACAACTTTTGCAGAGTACGATGTGTACAATTAATTCAGACAAGACACAGGTACTGTCACAAAATGTGCAGTTTCTAGGAATTCAGTGGAATCTATAACACAGAGAGATGTTGTTACAGGTAAAACAAAAGATTTTGGAGTTTGCTACTCTTTGCACTAAGCAAGAGACACAGAGTTTCATGAGATTGTTTGATTTTTTGAAACAGCATAACCCTCATCTGAGTAAAATCTTAACCCTTTGGTACAAAGTAACCAGGAAAAAACATGAGTTTGAATGGAGTGAAAAGCAGCAGTGTGCTTTTGATTTGGCAAATGAAATAATTCAACAGACTTTAGATTTGTGGCCAGTGCAAGAGGGAGACATTGAGTTATAGTAACTGTTCAGGGACAATCTGTAAATTGGAATATGTGGCAGAAACAGGGGAGAACGAGGGTGCCCCTAGGAATTTGGACTAGAAAACTATTTGACTTTGGGGAGCTCTATAATCTTTTTGAAAAACAGCTTTTGGCTTGTTATTGGGCTCTGGTGGATACTGAGCAAATAACACTAGGTCATAATGTAATTCTGAGACCTAAAATACCAAACATGCAGCGGGTGATGAGTTCACCTAAATCTCACCGTATAGGACATGCATAAGAGGCTAGTATCATACAGTGGATCTGGTACATACAAGACAGGTCTCGAGTAGGACCGGCAGGCACTGCAGCCCTACATGAGCAGGTATCACAAGCCCCTGTACAGGATGAGGAGAGGGTGCAGGAGGTACCACAGGTAAAAGACTCACCAGTAAAATGGGGTGTGCCATTTTAATTATTGTCCATTGAGGATAGGAAGCATATTTGGTTTACTAATGGTTCATTCAAATATGTGGGTACCAAAAGACATTGGAAAGCAGTGTCATACAATCCAGTTACTGCAAAGTTGTTTACCTCCACAGGAGAAGGAAAAAGTAGCCAATATGCAGAGTTGTACGGTGTGTATAAGACTCTAAAGCAAAAGTTGCCTGGGGCTTGTCATATTTACACTGATTCTTGGTCTACAACCAATGGATTAGCCATTTGGCTTCCCACATGGCATGCACATAAGTAGTTCATTCACTCAAAGGAGGTGTGGAGCAAAGAGTTGTGGAAGTAAATTTGGGAAATGTTAGATGCTCATCGTCCCAATGACTCATTAGAACGCTGGTTCAATTCCCTTGCAGAAGACAAAGACAAAAGTTCAGAGGTAGAAGTGTCAACCTAGAATTCTGACTTGGTGGGGATGGCTAAGTGGGCGCACCAGAAATGTGGACACCTGGGAGGAAAAGCCACTTACAGGTGGGCAGAGATTAGAGGGCTGCACATTCCCCTAGATTTGATAAAAACTGTGATTTTGCAAAGTCCTATTTTACAACACACACGACAGAGATCTGTCCCACAAACATTCAAAGATCAGTTGGGGAGAGGAAAGTTACCAGAACAGATAGAAATCAAAGCTATTCTGTTAAATAGTGGAGAAGCTGATTTGTTCATACAGATTGGAGACAGAATTGTCCAACTTGTCATAAGTTCAGTGTATGGATGATTGGTGAGGAAGGGGGCTGCCCCAGCCCTTCTGACAGTGCCAGGAAAGGGAAGTTCAACAGATAAAAACCTCAGTGCTAAGGTGTGGGTTGAATCCCAAATGGCCCTCCAGAACCTGCAAAAATTATAGCCAAAGGCCCCAATAACGTCCTCCTGATTATAAAACAAGGAAAGGTAACATTGGAGCACATTTCTGATGACAAATGTTATTTGCAAAAATAAATCATACTTGTTTCTTTTACAGATCTTACTATGACTTGCCACTGACCATGAGTGTTCTGTGTGGTCTCCCTTCGGGTGTTTCCGTGTGGGGTCGGGGAGGGACCACACCCCCAACTTGAACCTGATTGATAACCTTTCTGCAACGCTCGAGCTGCTTTTAAAGTACGAAATCTATGGATTAATTTAGTGCTAATTGTGCTTCACAGATTCAAGTTCTGCGTGAGAACAATGCAGAGTACCATGGATGTTCTGTCAACCTGTTTGATTACATTTTCCTCAAACTAACCCATGGCTTGTTATCATCTGATGACTGCTGCAAGTCTCGTTAAGCATGTTTAAATTGCCAGTTGGCTGACTATTCTCATACGGGAACACTTATATTCCAGCAAACCTTACAGGTGGACTGTGTACCTTTACATGACTAGAACTCATGATGTTTCCATCTAATTCTATACCAATTTGGTATCCTAGAGACACTATTCAATCAGTTATTATCCCAATCAGAATATATAAGCTTCAGTCTTTTCATTGTAGGTGTGTCTGGTTTAACTGTTTATAAGATCAATACGTTAATCCACTTCCATTGCTTTATAGTGATTGCTTTTATCATTTCATTGTGTTGCTGTGTACAATGGCTTGTGATTTTTTTTTTTTTATTTTTTTTTTAGAAAAAATAAAAAAAGAGAGAGAAGTATACAAATTCATTGATCAAAGGGCGGAATGTAGTGAAATATGTGTTTTTGACCCTTGACTTTGTTTTGCACCTGGATTAGTTGTCTAGTGTTCACCAGTTGCAGACTACATTTTGTATTCAGTTTAGTTGCCTATTGACTTTATTGTAGCATTAGACACTGCCATGTTAAATCTGCTTGCATTTTTCCACATTTAAACTGTGCTTGTTTTCCGGCTTTTTCTCACCAAGGGCTTTGGTTGATAAGGATGTACTCAGATGGCAGGGAGCAGACTTGTTTTGATTTGACACATTGGGATTGTGGCCAAACCCCAATGTGTTATTTTCAAAGCAGACCTAAACTAGCCAGCATGTTTGAATTACAAAATGAGGGTGTAGCCGGGAGTTGGAAACCCCGGCTACATTGCATGTTAAAGGAGGAACAGAGTGCCATCCCCCCGAGACCTGTGAACGTAACAATGAAAATATCGGGAATCTGGAGGAGCGGATTCCCGGTTTCTTACCGGCGATCCAGGGTGAAGAGGACGCGAGCGCCATAACTGGGAACCCGGATATCCGGGTTCCCGAGGTGCTAGAAAGAGAGAACGGACTGAACGCGCAGCGCGCGTTGTTTACAGAAGCTGCCATGGGAGAGGACGCGGAAGAGGGAGAGGCCAAGAAAAGAGGAAGGACACCAAATCCATCGAGAAGAACGCAGGAGAAAGCACAGAGAAGCCCCAGCCCAGGAGACACCGCAACGGGGAAAGAAGGTCCCAAAGGACGCAAACTCTGCCACGTCCCCGTAGGGACGTGGCTCAACCAGTTACGGTCCTGTTTACAGGACAGTCTTCGATTGATGATAGGGAGGGAGGGGAGCTACGGGAGGGGAGAGGAGTGGAGGAGAGGGGTGAGGGGAGGGGGACAAGAGGGAAGGATTGAAGAAGGACACCAGCACAGTCACAAGGAACACAAATTTAAAGAAGCTAGAAATGAAAAACATCACTCACGGAGGTGACTTCTCTGGATTTCTGACCTACCGGTCACCACAATATCCTGGGGAGTGGAATCAATATATATATACATATATATATATATCCAGAAGAATGGTGTATTTAAATCGCACACCAAGGGCTGCACATCATTCAATACCAGCTGGTAAAATACTCAGAAAACCACTTATTCTCGATAGATTCATCGGCTGCTGTTTATTGAAAAAAGATTAGATTGCAGGTAAATCACACCAGCAAAAGTTGGTACAAAAAGCACAAAAAAACGGTCGACAATGTGCTCACCATTCAAAAGACACACGCTGTCCCAACCAAATGTCTACGCGTTTCGGCCGAAGCCTTCAACAGGACATTGGCAGACATTTTACACTCAACTATTTAAACCATATAGTCTTTCTTTGATGTTCATTGCATAGCTCAAGAGAGGTGCAAATGGAGCGGCCATTTTATAACGTCACAATTTTAACTTAAAAATAAGAAACTCCTAATCCTGTGCATGTTTTAAAATAAACTATGAACTAAAAATGTGACATTATATATTTCTCTCATATTATAATACATTATCACAAATATAGTCTGGTCACCTGTGAACACTAAAAAATTAATTAATTGTAATCACAGTCTACAATTC